>NW_023276807.1:95510942-96120854 GCF_003668045.3 Cricetulus griseus
CTGTTCGTGGTGCTGAAGAAATGCTCTGATAAGGCAGAGACTGGGCAAGCCTCTGTCCCATGTGTTTTGAGAATTTTCCAACTAGGCAGGAAGATAAGGATATTATCCTGTTAGCCAGTAACCAAGACATAAAGGAATCACACATGTTGGGGCCAGGTGGACAGAAAGCCCAGCACTCTGCAATCATTTCATCCTTCCACACCACATTAAAAAAATAGCAGCCAAGGGGGCTGCAAAGATGACACCATTTAAAAGCACTGGATATTCTTCCAAAGGACCCAGGTACAATTCCTAGCACCCACAAGGCTATTCACAACTGTCTGCAACTCCAGTTCCAGGGGATCTGGCATCCTCACACAGACATATGTACAACAAAACCCTGGTGTACATAAACAAATAAATTTTTTTAAAAGCAGCAAATTACCAAACTCACAAAATTCTTAACTCCCCCAGCTTCTCAGCAGGGAGTACACACTCAATGCAAGCTTTCCAGGGACAAAGGCAGAGCATATCATACTGACCACCCACGCACCTGGAACACAAGCCCCTGCTATAAGAATCCAGGTATGGACCCAGTCACAGATTTCCAAAATCTCCCATGGGAAAGATAGGCACTAATGGTAGCTGAAGTATGAGGACGAATTATGAAGAGGCCAATTTTTTTTAACATTACTCAGGATACCACCAAGCAAAAGAAAAAGACATGAACTGCACATAACAAACATATGACTAACCGCTTGCTGTCCATGCAAGTATTTGTGTTGGAGTGATTCCTAGGATAAAATCTGATGTTTAATAAATGTTCCTGTGCCTTATGTAATAACATTCAGACATGCAAATATAACTTTCTAAAGAATAAAATACTTTAAACAGATTATTTATGGGAGAGCAGGGTCAAATGGCATCCATCAAAGAGTTGGCATGGTCATTTGATGACTACAGTCTCTTTGGATGCAGGTAAGATACCAGCGTAAAACAGGTGTAGACATGTACAGATTTCTGGTAGGACAGTGTAAATAGTATAGAATCTATTCTCCAGGAAACTAATGAAAATTTGTTTCAAAGGTAACCATTAAAAAGGTGCAGAAACTCTTTCTACACAATGAAAGAGAAATAAAATACCCTTTCAAAATATCTGCTACAAGACAGTGGTCAGCAGTAGCCTACCACATTTGAAACATGACCAATCATTTTCTTCACACTTCTCATCTCAAGGAAAGAAATCCCACTTCACACTAGTGTGTCCAAGAACTCATTCTCTTTCATTCCTGGTGTCTATGACTATTTTCCAAGAAAGGCTTGGTAAAACATTAATTACCCTGCCCCTACCTGTCAATGACAACAAGCTGCTGCTAAAGTACAGCTGAGAGGTGAAAGCCTCGTTTGTCCACCTGGCTCTACTTCATATAATAAAAACCCTTCATTAGACAAGAAATGTTAAGAATCTGTAGAGCATCACTGTCTTTACCCCAACTCAATGTGAGGATTGAAAACACTCTGAAAAGCAACCTGAGAAACTTCAAACCCACAGCCCTCCATCTCCAATGAGCACAAAACTTCTAAAGTGGGATGTCACTCTGAGAGAACCATAACATCACCCATTCCTCCTTTAAGAGATCCAGCTGAGATATTTGCCTTGAAGGGAAGACAGACCATAAAAGAGATAGTTTCTAATCTTCCCCAAAGAACAGACTTCATTTCACAGTGTATATTGAAGTTCAGAGTAGGGTGATCTTAATAACAGTGGGAGCTATGGTGATATGCAAGTGGGAGATTGATAGATCCATCACAAAAATAGAGTAACTATAGGCCATCTACTTTTCCAGAGAGAACCCAAGGAGACAACTAGGAAGAACCATTTAGGATCAGGACCAGACTCAAAGACATATCCCAGGAACTAGCCCACTGAAGGATGGGCTTCACCTTTAAAGTAATTTATGTCCACTGTATTGTTAAAAATGATAGAACAATTATGGGGCAATCAATGAATCCTAAAACTGGTGTATAAATAGAACCAAGAAGCAGATAAACTCTAAAGTAGTTTGAGATGAATTTGCAGCACTGACATTAAGCTGCTCAACATCTGCCTAATTCCAGATTGGCAAGATCTGATGCCTTCTTCCTTCCTCTGTAGACACCTGCACTCAAGTGCACACACAGACACTCATTCACATAATTAGAAAATAAAGTTAAAATCTTTTTTAAAAGATGATACATAAATGCCAATGTGCCTGTAAGTTTGCTTAGGAACATCAAGCATGAAAAAAATAGCAATTTAGATCAGATTCCACTTCACTTCCATGAGGATAGGTAAAATTTAAAAAAATCAGAACAAAGCAAGTAACGAGGCGGATGGAGAATACTCAAAACCTACTCTAGTAACTGGAATTCAAAATGTTGCAGCCCGTTTGGAGAACATCTTGGTTTCAAGAATCCACATATAGTCCAGAAATCTCCTCAAGCTACATACCCAACACAACAAAAACCTCTCCACACAAAAACTCACAAAAGAAAGCTTTTACAAAAATTATTCTTGTGAGTCAGATGCCAGTGAATGTGTGTATCATTCAACCATGAAATGAAACAAATGAATTGTACATGTTACGTTATGGATGAACCCTAACACATATTACATAGAAATAAATAAACCTTGCATATATAATTCCAAACTCATACCCAGTTTTGTGAAACCATTTTCTCATAGACAAAACCATACTTCCTGGAGGAAGGAAGAAGTTTCATGATATTTGTGAAGCTAAAGGAAATTAGAAGATTCACAGAGACCTTCCCGGTGGTTATAAAATCAGTCAAACTGCCTGCGTGGAGGAGAGTCTCAGGCCAGCTAAGCTGCTTGTAAGCCACACAGATGAGCTTCAGGAACACAGCTTCTGTTGTCACTGTGCTGGGATTATCTCTTGGGTAAAGCAGCAGCCTTTGAGTAGCCATGATCTTGTAAGTTAATGGCTCACCTATATTCCCATAAGAAACCATAATAAACTTATTGGCTCACCAATTTAAACTCAGGAAGGATATTTTACTAATTCTGTCATCAGGAACCTATTGGGCACAAATATGTATGTGTTCACTTATCTTCAGAAAATATCACACAGTCACAAAAAACAAACATGATATGTACTCACTCATATATGGATATTAGATATAGAGCAAAGGATTACCAGCCTATAATCCATAACTCCAGAGAAGCTAGGAAACAAGGAGGACCCTGACAGAGACATACAGTGTCCCCTGGAGAAGCAGAAAGAAACAAGATCTCCTGAGAAAATTGAGAGCCTGGTGGGGAGAGGGAGTTAAGAGATAGAGAAGAGGAGAAGAGGAGGGGAGAGGAGATTATGAAGAAGCAGGAAGATTCAGTCAGGGGAAGAATAGAGCAAGAAAAGAGATACCTTAATTGAGGAAGCCATTATAGGTTTAAAGAGAAATTTGGCATTAGGGAAATATCCAGAAATCTACAAGGATGACACTAACTATGAATCTAAGCAATAGTGGTGAGACTACCTTAAATGCCCTTCCCCTATAATGAGATTGATGACTACTTTATATGCCATCCTAGATGCTTCATCCAGTAGATGATGAAAGCAGAAGCAGAGACCCATAGCGAAGCACAGAGCTGAACTCCTGGAATCCAGTTGTAGAGAGGGAGAAGTGATGAGCAAAGAGGTCACGACCAGGCTGAGGAAACCCACAGAAACAGCTGACCTGAAAAGGGGGAGCTCATGGACCCCACCCTGATGGCTGGGAAACCAGCATAGGACTTCCAGATCCCTGAACGTGGATGTCAGTTAGGGGGTCTGTGCAGTCTATGGGGCCTCTGGTAGTGGAATAGTATTTATGCCTAGTGTATGAATGGACTTTGGGGGCCCATTCTCCATAGACAGATATTCTTTCAGGCTAGAAACATGGGAGGGCGCTAGTCCCTGTCACAAATGATATGACAGAATTTGATGATTCTGGAAGACCTCCATGGAAGACCTCACCCTACCTGGGGAGCAGTAGGGGAATGGGATGGGGAGTTCGTGGGGAACATGGGAGGATAGGATGAAGAGGGAACTGGGAATGATATGTAAAATAAGGTTGTTTCTAATTTCAAAAATCTAGGAAGAAAAAATCCTGGTGCTTGCCCACTCATAAATTTGGACAGGTGAGATGTTCGGGATTCCTAAGGCCACTGCACACTTCTGCAGCACCGTTCCCAACAAGGTCTGATAGGTAAATGTTCTAGGACTTTCTCCCCCTGTGCTCACATCTGTCTTTTTCTACGCTCAACTCAAGCTCAATAGGTCAGAGGTATTGGGGTTCTACAATCTTACCATGCACTTCCATTCCCATACCCAAACAGCAGCACAGGTTCTAATTCCCCAGACCTCCTGTCTCTAATGCATACTTTTGCTGTTCTATATCCACATCTCATCTAGGCAGATTTGAGACTTTAGAGACTCCTACTCCCACAACACATGCCTGAGGCACCATCCCCAATGTAGCTTAACAGATAAGAGGTCTTACAAATTCCTGCCTCCAGTGCATGCTGCCCCACTCACTCCAGGGACATAGATTAGAGATATTGGGAGCCTCTGTCCCTGCTATGCCATGCCACTGCCTTATACCGACCCTGTACGGACAGATTAGAGGTCTTAGGACCTCCTACCTCCCTTGCACAGTCCCTTGGTCCATGTTTCCACCTCAACTGGACAATTTAGAGATCTGAAGAACTGGAAACTTCATAAGCATACTTATGTCTTCAGCCCCAAACTGTCTAGACACTTTTGGGGTCTCAACATCTCTTACTATCTGTTCACAAAGACTCTTATCATTTTTATTTCCTGTGTACATACCAAATGCCCCAACTGGGTAAGCAAGAGGTATGAGTTGCACTGACTCGTGGCACACAAGCACAATGCCCTGCACATATGCAAACCCACTAAGTTTGATTCCAAAAGATCTTTCTTCCCAAGCAACATGCAAATCCTGCCTCATGAATTCAGGGATTAAACAGTTCTGCTTATTATTAAGCAAGCCCTTGATGTACTGAAGTAATGCCAGTCTGTGAGAATGAAATCAGCATTCTCCATTTCAGCCACCACATTCACAAAGCAACAAGACTCTCCATGACTGAACTTCAAGGAACCAAGACTCACCAAGCAGAGGGAGTACCAAAAACCAAAGTAAAAGCCAACATAGGACTACCAAAGTACTTAATCAACAAACAGATTCTTGACTGGTAACTTTTGAGACAAAAAAAAAAAAACCTTATCCAAGAATTATCAGTCTCATACTCATGGCTACCAATGAGAGTGGTTCAGATGAAATTGAATTTGTTGAGACAAATAATTCAAAAGTGGTCAAAATAAAATCCAAACAAGACACAAATAACAGCATGGATGAATTTAAAAGTGATATGAATAAGAATCTGAATTAAATCCAAGAGAGGAGAAATAAACAGATGAATTAAATTTGGAAGTCAATGTTGGTTATAAAATCATATTCAGTGAAGAGATAGAAACAAAAGAGGAAAACAAACTAGAGTAATAATGGAAACAAAAAGTGCAGTCAGTCAAATGATAACCCCAATGGACATTCTGATCACTATAATTGATCAAATGGAGGCTAGAAAATCAGAGCTTGAAGATAAGGCTAAGATTGAGGTCAATGATGAATTCTGTGTGTGTGTGTGTGTGTGTGTGTGTGAGAGAGAGAGAGAGAGAGAGAGAGAGAGAGAGAGAGAGAGAGAGAAAGAGAGAGAGAGAGAGAGAGAGAGAGAGAGAGAGAGACACGTATGAGACCTGTAAGACACTATAAAAAGCAAAAACTACAAATTAAGGGCATAGAAGGAAAATAAATCCATACCAGTATAGTGGGAAATTACCAATACGGAGTCAGGTAGAAATATAAGCGTATTTAATAGGGAAAAGCCTTGCTTACAGAGCAACCTAGCCAGCCTTGTGGGTCAGCAGCCTGTCCAGCAAGTACCAAAGAGAAACCGAAAGCGCAAATGCAGTCACCCTATGTCACTCTGACCACGCCCTCACAAGCGTGGCCAGGCACACCTGTAGCCAGCCCCTAAGAAGCGTGGCTACAGCTTCCCCTACATACCAGGGATATAGAAAATATTTTTTATTAAACTTGGATTATTTTCTTACACAATATAATCTGAGTAGAGTTTTCCCTCCCTCTATTCCTCTCTGTTTCTCCCCAACTCTTCTCCCACCCAGATCCACTCCATTTCTGTCTTTTGTTCGAAAATATCAACCTTCTGAGGGACAACAACAAAACATAACAAAATAAAATATAATAATATAAAATGAAAATCACCACATCCAAGTTGGGTTAGATAAGCCAAGAAAAAAGAGTCCCAAAAGAAGGCACAAGAATCAGAGATTCACTCATTTACATGTTCAGGAGTCCCATAAAACTACTAAACTGAAAGCTATAGTATACACAGAGGACCTGGCACAGACTCATGTAGGCCCTGTGATTGCTGCTTTAGTCTCTGTGAATACATATGAGCTTTGTTCATTTGTTTTAGAAGGTCTTTTTCTCCTGGTGTTCTCTGTCCCCTCTGACTCCTAGACTCCTTTTGTGTCCTCTTGTGAGTGTTTCCTGAGCTCTGAGGAGAGGGATTTGATGAAGGCATAGCATTTAGAATTACGTGTTCCAAAGTCTCTCTCTCTCTTTCTCTCTCTCTCTCTCTCTCTCTCTCTCTCTCTCTCTCTCTCTCTCTCTCTCTTCTCTGAATAATATCAAGCTGTAGGTCTCTGTATTTGTTCCCCTCTGCTGCAGGAGGCATCCTCTCTCATAATACCTGAATAAAAACCAATCTATGAGTCCATCCTTCCAGTGGGACACTTGCTTAACCATGTTCATTGCTGCTCTGCTCATAATAACCAGAAATTGGGAAAAACCTATATGTCCCAGAACAGAATAACATATAAAGAAAATATGATACATTTACACATGGAGTATTACTCAGCTGTTTTAAAAATGACATCATGAAATTTACAGACAAATGGAACTAGAAAAAATCATCCTGAGTGAGGTAACCCAGACCAGGAAGGATAAAACCGGTATGTATACAGTTTATCTGTATATTAGCCATTCAATAAATTATAACCAAGATAATTAATCCATAAACTAAAGCTATTGTTGCTTTAGTCTCTGTGAGTTCATAATCCATAGACCAAGAGAGGTTAGTTGAAGAGGAGGGATCTAGGGGGAACACACAGTTCTCCCTGAAAGGGAAAAATTGAACAGATTTTATGAGTTGCCTAGAATCAAATGTTGGAGAGGATCAAGAATGTGAGGATCAGATGGGAAGGAAAAGAGGAGATGGGTTTGAAGAGGAAAAAGGAGAGACAGCTAGAGAGAGGGGTGTCATAAGGAAACCTAGTGTAGTGGAAATTTCCTATAGTATATGAAGAATATGAAGGATATCCTAAATGAAGCCTACAAGCAATGAGAGAGACAGAACCCTACTGTCCATCTCTTGTCACCAAATGAAGCTTCCTTTGCTAGGACTATGTTTCATCCAATTGATTTGCTGGCAAAAGGGTCCCATGGAAACATCCTCAAACAACCCAGACTGTTGCAAAGATAATAAGTTGCTCTCCACAAACTGAGAGAAAGGCCCCACTGACCAAGCCCACACAACTCATCAACATAGAGAAGTTGAGATGTTGCCTACATAGAAACTTCACCCCATGTTCTAATGTCTATGAAACAGAAAGATACTCTGCAAGCTACAAAAAGAGGAAGGTAAACATCAACTCAACCACAAAACATTTGATCTATAATCTGTCCTGCCTGTAATATATGCTGGGGCAATGGTGGCACAAACCTTGTGGGAGCCTAACTGATGTCTGATTTGACTTAAGGCCCACTCAATGAGATGGAGTCCAAACCTGACACTGCTTAGATGACCAAGAACTAGAGTCTAGATGTCCTAGAGACTGGGAAAATCAAATATTACTGATCTAAAAAGATAGGAAGTATTTTTCAATGAAATCATAGAAGAAAAAATTCCAAATCTTGGAAAAGTGATGTCAATCAAAGTATAAGAGACATGCAGAACAACAAATAGAACATTTAAGGAAACTCCCCACATCCCCTAACCAAAATAATACTACCCAGAAAACTTAAGGGAAAGAAGGAAAAGAGAAGGGTCACATATGTAACCAGGCTTATCAGTATATAAAAACTGAATTTTTGTGAAAATTCTAATTCTAAAGGCCAGAACAGTATAAAAGAATGAAGTCCCATTTCTGAAGGAGTGCAACTGCCAATCCAGAACAGTCTACCCAGAAACACTGTCATAGCAACACAAAGAAAATCTTTCCATGAAAACAACCAGCTAAAGCAATTCATGATTATCAAGCCATCTGTACAGAGAATAGTGGAAAAGATATTTCAAATAGTAGAGAATGATAAACAGAAGAAGTTAGGAAAATATTGCTAATATATTTGCCAAGGGATTAACAATAAGAAATGCTGAACACTACAAAACCAACAAAATGACAGGAATTGATATGCATCTTTCAATAACAATTGAATATCAAACTTCCCAAATAAGATATAGATTAGTTGATTTGGTTTTAAAAATACCAAAATCTCTCATTTTTTCTGCCTTCAAGAAATGTATCCCACCACCAAAGATAGACACTACATTAGAGTGAAAGAATAAACAAGGTATTTCAAACAAATGAAACTGGGAAACAAGTAGTTGTCATTATTCTGATCCATAGATCAAATGGGTTTAACAAACATCAATAGACTATTCTACCCAAACATTGCAAAACACAAATTCTTCTCAATGGCTTCACTTACTGCAAAATTCATCTCAAACTAGGACAGAAAACATGTTTTAATGAATATAAGAAAATTAAAATGAATTCCTGTATTCTATATGCCCATATAGGAACAATGTTAGAAATCAGCAGTAAGAAATACCACAGAAAATACCCCAAGTCAAAGAGACTAAACAACATACTATTGAATGACTCATTGGGATAATTAAGAAAGAGATTAAAAAGTTCCTAGAACTGAATGGAAATGAAAAGAGAATGTCACAAAACCTATGGGATACTATGAAGATAATCCTCAAAGGGATGTTTATAACTCTAACAACCTATATTACAAAGTCAAAAAGATCTCAAATACATTTTTCTTCACTTTCTTTTTTAATTCTTTTTTATTTTAATTAGAAAGAAAGTTATTTTACATGTCAATCCCAGGTCCCTTTCCCTCCCCTCCTCCCCTGTACCCCCAACTAACACCCTACCTACCCCATATCCTTTCTGCTCCCAGGGAAGGGTGAGGCCTTCCATAGGGGGTCTTCAAAGTCTGTCTTATTCTTTGGGAGGGCCTAGGCCATTAGTGACACATCTAAAGGTCTTAGAAAAGCAAGAACAAATTAAGCCTCAAAACTGTCAGCAAAGAAAGAGGGGGGATGGATAATAGGTAGATGTTAATGATTGTAGACTGATTGACAAATGGACTGACAGTTTGGTATATAGACAGACAGACAGACAGACAGACAGACAGACAGACAGACAGACAGACCAGGGCATAAATCAATGAAATAAAAATGAAAGAAATAAAAAAGTGAAACAGAGTTTGTTCTTTGAAAAGCTTAAAATTGCTAGCAAACGCTTAGCAGAATTAACCAAGACAAAGTTCTAAATCAGTAAGATTAGAGACATTAATGGAGCAATCATAATATATGTAAATGAAATATGTAAAACTTAAGGCTATGATTCCAAAACCTATACTCCACCAAATATTAAAATACAAATGAAATTAGTTTCTAAAAGAAGATGGCCTACCAAAGTAATATACATTTTTTTTAAAATCCACAAGCAATAATATTGAAGTACTAATAATTAGAAATCCTGGAAACTGAGAAAAAGCCCAGGTTCAGAGGGAGTCACTGCAGAATTCTACCAGAATTAAAAAAAAAAAACTATAACCATCATTTCTCAAACTTTTCCATAAGATAGAAAGAAAAGATTGTTTTCAAACTTGTTTAGAAACCCAGCATTACACTGATAGCTGAACCAGATAACCACCAACAATGACAAACATGCATACACACACACACACACACACACACACACACTTTGGACCAATCTCCCTAATGGACATGGATGCAACTTTTTCAATAAGATACTTGCAAATCTTCCAGATTGACTGTGAGCAAGTCTGTGAGGCATTTTCTTTACTGATGATTGATAGAGGAGAGCCAGTCCATTTTGAGTAGTGCTACCCCTAAACAGGTGGTCCTAAATAATATAAAAAGTAGACTGAACAACCATGGGGAACAAGTCAATAAGCAGTTTTCTTCCATGGCCCCTTATTCAGTCCCTGCCTTGGGTTCCTGACCTTAGATGAACAATCAGTCCCAGCCTATGGATCCATATTCACAACTGCTCTACTCATAATACCTACAAATGGAAGCAATATATATGTCTACCAACTGAGAAACTGATGAGAAAAATGTAGTACATAAACACAATGAAATAGTACTATTCTGAAATAGTAAAATGTTTTACAATTAACACATGGATTATGATGCACACATTCACCAACCTATTACAAGTGCTGAGTTATATATTTTATATTGATGAATTATATGATATGGGAAATATATCTCAAGAAATCTTGAAATTCAAGAGATGACTCAGTGGTTAAGAAAACTAGTTACTATTGAAGAATACTCAACTTTAGTCTCAGGACCTTCATGGAGATTTTTAACCATTTGTAACTCCTCTTCTGGAGTATCAGAGGCCTCTTCTGGCATCCTCAGGCACTACAATGCACATACATACATACATACATACATACATACGTACGTACATACACACACACACAGGCAAAACCCTCACACATACAGTAAAAATAATAAATAAATCTCTTAAAGAAGAGAGCTGCTAAGTATAGCTCAAAGCATTTGCTAAAAAAGCCATGAAAGATAGACACAAATTTATGAAATTGTTACAAAATGTTTGCAGAATGGTAGATTGTAAATAGGACCCTGGATATTTTCTGTTACTTAAGATCTTTGCAAGTAACTGTGATATTCTTCTACTATGGGCATGTTTCCCTGATTGTCTAGGGCCTAACAATATAGCTATGTTTTGCCTAATGGACAGTAATAGGTGTGGTGTGCACAAAGCCCTGCTCTTCTTGTGGTCATTGGCTGCCCATTCTTGAGTCTCAAACTTCCTTGATTCCAGAAGGATAATGAGAGGCCAGCGGGTTGAGTTGTATCCCAGCTGCACCTTGCCTAGTCAGCCATCCTCAGGAAACCTGCAGTGATTCTGTAACAAGGTTTAATCATTCACATTTTATTTATGTCTTTATTAAAATGGAACTAAAAAACAAATTGAGCAAAATGGTTTTAAATTATGAAACAAGGGAAGGTTAAGGATTCGTGCAGTTGCATACAAATAAATGTGGGGTGATGGGTTGGACCCAGAATAAGTGCGTCTCTCCAATCTCAATTTGAATTTACATTAAACCTATTATATAGCTCTGACCTAATAGAAATGCATTTTCTGGGCTAAGCTGAATTTTCTTGTGCTTTGACTATATTTCCAGTCCGGAATCACAATCCTACAGGGTAGGACTTTTTGTAGCCCTTTTGCAGTCTGCATTGCACATTAATTCATGGCAGGCTGGAGTACATCTACACTGAATCTCTGCTTTCCAGCAGAGAAGGAGACAGCAGAATATTGCCAAGGCCGTGGCAGCAATTAGGACTGAATTATACACCTGATAGACCCTACTAATGGAGATGCCGCTTACAGACAGATGTGGTCCTGCCTCTAAAAGCAGCAAGTAAGAGTGGCTAACACACTGCTTTGAGAGAAAGCAGGCAGCATCCTGTCTAGAGATAAATGAGATTGGAATGGAATCATTTACTGAAGAGATTTATTATTGTTATTAATACCCAGTGTTCATTCCACTAGACAGAGCCCACTGCTTGCAGGGCCGCCTCTGAAAGATTCCTTGTTTAGAGTCCAGTCATTCTAACTTGGAAAAGAATTCTCATTAAGTATAGGCTTGCCATATCTGGTGACCATTCACTCATTCATTCTTTCATTCATGTCGTCAACAAATACTTGGGAGTCTGTGTGACCTACCACGTTTTATCCAAACATTGAAGAGAGGTAAACAAAAGCAAAAATCTGTCCCCACAGTGTTATGAACACAGGCTGGAAGCAACAAGCAACCAAATGAACACTATTTCCTATGCAGCATGTGTAGGTCCTTGTCTGAGTGACAGATAGCCTAAAAGAGAAAGAATGTTTGCAGGTTTAATATCTAGACTCTTGGGCTACTTCTGATCCAATTAGCATATCTGTATTTGAGCCAGAAGGAAGAAAGACACTAAATATGTGTGGACCCTTCAACAAAGTTACATCTCTCTACTCATATCCCCTTGGCCATAGGAAGTGGCAATGAACCCTGGGTAATGCAGCCTTTTTTCTGTTAGCTATTCTGTTCACTTCCCAGTTTTCTTGCTCTGTAAAAGGGTTGAATGTGTTCCAGAAACTTTCCTGCACAGGCAAGCAGAGTACTGAAGTAGCCAGACTTGTGTTTTTCTTGGGAATGAACTTTACAATAGTAAATGGAAGCCTTGACCCTCAGATTGGAGAATGGCAAGTGTGTTTCCATCAGTATATTTTGAAAATAATATAAAATGCTTACCATTGTCCCTTTGGGATAAAAATAACCACTTCTCATGCCTGTTAATGGTTTCAAATTTGAATGCTTAGAATACAAAATTAATTAATTATTAAATAATACATAAAAGAGTTATTTACTCCTGTGCTCAAATCAAAGAAGTTGTTTTCATATGAAATGCAACAGAAAGGAAATACCACAGGATAATCTCATGACTATCATCACATTTAGGCCCATGGCACTGGTTGAAGCAAGGCTTTGCTTTACATATTCTTTATACATACATACATACATACATACATACATACATACATACATACATACACACACACACAAGTACACTAGTACACACATGCATACACAAATATATTTCACTGAGGTAAAGTCATTTAAGAATATGAAAGAATAAAGAAATTCACAATCAAGAATCTGAGACTCAAAATTGCTCCTTTTAATAGCAACTGTGTTTTGAGCCAACTGCTTTTAGCCACATTTCCCCCATTATAATGATAACTGCTCAAATGATAAGGAATACTTGAGCTAACACACATGAAAAATTTAGCTATTAACCTATGGCACTATAGGGGTGTGGTTTTGATCTCACTGGACTGCAGAGTATGTAAACCCTGGCTCAAAGCTCTGATGAGATAAGAAGAGGTACTAAGCACCCAGCCTGCATTGTTTTCCTTCTTGCTGTAAGAGAAAGCATTGATACAGAAATCTCAATAACCTTTCATCATTATGAATCATGCCAGTAGTCCACCAATGAGCATGTTCAGTACCCAAAATTCCCCTCTTCATATGTTCATTTCTCTAGTGACATCAGTATCTCCCCATCTCTCAAGTTTCCAGGCTACAACTTTCCTTAATCCCCACAAGTCTGGTATAATGTTGTGCTGTCTTCAAATGCCTCCTACTCATTATGGTCTAGTCCATGCTTTGACAACAGTGACTTCAGTGCATTCTGCTTAGTGTCCAGCTAAAGAACAAAAATAGCTGTGAAAGCTATTTTCTCTTGCCTGGCTCTTTACTCATTGCCTTCATTTGTTTTCCCATTTTAACCCTAGAATTATAGCTTCCCATTTGGAGAATTGATCTAAACATTATCCTAGAGTGAGTACCACACTAATCGACTTCTACCCCATTTACAGTCTAGCTGTTAAGAACATGACTCAAGCTGTATTTTCTTATGCCTCTCTCCAATGCACATGTCATCTACATACCTCCTTGCCCAAAAAGTCACTCATACTAGCCCTTCCACAAGGCAGTTTGTGAGCATTCTTGTCTTTCTTCACTCCCAACTCACATGCATGGAAGCTTTCTAGTTTTCATTGTTCTGTTCACTCCATATACAATAGAGCTCATGCCTCATTCGCCACTCAATTTCCAGCAAACTGCACAAATGTGTAATGGTATTTCCTGACTTAAAGTGAGATGCATTTCCCAGTATAATGCTTGCCAATCTTTTTGAGCTGTGTCACAGGATAACATGTACTCAGTTCTATGTCTGATGACACACTACAGTCTTTGAATTTTTGGCAGGCATCATGCCATCATCTCTGGTAAAGGAGACTAACAAATGTCTGTTAATTCACAGGAACCACAGGGAGGCTGAGTCTCCAGGCAAAATTTCCACACACCTAAGCTGTCAGTGACCTCCATCATTTCATTTCCCATCCCCATTGTGGCTGAAAAGCAGTCTGCTTATTTTTTTAATGAAAAACATAGAAATAAAGGCAGAGTATTCCCCCTTGTTAAAGTGACAGCTGTAGGTGGCATTTCTCACAAACTGAGTTGCAAGGAATAGTGTCCCACCAGAATATCCAGCATGAGAAAGGCATGAGGATGTGAATATCTTCCTGGTTGATTAGGTTAGAACAACTTAATTTTGTTCATGCAACCTGATGCTTTGGAAACAAATTAGATAAGCCATGAGTCTGCTGCTGTGAGAACACATTGCGGACACAAAGCCACGTGCCTCTTCTTCAATAAAACTATTTCTACTAAAGAGAGTCAATTGTGGATTCACTGTAGCAACTGAGTCAGAGGATGCATTGAACCAAAGGGAAGCACTTGAGAGCAGCATTCCAGAATGCATGAGTGCATAGCTCTGCATCACAGCACAAGCCAGTGCATGTGCTCATGCAGCAACTTCCGCCCAATCTGTGAAACTGACATAAGCATACCGAATGATCTGCTTAACTTTTAAATGAGACAGTTTATTATTTGGTGATGGAGTCTTAATCGGAGCTTTTATGTTTATAGGAAGGTTTTATAGAAGCATTAAATCAAAGTCACCACAATGGAGCATATGGTGTCACATAAGGTGATGTATTAATTTGCAGCTTCCCAAACAGTCAGAGCTTGTGAGCTCAAAGAGCAGTACCATTCTTCTTAGTTTTGAAAAGAAAATCCACCAACCCCCTCGCAAAAGACTATATTTCATGGTAAATGGCTAACAAACATACTTTTAGTGGTATCATTTCTCTAAGCTTTATATTTGGCAGCTCAAGACAATGAAATCTCTCGTATTCATAAGGATTTTCTTTACATTTTTAAAACCTTTGTTATAACTTATCACTAAACAAGCTTTATCTCCTTCTTCCCCAGGTCAGGAGTTGGCCAGGTATAGTCCAGGTTATAAACTCCACTGTCAGATGGATGCTGGCTTTCCATTCCTGGGGGACTGTTTACTACAGTCAGTCTTAAGTCTTCTTAAAGTTGGTTCCAAGGCCAGAAAAGGAAGCAGGTGCAGCCTGCAGCTGTTACTGGCTCCCTAAAGGTGCTTTATGAATGTGCTCAGTGAAAGCAGCTACCAGGGCTGTCAAGACTTATCAGCATAAAACACGAAGAAGATTGGAAAATGAATCCCTAACTGCCTGAGACAAAATGTCAGTACCCAAAGCACACGCACATACCACACACACACACTACACACAGAGAGAGACAGACAGAGAGATAGAGACAGAAAGAGACAGAGACAGACAGACAGACTGATTCTGAGGAGCTTACTCATAAAGTTGTCTGCACAATACACAGGGCTATTCAGAATCCTGAGACTGACCATATGGAAGCTCTAGGGTTGCTAGAGCTCAAGACTGCTCAACCTAATAACCTGCCTTCGATTGAGGAAGTTGGGAAAATGGCCCGTTGTTTGTTGGGAGCCCATCAAGCATCTGTTTGGTTTTGGGTTTTGGTTTTTGCATCCCTCTCAGTAATGGGAATCCAATTTTATCTCAAATGGCAATGTGTGCAGCTTCAAGTCTATAGTTACTAAGACTTCATGATCTCTAAGAAACTAAGAGAAGCCAATCCAAAGTGGCTAGATGGGATTTAATGGAGGAAAATGTAAGAGTGGGCACACTGTTTGCATACTTTCCTAGAGCTTTTCTCATTCTCTATTATCTGCTGTCTACATGTAAATACATAAGCTGAGCAAAAGCAGCTCATTAGAATCCCACATAACTAGAGACAAGAGCCATGAACCAATGCCAATATCTAGCTATTGGATTTTCTTCATGTACAAAAGTAATATGGCCAAGTCAATAAACTTGTCTATAACAGAGTGTGTGATGCTCTTTTACATGAAAAAAAAATGGCACGCAACTTACAACAAAAAGAATATTTAGCTATACAATGGAAAGGATGAAACTGCTCGAGGAAGTCCCAAAGAGGTTGTGTTATTATCCCAAAGGTAAAAGATGGGGACTTGAGAAATGGTTCAGAGGTTTAGAAGACACAGCACAGTGTCGGTTCAGCACGGTTCACAGCATCCATGTTAGGCAGTTCACATCACCTCTATCAAACTTCAGTTCTCAGAGGATCTGAAGCCTCTAGCCTTCACAGACAGTTGCACTCACATGTACAAACCCATAACAGACAGATATAAAAACAAGCACATAATTAAAAAATAATAAAAATGCATGTTAAAGAAAGACACAAAATATAAAGAAAATTTTCTTTTTCAAAGATGGGAAATGAAGAAAAGGATGATGGATGTCTCTAAATTTTTTGGAAATCATTTCAAATGAATAACTTATAAATGACCTCACTCTCTTTGAGGAAGAAGAAATGAGTGGAAGGGCAGAATCTTAATAAAAATAAAGAGTAGAAATCCTATCAATATGCAGAACAACAAGGAAGAGCTGCTGGCATACATGGAACTGCAGACTCAGCAAAAAGAGCAGGTGTAAGCCTACATCTGAAAGGCTCTGTGGTGTGCTCCAGCAGTTGGGAAGACATTGGCGAAGCTGGGAGCTCTAGAGTGGCTGTATCTTAAACCCAGAAGGCATGAGACACACTGAAAGTAGGATCAAAATGTGTACATCAAAAATAAAATAAAATTGAGACAAAGTGCTGCACTTAAAATCCAGCTCTTCTGTTTAACAACAGGTGACCCAGAGAAAGTGGCTCAACCCTTTTGTGACTCATCCTCCCTCTGTACCTACAAAACAGAAGTCAGAATAAATAGCTAAGGATGAGAGTGAGGAATAAATTCTTTCCTCCATATGTGGTAGTTTGAATGTAATTGGTCCCCATAACCTTATTAGGAGATCAGGCTTCCTTGAAATGGATATGACCTTGCTGGAGGAAGTGTGTTACTATCGGGGTGGGCTTTGAGGTTTCTTATGCTCAGGACATGTCCCAATGTCTCAGTTAACTCCCCATTGCCTGCAAGATGTAGGACTCTCAGCTTCCAGAACCACATCTGCCTGCATGCTGCCATGATCCCTGCCATGATGATAATGGACTGAATCTCTGAAACTGTAAGTGAGCTACTCGAATTAAGTGTTTTCCTTATGAGAGTTTCCATGGCCATGATATCTCTTCACAGCAAGAAAAACTCAACTAAAACAAACATAAAGCACTAAATCTGGCACATGACAAACCAAACACTGTTAAGAGTCCATTACTAATTCTTTACCAGCATGTATCCTGTACTTTGTATAGTACTTTGTATTATAATATATGCTAATGCATATCAACCAGCAAAGCCATAAAAATGAGCACCAGGAGAAAGGAGAGGTTGCATGAACTAGGGAATAAAGAATGAAAAAAGTAAACAGAGAAGAGCCCACATGAGAGCCGAGTGTTGTTCTTGAGCTTTCATAAGATGAATGTTTCCTTTATCAGTGAGCCAAAGAGAAAAGAAGGGGATGCCATCCAAGGTCTCCTGAATCTCAGGAAGATCCTACCATCACATTCTAACCTTTTCTTCTCTATAAGAAAACAGGAGAGCTGGGCAGTGGTGGCACATGCCTATAATCCCAGCACTTGGGAGGCAGATGCAGGCAGATCTCTGTGAGTTCCAGGTCAGCCTGGTCTACAGAGATAGTTCCAGGACATGTAGGGCTGTTAAACAGAGAAAACCTATGTTGAACAGCAACAAAACCACAACAACCTTCTAGCAGAGGCTAAGAGGAAGCCAGCCTCTTGGGAAGGGGAAAATAGATTAGAGAAGGGAAAGAATATTCTCCAAAAACAGACAAATTCTGGTGAGAAGAGTGTTTTAGCAATGGCCAAGAAGAGGAAGGTCAAGAACACATATGGGAAGGTCTCTGGGAAGACCCCACAACTATGCTCATAGTTCTACAGGTAAGACTATGTATGGAGGGACTTCTTGACCAAAGATTACAGGGACTAGAGAGAAAGGAGTAATGGGGAAATCAAAGTCTGTAGGGAGAAAAGCATGTAGCTTCCCTGATGAGCATTTGCCCCTCAAACTTCACTATGAGCCCTGTCCAGTATTTTCCCATTGCCATCACCTTTGGATTGGGAGCAGTCAGTGCTAATCAAAAGCAGGAAGACTCAATAAATTCTTGAAAGTGATTCCCACCAGCAGAATTCTTTTGTTGGCTCCTTTGATTGAAATAATAGAGTGTATCAGTTATTGTTCTTTTGCTGCAACCAAAAGCAACTGCTTGAAGGAAGAATTTATTTGGTGTATGGATCCAGAGGGATAAGAGTCCATTAGGGCAGGGAGGCACAGCAGTCAAAAGGCAGAAGCAGGAAACTGAGAGATTATATGCCAACCACATAAAGCAGGTAGGAAGAGAGGCAGAACTTGAAATGGGGTAAGGCTATAAAACTTCAAAGCTCCACCTCCTTGTCCTGTTACATATTTCCCAGCAAGTTTCCATTACCTAAAGTTTCCACAACTTCCCTAAATAACACCATCAACAGAAGATCAAGCATTTAAGTATACGAGGCTATAGGGGGCAATCCTCATTCAAACCACCACACAGCTTTACCATATGATTTTTGAATTTGGTTGGATCTCAATATTTTTAAGGCATCTTGGTTTTCCAACACTTAGGTTCAAGTCATTTTTTATCTACCTACAATTATCACAGAATATATGCAGAAAAGTATAACATGAAGGTTTATGGGTTGAGAATAAAGCACTGCAGCAATAAGTAGGAAATGAGGGGTAGGTGATTTCCACAACTGTATAAGCCTGAGAAGAAGCCAAAGCTTAAGTTTTTTGGACCATGTCTGGTCCTCTTGATACAGCTGTCCTATATATTCATAAACCAAGGCTTCTAGCGCAGGCTGTCACTGTCATCAAATGGCATAGATGCTGAACACTAAATAATGCTGGGACATATAAAAATCAAAGCCAGTATTCTCCCGGAATATGTCAGTAGCATGTTGGCATGCATATTCAATAGAAGATTCAAGGGAATTAAACCTAGTCAAGCAGGTAACATGGAAGGGAGATGCAATCATATACCAAAGGGGAAAAGGAGACTAACACTACAAGAAGAAAGAAAATGCACCAGGGGAAAATTATGGGCATCAGCAAGGCCAGAGAAGTAGGCCAGGAAGAAGGTGGGAGGTGTTTCATGAGAGAGTGCAAGTCAGAACAGACTGAAGATGGATTGAGAAGAGCATAAGAAGGGCTTTCAAGAGATCCTGACCAAGACAGTGCCCAAACCAATCAGTCCCCTGGTTTCAGCAGTGTCCTTAAACCACACACAAGGACTACACTGGGCTGAGAGGAGAAAGGGGTACACTTCTCTTGTGGACCCTAGAGGAACTGTAATGCAAGGTCAATCAAGAGCTGAAAAGATAAGTCTGAGAAGAAAAAAAAAATACGCATTCAACTGATCCTTTCCCCTGACATGATCCCTTCTCCTCTCAACCAAGGAACAAGCTAAGGAAGAGCAGGAACCACCACCCAACTCACTTCTGGAAATCTAAGTCCTTATCCTCCCAATGTGATGCATCTAAATCTGTAATCTGTATGTTGTATGAGAACATGGACTAATGTACCAGCTGATGCAGCCCAGGTCAGCCTATAGCAGCCCCCGAGGAGACATCTGTCAATGTTTTTCTTTGTTACCGTTGGGTAGGGATGCAGCAGGGATTGCAGAACCTTTGAAGCATCTTACATGCAGAAGACAGCTTCCCTCAAACAGCACAAACAGGAATTATGTGACCCACAAGGAAAACGATGCCATTTGCAAAACCCTAGTGAAGGCCCCAAAGCCCAAAGCTGTTCCAGGAATTTTCTGCACAGCTATCTTAAGTTTATTCTGCCTGAGGACTTCCTTTCATGGCAACTTTGAAATCTTTTTTTTTTCTGCTTGCTCTCCTATTAGGATTCTGTAGTCATGTTTTTCTTTTCTATAGACTAATGTAATCTAGTATTTAACCTTCCTTTTGACATTTTTTTATTTATCTCAAGGTCTGAGAGACATACACCTTTTTCAAACTGTAAGATTTCTTCCTGTATACACTGCTACAGTATGTAGATTCTCTAGGATGCATGTCTTATGACCCTGTATGATGTCACCTGCCACATGCGGGTCTGGTTTTGTCAAATCCTGAGCACTAAAATGGACATAGGCTGTTGGGCAACTTCCAGACCCTTCACTAAAGAAATTATTAAATGTCAAAAGCAAAAAAGCCTCAATCTTACTGAAAGCCCTCATGTTGATAACATTTCCTAAATTATAACTTGGGTAAAAACCAACATCAGAGTGAAAATAAGAGCTTGCTTTCCACACATACCCTCGGTTGGGGAGGTCACCTACTACAGTGTCTTCTGGGCTACTTGCCACAGGCATTGGTCATCATCACACAGAGTTATGTTTGAGTGGTTCACAGTCCCGAACCATGGTCTTCTGTGCTGAAAATATATAACCTTTGAATGTCACAAATGGATGGTATTCAAAAAGCAATGAGTTGATGGTCACTGTTGTCAGGAAGATTAAACTCCACCAAGCAGGGACAATCCAGGACCTCAACAAAGCCCGAGTATCCTGCCTTCCTCTGCAGGTTGGCCACAGGAGACAGGTAGAAAGTGATGGCCCTACATCAATGGCCCCAAAGTTCAGCTTCAATGATCCCAGGACAAGTCATTGTGTTTATGTTGTATGTTCCAATGTTATGGTGACTTGGAGGTCTCATTAGTTTTAGATGGACTCTTCCTCCATGAGTGGACAGCTTTTCAAGATAGCAAAGTATCTCCAACAAATTCATTTACCAAAGGAAACCAGTTGCTATAGTTCCTGCCATCCCATCATTTTCCCAATAAGGCCACCATGCACCTAGTTATCTATACCCCATATGCCATAGTCTTCCAGTCCTATGCCTGACTGAAACATGTCACCTGTTTTCAATGGAAACACAATGAAGGTCCTAGGTGCACATTTTCCAGATGTTATTAACTGTATGTAGATTGAAACTCCTATATGTTTTCCCACCTTGCCTGTGTGGTCCCTATTTTAGGATCTTTGAATAACACATTGTCTTTTCAAGGGTGTTGTTTCCTGGATTGTAGGACTTTTAAACCAGTGCAGTAAGAAAAGTGTGGTTTGAGCAAGCAATCAAGTGAAACTCAGTGTCTAGATAGCAGTAGAAAAATGGGTATGTTTTGTTGGGGAACCTTCTCCAATTATTGGATACATGTGGGCTGTGCTTAGATCCTAGGGAAAGAAGTCATACATACATGGTAGAAAGAATGGTCAGGATAGCAATGGGAAACTATGAACGGGGAAGTTGAGCCAACCCACCAACAAAGAATGGGCAGGAAAGTCAGTGCCATGGAGTGAGACAAGGAGATACCCCCGTTCCTGTGACCCTGCAGAGTCAGGGAAGTGGGCTAGGGTGAGAAGAGTCTGCTCTTTGTTCCTGACAGAATGTTACTAATTCTTACTTCCCATTATTTCCAAGGATGGAGAAGAGGAGGAAAGATCCCTACATAGGTTACTCTTACCCACCTCAGTTTCACACAGTGTCCTGACTCCTAGCTATAGAAATCCAGGAACAATCCCTTAGTTTTTTTAATCACACTAAGATTTGCATGTGTTTGTTTCTTGTACATTTATTTGTTACAGGAGAACATAAACTACACTCTTAAAAACTGTATTAACTTTAGTATTCCAGTGAGTATACCACAAACCAGTTTTTGTTGAATAAACTCCATAATTTATATCCACCAATAATTCAGCCTCAACCTACAACTCAACAATATCAGGACCAAATTTGATTGAGTAGAAATTGCTAAGCCTGCAGACAGTTTCAACTTGCAGATGACTCTTCCAGTGGGCATCTTTGCACTAACTTTTGTGACCAACTTTAGCAAAGAAGCAAAAGACAGGCAGCTGAACTTGAATATAAATAACCTGACAATAAAGAGCAGGCTATAAAGCTTTATATGAGCATTCATAAAGGTAGGAGAGTGTGAAGTGCTGCTTTCCTCTGAAGATACATAGTAAAGATAAGCAGAGCACACAGTGACAACAGCTTGTAGCAGGTCATCTGGCAAATTATTGGCCAAAAGCATGAGGAACAGCAAGATGGACTCTTTCTCCCTGCATGACACTGCCTCACTTGCAGCAGCTAGAAGTATGTCACCCACCCTTCATGTTGCATTGACATTCTGGGTGATATGGTTTCCATAAAGTAAAGGTAGTTACATGTTATGTATATGTGTAACTTGCAGCTACATATAACTGTCAAGAATATTATATAATTCTAACCTAAAATACTAAATGGAAGCAAAAAGATTTATCAAGCTAAAAGACTACATTATTCTATAGACAGAAAGGGAGTGTATCCAAATGCAGGGTGGGAGAGGAACAAGGAGGAATAGAGGGAGGGGAAACTATAATCAGAACATATTATATGATAAAAGAATATATTTTCAATAAAAAGGGAAAAGACTACATTATTCTATAAAAGTGATGATTAAACAATTTGAAGGAAATTAGAAAACCATTCAATGGACTTGGAGAGATGGCTAAAATATCATGAGGGCTTACTACTCTATCAGAATGCCAGAGTTTAGACCCCAGCATCCACATTGGTTGGCCCACCAAAACCTGTAATTCCAAGTCCAAACAATCCAATGTCCCCTGTGACCTCCATAGACTCCTACACACACATGTACGCAAGCCCTTACACATACATACACACACACACACACACACACACACACACACACACACACACACACACAGAGAGAGAGAGAGAGAGAGAGAGAGAGAGAGAGAGAGACAAAGAATATCATTCGAGATACTCTGAAAGATGAGTTACAACAAGATATAGTGTTCACAGACACTTTTAAGAAAAAAGCTTCCAATGAGTGAATGAAAGGAAGACATGGAGAGATAGTTCATGGGGGAGAGATCTAACAGATTCATGAACAAAAGTCTTTAGTTCTTCATCAGCTGTAACAAAAAGGAAGCACAATGGCCCTCTTATGCTGTCAGACACCTTTATAAACATACACCTTGTGGTAAAGCAGGCATTCTGATGCACTTTGACTGTGGTCGAGACATACAGTGGTACCACCTTCTGATGAAGCACTCTGAGTGTAAGGTGGTCATTTTTCCTCTAGACTTTATCTGGGCCCTGCAATCATCTTTTCTTTACTCCTTTTGTCAAAACAAATGAGGGCACAGTGCCTCCTGGGAAAAGGGAAGCAAAATGTTTTAAAGAAACTGCCAGAGAATTGCTGTGTCTTTGACTTAATAATTATAGTTATTTTAACTGGCCTTAAGTTTCCCAGAACCTCCATCCACTCCAAGATGTCAGGAGGAATTAATTGGAGCAAACAATTTGGAAAGAGCCTTTGTTACAACAGGCGTCATGCTGCTGAGTTGACAGGAAAACACTGAAACAGACAAAGAAACTCAGTACCTGTTCTTGATGTGCTGAGGGGGGCCAAGACACCTGAAGCTGCCATCCACCATTATGGCTAGCCTGGTACACAGAGCCTCACACTCTTCCATGCTGGGAGGAAATAAACAAACAGAAATGAGCCATGTTATAAAGGTATGAACCCGGTTCAAGCTTCAGAAATCAAAAGGAGGCAAAAATACCACTGATCCAAATTAAGTAACTTCTAATATAGAACACCCATGAAAGTGAAATAAGGTGACTCGAAAATTCCTGACATTTTGTTTAGGTAGCTAATTTAATGAAGGTTGTTTGGATATCTATATGCCTGGAAAAATGATCAGTAATAAAATATATAAGAGAGAACCATTTATAATCATCAAAAATACAACAATATATGTACAGGGGATCTTAGCAAATATGTGATTTCTTCATATTTTCAAAATACTTTTATTGAAAATTTTTTATAATATAGATACTTTAGTTTTAATTTTGGAGGCATAAAATCATATATTTTGCTGTTATCTATGAGTAAGTGGCTTGAAATTAACCAGGATTCTCTTTAATTATAAATGACTGTCATGATTCACTACATAATTATTTTATTACAAAATTTCAAATTTAAATATTTCTATCTTTTTTAATCATGAATAATTTCCAGTTCCTCAAATTGTGTATTCTTATTTAAAATTAAGTATATTAAATTTTCTTGAATTTGCTTCACAATTTCTTTTCTACTTTTATTTTTTACTTTGGAGAGCTTAATGAGTCTAATGAAATTTGGTTTTTGTATTAATAAAAATGATGCTATGAAAAAAATATCTATTAATTAAAGAATTAAGAAAATTGAAATTTATTTGTTATAAAGAGAAATCAAATTGTACTATTCGTAGTAAAATTGATTTAACTGAATATTATGTTCATAGCAATGTGTCTGTCTCAAAAATTATTGCATGACTGTATAGATACAAGTGAAAATTTTTAGGAAAACAAAGGTGAGGACAGAGTTTTGTGTGAGAATATATGTTCACATTATAATGAAACCTTTCATTAAATGTCTTTCTAAAATCCAATATAATATAGAAAGAATGTAGGCCAAAAAATAGAAGGGGCAAAGACAACAGTTAAATAAGATTTTTAAAAATAATTTTGCAAAATCAATACAGGTAAAATTACAATTAATAAATGCCATTTCAACAATTCTATTGAATCTAGAGGTTGAAAGAAGTGGTATGTAGCTGTGAAAATGGCAACCAGCACTGTACATACATAGCCTCTGTGATCTTATGCAGCCTCTTTTACAGCTCAAATGAGAGAAAATACTTATATATGTGATGAAACACCGTATACTGTCCAAGTGTCACTGGATGTACATTTTTGCTCTTCTTAGATGTACTTTTCACAGGTCAATGTAAGGCCTTTAAATTTAACTGTTGGCTAGTTCCTCAGATCTTTAAATAACTATATTTCTTCAATGTATATTTTTTTTGCTCTAAAAACATCTCTTCATAGATGTCTTTGCTGATTATCATACTGGAGTAAATGAGAGGAAACACTTGGAAAAAAAGGAATGCCAAACCTTTACTGACAAGAAAAAAATGAAATCTTGATTCAATAAAACAAGGAAAATAGTGAATATTTCAAAACCAGGAAACTGTTATAATCAGAAAGTGAATATAATGTAAGATGAGTCCCCTTATTGGTTGTCCAATACAGAGGGGTCAGTCTGGAAACCATAGACACACAAACAGTAAAATGAATTCATTAGGTTGCATTTACATATTTGTGCAGACATACACATAATATGTATGCATGTATCAATAATAATCAAAGGGAAAAAGTCTATCAATTTAAGAGTCAAGGGGTGACATGAGAGGGATGAAGAGAGACTACCTGTATGAGGTTGGGAGGGAGGAAAGTAAAAGTGCAAGGTGATGTAATTCTGTTTTAATAAAAAATTATATAAATTAAAAATAACATTTCATTAAGGCAAAGACCCAACAATTTAAAAATGGTTTACATTTTACACCATGTAAAATATGATATAAAATACTAGAGATAAACTTTTACATTATAACTATACTTTAAATTGTAAGATGATTTTAATATTCAGTATCAAATTGTAAAGATCTACAATTCATAATTATTATAACTATGATTTATAAATTAAAATATAGATGGAATAAAATGCAAAACAAAATGCAATCACCCCCACGAAAATGCTGAAAATTTCAATTTAAAATTAGAAGAAGGAAATTGTAGAAAAAGTTGTGAGGAAAAGGCAGTAGTAGAAGAGGTTTTTACAATGCTGAATTACAAAGAGGAAACACACTGACTTCATGCCAGAGAAATGGCATTAGAACAAAAGAGCCCCGAACATACTATAGGTAGGACAAGTACAGAAGTGATTTGAGCATGGAATGTATTTTCCAAATGTAACAGTAGTGAAAGAAACGCTTGAGAAGATGTTGGATATACTTGACAATCAAAATTCCAGACTTCTAACAAAAGTATCAGATCACAGTGATAGCATTTTAAAGAGACTGCAGAATATCTATCCTTAAATGACATGTTTATGTCACATTCTTTCTCCCAAGGTTCAATGATCATTGTGGAAGATGGGGAAGATGGTGGGAGCCAGAGGCTGTGGATGGATGCAAGGAAACAGCATCTTCCAAGCACAAGAGGGCAGTTGCACAGATGAACTCACAGTGATTATGACAACATGCAGAAAAATCTGTGAACCCAAGCCAGACAAAATCATCCTAGCATGAAAGGGAAAGGTGGGCATGCAGTCCTACTCCTAGCTGCTAGGTTTCCTTTAATGGTGTGACCCCTGAGAAAGGCAGCTATGCTGACGATCAGCCTCCCAAAACAATATAGAAATGGAATAAGTTGGGCTCTATGGATTGAAAAAGAAACAAATGGACACAAATTGAATGGGTAAGGAAGGCGAGGGGTGTAAGGGAGGAGCTGGGGATGACTATAATCAATCCACTGTCTGAAATTCTCCAAGAATTGGTAAAAATAAAAATCCAGTTTAGCAAACTAAATAGTTACTAAACAATTAACAAAATAAACCATGCAAACAAAGCAACAGACAGACAAGGATCTGTTCAATCCCTACTTCTATGTTGAAAAGCAAATGTCTTTTCCCCTATTCCATTTCAAATGAAACAGTGAGTTGGCAAATCAATAAATACCCAGTTAGTTAGACATTTTCTCAGAAATTCAAAATGGGACATCTCATATGCAGACAGTGGAGTAAAACTGCCATAAAATTTGAAAATTATATTTGACCATGATTTCTTTTCTAGGAACGGGAAAATGCAAACTAAGAATTATATAACCACTTATTACACCAGTAGCCCAGGATTTCTGCTGGGAGTCTAGGAAGTCTCTGCCCTGTAGAGACCGCAACTCAGATCTATTCACTCCTTGACTACCTCATAGGAAGGAATTTAAGGTGGGGGAAGCAAAAGAGAAAGTTTATTAAGAAGACAGAGAGGCACATCCAAGACTGGAACCACATGTCACAGGTTGACCTGAGGGAACATAGTCAGCAATACAAATGGTTAAGTGAGAGAACAAAATGTCTTTTCTGAGATGCCATAAATTGAAGCTGTTTGTTGTAGAAGCTTATTGTGAGGTCTAGGGGATGTATAATATGAACGGTCTAAGCCAGCCTCACATGTTTTATATGACTATTTCTTTGCTTGTTCATTTATTATTACTGTAGGACTGGGAACTAAATCCAGAGCCTTGTGTCTACTTAGACATGCACTGTACCACCAGATGAAACCCTAGCACCCTCTTTACTTTTCATTTTGAAATAGGGTGTCACTAAATTACCCAAGGGGGCTTTGAATTCACTATGTAGCCCATGAAAGCAGTGCAAATTAATTTCAATCCTTCAGCCTCCAGAGTCACTGTGATAATAGGTCAATGTCACAAGGGCTAGCCTCTGTTTCATAAACTAAATTTAATTTAACATGTCTTACCATGTTTATGATGCTGATGTGGAAAGAACATGAAGTTGTGTCCACACTAATGTCTTAAACATACATTGAACAAATGGATGATTACATCATTGTGTGAGTTCCAACTTCAGAGTGAGTGATGTGGCAAGTCTAAGTGGATCTTACCACATGTTCAACACATAAACCCAAAAGCATGTGGGTACAACAAAATCTAAGCTCAGAACTCAGGGTGGAGAATTCAATTTGATTATCTTTCAAAGAAAGAAGAACACACAAAGCCTGAGATTGTCAACAGTGAAAACAACCAAGGGTCATCTACTTAAAAACAATGTAAAAGTGGATTCTTTTCCCTGGATGGTTATCCTGAATGATACAGATATGTGGTGAGGTGAGACAGGATTTAAAGCCTTGGACTGTAAATGAAGCTTGTTTCTAATTTAAATAATAAAAGGAAAATGCCTTGGACTGGAGTTTTGGCATCAGGATTGGATGTGTAGGAAAAAGCAGGAGTCCTTCCCAGGATGGATGATTATCGGCCCATTTTCTGCCTCATGTTTTCTCACTATGCTGTGTGTTAAGACATACATAGAGAAAAGTATTGCACTACAATCACAGAATCATACAGGTCTCCCGCATCTTCATTCACACTGAGCCATTCACATCCCTATATTATATGACTAGAGAGAAATCAGCCTGCATATTTGCAAATGTAGAATATTGATGTGAAAGCAAATGAATTGGAGGATTTAAAAGAGAAATATCAATGATAAGTGGTCTTTTTGAGAGAACAGTTTATAATAATTTCATATATTATGAAAAATAAGAAGAATTTTCATCATTATACAATTTTACCCATCTAAGGACCCATGGTTGGACATCAAGGACTATGCCTGTGCCAGCAACAGATGCAAGCAGACTCAGTATATCAGTATGGAACTGCTAAAATTCCAGAGCAATGTGAACATCTACAGCAATAATATATATTCAAATAAGTATCAAATTCACTTGTTTCAGCAAAAAAAAAAATCCTTTGGGAAGTGAAACAGAATAAAAACAAAAACTCAGGGGTGGTCCTTCTGGCTACATCTGAATGAGAAAATTATCAAATCATTGTCCTCAAAGTCATAACTATCAAAACAGCCATTTAAGAACTCCAGGAATGGACCAAAGGCATGCAGGCATTTAACTCTGTGAATATGATGCCAAAAAGCCACTGACACGATAAGAATATGGTAATCTGTGACCCACTGTGGGCTACTATCTCTCTGCCTAGCTTTGACAATGGCCACTAAGGGCAGGCCAGGAGATGAGCTGAAAAACTCAACAGGAACCTACACCCAGTTTCTAGATGGGAGAGGAAAAATATCACAGGAATTAGAGACCAATAGAAATTAACCAATCTTGGAATAAATATCCAGCAAAGAAAATAAAACAAAAAATGGGCAAATATTAAATTAAAATATGGCAATAACTGAAAACTTACTTTCAGTACTCAGATGCAGTGTCATCTAACATGTCCACTCTTCAACAAAAAGGCTTTATGGTCAAATAGACTAATTCTTTTATTGTCCCCTGCTATTGGTATCTTAAATTCTTCTAATAAATTTGAAATGATAGAAACTGCAAAAGAACATTTCTTAAAGCCTTCTAGAGTTAAGTTTAAAAGTAGCAACATGAAGAAAGTAGGAAAATTTTCAAAAAAACATTGAAAATTAAGATTTCTAAATAAATCATGTGTCAGGAGGAAGTCGCAGGGGAGACTAGGAAACATTTTTGAGTGAATGAAAGCTTCAGTAATAGAAAAAATGGGAAAGTGACATAGTTTGTTGGCCAAGCCTCACAAAAAGCCCGGTAATGGGGACAGTGCTGTGTGCTGAGAGCAAGAGCACATCCCAATGGGGAAGAGGGAAACTGTCCAACACAGAAAGCCAATTTGAATTCTCACAACATACCCTCCATAATATGGTGGGGAATGAGAGGTTCTCCCACCAAACAGTTCTGGAACAATTGGATAGCCACAAGTGTAACAATGAGTTGAGACTCTTGTATTATACTATATATAAAATAGCTTTAAGTATAGAAAAGATTATTAAACAGTAACAGTATTAACCTGTCTTAGAACAAAAATTCTCATGAATTGAGGACCCAAAGTTCTTAGCTATAACTCTTAAGAACAAACCATAGAAACAGAGAACAGTAAGACTTAATAAAAATCTTAAAAATATTCATAGTTCCAAAGACAGACAGACCAAGAGAAAGCAATTGAAATCATATATCCAGCAGGAGACTTTAACACAGGATTTAACAAGACTCAGTGTATAACTTCTTTTACCTAAATAATTAAATGGAAATATAAGTTCACAAAAAAAATTAACAAGGAAAAGATGATACTGCAGGCCCTGTGGTAAAGGTCTATAACCACAGTGACTTGGGAAGCTAACATGGAGAGAACAAAATTTTAAGGCCATTCTTAGCTAGGGAGGAAATTGAAGGCCAGCCTGGACAACTTTGAGACTTTGCCTCCAAATAAAGGGTAAATGAGGAATGGGAATGTAGCTCAGTGGTAAAGCACATGCCTAGTGAGTGTGTGGGAGGGGGCCTCTACGTTTAATTTGTATTGCCACCAAAAGAAAAAAGTATTCTTTGCAAGTCAAACATGAGCTCATTGCACAGTCCAACAATCAAGTTCATTGGCATTTATTCAAAAGGTCTAAAAAACATCCACATAAAAACCTGCACATGGATGTTTATAACAGCTTTGCTTTCAATTACCCAAACTTGTCAGTAATCAAAGCATCTTTCAGTGCGTGAGCAGATAAATAAACATCAGCACAGCCAGACAATAGAATATTGCTCACTGTTGAGAGGCAATGGGCTTACAAACAAGGGAAGTAGGGAAAAAGCCAGCCTTGAAAGGCTTGGGTGGCATTCCAGATGTGCAATCTCTAGAAAAGGCACAATGCTACAGGCAGTAAAATGTCTGATTGCCAAAGGTGAGGAGAAGGAAGGGTGAACAGGGGAACTTGAGGAACTCTTCATTCAATGTAGGAAGCTGAGGCTGTATCTTGAGATTGGGTGTTTCTCCAAAGCCATGGAATGCTCAACACCAAGATGAAAGGCACTGTAAGTATGGATTCCGATGATGCTGCTCTGTGTCTCTGATGTTTTATTCACTGTAGTAAATGTCCCACTCTAGACAAGTGTTAACAAATGTGTCCACACATATGGGTGAGGGTACACAGTTAATCTCTTTATGTTTGTTTATTTCTTATTTCTGTGTGTGTGTGTGTGTATATGAAATATTGAATGTGTTATATTATCTGTGTGTGACTATGGGATCATGCATGTTATGGCATGTGTATGGAATTCAGAAGACAGCTTTTAGGAGTTGTTTTTCTCCTTAAGCTGTGGGTTTGGGCAATTAAATCTGAAACTCCAGACATGCACAGCAATTGCTTTACCCACTGAGCCACAGTGCTATCCCTATTTCTTAAGTATTAATCATGCACTACTCAGCAAAAATAAAGAAGGAATTACTCACATGTGCTATTATAGCCTGGGTAAGCATTGCATACTCTCTAAATGAAAGTGGTCAGATAAAATGTGTATGTGTTATATAATTCTATTAATATGAAATGCCCATAAAAGTCAAATTTCACATCTTTACAGTTCCTGACAACTTTTTCATAGCATATTTTAATTAAACATGGAAGGAAAAATCAAGCTTAAATTTATAATGTGTTCTTCATACCATCTTCAGGGTTGTCATTAACCAAACTCTATCACTCTCCATGTAATGGTTTCATGAAATCTACATTTGTATTGTTGCATGGCACATAAGTGTTTCATTATGCTGAGAGGGGGATTCTGGTGCAGAATTCTAACTACAAAATTAATTCTGTAATGAGATCCAGTAGTGGGCTGGGCATGCATTTGAGATTATTGACAGGTAGGAATGGGGAAGCCTGGGTAGAAAGGAGTTGGGGATCCTTAGGAAAGGCAGACAGAGTCCAGCCCTCACCTGAACATCACAGTTGAGCGAATCTATACACACAAGTCATGGAAAGGCTCCATTTCTAACTCTGCTCCTCTGTAGGCCTTGGCCATCTGACATGACCCTCTCTGTCTTAGTCTCCCAAAGAGCTTCTGGGATTAAAGACTAAGGAAGGTACTTCTGTGCCAGTCTCCGGGTTTGCTATCCAGCCTTGCTCAGGAACTGACAATTAGAGAGGAAACATCACCTGTGAGAGGTTAGCACTGCAGCACAGCCATCCTGAACCTCCTGAGTTATTGTTTGCCACAGGTACCGCTTAGAGCAGGGGTCCATCCCAGAGCTGGGCTCATCCTGAGAGGAAGAAAACACATAGTGATGGTCATTTGATGAACACAGACAGTAATGAATATCTACTATCACATGGATACAGACCTGGCCAGGAAAGGTCTGAATTATTCACCTGACTGCTGAAAGTATCCCTCAAAAAAAAAAAAAAAAAAAAAAAAAACAGTTATTCAGACGGTCCTATAAGAAGACTGCTTTGGATCTGAGGCAGCAATGTGAGATTTCATGCAACTATGACACCACCAAATGCACACAGCAACATTACAGTAACAGCCTCAATGTGATGAAGAAGTATGAGTTGAGTGACAGGATTTGGAGATTGTCATCTTTGGAAAGCTCAGTGGGCTACAAGTGATTACAAGTAAGAAAGTCAAGAGAATGCGGAAAATAACATATGAACAAAACAGTGCCTGCAAAGGAGATGAAAATCAGGTAGTTTTGAAGCAGAAAGTTTAGAGAGCAAAACGATAAGTGTAACAGAGTTTTTACTGCAGACTGGATCCAGCCAAGGAAGGAGTCATAAACACAGACTACTTAAAATTATCCAATCATGGGATAAAGGGAGAAAGAGGGGAAAGTAGTGAAGAAAGCATTAGGGGGGGTGCACTTTAGAGCAATCATTACAGACTGACAGTCGAAGGAGCAACAACATGATCATATAACCCATGAGGTCTCCTTGTGTGTACACAGCCAAAGACAATGAGACAGATGACAGCATGCAGGCATGCACTAACACATCTGCTGCATCACCACTCACATTGGCCAGTGTATGGAAATGCCCAACATCAGATGCATAGATTAAAATGAGAAATTCTAGAGAAGGGGGACAGTAAGACACTTGTATAATACAGGAATCTAGATATCAATGTGGACTGGAAAAATTCCAGAAGATCCTACACATAAATGAAGAGCTACAGGTAATCGACTGCTGCTCAGAGAGGGAGATTAAATTTTCTTCAGGCACAAATGTCCTGATAAGTCCTCCAATTCCAAGTGGTCATCCCTAAATAAGAGCAACACAAAAGACTCAATAAGGTTTGTGTGTGTGTGTGTGTGTGTGTGTGTGTGTGTGTGTGTGTGTGTGTGACTAAATTATAATTAATGACTCAGTGAGGGTGGATACAAGGGGAGACAGAGAAAGGCAATCACACCTGCACATAAACTCTAAAGTCACAGAAAAAAAGGAGCAGAAGAAAAGTTTCTGGAAATGGAACATGGGGAACTGCACAGAACACTTCAGTTACTTAACCAATCAGAATCAACTCTGGATTGGGGATTTCTATGGCTAGAATGTTTTGTGCTCTCCAAAATTCAAGTTGAGACATAGTCCCCTGTGAAACTGGACTTGAAGGTATAGCTTTGGGAAATGATTGCGTTATGAAGATTCCACCCTCAGGGTGCCATTGGTTTGCCTACAAATGAGGATGATAGAAAGGTCATCTGTTTTTGTATTTGTGACTTCTGCCACATGAAGACACAGCATTCCCTCCTCTAGAGGAGGCACAGTCAGTCGGAGCCATCTTGAAAACGGATGGATTATCACCACATACCTATACCTGTAGGCATCTGGATTTAGGACTTCCAAACTATAGAACAGGGAACAATGTGTCTCTGTTCTCTGAGTGACTGATCCTGTGACAACCTGATTGATGGTGGGAAAAGTAGACAGACAGGGTCTGTAATCAACAACTCTGTGGTGAGTGGTTAGAATTTCCTCCTCACCAACTGCCATCACTAAGTGAGGTCATTCAGTTTGGCTGTGGTCATTATTACAAATGTATGTTTATAGCAAAACAACACATGTATACTTTAGATTTATTAAGCCCATATTCATCAATGATGCTTCGGTAAAACTGCAAGAAGGGTGCACATTTTCACACCAGTTTAGTTTCCCTTGGCAATCTGGTTAGGAAAGGCAAACACGATGTTTTTAAAATGAAACTTCTACTTCCATAAACTTTCAGAATGGCCTCCACCAGAAAGATATATGATAGTAGAAAGGACATCATTTATTGAAAAAGAGCAAATAAATTGAAGTTTCTTGAAACCTGAAGCTCTCCTCTTCAATAAACTCCCAAATACTTGTTATCTGAGTCACTTTGAAAGGAAGTCTTGCCCAGCTGTGTGATGCATGTCTGTGCTTTTTGCAGTCAGGGAACACTAAACATATATCTCTTAAGAGCTTCTAGCCATCAGCTTTTCCAAAGAGGAAAGCATATAGGGAATGGGGGAGGAACACTGAACAGGAAAACAAACACTTGGCCTTTTCTGAAGATCGAATGGTGTATGTGTACTGATTAAAAAGTAAGAAAATAAGAAGTGGGATCAGGTTTTGCTAGGGCAGAAGGTTGAGTGGGTGATTTTAAACCTTCCTGGTTCCTGCCCACTTCTTCTTGTCTCTGTGGAGAATGTCAAATGCATTGCTTTAATCTGATGATTTGAGTACCACCATCCCAGTAACTCCCCAAGCACTGGATGACAAACTTAATATGGATTATTTAATTTACTGCCTTCAACATCTCCATGAGACAGACACAATTAAGTGTACTGCTTTCAAACAAGGAGACAATAGGCACACATGTTCAAGGACACACTGAAGAACTATAATAGCACATTGATACTTGGTTATTTGGTTACTGTGCCAGAGTTCTAGGCACTCAGGGCTAGTGTAAGTGAGGGTATGTGAAAGAAGAAAACCTTGGGTATACAATGAGCCAAGGAAATGTCTCCAGAGTAGAGATCTTTTCAGTGCAATGAGGAAACACACAATGAGAGTAAGAACATTCAGAAGGAAGGGGTTAATGCCAGTGGCCTCTCAACACAGCCTGCCTCATCTTGACAGGATAGTGTCATAACAGAATGGGATAAGTGATTATAAGATCATAGGCAGGTAGGTAGATAGATAGATAGATAGATAGATAGATAGATAGATAGATTCCATTATAATACATAAATAGCACTGATACTGAACCAGTTAGTCAAAAACGAAGAGCAAACAGAGTTTCTAAGATCCAACCAGAAGATGACAAAATCATTTTTCTAACACAATTCTTCTGGGTCTCCATTAGTTTTCCCAGGGGAAATGTTTTCATGTATAAACAACATAATAAGATCATTTTTATTTCCTATATTTTGAATGCACTTGGGTGATGGGGGAAGTCCTTCTGTATATATGTCTCTCTTATTGGTTAACGAATAAAACACTGTTGGCCAATAGGGAAGCAAGATAGGTAGGACTAAGAGAAATGGAGGCACCATCCCTAACTTTAAGCTCTATTACAGAGCTATAGTCCTGAAAACAACTTGGTATTGGCAGAAAAATAGACAGGTGGAATAGACCAATGGAATAGAGTTGAAAACCCTGAAATTAACCCACACACCTATGAACACCTGATTTTTGACAAACAATCCAAATATATACGCTGGAACGAAGAGAATATCTTCAACAAATGGTACTGGCATAAGTGGATGCAAACATGTAGAAGACTACAGATAGACCCAAGACTTTCGCCCTGCACAAAACTTAAGTCAAAATGGGTCAAAGACCTCAACATAAACCCAGCCACACTGAACCTGCTAGAAGATAAAGTAGAAAATACCCTTGAATTAATTGGTACAGGAGACCGCTTCCTAAACATAACACCAGTAGCACAGACACTGAGGTCAACAATTGATAAATGGGACCTCCTGAAACTGAGAAGCTTCTGTAAGGCAAAGGAGACATCAAGACAAAACAACAGCCCACAGACTGGGAAAAGATATTCACCAACCCCACATCTGACAGAGGGATGATCTCCAAAATATACAAAGAACACAAGAAGCTATTCTTGAAAACACCAAAAAATCCAATTAAAAAGTGGGGTACAGAACTACATAGACAATTCTCAATAGAGGAATCTAAAATGGCTGAAAGACTCATAAGAAAGTGTTCAACATCCTTAGCCATCAGGGAAATGCAAATCAAAACAACTCTGAGATACCATCTTACTCCTGTCAGAATGGCTAAAATCAAAAATACCAATGACAGTTTATGCTGGAGAGGATGCAGAGAAAGAGAAACACTCCTCCACTGCTGGTGGGAGTGTCAACTTGTACAGCCACTTTGGAAATCAGTATGGCGACTCCTCAAGAAAATGGGAATGAGTCAACCACAAGATCCAGCAATTCCACTCCTAGGCATATACCCAAAAGAAGCACATTCTTATAACAAGGACATCTGTTCAACCATGTTCATAGCAGCATTATTTGTAATAGTCAGAAACTGGAAGCAGCCTAGATGCCCCTCAACTGAAGAATGGATACAGAAAATGTGGTACATTTACACAATGGAGTACTACTCAGCAGAAAAAAAAAACAATGGTATCTTGAAATTTGCAGGAAAATGGATGGAACTTGAGGAAACCATTCTGAGTATGGTAACCCAATCACAAAAAGACAAACATGTTATGTACTCACACATATGTGGACCCGCTTTTTGATACATAGTTGTGACTCTGCCTTATCAGAGCTGTTTTTACTGATGTTGCTCAGAATGGTTTCCTTCCAAATGATGATTGAGAAGCTAAATTTAAAAAATGGTGCCAGGTATCACAAGAGTAACAGAACTGTGCTGTTTTTCTGGGATTTTGTTTTTTACATTTTTGTTTAAATGGAGAGTGCTGGATGTCTCTACAACTTTGTTCAAATGACTGCAGAACCTGGAAAATCTGTTGCTGCTAATGATGCATAACATACTGTCATTATTGGTCATATATATATATATATATATATATATATACATATATAATTTGAATTTTTAGAAACTTTAGCTGTGCTGTCTACTTTGGAAAAAAGTATCCCATTTTACCATGTTGAGTTGGCATTGTACAAAAATTAACACCCATATTGGCCTAGAAATGTTGAACTTAATTTTTTTCCATTTGTACAGGGGTAACGTGCTGTATTTAATATGTAAGGTCTTAAAAAAAGAAGGGATTTTGAGAGCCCATCCCATGTGAAGAGATGCTCTCTTGACCTGGACACATGGGGAAGGGCCTAGGCCTGGCCCAGGATGATGTGGTAGACTTTGGGGATCCCCTTTTGAGGACCTTACCCTACCTAGGGAGTGGAGGGTGTAGGTGGGATGTTGGGGGGAGGGAAGGGAGAGGGAGAAGGGATTGACATCTGAAGCAAGCTTGTTCCTAATTTGAACTAATAAAATAAAATAAGAGAGAAATGGAGGATTCTGGGAAATGTAGTAGAGAAGAGTCACTATGTGATCACAGGAAGAGAGGATGCATAAGGCTGGTGTCCTCAGTAAGATAAGTCCTTATAAAATTATATAGATTAGTAGTTATGGTTGATAATTAAGACTGAGCTAGCAAGTAAGAAATCCTAGTCATTATCCAGCAGCATTGTAACTAATATTAAGTCTCTGTGTGTTATTTGGGGGAACCCAGGCCACTGGCGGAAAGAGTTATCGTTACACCTGGGACTGTCTTCCAAGGTGAAACTTTGGTTCGACTGTGGTGTTTAAATTCCTATCAACGGTAGAGGAAGAATGTTCTTCACTTGTTTAAATGCATGTGCACAGTTAGAACAGTTTTTAAATACACAGCAATTGTCCCTGTTTATTGATAACCAATCCCCCCCCCCCAGATAAGGTAACCTAAAATGGCTATTCCCAGAAAGGTGACAGACTCCCTTTACTCAAGGCCATGCTCCTGCTCTATCCCTTGCTAGAACTCCTGCCTTCCTCTGTATCCATGCTGCCAGACAGCTTTCCATTAGTATAACAAATAACCAAGACAACCAACTTATAAAGAAGGACTGCTTTACCTGATTTAATTTTAGAGGTTCAACCCAGGGTTGACTCTGCTGCTTTTCTATGAAGACAAGGCAGTACATCACAGCAGAGAAGAGTGTTTGAGCTCTCTCTTTCATGGCCAGGAATTGAAAGAGAAAGAGGAATGAGCTAGAGTCTTCCTGCCCAATTAGAACACTCCGACAATGTCCTAAAGCTGTGCTGCTAAGATCTGTTAGAACAGTGGTTTTCAACGTGTGGGTCTCCACTGCAACAGAGGTCTCTTATCAGATACACTGCATCTATTACATTATGATTCAGAACAGTGGCAAAATTAGTTATTAAGTAACAACAAAATAATTTTATGTTGGGGGGGTCACCACAATTTGAAGAACTGTATTAAAGAGTTGCATGCAGCGTTAGGAAGGTTGCAAACCACTCTCTTAGACATTCTAATACTCTCATATCATTAAGAGCTATAAAAGAAGCTGTTAGCACATGGATTTGGGGAGATGCTAATTTTTTGCAGATTTTTTTATTTGAATTAGAAACAAGATTGTTTTACATGACATCCTCCCCTACCAGCCCCCAACTAAAACCGTACCTATCACATATCCTTTCTGCTCCCCCTGGGTGGTCAGGCCTTCCACAGGGTGTCATCAAAGTCTATCATATCCTTTGGCCCACCCCCGTGTGTCTTGGCTCAGAGAGTATTCCCCTATATGGAATGGGCTTCCAAAGTCCACACCTATGCTAGGGATAAGTACTAAACTACTACAGGAGGTCCCATAGATTTCCGACGTTTCCTCACTGAAACCAATGTTCCTGGGGTCTGGATCAGTCCCATGCTGGTTTCCCAGATATCAGTCTGGGGAGCAAGTGCTCCCCATGTTCAGGTCAGCTGTTTCTGTGGGTTTCACCAGCCTGGTCTGGACCCCTTTGCTCTTCACTCGTCCTTCTCTACATCTGGATTCCAGTTCAGTTCAGTGATTAGTTGTCGATGCTAAATTAAACACAGCAAATTCTGATGCCTATCCTCATGATTTACCATGGGCCTATGTAACTACAGCTACAATAAATATAAACCCATAAGCAAACTAAGACTTCAAAGCAGTTTGTCAGAGGAAATAGTCTTCATCAGGGAAGAGCATACCAATTAGTTATCCAATACCAAGTGATCATCCCTGAAAACATACATCATACAAATAGGATTACAAAGATTTATCAAGTTATATTTAAAAATCTGTATGCATATGAATATACATACATGTGTGCAATAACAATTAATGAAAAAAGAGACCATGGATTTGAAAGGAGAGGTATATGGGAGGATTTGGAAGGAGGAAAGGGAAAGTAGAAATGTTCTAATTTTATTATAATCTCAAAAATAAACAAAAACTAACTAAATAAATGTAAAAGAAAAACACATATGTTTTCAGATAAAAGGTGAATATTATTATTTCAACATTCATTTAATGTTAACATTTTTTATGTGACTCTACCATAAAAATGACTGGTTTTTGTAAAATACCACTGGCATCTTCCAATATGTTGGAGAATATTTACTTAGGGCAGCCTCTATTAATTCATGCAGTTGGTTTCTCAAGTCCTGAAGTTCTGGGAGCTCAGAAAATTGAAATAATTTCAGCACGTTTACATTTACAACATCATTAACACAAGCCTGATATTTCAAACACTTACCAATAAAAGAATGTCAGGCTTCCCCACCAGGGCCAGGGCAGTGGAGAGCTTCCTTCTGGTGCCCCCACTATATACGGCCACAGGTTTGTCCACGTGAGGTTCAAGATGAAGGCGCTTTACCAGGTCTGCAGCCACCTGAAAGAGAAAATCTGTCCATGAACCTTTCTCCATGATGCCCAGGTGAGCTGGGTTGCCTCCTCCTGCCTCTCCTGCCTCCTGCCTCCTGCCTCTCCTGCCTCCTGCCTCTGCCTCCTGCCTCCTGCCTCCTGCTCCTGCCTCCTGCCTCCTGCCTCCTGCCTCCTGCCTCCTGCCTCCTGCCTCCTGCCTCCTGCCTCCTGCCTCCTGCCTCCTGCCTCCTGCCTCCTGCCTCCTGCCTCCTCCTCCCACTATGCCTGTGTTCCTCTGACACAGGGACAAAGGACTTCTCCATCCCATTTCTCTTTATGAGAAAGGGAACAACAAGGAAATAACAAGAGAAGGAGGGCCCCATGTCTGTGGACACTTGGCATGACCGGACATCAAAGGACAGATCCCGACACCAAAGGACTCTGAATCAATGCTGAGCCAAGAAGAAGATCCACATTCAGATGAGTAGAATAAAGGGGGCCCCAAAGAAGGCTGAGAAAGTGCTGGATAGAAAAAAAATCAAGAAAACAAGGTACCAGACCCTCAAGGGAAATGACAACGAATGAGGGAAATAGGCCATTGATAGCATCTATACTTTTAGAGTTTGGTTTATTCAGTATCCAGGCTGAGGAAAGATGGGACCAGTATCTTCTTCATATCTGCAGGGAAATATATGATCACTCCATAAGAGTGTGACTTCATTCAGCAGAATCTACACACATCCTCAGCCACCAGTTACCTTTGGAGCCCTCATGCTCAGGCTCACAGCCTCTCTTGTCTGCACCATTGCACTCTGTGACTTACCACACATCCTGGTAGCCCACTTACCCTTAAATTTTAATTCAATCCCCATCCTCCCTGATGTGCATCAACTGAGTCCCTAAGATTACATGTAGTTTGAACTTCCCCAGCAGAATTTGCCCTAAAATACTTCTTTTGTTTGTTTGTTTTTTTATTTAAATTTGAAACAGACTTGTTTGACATGTCAATACCAGTTCCCTCTCCCTCCTCTCCTCCCCTGGACCCCACTGAGCCCCTTAACCCATCCCTTTTTTTGCTCCCCAGGGCGAGTGAGGCCTTCCATGGGGGATCTTTAAAGTCGGTCACATCATTTGGAGCAGGGTCTAGGAAGTCACCCATGTGTCTAAGGCTGAGAGAGTATACCTCTATGTGGAATGGGTTCCCAGAGTCCATTTGTATACTAGGAATAAATACTGATCCACTACCAGAGGCCCCATAGCCTGCCCAGGCCTCCTAACTGACACCCACTTTCAGGGGGACCAGGTTCACCAGCTGTCTGACTGGGGTCTACGAGTTCCACCCTTGTTCAAGACTGCTATTTCTGTGGGTTTCTCCAGCCTGGTCTTGACCCCTTTGCTCATCACTCCTCCATCTCTGCAACTGGATTCCAGGAGTTCAGCTCAGTGTTTAGCTGTGGATTTCTGCTTCTGCTTCCATCAGCTAATGGAGAAAAGCTCTAGGATGGCATAGAAGGTAGTCATTGGTCTCATTATTGGGGAAGGGCATTTAAGGTAGCCTCTTCACTATTGCTTAGATTGTTAGTTGGGGTCATCCTTGTAGATCTCTGGACATTTCTCTAGTGCCAGATTTCTCTTTAAACCTATAATGGCTCCCTCTATTATGGTTATCTCTTTTCTTGCTTTCCTCTATTCTTCCCCTGATTCAATCCTCCTGATCTCTCATGTCCTCCTCTACCCTCCTCTTCTCCCCTTCTCTTTCTCCTAACTCCCTCTCCCCTTCTCTCATGTTCCCAATTAACTCAGGAGATCTTGTTCCTTACCCCTTCTCTGGGGTACCATGTATGTTTCTCTTAGGGTTCTCCTTGTTTGCTAGCTTCTCTGGAGATGTGGTTTACAGTTCTGTCTCTTTGTGGGACCCAAGCTAGGCATTTTGTTTGTTTTTTACAACTGTCTACATAATTCTTAAAAACACACACTTCATATAATTCTTTGTAAATAAGAATATACATTAATTAAGGTATTAATGCAGATATAAATGCAGTTTTGTTTTTCAGATACAGTCACATAACTAAACTAGTGAAAAACATAACTTAGTTATTTAAAAGGACAAATTATATAGGATTATGAGAGTTGGTAATTGTGTATTTTAAGGCACTAAATAAAACATTATTAAGTTAATGTATATATCTTTATAAACATATAAAACAGGATTATAATAATATGATGATCATGATATGTCATAAACCTCAAAAAATTTTGGATGAGAATATCTTTAACTTAAATTATTCAGTTTGTATTTGCGTGGCTTCAAAGTAATTCAGAAAATGAGCTAAAAGACACAAGTGCTGGCCCATGCTCAGACAGTGTGAATCAAGGGAAGAGAAGTCAAGGCCCAAGAGTCAGATATAGATTAAATCTTCAGTCTCCCACCATTTTAAGAAAGCCATATCAAGGTCAATCCTTTGTTCTCAATGAAAATATTCAAGCCACTTTCTTCAGACTGTCTCACAGAAAACTTCCCTTCCCCTGTATTCATTAATTCCAATTATGTCAATTAAAATAAATTGAATAAAAGGCTTTTTAAGCAAATAGAAACTTCAAAATATTTTATCCAGGATTAGCAAACAAACACAAATAAGTAATTGGGGTCTTGCAGTAGCTTAGCAACAACCCATGGTGGCCATGGAATCACAAAGCTGAAGTGTAAGCCTAGTCCTGGGTAATGTTCATACAGAAGATGGAGAGAGGAAGCTGGATGCTTATGAGAAGCCTTTGCTTCAGTGCCAGCAGAACTGTGGCCACACAGATAGTCTATGGATTTTGAAAAATACAGACCCAAAGAGCTGTGTGACTAACACACCAAACAGAAATAGGAAAAGTGAAAAATTTGGGTTATTGTTTTAGAATTATGAAAAGATGCAAAATGTATTGCATTACAAATCTTTATTGTGATATACTGTATTTTACTCAGCAGCGGAATGAAAAGAGGCTAATAAAGGGGAAAACAAAGCAAAACAATGATGAAAAGCCCTGGTTTTATAGCAACAAGCCTTAGAGTAAATACATTCTTAATAAATTTGCCAACTGCTGTTGGTTATTTTTATGAAACCAGAGAATGTTTGTCATATTTTCCTAATTTCACAAAAGGTTAAATAGTGCAGTCTACAAATCCCAGAGCAGTTAATCATAGGGAAAATTCCAGAACGTGTAGGAACAAATGTCTGATCTAATGCTCTGTGAATGTCACTTTCAGAAAATAACAGAAAATGATCTAATAGGAAGCATTCTGCTGCCATCTTTTCTGTACTCTGTGCCACTATCAAAATAATGGCAAATGTAATGACCTAGAAATCAAGGCTGGCAAAATGCTACCTAGACCCCAAAATGTCATTAGCCACAAAACTCTCACTGTTATTGTCCCAGAATAACAAAATGTCATAAGTTACATGATATTACACATGCTTTCCTCTTAGAAAGCTCTAGAAAGTATGTCACATATAAAGCAGAAGACTGGAATTCATTATTTTTATGGCCCAGGCTGCAACACATTCGGCCCAGTAGAACTTTGGAAAGTATCCTATAGCCAAAATAGATTGTTCAGAAAAGCATACACACTCAACGGATTCCTGAGCCCAAAACTGCCCATATGCAAGTGTGATTAGCATATCAAAACTGTTCTGTGAAATTTAAGATTAAAATGAGACACTGAGTAGGAAAAATAAGCCAAGGATTTCCAAGGGAAAGGCCATCACATGACCTTCCCTCTGCCAATTCCTCCTAGTCAATTCTTCTTCACTCAAAACTTAGCTCTTTTCAAAACCCACAATGCATGGGAAAAAGAAATTTAAGATGTAAGCAATATCTACAGAGATGATGCTAAAAGCAATACTAAGAAGTATTCTTAGGAGTGGAAAGATAGTTCAGTATTTAAGAGTGCAAACTACTCATACAGAGGTCCTGAGTTCAATTCCTAGCAACCACATGGTGGTTCACAACCATCTATACTCGGATCTGATGTCTCCTTCTGGTATAAATTTGTACATGCAGATAGAACATTCATACATAAAATAAAAAAAATCTTTTTTTAAAAAAAGAAAGGAAGTAAGAAAAAAGGAATTAAGGCAGGAAGAAGGGAGGGAGAGAAGGAAGGAGGGAGGGAGGAAGGCAAGGAAAGAAAAAAGGAAGAAAGGAAGGAAGGAACCAAGCAAGTAATGGGGCTGGAGAGATGTCTCAATGGGTTAAGAGCACTGACTGCTCTCACAGAGGTCCTGAGTTCAATTCCTAGCAACTACATGATGGCTCACAGCCATCTATGGTGAGAACCAATGCCCTGTCCTGGCATAAATTCATACATGCAGACAAAGCATTCATACATATAAAATAAAACAAATAAATCATTTTTAAAAAGATGTATTCTGAGAGTAATGTGGAGGTATTTACAAAGGCAGGACCAGTAAGGCACCTATTCCTATTCCAGAGAAGATCAAAATACAGATTTCACCAGGTTTCATCGCAATTTGAAATTTTGTTTGGATATATTAACTCAGGAAATATCAGAAAATTCTCTTTCCCCAGCCTCTCAGATTGTAAGTGCATTCCAGAATTATTTGGCTCTGATTTGATACTAAATGTTTCACCAAACTGGTAAGCTGAATACAAGCTTACAGTGCACCCTCTGCATACACTGTACAGTGTTCCAACCAAACTGGAAACGAGCCTTTCAATCAGCAGAGCCTAAATTCAAGTCAAATGAAGGGGTAACCTTTTCTTGCCTAAGTAAACATTTGAGGGTTGCAAGTGTAAATGACAAGATTATAGATAGACCAGATCAGCAAACTTGGAATAGGTGGATTGAGTACCCTGGAGTATAGGCAGAACTCAGTACATGGCCTGAGGGCAGGAGAGAAAGAGGGGTGAAGGAATGTGAGGATAAGGCAGAAAAGACTTTTCAGCAAGGAGCCTTCTTGAATCAGAGGGCACATTGGCTGACTGTCTATATTTCCATAGACAAGAGGGAAGCCTGGAGAAGAAAACTAATTTGAGTGGCTGATATATTAGGTGGAAAAATATCTCTTTTGTATCCATGGCTCAAAGCTTGAACAGGAGTACCCTTCTGGTCCCAACTCACTGGAGGACAATAGGAAGTAAATAACTGAGAAAAGCTCCAGGCTAGAGTAGCCCTATGGTCATTGAATACAGTTTCTATTTTCTTGATCGCACCAAAAACTGGAGAACTAAGCTAGAGATATTGGTGATGGAAGATATTTTGTTCTCATTCATTGGCAACTGTCAGGCTGGTGTCAATCAAAAGCCTGTGCTCAAGGGCTGCTACCTGATCACTCTGTGTTTCATTTTCCCCAGTTGTAAAATCAGAAAAACACTTCTTAACTGCTTGGAATGGGGTGTGAGACAGACATACAGAAAGATAGTCATGTGTCACTTAAGGACAGTATCCATTTGAGAAGTGAATCTTCAGACATTTCATCATGCTGTGAACCTCAGAGAACAATCTCCCAATCCTATGTAGTAGATGTCAGTCACTGGACATGGATATGACCTCTCAGTACAATCAAGACATATGGTAAATACAAGGTGCATGAGGCTGTTGCCTGGGCAAATGGTCTTAGAGTAACCCATTTTTGTAAATAGAAGTGAACCTACACAGCAAAAAAACACATTATAGTGCAGCAAATGTATACACCAGCAATAGTCAAGCATGATGTACAGGAGTCATTGATATAGCTGATGGCAGAGGTTTCTTAACACCACCAAAGTCACACAAGTGGTGTGCCATGACGATGTTAAGGTGGCTGTGGTGGCAACAAGCTATTGGGATTTTTCATGACAATTTTGTAACCTCGCCATTATAGGATCCATGGTGTACTAAACATTAAGATATGGTTCATGACTACATTTACTAGATCATCATTTTGTGTTACTTAACACTAATATCTTGTAAGAAGTACCTTAGACTCCTATGCTTATTCTATATTTCAAATGCTCACACAATTTACAGTAGTGGGAAATTGGCTGGGAAAGGCACTGTGTCCTTTAGGAATATGCAGAAAATGTGCTGATTTATTAGAAATTGCTGAATGAGCAAGTAGCGATACCATCTGCATAACCCTCTATAGCTTCATGAAGGAAATAAAGCTAGTTCCTAATTTGGTGAGCATTATAGTAACTTGTCAGTGGAGGAGTTACAAACACAGACTAAAGGACAGTGGACTATCAGAAGGCAATTGCCTGGGTGACAGAGAGCACCAAGTCTTATTAAAGGAGACTTCATAGGTGCATTCACCCAGACAAAAGGGGCAAGTTTATAGCCACTGCCAAGAATCCACCTCTTCAATCAAAAACTAACAAGAGGGAGCTGACAGAGAAAATGCCTATTAAAGATAGAGCCAAATATTAGGACTGGATGCTAAGAGCTGTTCAACTTCACTTGGTAGATCTCCTGCAGAGTGGTCAGTTAGCTTTGTTCATTAAGATGGGAGGTAGGTCAAGGATCCTGAACAATGAAGTGGAGAGCTTCTATTCTGGTTTTGTAAAAGTTATAAGTTATGGAAAAGAAGAAAAGAAAGACTACAGCATCACAAAAACAACATAGAGAATGAATTGTCATGGACCAGTAAGGGCAATGGCTATTAGCTTTGTCAACTGTAAATCCTAGGATGTCCCAACGCCTATAGACTCTGATTGATGATAACACCAATAAGCTCCATCCCATTTTATCCTGCTCCTTTTGCAGAACTAGAAATCTAGGCAGCACTTCCAATACTACAAAGAGGTGTGCAAAGGATAAAATATGCTTTGCATTCTGATGCATTCCTACTTTGAATGTCCTCTGAGCTGTTTGTCAAGGCTATTAGCTCTGATATGACCACTGCTTGTATCAGGAGAAGAGACACATCTCCCATGCCCATATTTTCACCTACTCTCCATCACTCAGGCAGCAGGCAGGGAGGCCTTAGAGTTCTTGCAGTTGTAGTTGCTCCTTTCTTCTCCTGAGACCACCCAGAAAGGCACTCTTCACAGTAAACTTTCTGCCTGCTCCCGAGGGAGCTATCCACTCCAATAACTCCAAGTTACACAAGCACACTGAGCCCAGACATGCAGTATTTGTTCCTGACCTCAAATACTTAGGGCTAGGAAATATACAAACATTTATAGGAAAAAGAAAAAAAGCTTAGAGATACAGAGTAACAGAGGGTATTATTTTTGCTTATCTCCTTGCATAGAATTCTCACTGACACATTTTTTAAATATACAATATCAGTACAAATTTTAATGTTGGAAAATTACTTCCTTGAACTCATCTGGTGATAAGACTTCCTGTCTTATCCTGGGGTGAGAGAAGACCTTTGGAGCTATAGCTGATGGACCAGCATCTTTCAGTGAATCCTTTTCCTCTGGAAAATACCAAGATTGCTTACCTCTGGAATACACTGCTTTGGAATTCCACGGAGGCTGCAGTAGTATTGGAGATGTTCCCAGCCAGTCAGGAGTTCATCTAGGGCATCCTGCTGTGGACAGTAGCCAAAGAGAATGCCCACTTTGCCAGCAGAAGCCAGATCCACTGTATCTCTGCACACAAAAGTAGAACTGGCTGACAAAAGTCTTCATAATACCTGTGAAAAAGCCTCTTTCTTTTAACCCATCATTTGATCCTCCCTTTCTCCTGTCCTTCTGTGGTGGTTTGAAAGAAAATGGTTCCCAAAGGAAGGTGCACTACCAAAAGGTGTGGCCTTGTTGGAGAAAGTGTGTCACTGTGGGGAGGGGCTTTGAGGTCTCGTCTGCTGAAGCTTTGCTCAGTGTGACCCTTAGACTATTTCCTGCCACGTGCAGGTTATAGGAATCTCAGCTACTTCACCAGTTCCATATCTGCTCGCTGCTATAATGATAGTGGACTGAACCTCTGAAACTGTAAGCCACCTAAATTAACTGTTTTCCTTATAAGAGTTGCCATGATCATGGTATCTCTTCACAGCAATAGAAACTCTAAGACATCTTCCTTCCACATTTCCTTTCTCCATCTCTGTTTCTTTTTTGATATTTTTTCTCTCTCTACATATAATTACATATAATAAATAAAAATGGGTGATTGTGATGTTTAATAAGAATTAATTTGACTGCATTAAAAATAATTAAAAATGGTCATGAGTTTGAAAATACGCAGTGATGAGCATTTTGGAGGGTTTTTCCATGCAGAAATGCTGTGATTACATTCTATTCACAAAAACAAGAAAGGAAAAATAATAATAAATAAATGAATTAAATAGTTAGGCATTGGGAAAGTGTTGCTTCTGAGTGTGTCAGTGAGAGTGTTTCCAGAAAATCCCTGGCTCAGGGAGGCACACTTAAAGCAGGAGGGAATCATCCCACCTGCTTGAGGGCGAGATGAAACAAAAAGGCAGAAAGCAAATTCACCTTCCTCTCTTTCTGTCCCTCTCTCCTCTCTCTCCTTCTGCTCCTTTCCTCCCTTTTCCCTCCCTCTTTTCTTCCCTCTTCCTCTCTCCTTGTCTCTCCCCCTTTCTTCTCCCATCCCATTCTTTCCTTCCCAGAGCTGGCATACTCTTTCCCTTCTATCCCTGGGCATGACAGGACTATGAGAACATTTTGGAATTAGAAGGCAGAAGTAGACCCAGCTGACCACTGGGTTTTCAAGTGAGAAACCCAACACCCATTTCTCTGGCTCTGATTTGAGGACTTTAACTCAACCATGTTACTGGCACCCCTGAGTCTCCACTTTATGAATGGCAAATGGCTTATTGTAGGACTTCTCAGGCTCCACAATCATATGAGCAACTTCCCATAAAGGAATACATCTAGACTCTCTTCCTTCCCCTCTTCCCTCCTTCCCTTCCTTTCCCTACCACATTTTGAAGTATTCTGACTGGTTCATTATTCTTACAAAAGACACCTGGGAGAACTCATAGTCCAGTTTTTCCTTCTACCATGGAAAAACAGAGCAATAAATCCTCATCTCTTAAGCAGGCAGTCTTCACCTGACCTATGTCTGATAGGATCTTCTTCATCCTGTAGTGTGCAATAATACTGTGTTTATTACAAAATCATTCTCATGACACATGTGTCCTTTACTCATTCTGGAATAGGAAATGAGACTGTCAATGAGGATGTCTTCTTGAATGTGTAGTCTGATTAAAAAAAACGAATACATTTTACATCATGACTCACCATGGGGTATTTTTTTCATGCAAAATACAAAGGTTGAATGTTCAACCATGTTTATAGCAGCATTATTTGTAATATCCAGAATCTGGAAGCAACCTAGATGCCCCTCAACTGAAGAATGGATGGAGAAAATATGGTACATTTACACAATGGAGTTATACTCAGCAGGGGAAAAAACAATGGAATCTTGAAATTCCAGGCAAATGCATGGAACTAGAAGAATCCATCCTGAGTGAGGTAATCCAGTCACAAAATGACAAAAATGGAATGTACTCACTCATATATGGATTTTAGACATAGAGCAAAGAAGTAGCAGCCTACAACCAGAGAAGCTAGGAAACAAGGAGGACCCAAAGAGAGAAGAGAGACATACATGGTCCCCTGGTGAAGGAGAAATGGACAAGATCTCCTAAGCTAATTGGGAATCTGGGAGGAGAGGAGAGGGAATTAGGAGAAAGAGAAGAGGAGAAGAGGAGGGGAGAGGAGGACATGAGGGAGCAGGAAGATTGAGTCAGGGTAAGAATAGAGAACAAGAAAAGAGATATCATAATAGAGGGAGCCTTATAGGTTTAAAGAAAAATCTGGCACTAGGGAAATGTCCAGAGATCTATAAGGATGACCCCAACTAACAATCTAAGCAATAGTGGAGAGGCTACCTTAAATGCCCTTCCCCATAATATTGATGACTACCTTATATGCCATCCTAAATCCTTCATCCTGTAGCTGATGGAAGCAGAAGCAGACACCCACAGCTAAACACTAAACTGAACCCTAGAACTCAGTTGCAGAGATGGAGGAGAGATAAGCAAAACGGTCAAGACCAGGCTGGAGAAACCCACAGAAACAACTGACCTAAACAAGGGGTTACTCATGGACCCCAAACTGATAGCAGGGAAACCAGCATAGGACTGTTCCAGAACCCCTGAATGAGGATGTCAGTTTGGAGGTCTGATTAATCTATAGGGCCTCTGGTAGTGGATCAGTATTTATTAATACTGTCCTAGTAAATTAATGGACTTTGGGAACACATTCCACATAGATGAATACTCTCTCAGCCTAGACACATGGGGGATAGTCTAGGCCCTGCTTCAAACGATGTGACAGAATTTTATGATCCCTCATGGAAAGCCTCACCTTCCCTAGTGAGCAGAAAGGGGATGGGATAGAGGTTGGTGGGGGGCAGGAGAGGAGGGGAGGGAACTAGGATTGACATGTAAATGAAGCTTGTTTCTAAGTTAAATAAAAAAGGAGGAAAAAAAGAATCCCTGTATATTTAGTTACTAACTCTGGAAACCTAACAAGGAGATAACTCAATACAATTTTCTATACATACCTTATATAATATATATAGATATAGATATAGATATAATTAGTATATTTATATATAAATATATATTCATATAATATATAAATGTATATTACATGTGTGTAAATAAAATTATATGTAATTAGATATCATATGTATATGTAATTATATATATGACTAATATGTATTACATATACATAGTTTGTATGTATGTATATATATATTTATAAAACTGTGTATGTGTGCTATCTGTAGTAGCAAGCATGTTATTTTAATTCATTGTTAGAGTTGAGGTCAATTGCAACACAATTCTTCACAGACCTTGAAAGAACAATTCTCAACTTTATATGGAGAAACAAAAGACCCAGGATATCCAAAAGATCCCTATGCAATAAAGGAACTTCTGGAGGCATCACAATCCCTGATTTCAAGCTCTGTTACAGAGCTATAGTCCTGAAAACAGCTTGGTATTGGTACAAAAATAGACTGGTAGACCAATGGAATAGAATTGAAAACCCTGATATTACCCCACACACCTATGGACACCTGATTTTTGACAAACAATCCAAATTTATATGATGGAACAAAGAGAACATCTTCAACAAATGGTGCTGGCATAACTGGTTGCAGACATGTAGAAGACTGCAGTTAGACCCAATCCTATTGCCTTGCACAAAACTTAAGTCAAAATGGATCAAATATCTCAACATAAATCCAACTGCACTGAACCTTTAAAAAAAAAAACAAAGTGGGAAATACCCTTGAATTAATTGGAACAGGAGACTGCTTCCTGAACATAACACCAGTAGCACAGACACTGAGGTCAACAATTGATAAATGGGACCTCCTGAAACTGAGAAGCTTCTGTAAGGCAAAGGAGACATCAAGACAAAACAACAGCCCACAGACTGGGAAAAGATATTCACCAACCCCACATCTGACAGAGGGATGATCTCCAAAATATACAAAGAACTCAAGAAGCTATTCTTGAAAACACCAAACAATCCAATTAAAAAGTGGGGTACAGAACTACATAGACAATTCTCAATAGAGGAATCTAAAATGGCTGAAAGACACATGAGAAAGTGTTCAACATCCTTAGCCATCAGGGAAATGCAAATCAAAACAACTCTGAGATACCATCTCACTCCTGTCAGAATAGCTAAAATCAAAAATACCAATGACAGTTTATGCTGGAGAGGATGCAGAGAAAGAGAAACACTCCTCCACTGCTGGTGGGAGTGCCAACTTGTACAGCCACTTTGGAAATCAGTATGGCAACTCCTCAAGAAAATGGGAATGAGTCAACCACAAGATCCAGCAATTCCACTCCTAGGCATATACCCAAAAGAAGCACATTCTTATAACAAGGATATCTGTTCAACGATGTTCTTAGTAGCATTATTTGTAATAGCCAGAAACTGGAAGCAACCTAGATGCCCCTCAACCGAAGAATGGATAGAGAAAATGTGGTACATTTATACAATGAAGTACTACTCAGCAGAAAAAAACAATGGAATCTTGAAATTTGCAGGAAAATGGATGGATCTAGAAGAAACCATTCTGAGCGAGGTAACACAATCACAAAAAAACAAACATGATATGTACTCACTCATATGTGGATTTTAGACATAGAGAAAGGATTACCAGCCTACAATCCACACTACCAAAGAAGCTAATAAACATGGAGGTCCCTAAGAGAGACATACATGGTCCCCTGGAGAAGGGGAGAGGTTCAAGATCTGCTGAGCAAATTGGGAGCACAGGAATAGGGGGGAGGGAGCTAGGAGAATGAGAAGGGGAGAAGAAGTGGGATGCCGAGGATATGAGGGAGCAGAAAATATGAGTCAGGGGAAGAATACATGATAACAAGAATGGAGAGATCATAATAGAGGGAGACATTATTGGTTTACAGAGAAATCGGTCACTAGGGAAATGTCTGGAGATCTACAAAGATGACACCAGCTAACTATCTCAGCAACAGAGGAGAGCCTACCTTATATGCCCTCCCCTGATTATGAGATTGATGACTGACTTATATGCCTTCATCCAGCAGCTGGTGGAAGTAGAAGCAGATACCCATAACTAATCACCGATCTGAACTGGAACCCAGATGTAGAGAAGGACCAGTGAAGAGCACAGATGTCCAGGCCACACTGGTAAAACACACAGAAACAACTGACCTGAACACCCGGGAACTCTTGCTCCCAAGTCTGATAGCTGGAATACCAGCATGGGACTGATCCAGACCCAAGGAACATGGGTTTCTGTGGAAACCTCAGAAATCTATGGGACCTCCTGTAGAAGCCCAGTATTTATCCCTAGCATTGGTGTGGACTTTGGTAGACCATTCCATATAGAGGAATACTCCCTGAGCCAAGACACACGGGGGTGGACCTAGGCCCTATCCCAAAGGATATGAAAGACTCTGATGACACCCTATGGAAGGCCTCACCATCCAGGGGGAGCAGAAAAAATATGTGACAGATAAGGTTTTAGTTGGGGGGGGACGGGTAGGGGAGGACGGGTGGGAGAAGGGAAATGGGATTGTCATATCAAACAATCCTGTTTCTAATTCAAATAAAAAAGTTGGAAAAAAAAGATACCACCTCACACATGTCAGAATGGTTAAATTAAAAATGCCAATGACAGTCTATGCTGGAGAGGATGTGGAGAAAAAGGAACATGTCTCCATTGCTGGTGGGAGTGCAAACTTGTAAGACCACTATGGAAATCAGTATGGTGGTTGCTCAGAAAAATGGGAATCAGTCTACCTCAAGATCTAGCAATTCCTCTCTTGTGTATATACCCAAATAATGCACGTTCACACAAAAAGATCACATGTTCAACCATGTTCATAGCAGCATTGTTTGTAATAGCCAGAACCTGGAAGCATCCTAGATGCCCCTCAACTGAAGAATGGATAGAGAAAATATGGTGCATTTATACAATGGAGTGCTACTCAGCAGAAAAAAGCAATGGAATCTTGAAATTCACAGCAAATAGATGGAACTAGAAGAAACCATCCTGAGTGAGGTAACCCAGTCACAAAAAGACAAACATAGTATGTACTCACTCATATATGAATTTTAGACATAGAGCAAAGATTACCAGCCTACAATCCTCTTCACCAAAGAAATTAGGAAACATGAAGGACTCTAGTGGATAAATGCGTGGACCCCAGGAATGGGAAGGGGCAGGAACTCCTGAGCTAATTGGGAGCATGAGGGTAAGGGAAAGGGAGCTGCCAGAATGAGAGCAGGAGAAGAGAAGAGGAGAGGAGGAAATGGAGGAGCAGAAATATTGAGTTGGGGGAAGAATAGAGGAGAGCAGGATGAGAGATACCATATTAGAGGGAGCCATCATAGGTCCGAGGAGAGATCTGGCATGAGGGAGACTTCCAGAGATCTACAAGGATGACACAAACTGACAATCCAGGCAATGGTGGAGAGGATAACATAAATGCCCTTCCCCTAAAATGAGATTGATGACTACTTTTTATGCCATCCTAGAGCCCTCATCCAGTGGCTGATGGTACCAGAGTCAGTCATCCACAGATACACACTGAAATAAACTCTGGAACTTAGTTGCAGAGAGGGAGGAATGAAGATCAAAGGGGTCGGTACCAGGTTGTAGAAACCCACAGAAACAGCTGGTCTGAACAAGGGGGAACACACCGACCCCAGATGCTGTCTGGGAGTCCAGTACAGACTGATCCAGACCCCTGAACATGGATGTCAATGAGGAGGCCTCTGCACTCTAGGAGACCCCTGGTAGTGAATTAGTATTTTTCCCTGGTGTAAGAAGGGACTTTGAGAGCCCATCCCACATGAAGGGATGCACTCTTGCCCTGGACACATGTGGAAGGGTCTAAACCCAGCACAGGATGATATGGTCAACTTTGTGGAGCCCCCGTTGAGGGCCCTACCCTGCCTGGGGAGTGGAGTGTGGATGTGGGGGGTAGGTTGGGGTTGGGTATGAGGGGTGAGGGTGAAGGGAGGGAGAGGGAGAAGGGATTGACATATGAAACAAGCTTGTTCCTAATTTGAACTAATAAAAAAATCTTTAAAAAAAAGATATAGAAGCAGCAGAGAGGTTTATGCTATAGCAGCACAAGTATCTTTGTGGGGAAAAATCTATAGGGGATAAGCCTGTATCTAAGAACAAACAATTGAATGTGTCTGAAGGAGGAGAAACTAACTTCAACAGATGCACAAGAAAGGAGGTCGAACAAGTACTTTTTAAAGCGCTCACAATTTAACCTCAGGACCAGATAATTTCAATAGTTAATTCTAATGAATGTTCAAGACTAACATTAATCCTTCACAGTCTGCTCCAAACAAAGAAGAGATAACTACAACATTGAGTTAAATTCCTAAGAATCAAAACAGCCTGATAATGAAACCAAAGACATGAAAAGGAAAGAAAACACTTCAATTTATTAGAAATACAGACATATGAATTATTATAAAATATACATTCTCATCAACTAACAATGGGGTTATAGCCAAGTAAACTCAATGTGAACTGAAAATATCATATATCAAAATTGCTTTTACTGCCTGTTATACTTATGCATTTCTGTAATTCTAGCATTCAGAGGAAAGGCAAGACAATCATTAGCTCAAGACCAGTGTGGACTATTTGCCAAGTTCCAGGCTAGTGTAAGGAGATCCTGATCCATGGGTGGGAGGGGGAATCTTTACTACTTTTCAGTTGCTCAATGAATGAACATTATAGCTCCAACTGGTCTATCTTAAATATTCAAATTCACCTACAGTTGAGAACTGTGGAAGCATTATGACTGTATATTAGTAACATTGGAAGAGATGAAAATTCAAAGTACAGTTTCTAATTAATGCCTATTTCTTTCCTACCATCATAAAGATGAAAAACTATGTTTAAAATATAATAAGTCAGGAACCATGCATATAAGGAAATCACATCCAGTAATACATGAGGAGAATTAGATATAAGTAAGATAAACCCAAGAAAGAAAAAGTTAGTTCAGTATGCTATAGTTAATCAATATAAACAATTTTTTTTTGGTTTTTCGAGACATGGTTTCTCTATAAACAAAATTTATAGAGAACAAATATCATATACCATCCAAATGAACAAAATACCACATATAACAAACATAAACTAGAAATGAAACAGATTCATTATATGACACTATTTCTAGGTAGTTCTCCATTTATTTGGTCCATGTATATAGATAGACATATCTATAGAGGCAGAAGTAGATTCATGATAATTGATGGCTAGTAAAGGGAGTAACAAAGTAGAAAGATTAATGTGTACAGAGTCTGTTTTGAAGGTGATAAAATATTTTGAGGTTAAATATTAAAAATCATCATGCAACTTTATGAATATAATCATTGCAATGTTACATTTATGATTATAAATTCTAAAGTATGTGAAATGAATCAAAATTAACCAAAATACTATCAGTAAATGATGAATATACAAATGTTCTATGCAAGTATTTGTATCCCTTCATACCTACACTAATACTTGTCAAAAGTAATGAAGAAAAAAGTCATCACAACATGCAACTATATATATATATTATATATATATATATATATATATATATATATATATATTAATCAATTCACCAATGTGGGATTATGGAAAAGAATCTGCTCATAAAAGACTTAGGGAGCACCCAACCAATAACTGATCAAATGTAAGGCCAACTCTACATAAAAGAGCCCATAAATAACACTGCCTGGAGAGTCAGGAACAAGAGCCTGAATAGCAGAGATACCTAGTATAGAATCAAACATGACTAGCAAAAATGTCAATGAAATGAATCCTAGTGATACTCATAGATCAGTGCCTAGCCCAATTATCACCAGAGAGGTTTTAGAAAGCAACTGATGGGGGCATATGAAGAGACCCACAGCCAAACATTAGGTGGGACTCAGGGAACCACAGAAGAGAGGAAGGAAGGAACCAGAGGGAATAAGGACACCCTGGAAACATGGCCCACAGAATCAAGTAGGCAGGGCTCATATTGGCACACAGAGCCTAAAGCAGTAATCATAGAGACTTTATGAGTCTGAGCTAGTTCCTTTGCATTTATATTATGGCTGTGTAACTTTGTGAGATGGGGTATCTTTGACTCCTTTGCCTGCTCTTGGGACCATTTTCCTCATACTGAGATTCCTCATCCAGGCTTGATATGAGGGTATGTATGTGTCTAGTCTTACTGTAATGTGATGCCATGTTTGTTGGTAACCCTGGGAAGATGAGCTTTTCTAAAGTAAATGGATCTGGGGGAGAGGGGATAGGTGGTTTGCTATGACTTGGAGGAGTGGAGGGAGGGGAAACTGTGGTCAGGCTGTAATGTGTGTGAGAAGAATAAATTTTAAAAAAATCACCTGGGAACTACCACAGCTAATAAACACCTTCAGCAAAGTGGCAGGATACAAGATTAACTAAAAAAAAACAGTAGTCCTACTCTATATTGACAATAAAGGGACTGAGAAAGAAATCAGAGAAACATCATCCTTTACAATAGCCACAAACAACACAAAATATCATGGGGTAATGCTAACCAACAGGTGAAAGGCACATATGAAAAGAACTTAGAGTCTTTAAAAAAAGAAATAAAAGAAGACACCAGAAAATGGAAAGATCTCCCATGCTCTTGGATAGGTAGGATCAACATAGTAAAAATGACAATCTTGTCAAAAGCAATCTACAGATTCAATGCAATCCCTATTAAAATCCCAGAACAATTCTTCTCAGACGTTGAAAGGACAATTCTCAACTTTATACGGAAAAACAAAAGACCCAGGATAGCCAAAACAACCCTGTACAATAAAGGACCTTCTGGAGGCATCACAATTCCTGACTTCAAGATATACTATAGAGCCATAGTAATGAAAACACCTTGATATTGGCACAAAAACAGACAGGTAGACTAATGAAATCAAATTGATATTAACTCACACACCTATGAACACCTGATCTTTGACAAAGAAGATAAAACTATACAATGGAATGAATGAAGCATCTACAACAAATGGTGCTGGCATAACTGGATGCTGGCATGTAGAAGAGTGCAAATAGATCCATATCTATCACCATGCACAAAACTTAAATCCACATAGGTCAAAGACCGTGACATAAATCCAGCCACATTGAACCTCTTAGAAGAGAAAGTGGGAAGTACCCTTGAACAAATAGGTACAGGAGACTACTTCCTGAACATAAGGCCAATAGCACTGACACTGAGATTGACAATTAATAAATGGGACCTCCTGACACTGGGAAGCATCTGTAAGGCAAAGGACACAGTCAAGAAGACAAAAGGGCAACCCACAGAATGGGAAAAGATATTCACCAACCCCACATCTGACAGAGGGCTAATCTCCAAAATTTACAAAGAAATCAAGAAGCTAGTCTCCAAAACAACAAATAATTCAATTAAAAAGTGGTGTGCAGAACTACATAGAGAATTCTCAATAAAGGAATCTAAAATGGATGAAAGTCATTTAAGAAAGTGCTCAACATCCTTAACCATCAGGGAAATGCAAATCAAAACAACTCTGAGATACTTTTCACTCCTGTCAGAATAGCTAAAATCAAAAACACCAATGACAGTTTATGATGGAGAGGATATGGAGAAAGGGCAACACTCCTCCACTGCTGGTGGGAGTGCCAACTAGCACAGTCACTTTGGAAATCAGTATGGAGATTCCTCAGGAAAATGGGAAATAGTCTACCACAAGATCCAGCAATTCTACTCTTAGGCATATACCCAAATGGTCCACATTCATACAATAAGGACATCTGCTCCACTATGTTCAAAGCAGCACTATTTGTAATAGCCAGAACCAGGAAGCAACCTAGAGTATATAGAGAAAATGTGGGAAATTTATACAATGCAGTACTATTCAGCTGCAAAAAAACAATGGAATCTTGAAATGTGCAGTCAAATGGAAAACACTAGAAGAAACCATCCTGAGTGATGTAACCCAGTCACAGAAAGACAAACATGGTATGTACTCACTCATATATGGATTTTAGACATGGATCAGGAGATTGCCAGCCTACAATCCCACCAGAGAGTATGGGCAACAGGAAGGACCCTAAGAGAGACATGCATGGTACCCGGGAGAAGGGGAATGTTACAGGATCTCCTGAGCAAATTGGGAGCATGGGGGAGGGGAGAAGGATCTGGAGAAAGAGAGGGAAAGAAGAGGAGGGGAAAGGAAGACATGGGGGAGCAGGAAGTTTGAGTCAGGGGAAGAATAGAGGAGAGCAAGATAAGAGATATCATAATAGAGGGAGCCATTAAAAGTTTAAAGAGAAATCTGACACTAGGGAAATTTCCAGGTATCTACAAGGATGACATCAACTGGCAATCTAAGCAATAGTGGAGAGGCTACCTTAAATGCCCTTCCTAATAATGAGATTGATGACTGTTTTATACTATACTAGAGCCTTCATCTGTGGCTGATGGAAGCAGAGGCAGACACCCACAGTTAAACACTGAACTGAACTCCTAGAACCCAGTTGCAGAGAGGGAAGAGCGATGAGCAAAGGGTCAAGACAGGGCTGGTGAAACCCATAGAAACAGCTGACCTGAACAAAGGGGAGCATAGGGACCCCAGACTGATGGTTGAGAGGCTATCATGGGACTGATCCAGACCCCTGAATATGGGTTTGAGTGAGGAGGCCTCAGCAATCTATGAGGCCTAGGTTAGTAGATCAGTATTTATCCCTGGCACACGAATGAATAGACCTTGGGAACCCATCCACATGGAGAGATGCTCTGTCAGTCTGGACACATGGGGGAGGGCCTACACGCTGTCTGAGATGCTGTGACAGACTCTGGAGATCCCCCATGGAGGGCCTCACCCTCCCAGGGGAGCAGAGGAGGGATGGGATGGTGGCTTGTGGGGGTTGGTGGGGGTCAGGGGTTGAGGGGAAGGAGAGGGTACTGAGATTGACATATGAAGCAAGCTTGTTACTAATTTTTAAAAATTAAAAAAAATAATAATAACCACATTGTAGTTTAAGAAGAACTGTGGTTGGGATGTAATGTATGAAAGCAGAATAAATTTTAAAAATCACAATCTAGTTTAAAAGATGTCTCCTGTTATTATAATGAACATCTTATGTTGGCCATAATATGTATGATTTGTAAAGTTAAAAGGGAAGCTGTGAAGAAAACTAATAGAAAAAAAAACAGTAACATTTCAAATAAAGTAATGATTTCAACAGAAAACCTATTTAAAAAGAATAAGAGCATAGAGGGAAATATTAAAGATATAAAAATGAATGACAACTTCTAGGACTGGTCAGTAGTGTCTAGAATAAAACAACTCATAGAATGAGAATAATTAAAGGTCACAGGTATAGGAAAAGGAGCTGGAAACAGAACAAGGAAAAAATCAAACAAACATGTAAGAATAAAGAACAAGGAAAGAAAACAGCTACACAGTCGTCTGTGTGTAACTAGAGTATCATAAAGAGAAGGGGGACAGGAAAAGAAATTGATTTGGATAAATAATATGCATTTGATGGCAACTATGGTGCTGTAGTCAAACCCAAGAAAACCCATATAGGATAAACAAAAAACCCACATTTTGAACATCTGCATCAAATGACTAAAAGCTAGAAATAAAATCCCTTTTAAAAATGAAAAAGTATAATTTCATTATAATTGAACCTACAAACAAAAATAATATGCTAGTCAAGAGATTATGTGGTTTGAAGGGGGAAATGATGGAGTTTCTGTGTACCCTTCATTAACATAATCCCTGATGTTGGTGATAAAATATATAACATTAGAAATATTTACCAAATTATATAATTATTATGTGAAGAAATTATTTGGCTTAATTTTAAAGTTAATGTTTTTAGGGCTATCACTAATATCCATGTGTTATTTTTTAAAAACATCTGCCTCAATCTTTGAGGTTAAGAAGGTTTTACTAAGATTCTTCGACAATTGTCAGCTTCAAAGCACTCTTAGGCACCTAAGGATAGGAGGTTTCATTTAAATTCTCTGACCAATTGGGAGATATTGAACATATACATTCAATATTCTCATTCTTAGCTGATTCTCAACACTTCCTACTTCTGTGTTGCACTTGTTAGTATGTACCCTCTGTATTTGATATCTTGGAGCCCTAGAACATGGAAATAGTTTAGAAAAGGTAAACCAGGGTCCTCTAGGGGCCCAGCTACAGAATGAGTCTGCTATTTTCCTATCTTCATGGGTACCTTCACCAAGTGTAGTAATGGCTGCCTTATTTCTAATCAAATACTTTAAAACTAAGTTCAGAATTTCACAATGAATTTCACAGAGAGAATTTTTTTCTGTTCCTAGAGCAGTGCATATTCCTTCTGATGTGCAATTAAGATAGTTGCATTTCCTATGTAGTTAGTAGAGCCCCTAATTGTATAACACTTTCATATAGAACAACAGTTACATATTTTCCTGTTTTACTTTTTAAAAACTTGAGATAAAACTGAGGGCCTCCAAAATACTAGACAAGTGCTTTACCCCTGAGCTATATCCCAAGCCCCAAGATGTGCAGCTGTTACTCTGAAATGATATCTACATTTGCATATAGATTGGTAGATTGTGTATAGAGAAGATGCACAGTCTATTGCATTACAGTAGACACAGCACTCAAGTCACACTAATGGCATGCCAAGTCAAACATACTGCATTTTTCCTACCTGCCTTTCATTAGTTTAATTTTTTGATATCTTATTTATTTTTATTTTATGTGTATAAACATTTTGCCTAAATGTATGTCTGTGTGTGCAGTGTCAACAGAGTCCAGAAAGGGGCATCAAATGCCCTGGAACTGGAGTTGTAGATGGTTGTGAGCTGCCATGTGGGCACTGGGGAAAGAAACCAGGTCTCTCAGAGAGCAGCCCAGTGGTCTTACCTTCTGAATAGTCTCTACTGGCCCTCATTAATATAAATATCCGAACCTCTATAAAATTTTTCTTATCTGAATTTTAGGGAAAGAAAGGATTTGGGGAGATCAACAGCTGCAGTTAAAGTCTGGGTGATCAGAACCACTTTTCAGTACTGCGGCATGCTTGTCTGTGTGGAGACCAGCTACTGCTGGTTAGCCTTCTGCAGATCTGAATACAAAAGGATGTGGTAGGACAGTGCAGCTTGAGCAAAGCAGGAGTTAATGGCCCATCCAGAGATCATCTTAACTGAATGAGAAGATGAGCTTATTTATTTAAGTCCTTTCATCTAACTCCAAGGGATGCTAACCACACACTTCTTAAATCAGAATCACCGCCAATCATATTTATGCTATTAGAAAAGATCCCCATCCATTTCATAGTTTCCACACGTTTACACTTGGTTATCTCAGCCTCATAGAGAAGGTCATAACATTCTGTATGCTTTATGCTTCAGCACCACTTGGAAAGACAAGACATTTTTCAGTGTTGGATCTGACATAAAAATGAACTTCAAGTGGCTTTTATCATGATGCATTCCAACTGGCTCTTTTCTGTTTAATTAATGGCATAACAGTTCAAAAAATCCTAGAAATTAAATACAAACTCAGAAGAACACTCTGAGAGGTCTTTGCCAAGAACCTTCTCACTCCAGGCATTTAATTTCGTTTATATTATCAGCAGTCTGTAAACTGTCAAACACCTAATGAGAGCAAAAGGCTGTCCGGTGGACCTGGCATGATTTGCTTTCCAGCATTTGCACCTTGCTTACATTTCTGGCACTTGCTTAGCCTTGCCACTGCCCACATTTACCTACAGGCTTAACCCCAAATTTGCCATACACTTTATATTCAGGTAACTAGGTCTAGCCTAATAGACAGTTTATGTGTGTCTTCATGGTTACCACAAAGTCACTGGAACTATAATAACCAGGAATCAGAGAGCTATTCCTGCCACAGTAGTTTAAATTTGTTTCAAAGAGAATATGGTATACCCACAATGTTTTGCCTACTAAAAACAGATCAAGAACATATAACTGAAGCCTGGAATGCATTCATATCCTGGGTTTAAGCTACAACTCATACATATACAACCTGTGTTCTCATCTAAGACAGGTTCCCACCCGTCAAACCTTTATACATAGATAGTTAAATATGAATGTACATGTAACAGGAAAGTGCAGTCATTCTTTCAAGGGGTATTTAAACTTTATCTCTTTCTTCATTTCATTCCTGTGAACATGGCTAAGATAGAATCTATTAAACTAATAAATAATCCTTCTAAAATAGGGAAATCATAAACAACAACATTTTCAGATTGCCAATGATTTTCCTTCTATGCCATCAAGAGAATACCATATATCTGGGGCAACAAAAGATTATGCCTATGCTTTTTGAATATCAGGTGCAAATTTTCCCATGTGCATTAATTACTGTTCTATTGCTGTAACAAAATACCAAAGCCAAATTACATAAGGAAAAGGTTTTTTAGCTAATGGTTTCAGGTGGATACTCCACAATAGCAGAGAATGCATGGTATCAGGTGAGATAAGGAAACTGAGAGATTGCATTTCTAACCATACACAGGAAGCAGAGAGCACAAATGGGAAGAGGGATGAGGCTATCAGCCCTCAAAGCCTACCCCCAGTGCACTACTTCCTTCAACAAGGCAACACCTTCTAAAGGTTCCACAGTGTCCCAAATGGTAACTCTAACTGGAAACCAAGCATTTGAAAACATGAGATGCTAGGGACATGTTATACTATGTAATATCTTAATGAAAGGAAGGAGTTAGGTTAATATCTCATAGACTTATCTTTAAAGAAAAAATAAAGGTTAATATGCTCATTACCTACTACTCTGTTACCAGAATGTCATGGTATGTTTCTGTGAGTCAAAATATCATCACTAGTGACACATATAGGCTGACTTTTAGGAAATATTCAGAAAACATTAGCTTAGTTCCAGAATCTCAGCACCCTTTAACCCAAAATTATTCCTTCTTGAGGTCAGTGTTAGAGGTTATACAAAGTTATCATCACATTTAACAGTGTCTGGATAATAAGCATGAATGTCATCATTGATGTAATAGTCTTCAGAAATGCATCTCATACACATTTATATTATTTCCAAAAATATTACCCAGATTCAAATTATCATATACACATTACTAGTTATATAATAGGCATTGCCAAGACAGTTTATTTATTCATTTTTGTTTTTAATTATGGATGTGTATGTTTGTGTACGTGTATGTGCACATGAGTGCAGTGTCTGCAGAAGCCAGAAGGGGGCATTAGATCTTTTCCAGCTAGGGTTAAAGTTAGTCCCACGGCAGGAGCAGTATGTGTTCTTAATCACAGAGTCATCTCTCCACACTCAGAAAGTTTCTAAAACTTTGAATGCCTGGTTTTGAATAGCATCAACTTTAAAATTATAGGAGCAATCTTCACATAAAGAAACAAAGCTATCATTTATCGGAAACCGGCAGATTGAAAAAAGCCAGTTCAACTACTCTACACCTGCTTAATACTTCAATATTGAAACTGAGCCAGGGAAATCAAAATTCTTGTTTTCACTTAAATGGGATGTAAAAAAAAAAAAGTTCTACATGAAGGGCTGGATATAAGGCTCAGTGGATAAGAGTGTGTATTGCACTTGAGAGAATTCAGTTCCCAGTACCCACAATGAGCATCTCACAGCCATTTATCAGTCCAACTCTAAGGGAATACAATGCTTCTGGACTCTCTGGGCACCTGAATACATGTGCATATAACTGCAAAGAGATGCAAACATATACATGTAATTATGAAATTAAGCCTTTAAGAAATTCTACCTGAGAAGTGTATATTAATAAACTTTTGTTACTATAACAAAATATCTACACCATCATTGCAATAAAATGGAAGGTTACTTTGGCTCACAGCTTTGGAACTTTCAGTCTGTGACTGATTGGTGCATTGTTCTCAACTTTGGTGATTCGTCCTGATGGGAGAATATGGCAAAATACAACCATTCACCTTATAACAAGAAAACCAGAAAAGAATCTAGAGGCCAAGGTGCCTCTGTCCTTCAAGTGTATACCCCAAAGAACAGAAGACCTCCTTTATTACCCTTTTCTTATGAGTCACACTATGTCCCAGAAATACTAAACTGGAGACCAAAGTTTCCCACAGTGTCTTAGGAGAATGTTGAGGATCAAAAAACTAGCCTACAGATAATTCTGTGTCAAAAAGGCAAGTTGAATATAAAGCTGGAGAACAAAAGCTTCATTTTTTGTTTAAAAACTAGAGATGAATATAATACAGAATAGTAAAATGCCTCAACTTTGGAGCATTCTTCAGCATCTGAAATCTTTGCAGAGATTCCAATCCATTTTATTAGGAAAAAATCTAATCTAAAAAATTTAAATTCAAGTTCATATTGTTCTGCAAAGTTTAAAGTGCATAAATATCAAACTAAAATTATTAGGATGCTGCAAGATGATATAACTTATAGGATCAACATGGTACATATAGTCAGTTATTTAGTAGAGTGTCACAGGAAACAAAGCTCTATATGTAAATGAATTGAAAGCTATCAAACAATTTCATCACCTTTGAAAAACCACAATATTTTCATGTCATGATATTACTAATGATGACACTAAATATTTTCTTTTCATGCTAAATAAATTTAACCACTTATAAAATTTTTGAATAACAAGTCCTATATAAGTCATAACTTTGTCAGTCTCAAAAATCAAGATTAAATATAAAATAAAGTCTAAAAGTAAAAATTATCTTCTTTGATTTTTTTTCATGATCTCAGCAACCAGTTAACAATGAGTGCTTTACCAACCCTACTTTCAGCTTCTCACCTCTGTCCACACCTCATTCTGCATTCTCAGACCCTGTGTGTGAAGCTCCAGAGGCCAGCTGAGCTGGAGGGGCTCACTTCTACTTCTCTGTCTCCTCCATTTGTTCCTTGTGCTTCATGCCTCTACCTTCCTCTGTCTACACATCTGGGAAGGAAAACTGGGCCTTTGGACATGGGTTGTCACACTTGACTTAGATTTTTACCCAAGTTAAATCCACACCAAGAATAACATCTCTAATGTTTCCCTAAATTACCCAGAGAATAAAATAAAAGCTAACCTCAAAAAAGCAGTGTGATAGCTTGAGTGGCTGTAACAATGTGATAATACATAATCTCAACCTAAGAGCATATAGTTAGGCAGGAAGAGGAAAAGGACACAGGTATCAGTTTCCAGACTCAGGTTTGGAGGATTAAAAAATGCCTCACTGCTGTTTCTTGAAGGTCAAACTTTTGGAAAGTTTAAAGGAACATCACATGACCAACTTGGGTTACTATTGCAGTAGAAGGATGTTGTTTTTAATTCCTAACACTGGATATTTAAAGAAGATTAAATATACATTTTACTTCTGTCATCTGAGTTATATCAAAATGATGGTTTACCCTGGCTTTATGCTTTAAGTTTTCAATGCTCAAGTATTAAGTAGAAACAAATAACCATGGAATATTAGTTATTTGAAGGAAATAATATAAACAATATTTTAAAGAACTAAAAATTGACAAAATCATCAGGTTAAAATTTCTTCAAAACCAGTGATGAAACTGTAACTTATCAGTAATGTCTTTGCCTTGCCTACATGAGACCTGTATTCAATGCCAAGGCTGTCAGTTTTCTCTTACAAAGAAAAAACTTGGAAAACAAATTTATTTCAATTATACTTTTTAAGCATAATTCAGGAAATTCCAGTAAAATTAATCAACAAAATAATTTAGGCATATGTGAATATTAGAAATTAGAAAGTGGCACCATCACTTCTGTCTCAAAATGTGCATGTTAAATTAAGAAAAAACAATTGAAATAAGGGGAGAAGAGGAGCGAAGCAGAGGATATGAGGGAGCAGAAAGGTTGAGTCAGGAGAAGAATAGAAGATAACAAGAATGAAGATACCATAATAGAGTAGAGGGAGACATTTTAGTTTTACAGAGAAATCAGGTACTAGGGACATGTCTGGAGATCTACAAAGAAGACACCAGCCAACAATCTAAGCAACAGAGGAGAGGCTTCCAGCTGGTAGAAGTAGAAGCAGACACCCACAACTAATCATTAAACTGAACTGGAATCCAGATGTAGAAAAGGACGAGTGAAGAACAAAGGGGTCCCGACCAGGCTGGTGAAAACCACAGAAACAACTGACCTGAACATCAGGGAATGGGATACCAGGATGGGATGGATCCAGACCGCAGGAACATGGGTTTCTGTGAGGAAACCTCCGAAATCTACGGGACCTCCAGTAGTAATTCAGTACTTCTCCCTAGCATAGGTGTGGACTTTGGGAGCCCATTCCACAGAGAAGGATACTCCCTGAGCCAAGACTCACGGGGAGGGCCTAGGTCCTATCCCAAAGGATACGACAGACCATGATGACACCCTATGGAAGGCCTCACCATCCAGCAGGAGCAGAAAGGATATGTGATAGGTGGGGTTTTAGTTGGGGGGTTGCAGTGGCAGTAGGGGAGGATGGGAGGGAGAAAGGAACTGGGATTGTCATGTAAAACAATCTTGTTTCTAATTCAAATTTTAAAAATCTGCAAAAAAGAAAAAACAATTGAAATAAAAGAATTTCATAAAGTAGTTAGTTAAAATTAAAAATAAGTATTAGTTTTTCAATATAATCCATTTTAAATGTAATGGGGAAAAACCCTAGCCATTGCAATACGAATCACATATGTAAGAACAGGTGGCCAGAAGAAAAAACGGGTAGGAGGTGTCAACTGGATGAAGTCTATAGAGAGCAGCTATTGTAAATAGGAAGTCAGGCTGCACTCCCGTGCGATGAAGCTCAATCTGATTATCATAGCATTCTTCATATATTTCATGATACAGAAGTGCAGATTACCTAATGGCAAAGTCTTTTGCTTGATGTTAAATCTCATATGTAACAGTCTATAAGAGGGTAGACCTACAGCCAGAAAACTTCAAATAAAATCAAAACTAAGACCACATGCACATATATGAGTATATATGTAGCTTATTCTATAGTAAATAAGCCATTTCACATCAGCAGAGACTGACAACTCCATCATTGTTATTGAACTTTATGGATAACTTCCTTAGAAGACTGAAATTCAAGTATTCTTCTGCTCTTTATTTAATATGGATTTAGTCAAACAAAAACCAATAGAGCATCTGAACTGTTACCTTGGGTAAATTCCATTGTTGAGGTAAGAATGCTTTCCTAAGCATTAGCTACAGTTATAAATAAAACACAAAAGCTAGAGATTTAAAACATGTGAATGGCTGAAAATAAAAACCTCACTGACATCATCGTATCTCCAACATAAAGGGAGAGTCTCAGTATTAGATCTTCAGTAGCATAATTTTTTAGTATCATAATTTGGTGTTAAATAACAAACTGTGTACAGTCTGTTGGCATTGGTGATTCTTTGAAGGGATTTATTGTGATTTTTTTCTTTTTTCACAATGCAATGCTTCTGAGAACCGCCTAGAAACAGATTGTGACCACATTTATCTTTCACATTGCCAATAGATACAGACTTCTACATGGGGCAAGCTCAAGCACCTTAGTATTTTAATAAAATGAGACTGAAAGATAAAAGGGTACAATAGAGAGTACAGAAGGATAGGAGGAGATAATAAAAGACAAGAATGTTTTATTAGTCTTCTCCCTGTTGACTGTAAGTGGCTGCCCAGGATGTCAGTTAGTGCACACTGAGAGTACAGTATAGAACAGGTCTGCACTGGCACATAGGTGATAGGCAGTGCTCCGTGTTTGTTCCTGCTTGGACATAAAGGTGTCTGACCATGTCAGCCAAGGGGATCAATAGACCAAAGAATTCCACCCAAGCCCAGATTGTTGAACCAATACATATTTTATCTGACATCAGCCAGATGGGAAGTGGTACATAGGAATGAGTATGGGGAACTCAAAGGCAACTGCAGCACTGAAAAGTTCCACCTCACCACCAGGGGCAGCTTGTGACAAGCATCACAGAACAGTCCCCATGCCCAATCAGCATTTCATCTCCTATACACTCTAGTGTGCTCTGATACCATATGCAGCTGAGAGGTACAAGGAAACAATAGCTATAATCTCAGGTGAGGGATTGATGACTCTCCCAGTCTACAACAAGAGAATATTAAGCATCTCAATATAATTGCCATAGACCATCACAGTATTGTTCCTTCATTATGGCTGCTGGTCATGTTACACATGAGGAAAATGACTCTACAACAACACAGATAGATGATATATAGATACTTTGATTCAGCCAGTGCCTACATCTATTTTAAAAATAAAAAGGACAGACATACACATGCAAGCAAACCCACACTCATGCACACACTTTCCACAGATTTGTTGTCTGAAGGTGAAAAGGAAACCAGAGGGGCTGCAAAGAGACTGAAACAGAGAAAACTACATGACAAGCTGGATTTTCTATGAAAAAACTTCAGACTATGTTGGGTAGTCATGATACAGAAAGAGATGCTTTGATCCAGCTAGCTGAGAATGTGAGCAGTGGCCAGAGAAGGCCCTCTGGTGGAGCAGGCTCTCATGGTCTGTCAGGTACTAATATTTCCAGCAAAGTATCAGGCTAGGCAATGGCAAAAATTTGCCAATATTCGTTATGTTTCAGACAAAGATTATCTAGTATACTCTTACCATTTTGGTTGTGAGTCTAGTCTTTAATGGCAGAACTATATCTCCTGCCCTCTAGAATACTTTTACCAACCTTTGAGGAAAGTGTTTTTGTCTCATTTTTAGGATTATAAAACAAATGTTGAAAAGAGTAGTGAATTTCCCATGGCTCAGTAGTGGCAAAATCAAAGCTTATGCCAAGACAAATGGACTCCAGGATCTAGTTTTCAGTCATTGTGTTACCATATTCTAGAAAGCCACTGTTGTGAGGCATATGTAGATGATCCCCAGCAGCTGCTGCAAGTTCCTCTTTATGCACAGCACTGCAATTTCAGTGCTTCATATGTGGAAAGCACTGTTAAATAAATCTTATTCCTCCAGGTAGTCACACACTAAATTTATATGCAAGTCAGGCTATTACCATCTATTCAAATGGTGCTGACCATCTAGGTTATATGCTCAACTCACCAGTGGAAATTAGTAATTTTATTTTCAAGTGAAGGAAGACCAAGAGAAGAGATCATGAGTCCTACAATGCCCTTTGAAGATATGCCTCCATTGATCTACAGGTTTCCCACTAGATCCCACATGATGAAGAAGGTTCTACCATATGACAACAGAGCCACACTGAAGATAGAGCATCTCTGATGATGCTTAACATATACATTACAGCACTGGTGCATATGAACATTACATGTGATGAGTCAAAACTTACTAGAATTGGTGTATAAAACAATGACTCTTAGGTAGAACAGGGCTGTTTCCTCATAGGTATCCAGGAAAACAGCCATGTTCTTAACATCATCAATGAAGAGAATCATCAATTCAACCACACTAGACACTTTAATATTACTATTACCATAAATGGCAAAAAGGAATAGGAGGAAAGACAACTGACAATAAAAAAATTTTGTTGCCAACAATTTAGAACTATGTGATTAAGTCAGAGCTTGGTGCCTCTCTGGGTGACACAGCCTTCCCTTGTGAAATGAAAAAGACAAATCACTTACTGATAAACTAATATAATAAACACTTTCACATACACCACATGTACATGGATTTAAACAGTTGCAGACCACACACTTAGGTATATGGCATATATATTGGGTGGGGAGGACTGACAGAACAAGAACCCGAGTGCTTGCAGGTATTAGTATCCTGCAGAAACATGGAAAAGGATGATACCACACACACACACACACACACACACACACACACACACACACACACACACACACCTGGAGAATTGACAGTATAACAAAGTCAATAATTAAAATCAAAACTGTTGTATTTTAAGGAGGATGTGGCTAATTTTCAGTGTTAGGACAAACCTGAGAATAATGCTTCCATGTATAGTAGAAGCAACTATGCTTAGCAGCAATAAAACAGTAGGACCAAGCCAGAGAAATAAGCATTAGGCATCACAAGTTGTGCTAAGCAAGGAATACTGAAATGGCATGTTTTGTTGGAGATGTCATAGCTCCTAAGGATGGGGGCACCTAAAGATAAATTCCCACCATGAGTACTTTCCATGAAGTGCCAATCTTATACAACAGGTGAACTCTCATTTGCAGATCAGACATTAACACCTAAATGCCACAAGATACAATATACAAATTCTCAGATATCTTGTGGCACCAGGAAATTCATAGACAAAAATTAAGGTGCCTCATGCTTGTGTTTTAACTGCCTCCCATCCTCAGGCACTTACTCTGTTCATTAAAGAAAATGTAGTTCTATATTGGAAGAATCTTAGATAATAGCAGAATATAGATCTACAATAAACCAGGACCTCAGCTTGGCTTTTGTATTTAAAGTCTGGGAAAGGAAGCAATTTCTTTCAATATCCTTTTTTATTGAGCATTATCCCTTAATTAGAAAAATGCTTAGGGATAGCTCTCTGCCAAGGGACTTTCAGAAGTTTCCTCATACTACTTTGTAATGAAGCAGATTGCCCAAGATTATTTAATTATGCTGACATGCCCCTGTAGGAATATAGGACTTTATTTGTTGGTCCAATACAATAGCCTATTGAAAAGTAATAAATTAGGTAGCACATCCCTATGAGATGCCACCAGAATGTTATATACACAAGATATTTTCCACCAGAAGTCACATATATTATATTTACTACAAAATCAACCACACACACACACACACACACACACACACACACACACACACAAAAAAAAAAAATAATAATAATAATAATATAAATTATACTGGTAAGCTGTTATGCTCCGTCTGCACTTATTGAGGACAGACCCTAAGAATAAGGGACCACTGCTGGTTTTTAGAATCAAGCATGTTATCTCCAGTGTTCACATATAACACTTACCCTGGGCAGGCTGCTCACCTGACACTGTGGCACAGTGTATTTATTAAAAGCAATGCCACCTGAAGACCAGTAGTAGGTTAATCACTTCCAACAGGCTCCTGTGCCTGCAGTAGGAACATGAGGCCTGAAACTCATCCATGGAGGGGATGGAGAGGATGCTCTCCCCAAACCTCTCTTAATCATGAACTTCAGCATGACTGTTGAAGCAAGGCCACTTTTCTTCTGCATTTTGTAAACACCCACTTTAAAGATCTCTCTCTCTCTCTCTCTCTCTCTCTCTCTCTCTCTCTCTTCTCTCTCTCTCTCTCTCTCTCTCTCTCTCTCTGTTGATGCATGCCTGTTCTGATTGATCCCAATGGAAACCTGGTCGGCCCCCAATGGTGGCAGCTGACACACATTGGTAATCCTCCTTGTGCTCAGTGAAGTCAGTGCTAACAGCCAAACACAGGAACCTTGTGCTAGTTTGCATTCTTGATCAAATATTCACTGTGACAGAACAGGTACCATTATTTTTCTTTTCACAGAATAAGAGTTTTTCAGCTAGAATGGTATTCTGTTCTAGGAAAGAACAATTTACATGTAACTATGATGATGTGACAGACACATGACTGAGGACATTCTGGCCTAGAAACTTTGTAGAATACAGACAGGTAATAAGATAAAGACTGCTCAGAAGGGCTCAGAGGCTGATGGTGTCAGTCAAAGAGCTGGGGAAATGAATGCAATGACCAGCAATGGGGGTTATAAGAGTTCATAGACAGAAAATGTGTCCAGACACACCTTCACATGCACACATAGACATGCAGAAATTTTCCTCAAAACTGGGGACTATAATCACTTAAAATTACATAGGATTTTCCCTTCACTCTTTTCCTAATTTCATGTCAGCATTTTTAAACTTTCATCTACTTGAAGAAGAAGAAAAACAACTCACAAGAAGCTCTGATGTGGTGAGTTTATGACCACAACAACTCTAATGTGATCTGCAAGTCAAAAGGAGGATTGGGCCTTTGCAAGCAATATGTGAGCTCTGTGTTTTTATTTTGGTGCTATATGTGTTTATCGGAAGCAGACTCATTTGTATATAAATTCTAAAGTGCTATGCACATAACCCTGAGCATTTTGATGATGCTATAGTAGTTAATAGTTATTGCTCACATGAATTCTGTAATAGTGGTCATTTATGAAAGGAAGAAGCCACAGTCCAGATCAAACAGCTGTCCTAGATGCATGTGTTAAAAGGAAGCAGCTTCAGAAATGATGATCTAAAGTATCAAAGTCTTGTGTTTCAGAGGAATTTTTGTGCTGTTTATTATTTAATTGCCTCATAATCCAGTACATAATAGTGGTGCAAGACTTGGAAAAATCAAGCCTGCATAAGAAACAAATGTAAACTATAACTCCCCACCTCAATATCATGGCTGCTGACAACATCCATGACATTCCTGTGCTGTATTCTGATTATACTGCCTGACAAGGTGTTGATCTGTGCTCTGAAATGGACTGTCACATGGATCCCACCCCAGGCAATAATGGAGGCCGTCTATATGCATATGTGCTGGCCCAAACAGAAGAAGCTGATGAGCTCTGGACTTGCATCTGATGCTACTGAGAAAATAATTTTGCTTTTCTTTAATTTACTTAACTGGTATTTTCAATACCAGAAGCAGCTAGGGGCCGCTATTTTGAAGACTGGATCTACTTTTCCCTCCATTACTGCAATCTTTTCTTCTGCATTGTTTGTCTTCATATTGGGGATTTTGTTTTCACCATATAGTGTCATGAAAAGCATCTTATTTTTTATTAAAGAGAAGTATGTTTCCTTGGTCTAAGGAGTCATCTGTTTTCTTAATACTGGAAATCTTCCAGCCATGATTTCATCAAGCACTGTCCCTTTCTCACTGTCCCCTCCATTTTCAATATGAAAGCTAATTAAATTTCTGCTGAACCTTATCTTTCTTTGCTACTTATTCATTTGTTTATGTTTTAGATAGGCCCAGGTTAGCTTTGACTTCAATAAGATGGGTTTGTCTTGGCATGGTCTAAGGAATGCTGGGATTGCAGGTGTGAACCATTGCATCTGACTTGGACCTTCCCTTTCCTTCTTTTTCAAATAACCACATTTTCATATTTTTCCACAAGTAGCACATAATTTTAACCCAATCATTATGCTTTATTTTAAATTCAATAAACATCATTTTCAGCCTTAGAAATTATGCCATTTTCAAATATGTTATTTGTGCCGTAGCCATAATTTCCATACATTCTTTATGAATGATTTTCTGGTATATTGCATTCTCTGTATGATAATCTCTTTTTTGTTTAATCCTTAATTTACATCCACAGAACAGGTGTCATGTGTGAACTGTGGTGTTTGGTTTCATGTTCTCCTTTAATCTTACATTTTAAGATTAATTGAAAAACCTTGATATAGGTGTTGTATTTCAAAGAAGTCTCATATTTTCTTCTTGAATATCCCCATGATGGGTGAAGCCAATTTCTGTCAAATCAATTTATTTTTAACTTACAAATAATAATTATGTGTATCTGTCATGTACAACATCATTAAATGTATTTACATCATGCAAAAAACTAGAACATATCTTTGTGTGATAGGCTTCCTGCGAGAATGTACAGATGCTGAGTTCAAACTAAAGGGAGTGTAAACCCAAGCTCCAAAATGCTAGAGATATTTTTCTTTCTAACTCTGAGCCCAGAGAGAAGCTGCCAAGATTTTTCACTTTCATAATATGCCATTGTGGGTTTTTCAGTACCTGTACCTTCAGGAAGGATGTGGCACTTTAAAGACCTGGCTAAGCAATCCCCTGTGCAGAGCAGCAGTACAGCACCCCAAAACTAGAGCCTTGGCTTCAATGCACACCTTCACATCTGTCCCACCCATGTCTCAAGCAGACATGACAACAACCCTGGAAGTTCCCCTGATCTATGAACATCTTCCTCCTATTTACAGTCTCAGGGGAGCACTTGAGAAATAGTTGGGGTAGGTTTTAATTTTATAATGGGTACATGTTCATGTTACTTTAATCTAGCTTTACTTATTAAATATTATCTCACATAGTTTAGCAATAATATTTTGAATGAATCCAATCATCAAAAATGTAGTAAGTGCACAACATCTTCCCACTTTCTGCTAATATAGATAAGGCAAATTTGATATTTTCCCTTGTTCTTTTATTTAAATTTCCATTCTTTTTCAGGGCATAAATCCCTTCAAGAGAAATTACTATTTCAAGTATTTTAATACATATCACCATGTATTTTGTTACATACCACCATGATTATTTACTCTGCTTTACTATCTTCATGAAATTGTGGATTACTTTTTAAGTTATTATAATGATGGATGAAAATATAAATCCCTGTCCTCTCAATTTTAATTAATGGTAGAAAATACTTTTAAATATTGAGTCATTTTTATATGGAGCTAATTTTTGAATAATTAATTTTATGTATGTGTGTATGAATGTGCACACATGAGTGCAGGGGTCGGGGGAGTCCAGGAAAGGACATTGAATGCCCTGCAGTTGGCGTGACAACTGGTTGTGAGCTGTCTGACATGGTGCTAGGAACTAAATGTGGTTCCTCTGCTGGAGCAGTACCCACCTATCTCCTGAGTCATCTCTCTAGCTCTTGCACTGAATTCTCTTGTCAATTATGATTATTGTCTTTTCTCTTTAGATATTTTATATCACTGTAATACTTTAGATATGCCTGTCAACCCTGCCTTAGTTAGTACTTGTGATCTTGAAATGTAATGTTCTGATGCATAAATATTTTAAATTTCATATTTAAACATACCCACTCTTTATTATAAATTTTATATTAAATTGTTTGAGAAGAATGACCTCAATAAGTAAAAGAAATTCACTTTTACTTAGAGTATTTCTAGTTTTCTTGGTATTATAATAATCAGTATTCTTGGAACAATTTTGCTACTTGGATTTCTTTTCCCCTTAAACTAATGTGAGATTTGTAGATTATACTATCTAGTTCTGAATCTATTGTCTCCCTGATTCCATGAATTAAGGTATCCAACTGGAAATGTACTGTTTATTACAAAACCCATTCAATGTATTGAAATACTACTTAATGTCTATTATTTTTCAAAAATGCCATAATTAAACACCTCTCTTTTTACACATAAATTTTAGTGTTAACCTCCTCTACCCTTACTAAATCAAACACATTTACCATCAATCTATACAACTTTGTGAGAAAGTACTATGAAGACTATTGGGTTTTTCACCTACCAACATGGTATATACTAATACATGACTATGTAGTCAATCATGCTTATTACTCTTATCATGTTATCTGATTTAAATACCCACATAGACCATATTCCTGATTCATAATATTTTACATGTGCTATTGCATTTAAATGTCTTCCCATTATGAAAAATATGACGATATAATTACTCTTATTTCATAACTATATTTTATAAGTTACATAAATTCCAGAAAATTACTAAATAACAATGCTAAGAGTCTATTCTCTATGGCTTGTTCTAGCGTGGGTAAGTTCTACTTATTTACTCTAGTAGTTACTCTAGGAGTTCACAAACTAATATGTGGAGTCTTATTTAGGATCTCTGCACAAAATACAGCCTTAGTGCTTATATTCACAGTGATGATAATTTTCTCCATATATATTATATCTCTCTATCTCTGTGAATATTTTCCTCAAATTTTATTTAAAAGATGTTAATGTATCTATGTGTTCTATTTTGTTTTATTTGCCAAACTGTCACTCCCTTCACCTGGAATGTTGTAGTAACACTGTGTTAAGTGTGTCATGTACAATTCATGCTTTTTGAAACCCAGTTTCTGAGCATTTGAATTTTAAATATGATCGAACATTTATTGCAAAAAATGTGTATTGTTCTGCTGTCTGTCAATTTATTTTAAGAATATCTCATCCTGCTCCCTTTCCATATTTTATTTCCTTCTCTTTGCTTTAAGAGTTTTCTCTAATAATGGGCACAGTAGGCTAGGAAGGGCATAAGATTTAAAGTTGAAAAAATTCATAGGCTTTACAGCTGGATAAAACTATTGATTGCTTTTCTCTCTTGGTAGCTTGCACCATACATTCAGATATTATAAGAGCTAGTCCTCAGAAATCAGACTTCCAGATCAGTTCTTGCTCAATTCCTCCAAGTCTCACATCTGAAGTATGTGGTAACTTCAGCAACAGGGTCTTATCTTCATGTCCTGGGAAACAACCAAGGGGATTGAAAATAGACTATATGGTTTTAGAAGTCTCTTGGACCAGCTTGGCAATTTATCTCCAGTGGTGCAATGATATACTTGTATCTTGGAAGTAACTAAGAGGTGTCTAAATGAACTTAAGGCCTACTCACCGGAAGAGGGTTCATGCCTGGTACTAGAAACCTAAACAACAACTCATGTCTGGTGAGTACATGGACCCTAAAAGAGTAACTACTACTGCCATTTTCCCAAACCAATATAGTTTCAAATTATATTCTAAATACTTACCCCTATGCCCTCAGGAAAGTGTAACTCTATCCTTCATCAAAGAAGTTTCTTTTCTGCTTTAGAGATACACAACTTTAGAAAATGCTAAGAATAAATTGCAACAAGAAACATATAGATATAGGTATAGATATAGGTATAGGTATAGATATAGATATAGATATAGATATAGATGTATATATACATATATATGCATTCATGCATGTATTTGCATATGAATATTACAGTAATAATTAAAGAGGGGGCTGAAATTTGAGAGGAAGTGGTGGAACACAAGAGATACGGGGACATAAAAATGATGTAACCTTAGTACTTGTGAGTGAAGTACTAATTACAAAAACTAAAGTTGAAAAAAATGCAAACCCTATTACGTTTTTCTTGACTTCTGGCAAATGAGTTCATGGTTTTTGAATCTCAGACTCTGTGTCAATAAAATTAGAGTAACATATTCTTCCCAAGACCATTATAAGTATTATCTAAGACCCAGAATTTAAAGATAACTTCCCTTAATGCTTCAGTGAATAACAGAGTCACAGCAAGTCATGCATCTTGTTATTAGTATTTTTTTAATCTATGGCTGTAATTTCCAATAATTACAGGTTCCTGTGTCAGAAAAGGAGGCTCCACGGCAGAGAGGAAGCTGGGATAACCTGGAGCATATATATTCTGGCCTAAGATAATCTAAGCCCCAAACTTTAGGCTTGTGCTGGAAACATAAAGTTGCGTGTGGGAACAGGAATGTAATTTCAGCTCTCAGAAGGTGGACAGGAAGATCAGAAATTCAAGGTTATCCTGAGCTGCATTGAAAGTTTGAGGCCTGCCTGAGTTATAAGAGATCCTGTTCCATAATCACCATCAAAAAACAAGCATGAGATTCTTGCCAGGCAGGCTATCAACTTGTGATCCCTGTCATTATATCAGGAGCTCATGGCATACTTCAAACCAGATCATAATTGTAGGCTGAAAGAGAGTTGTGGTGTGTGTGTGTGTGTGTGTGTGTGTGTGTGTGTGTGTGTGTGTGTGTGTGTGTATTCTCAAGTGTGAGCTATCCATTTATTCATTTGTGGAAATTAATAAATCAAACACTGAAACAGAAAAAGGACTGTTCCTGATAAAGTAATCACAGAGAGAGACAAAAAAGATAAGCCCTAATGCAGTCTAGGTTCCTGTGTTTCAGTTGTACAGCAATCAGTGCCCCGGCTTCATAGGCAGGAAGGGGTACTCCAGTATTCTGGGTAGTTACAAATTCTATTGTGCTTCTAATTACCTACTTAATTCTTTGAATACCAATGTGCAATTAACATTACAAATAATCAAGGTTAAAAATATAATTAATGCAAGTGTGATTTAGTTATAATTAAACTAATTACACAGATATGTAGCATAATAAGAGACTTACAGACCATTATGTGAATGCAAATTCATTCTTCCTTTCAAGAGCAGTTATTTGAATTTCATTTTCCAATTATTTTACAAATGAAGGAATAGAATAATAAAGAATGGAGTCAGTGTTCCAGGGATGAAAATGCAAACCTTATATTTTTTATTCCTTTTAAATTCTGATTCTTTTGTCTATATAGTCTTGTAAATAGGCAAATTAGAGGGAATAAATAATCAGATGCCATGACAAGCAACAGAAATGCTTTCCTTCTTAATTCTGTGACCATAGGGAAAAATCAACATCCTATTCTCAAGAGATTTTCAGTTCCATATATGTAGGATCCACTTTAGAATTGTATGTGGAATGCACAGCTAGTCAGACAGACATGAGTCTGAATAAATTCAACTTCTTGTTCTCAGGCAGACATTATTACGAATGTTGTTTTCATGCATTGTCTCTGAATAGCAAAGCATAAATGCATACTCTGTCCTTGGACAGGAAAGTTAGAGTTTATAAATCTATTACTTAAATTTCCAAAATTTTAAGTGACAAATAATACATGTGTTTCAAGCAATATTCAAAACAATGAAATAATACCATTAAATGAAAACTGAAGTGTGTTTTAATTTAACATTGTTTTGATGTGAAATACATCTATCATCTATAGAAGAGAAAAATATGCTGTTATCCAAAAATCTTAGTTCTTTGCATGAAAATTTATGTACAATGTGAAGTCAATTAAAATTCTACTGGGAATTACAGATGCAATGCTTTGACTTTCTCTAAATCTAAAACTTGTGATCAGTGAGTCATTTTCCATATTCACTGAAGCATACCTTTTAGAATAAATAATCACACTCATTTAAGTACCCCTGTGAGTCTGAAACAAAGAAAATTCTAGAGGCAGTACTTAAGACCACTTATGTCTGCCTTCTACATTTGAATACCATGAAGACAGTCACACACCTGGTCCCTATGAGGAAGAAAAGACCCAAATGTCCTTTATGACTATGATAGAAGGGGAGACCAAATTCAAGTTCAAAATGAAATGCCCCTAAGTCTTGGGTTAGGGCAAAGTATTGTTCCTCATTCAAAGAATCTGAAAATATCTCTGGACATTAATAGTAAGGTGCCCATTTTCCTCACTGGACTGGCAGAAGCAGGACCAGCACCAAGTGCTATGAGTCTGTAAGTAAGACAATCACCATATAACCACAAGGTGAGGACCCTGACTGTCCACTAAAGGCTTGAATGTATGGAAACCATGCTGGACAGGTTTATAAAGAGGATAGGAGAATGAGAAAAAATAAGCCCACAGAACTCATTTCTAGTGTAAGCTACAGAAAAATCCATGAGAAAAATCGAATGAAAATGAAATGTGCAATTACATAAGAGAAAAAAATAACTCCTACCAAAGTCACACTCATGGATTAACAGCCTAGAAGGTAGTGCAGGACTACATCAGGAAAATTTCAAGACCTGAAGAACCAGTATTTCTACTAGCTAGGATGAATGTCAGTATACACTATAGTCTAAGATGATGAAGACAAAGTATCACACAAATTATTTTGCCTCAAGTTGCAGTAAAAGTTGATATAGTTATAGTCAAAACATTAAGTTTGTAATGAAATATGAAGCAAAGAAGTCCCTAAAATATTGCAAACAATTTGAAGAAGGAATTAGGAAGGACACTCCTGGTAACACTCCTGGTAATTTTCTATTGTCCAATAGACAATATGGTAGATAGCAGGGCAACGCATACCAAAAGACCACGGTGTGTATATCAGTTAATTTAGTTGCAAAAAAAAAAGAAAGAAAGAAAAGAAAAGAGCATCTGCTGTGTCTACCTTCATCATCCACAGATAGATGATGAATGGATGGATGGATGGGTGGATGGATGGATGGATGGATGGATGGATGGATGGATGGATGGGAAGGAAAGGAAAGAAAGAAAGAGAGAGAGAAAGAATGGAAGGAAGGAGAGAGAGAGAGAGAGAGAGAGAGAGAGAGAGAGAGAGAGAGAGAGAGAGAGAGAGAAAGGGAAAGAGAAGAAGAGAAATATCCTGTATCACCAGAGAGACCAGAGACTGGGCACTGGGACAGTCATGGGCTGAATAACAATCCCAAGCCTGCAGTCCCTAACTTCCACTAGGTTTTACAAGCCCACATATTTCTCAGTGCCATGTCTAGAGCATTCTCTCCTATGACAGAGATACCTCTTCTGTCATTTATTAATTTCACTATGAAGGGGCTTCCTCAGGGTGAGAGACCCACAGCTAGATTTTACACACAAAAAAATGGTCCATATTGGAGGTCTCCATTGGGACATTACCCTTGGAGCTCAGGGAACCCTACAGAAGAAGGGCAGGAAAGACTATAGGAATTTGAGTGAATGGAGGACACCAGGGGGACACAATCTACTGAATCAAGTAAGCAGAGCTCATTGGAGCTCACAGAGACTGAAGCAGCAAGCACTGGGCCTGCAGGGTCTGCACCAAGTCCTCTGGATATGATATGGCTGTTAGCTTGGTGTTTTGTGGGATGCCTAACAGTGGGAGAATTTGTTTCTGACTCTTTTGCCTGCTCAGATTGTCTAACTTAGATATGATATGAAGGTTTTTGCCTTGTCTTATTGTATCTTGTTTTGTTATGTTTGGCTGTTGTCTCTTGGAAGCCAGCTCTTTTCTGAAGAGAAACAGGGGGGTTGGATCTGGGAGAGAGAGAAGGTTGTTAGGGAGGAGTGGAGACAGGAGAAACTGTAGTTGAGGTGTACTGCAGGAGAGAAGAATCTATTTTCAACTAAAAGACAAAAATCAAAACTTCTATGATATTCCCTTATTGACCTGCCTTGTGACACTTTAGTTCCTACACTTAGTCAAAGATTCCACATAAAATCTAAAGGAAAAGGATGAGGAAGAGATACACTGAGATGTTCCTTGGAACAAGTCAGTTGAGGCCTAACACCGGCATGAACAAGGACCGACTACGACACGAGAGATGCTGCTTACTAAAGAGCAAAGGTATTTCGTTGAGAAAATATTTAAGTACTATTCATATAGGAAATCAATCAAATTATATTCCTGCTACACAAAAGATTCCAATATAAATTCCATATAAATTAAGTACATTAAAATGATAAATCTTTAGAAAAGACGGGTGACAGCTTTATGACCTCAGAAAAGGAAGAACTACTTGTAAGCCCCATGCTACTTAATGTCCAACCCTCCACACACACTCAGACTTTTAAAAGCCAAGCCTAACCCCTTGGGGTGCTTGAGTTGTCAGGGCCTGCCCTGCCAGACTACTCTGACAGCAATATCAGCAGGTTCCAGCTCCTTAAGATGCAGGCTGCCAAACTCTGCCATACACAAGCAAAGCCCAAGATCAGGCCACAAAATCCCACCAATCCCAGGCCATCCTAGAACAACCCTGCAACTCAAAGAAACCCTATATAAAGCCTGTATCCTTCTCAGTTCTTTGCTGCATCTCCCTGGAGCAGAGGCAACTACTTTATTGTGTCTTTCCCACTAAATCTCTTGTGTGATATTTGTTGTATGGTGTGATTTTGTGGTATTCTTTGGTTCCTGACTACCAGGACACCTTTCCCTTCAAAGCTGCAACACTTTTACTGGGGAAACCTTTCCCCTCAGAGCTGTAACACTTACACTACTCAAGATTCAAAAAGTCACAAGTAGGATAACAATACAAAATTGACTCTACTATAACTGAGAATATATATACATGTATATGTAGCTATAAAATAAAATACAAGGAACTGAAAAGAACACTGAAAACATAAAATCTAGACAAGATGCATTATAAAAAACATATACTAAAAATTCCTATTTCAATTAATAGCCAATAATAATAATAATAATAATAATAATAATAATAATAATAATAATAATATCATTTTTAAAAGAACAAAACATGCATCAGGCAAATAGTAAGAAAAGTAATGAGATCTCATGCCAATCAACTTGTAGCATTAATTAGGACAAAAATCTGTGACTAGCTAGGGCATACTGTCTATGGACAGTAAGGGAGAACCTAGTTCTATTGTTCTGCTAAATGGACATGGAACATCTTTCTACACATAAAAATAGCAGCCAAAATTAGATGTATATGAATATATAGATAACAGCCAGATCAAGATGTAAACACACATGTATATCAGCATGCTTAAATTAAAAATGGTAAGCATGATGCATATATTGGCAACAGACTTTAAGATTGAGAAAAATATCTTGTCTTCTTGGCTGCAAGGTTTGAGTTTCAGTCCCTGATACTGGGAGATTTAACCACCCCTTTTGGGAAGTGGCAAACAGAAAATGAGTTTGGAGGAAAATAGTGATTGTAAACTTGAAGAGATGCTGGGAGCTCCCTGGATTTCATATCATCGTAAGTGGCAAGAAAAATGATAAAGTCAGGATCATACCCCTGAGGAGTTCTGATGACAGCATAGCCTGAACTTGGTGGAATTTCACCATTCAGAATTTTGAATGTTGTGCTCTTCCCAGCGCCATTCACTCCGAGGAGCCCAAAGCACTAAGAATAAAATGTGAAGTTAAACACAAAGTATGAGGTACAGCCAATAGTATATTACAAATGGCATTTGCTTTGCTGGTATGGTGACATTTCTGATGTGTGATGCTGTTGCAGTGTGGAACCATGCTACTGCAAAATGACATTTTATGCTTTGAAGAAGTTTGTGGAAATTGTGAATGAAAACATCAACACTAATCTAAAGAAAGATAAATTTGAATATAGAAAACAGCAGAATGATTAGTAAGTAATAATAATCCAAATTACCCAGAGATAATCAGGATAACGTCTTTAAAAGTTGCTTTCCTTCTGGTTTCATTTTTGTGTCTTTTCTAAAACTATTCTATTTTCAACTCTGAGTCTCTCTCTCTCTCTCTCTCTCTCTCTCTCTCTCTCTCTCTCTCTCTCTCTCTCCTTTTTTGCTTATTGATTTAAATTGGTTTAATTTTAACTCAAAATTCAATACTGTTAGGTAGTGAAAAATCAATGGAAACAACAGCTAGGAAATAATCCTTAATATTTTGTCCAGTTGTCCTAGAAATCATGTCCCAATCTAGGTCACTCCTATAGTGTTTTAAATGGGTCTCTAGGCTTCTATGTACTCATGTCTGGATTATTTGCTCAGCAATAAGATAGCCATATAAGCACTGGGTTTCTCCAGAGCCTGAACCACAAGCATGTAAGGTGCCTCTTTATTTCCAATAGTTAACTAAAGGTAATCATTTCCAGGATTGATTTCCCTTTATGTATTGAGTCCAAATAAGCGTCAGTTTATACAACTTCTGCTGGTTCTGACTAAAGGTTTCTCTACAGTGATGTGCTATGTATATTCTTCAACCCTCCAGAATAGTGTGCTTCTAGATCAGTGGTTCCCAACCTGTGGGTCTTGACCATTTTGAAGGTTGTATATCAGTTATCCTGCATACCAGATATTTATATTACAATTCATAACAATTACAAAGTATCATCAAAATAATTTATAGTTGGGGGGTCACCTGTATTAAAGGGTCACAGTATTGGGAAGGTTGAGAACCACTGTCCTAGATGGACTTAGCTGGGTACTCAAGGAAAATTGCAGGCTAAATAAATGGAAAGGTGGATTTCTTCTTCAACTGTATCTTTAAAAATATTTGTACTCAATAAAAAGTCATTCTAAAAGTCAAACCACACTTAAAACCACCAAACTACACAAAATTTAAAGAATTGTGAAACAAACTAAATTTTGAATCAATTTCCAGTATGCTGAGACCCTGTCTCCAGCTTTGGCTCTGTGACCTTTTGCAAATCTCTGGGATATGGAGGCTGCTTTCTGCTGTGATTTCAGATATTATAGGACTACCCCAAACAGAACTACAACTAGAGTTCACAGGTTCACAAGAAAGATTGGGTAAAAGTGCAGCTGTTACCTCGCCTCGTGGTATGCCAAGACTAATGCCATGCACAGCAGTGGTCTTCCACCTGAAAATACTTCTGTAACTTTTACTGAGGTTGCACAACACAAGGATGTCCCCTCCAGTTCTTCCTTCCAGCACCCTCCTTTGTTCCTTTTCAACATCTATGTCCTTAGCAGACTCAACTGTGTCCTCAGGAGCAGAGTGTACCCTAAGAAGATAAAGGCAGAGTTAATTTCCACCTGGGACAGTCCTGAAATGGCCCCCAAGTGACAACTGTGGAGACACAGGGAAAAACCCTCAGAACTTCTGCTCTCTGAGCATCCTAACCCTATTATCCTAATTACCAGGAAAAGTCAACTTCTTTTTCCCAACCAAAGGATAGACACCTGTTACCAAAAGAACCTTGAGACATCAACGCTAGAATAGTTTTTAATTTGGGAAATAAATAATGTCATGCCAGGCATCATAATAAGTGTGAAAAATATTGATCATATTATTATAAAATATTAACTTGTATAGGTATTTTGTAGTAAACAATTCATTTAATAAATATTTAACAACATAGATTATGTACACACCTTATATATAAAAGCATCCAATATTAAACTTATAGCATAAATTGGATTGCATAAAAGGGTTAGACAGCTTTCTGCACATCGTGCATATATAATTCAACAGATATTTGCCAGATGAGCACAACACTAAACTTTGCACCTAACTGGTTCACTCTGAATCTAGACTGTCAGATCCTCATTGGATTTCTATCTGGGTATTTTTAACTATCAAGTAAATTTTCATTTCTCCAGCAAACTATAATGTGCCTGAATTTTAATGTATAAACCAATCAGAGTGTCCATGTTATACTCACATCAATTTCCTTGTTTTCAGTGTGATATGTTGTTATATAGCATATAATCATCTATTTGTAGAGAAAGGGGCATTTTTACAATTTGTTTTATAATTCTCAAATTATTTCAAAACAAGATTACTATAGCTAAGAGAAAATATCCATTGACAGTCCTAAAGAATCATCCCCATGACTTACTGTTATTTTTATTTTTCCACATCTGAAATCAACATTTAGCAAAAGTATGATTCATTGCTCAAATAATACAGATGAGAAAAGATGGCCAAATCCTCAAAAGGATCTGATGTTATAATATATGAAGACATAAAAAATGAATAAAAAATAAGCCAGGCATTAGTGGCACACACCATAATCTCAGCACTCAGGAGGCAGAGACAGGCAGATCTCTGTGAGTTCAAAGCCAGACTGGTCAACAGAGCAAGTTCCAGGACAGGCTCCAAAGCAATATAGAGAAACCCTGACTGGAAAAACGAGAGAGAGAGAGAGAGAGAGAGAGAGAGAGAGAGAGAGAGAGAGAGAGAGAGAGAGAAATCAGAGTAAGAGTTGTCCAAAGGGTAATTCCTCAGGAGCAGAAAATGTGGTGGGCACAAAAAAAAAAAAAAAAAAAAAACCTTTGGAAGTATTAAGCTTAACAATCAAAAGGTGATTGACTCATTTTATAAAACCCCATCAACTTATACCTTGACTTCTGCTTGACTAGTATTTCTCCTTATCAGATAAGGACACCTTCAACCCTTCACCCTCTGCTGATATCTCAGAGGTCAGCATTAAAGATTCCCATCCTTTCCTTACGAGAACCATATGAAAAATTTTATGTATGTCTGTTGATCAGATTCCCCCAAACTAGGCAACTCAGGCTTGAGAGAGGGGCCAGGTAGCATATTCTTTAACTCTTCACTCTAATGGGTGGAGGACAAGCAAAAATTTGTTGGGTAACATCCAAAGAAACCAAATTCAAAATTGTTCAACCTCCAATCATAGTGCAACAGAAGGATCCAGCAGGGCAGTAGACATAGCAAGCCTGTCCTGGTAATTCACCACAGCTGGTATCTGGACCACAGGGCAGTTCTATCTCTGCCTGCCTGGGAACACAGCCAAGCTCCAGGCTATAGCAAAAAGGAGGCAAGAGGTCCCACACATACCTATATGGGCTGTTATCAGGCCAGGGATGTGAGCAAGTGGAGACTTGATACCCCAAAGCAGCAGAGGTGTGCAAGAGGAAGCCAGTGCAACTTAGAGGACACAGTGAAGTGGGTTTCACACTAGTGCCTGGGATGTGCTGGTAAACGTAGTGCAGGTGGTAAAATGTAGGCTCTATCTGGTTCCCAAGAGGGGACAGGCTCTTCCCATTCTTCTCAACTTTTAGCTAAAACTGGTATAATTTTCCCTAAGGAGGTCTTGCTGAGAAACTTGGCTATTCATATTCAGTACTGATTAGTGACTGGGTTCTATTTGGATTTAAATAACAAATTGGAGCTCACAATCATTATGACACTGAGTCATACGGGAGGAGAAGTCAGTGCCTCCGATCCTTGCCCTTCACGTCAACAAAGAACAGATGAATATTTGCTGTGGATATCAAAGACATTGTTCTAAAGTAGAAACTACTAATATCCTCTACGATGTAAAAAGGTAACACAAAAAGTCTTTTCATTGAAGAAAATTCCTTTGATACTGTAGCAGGATTGAGGAACCTGGAAGCTGCCAGAGGGATTCTCCATTGTGGGTTTTAAACACACTGAAGTATTAAGGATTATCACAGAAGCAATTACACTTAAAAGGTGTTCAGAATTCTACTCCAGAGTCAGTCAGCTATGGGAAATCAGCAAATTCCAGGATAATCATGCCAAAATTCAGAAGAGTTTGGGGATTTGTATTCAAAATGGTTCTCTACTTCAGCAGGCTCAGGGTATTTTATAAAGAAATACATCATGAAATGAATGAATAGAAAACAATACATGTAAAGGCACTGCCAAAAATATTAGCAATGGAGCTTTATAATCTGTAGCAGATTCTTTAGTGACAATGTGGTAAGAGATTTTTCCATAAAGAATCTCCACTTTGAGAGAGTCTCTCAGAAAAACAAAAAAGGTAAGATTAGAGAGGTGATGGGGGGATATCTCTGTCTGAAGTGGGAATCAGAGGCCCCAAAACAGAGAGAGGATCAGGTAGAGGGGAAAGCAACCAAGGCAAGGCAGAGACCATGGACATGAAAACACACTTCCTTGTAGATTTCAAATGTTTTTGAAATATTTATTTATTTTGTTTGTAGGAGTGTTTTGTGTGCATGTATATCTGTGAAGCATGTATGTGCATGGTGCCCTTGCAGGCTAGAAGAGGGCATCAGATCACCCAGAACTAGAGCTACAGATGATTGTGATTTACCACATCGGTAGTGGGAATCGGACAGGGGGTCCACTGGAAGAACAGAAGTGCTCTTAATCATTGAGCCTTATCTAACAAAGTTTTAGAATCTTTGCAAAGCTACCTTAACCCCGTGTGTGTGTGTGTGTGTGTGTGTGTGTGTGTGTGTGTGTGTGTGTAAATCATATGGTTTCTGCACTAAAGTCCTACACCTTCCTGACTCTACAAATTAATGTCATTTGGTTATAAAAGTGAATTATTTTATGGTATCAACCAGATTCAATTTCGATGTTACAAAGTATCAGAAAAATTGAGCAATTTCAAAGTGGAAGATAAACTAAGACAACCAAATGGTTGAAAGGGTTATTTTAAAGGTTGGCACCTTATGTTTGGAAATCCTTTCCATTTAATTGGTGATTCATACTTACCCACTAAAAAAAGAAATGTAAAATCTTTAACGTATTAGAACCATTCATAATAGTGGCAATAAGGCACATGTGTTTACCTTGCAAGGTCCAGATGGACTTTTCCTCACTCTTTATTCAAGAGACACAAGCCCTTCAGGACATACCTTGACCACCGCAGAAGGTCTCCATGTACCAGGATCCTCAAGAGGAGAAGAACTGTGCCTTGCAAGGTCAACTCCACGAAGATCCAGCCCAAGAAATTCATCTCAAAGGGGCTCACATAAGAATCAATGCCAAAGTTGTGAGTCAGGTCATATTTGATTTGATTGTAACAGAGTTCTATGAGCCCTTGGCCCAGGCAGAATTGAGGAAAAATCGTAAAAACCCACTTGAGAACATTGTAGATTTTCTGCAAATTCTGCACAGTAAAAGGGGGGAAAATGAAATTAAAAGATATTCCCATTTTAGAATATATACTAATAACTTCCTGTTGTTGCTGCTTGGGGCTGTTGGTCCAGTCTGCCCTATTCTTGTTACTCAGAAACGCTCTTGGACAGCCATATAGCCAGATAGGCTTACTCCTGAAATCCTGTACTGTATGTCTTGATAGGTTTTGCTCTCTCCTTCTTCTCCCCCCCTTTTTTGGTACTGGGGATGTGTGTCCTATGCCTGCCTCATATATTTGATTGTATTGCCTCACAGCAGGAGAGAAGTTGGGATAAAGTATATTTTTGAGTCTCACCCACATTTGAATCTGATGATGGTAGATTTTTATGTTTTTAATTGGGGCCATAATAAGTGATCTATTTTGGAGTTACTATAACAGAATGAGTTTGTGAAGTCCACCTGAGAAAGCCATGAGTCTTGGAAACCGAGGGGCAGAATGTTATGGATGGAATATCTGTACCACTCACAAGATATATGTGTTGAATTTTTTATCCCCAATATGGTATCTTAGAAAGTTGTGCCTTTTGAAGGTAGTTTTGTGTAGATGAGGACAATTGGAGGAATTTCTACAATGAAATTAGTGTCCTTGTAGGAAGAGAATGAGCCACTAACCATCTCTTCACTTTTCATTGTGTGAATACAATAAATGGCAACTGCAAGTCCATAACAGGACTCTCAGGAAAAACTACATCTAAAGTCACATTGATCTATGTCTGTGTCAATTAATGTATGTCCTGGAAGGATTCCTGGTATCAGTGAAAGTCTGGGATAGGCAGCTTTGAACTTAGGAACTAATTATCAATGAGAGAGTATGGTGCTTTTAGAACTCATTTTAAAGAACCACAGTGATTTTACACAAGTATTAACAAGGACTGTGTAATATGTGAATACAGAGTTAATAAAAAAACAGAGATTCATGAACTGACAAGTCAGTTGTTTGATCCAGAAATCGTAGCAATTGATACATATCAATATGCAAAGAAATAAAAACTGTGACCAGTAACCTGCTAACATTTTCTTGATTGCAGCAGAGATCTTCATCTGTGGGAGAGAAAGAAATGCCTGGCCTTGCCTAACAACCCAAGACACATCATTCTTTTTTTAATTTTTATTTTATCTTATTAGTTCAAATTAAGAACAAGCTTGCTTCAGATGTCAATCTCCTCCCCCCCCCAACATCCCACCTGCCCCTAGCCATCCCCCCTCCACTCCCCAGGCAGGGTAAGATGCTCAAAAGGGGCTCCCCAAAGTCTTCTACATTATCCTGGGCCAGGCCTAGGCCCTTCCCCAAGGACACATCATTCTTTAACAGTATTTTGGCAACATGGAAAAGAATTGCATTGACACTACCATCTGCATATGCAATGGTTACTATGGTTGTTCTGGCTATAACCTGAGAGCACAGTTGCCATTCTTGATAGCTTTCACTTATTTTACAAGTTCATAATGGTTTTTAACATGAAAACAGGCACAATGAGTATTTTAATAATGTTAAATGGCTTCAGCAAACAGTACCACAATAAGGAGCAAAGGAAAGAGAAAATCAAAGCAAATCCAGTCAAATGCCCTCCATTCCTAACTGCTGAGTGACTTGGACTCTTTCTTCCAGGAAACACTCATTGCCTGTTGGTTCTTTCATATGGACAGTGTTGTGTATAAGTGCAGATAATAATGTCTTTTCACTCACCATGTTGTTAGTCTCAGGATGAAACCATTCCTGTCTAGCTTTCTCTTTAGTTGCAAATGATTCACCTTTCTTTTCCATTGAGAATTAGCTTACCCTACTTCTGTTACCTAGTTTTCCCAGAGCTGCCCTGACTTTGGGTTTCTCCTACTTGTAACTGTAATTGGGTCTGGTTTCCTTCACACCACAGTTTATAGCATTCTCAGTAACCCATATCACATTAGAAATCTATGGGGTGGAGTAGGGCCTCTATGCCTCTTCTGCTGACTTCAATATTCTCCTCAAGTTAAAGCCAAGTAATTGTTCAACAAGCTCTCTATTTAAAGGCTTGGAATAGTAATACAGATTAGTGTCAAACACAATCTGTAAAAAAAAAAAAAAAAAAAAATTCACTGAAATAGATCATTGCCACCATTGAATGCAAAATGGATATTTACATACTCCACTGCTTCTACACAAACATGAGGCACAATAATAAGAGATAGAGATAGTGTTGGCCATCATTGAATTGTCTATCAAGTCTGGAACCCAGACACAAGGAATAAACCTGTCCCGATGGGAACAGTCCCTTTCTTGCTAGAAATGGAAATATCAGCATTTCTTTCCACTAGGGGCACTGTACCTCTCCCAGGTGAATTTTACAGATTGTGGCTCAAATACCTGGGAACTACTGAACCAGCAGAGAGTATGAGACCAGCAAAGGACTTATGAGCATAATGTGCTCAGAGGTGAGAATCAAAAGACAAAGAAAGGGCTGAAATATGAGAGTTAAGGAGAGGACAGAGTCTGAAGCCTATTTCCACAAGTCACATGGGTCATGATGGCTTCAAGCAAAAGCTAAGGGTGAGGACTGCCTCATTGAGGAGCCAGGGTAGAGGGAAAATGGAGGGAATGATGGAATGTATCTGCAGAAGGGATTTCAGCTCACCTCTAATGCCTGCTAGCCATTGGGAAAACCACTCCCTCGTGAACACCCCATGCCCAGGGCAGTGTTTTTCTCTAACATTTGGAAAGACACAGTACTAAAAAAATTACATGAATCTCTGACACCATTCTTCAGGCACAATTTAATGTGAGTATGGACAGGTCTGTATCCCATTTTACTTAAGATTTCAAGCCAGGATACAGTGATACTTTGACATACTTTACTGTTTTTATGCCTCTACCACCAATACGTCAACATCTGGGGATCCTTGAGAAGGATGTTGGTAACAGAACAGTGAATATCTATGTGGCCCTTCCCTGGCTTATGGAGCAGCTCCCATAACAGCACAGTTAAGAAATCAATCACTTCTTCTGTGGTTAAAAGAAAAGGACACTTATATGTTTCCCTGAATTCCACTAGGACATACAACTTCACTGATGGAAACTTGTAAGGTTTGACTCCAAAGTATCCCTCAGTAGAGTTGCATGCTCAACACTTAGCTACCAGATGGTGGCACAATTTTGAAAGATTCGGTAAACTTGAGCATGAAGAGTCTGGTGGGAGAGAGTAAGTCACTGAAAGCAGACCTCTGAAGGGGGTACCTAGTCCCCAGGCTCTTTGTTGCACTCCAGGAGGTAAACGGCCTCCTCCCACACATGTTCTTGCCAGGCCCTAAATTGAAAGTGAAAGCCCTCTTAAACTGTGAGCCAAAATAAATCCTCCCTTCTTTAAGTTGTGTGAGTCAGCCATTTTGCTGTAGTATTAACAATGTACATAGTGGACCTCTCCATTCTCCTGATTCTGGCACTGTAGAGATGGTCCACTGCCACTGACTCACCTGAGCTTTGGAAATGATGGCTAAAAGCCGGGGCATGGTGGTCATGAGCATGGTGCACAAGCCAAAGATGAAGTTCAAGGAGATGTAGGAGATGAAGGCAACGTCTGAACTGGAAAAGATTCTGGATATCAGATACATCCATGGAATCATTGCATATCTAAAAAGGAGGAGAGAAGTCATGTTTATCTTCCTGAAATGTTTATTTGTTAACACAACTGAAGTAAAGTACAGATGCAATCTTAGTAAAATGGTTGCATTTGCCTCACTTTGTATAATATATATAATAGTCTCCTGTGGAAAAGACCCTTTCTGGAGCCTCCAAAGACCCTACAAAGTGAGGGAAAAGTGTCAAGGGGGTATGGGCTTTCCACTGAACTTTACTACTATTACTTATCATGTCTATCAGTTGGAATTTCTTTGCCTCCCAAGCCTATTGCAACAACAATGCCCATTGTTAATAGTGGGAATTGAAAGATTCCAAGGTTATAACAGTATTCAGAGGTCTCCATCACAAAGAATAGTGATACTAGAGAACACCACTGGGTTTAAAAGATAAATTCTTATACTGGAGAAAATGTATGGAATATGATGGACAAAGCCATATATTGTCTCAGAAACCTCACTCAATAGCAATCTGCCTCATAATTTGATCCTGCAGAACATTTTGGGAAGCATATGTTGGAGACAAGTCCTTCAAAGCAATTGTTCTAAAATATTTGCTATAGTAAAATCTAAATAACTGCCAAAGAGGTGAGCATCACTAGATAATCATGACTATCCCTGTTGGAAGTAAAGTGCTAACAGGAAGGATGAACTCCCACCTCTAATCCTACATACACTTCCTACTGACCTTTCTAGGGAAAAACTCAACTATTATCCTTTGTCATGTGGTGATTTTCAGCAACTAGGAACCAGGTATGGTGGCTCACACCAGTAATTCCAGAGCTCAGGCTGTAAGGCAGGAAGATAGAGAGTTCAAGGACAGTCAGGTCTACATAGAGGATAAAATTGATGAAAAGAATGGAAAAAAGGAGGAGGAAACAAATTATTTCTACAACTAAAATACATATAAACAACAGTAGAAGCATGTGTGTCAAATTTCAGGGCTGTTTTAATTTCTATCAAATTAACTCTTAGAGCAAGCGATTATATTATATATATATATATATATATATATATATATATATATATATCTTGAAACTATGGATTCAAATACAACATTATGGAACAATATAAGACAAATTGTTTTCATTTTATAAAGGGAGACAATTAAGAAGCAGGGATGACCATCCTGGTATACTTAAACCAGAACTACAAAACAGCCAGCCTTTCTTTGTTCCTTCTACAATATGGCATCCAGCCAGCTCTCTCTGTTAAACTTGAAAATATAGGAGCTAAAGGAATTGGAGGGTGGACACCACCTCACAGAATATCTGATGAGGTCAGTTGGCATAGCACAAAACACAGCCAGATGATCATTGGCTTTGATCAGCATCCCCATGTTCACAGGGTGGCCCTCTCACCGCCTGCCCCCCCCATTGTCATTCCAGATACCCTGAGCTGTCCTTGAGGAAGTAATTACCACCTCATTGCTGGTCTCCACTCCACTGGAGATTGTATAGACTCTGTACTTTGCCACACTTTACATGAGGTCTTCATACTGGGTTATGTCCTTCAAATATTTGACAGGTGGATCAAAGCATTATCTACAAAAAAGACTCTGAGACAAAGACATAGCCTTAAATGACACCCCTGGAGGCTTCCCTTCCTGCATTAATGAGTCTATGAACTGATTTTCGACCAGCGATAATTCCATGATTTTTTAAACTACATTTTTATTACTTTCCCTTCAATCACTTGGTTGAAATTAACATATTGGCAGATCCACACACCCCCAATCTTTTCTAATTTTAAAGGGAAAATTTAAATTGACTTATAGAGCATAATTTACTTTATGTGAAACCTATGGTGACTTTTAACACTCTCTACTCTTTTATTAAAATATGTCATTCTTGTAATGATTGTATAATTCACTGGAGGTCAGGCTACTGTTCACAGGTATTCTGGAATAAGAAAATATTGTGTCCTCCCACTGACAGCTGGTCTCTTCCTCCTGTTGTGTGAATCCCCTCTCCACCCTCCCCACTGGAACAAATGGAAGCCTGTGTTCTCATTTTCACAATGCTTTAGCACTAAACATGCATCAGATATGTTCTTAGTTTTACATGTTTTTAATAAGCTGTTTTTAATAATTACTTTGGTAATTTTAGTGTTACTTTCTTAATTTGTTTTAATTGTTTGGGATTTTTGAGAGAAAGCCTTAATATATGGCCTCATGTTGGTCTTTATGCCTATGTTCTTTTCTTCATAATTTTTTTTAATTTATTTTACATTCAACCATAGCTTTCCATTCCTCCTCTCCTCGTGTTCCCTTCCCCCACTTCCCTTTCTACCCAGTCCCTGATCCAATCCTCAGAAATGGTAAGGCCTCCCAATGGGAGCCAACAAAGCATGTCTGCCTGTGTTCTGAGGATCTGAGTGTTGGTATCACAGGTGTATGCCTTCATGACCAACAAAACTCATTCATGTTCATCTCTCTCTCTCTCTCTCTCTCTCTCTCTCTCTCTCTCTCTCTCTCTCTCTCCCTCTCTCTCTCTTCCTACAACTACCTAATCAGATATGAGCTCTCAGCTACTTCTCCAGCACTGTTCCTGCCTGCCTGCTGCCATACTCCCTGCCCTGAGGATAATGAACTAACCCTCTAAAACTGTAAGCAAGCCCCCAATTAAATGCCTTATTTATTTTCATTTATTTATGTTGGTTTTTGTTCTTGCTTTGTTTTTGTTTTGTTTTTGAGACAGGGTCTCTCTCTACATAGCCCTGACTGTGCTAGAACTCACTATGTAGAGGAGGCTGGCCTCAAACACATAGATTCCCCTGCCTCTGCCTCCCAAGTACTGGGATCTTTGATGTGCTTCCATGCCTGACCTAGCTTTTGAAAGGTTCAGGCATTACACTGGCCTGGCCCTGTTACCCAGCAGAATCCACTCAGGCAGTACCCTGGTCAGCCTAGGGTTCCATGGGAACTAAGTTTGCACGAAGCTGTAAAGGAACCCTTTAAAAGACATTCCCCTGCCTACTTATGCTCTCTTACTCACTGTCTCTCTTGCTGTCCTCTCTCTGCTTGCTCTCTCACTCTCTCTGTCCCTCTCTCTGTCTCCCTGCTCCCCCTCTCCCCCCACCTGGAATAAACTATGGTTAATGTATCTCTTGTTCTCACATCTCATCTTGTGCCTTTTTATATTTTTAAAATTAAACAAGATAACAACAGCTTTATTTATAAATTGGCTTGGGCCTGGTGTCTTCTCACGGCTATAAAAATAGTAACTAAAATAAGGAAGTATGTCACTCTTGGGAGAGACAATAACTATCCATCCATTAATCTATGCTTCTCTAGAAATCAAAAAAATGTTTAGTTAGAAACAGAATTTTCTAGCTTGATGTTAAACATTTTTTTAAAACACATTTCATAAGATTAAGTTTTGACCCCTGTAACTTCATTCAAATTTTGTCATCATTTTTTAAGTCTGGCCCTCTAAAATTCAAACAATTTTATACCAAGGTCCACTTTACACATGCTACAATGAAGTATAATAACACTTGCCCAGTCAATCAGATTAATAAACTGAAATGAGATAATAGGCATAGGGTAGACACATACTCTTAATATATGAGCTCATAACTTTCAAATTGGGTGGAACACCATGTTCTGCAAGCATCTTTTTAGTAAACACATGATTTCTCTAAAAAAAAATGATTCTAAGAATAATAGTAATGGCTAAAATTAGTTTAATGACTGTCAATTGTCCCTGATGCTTAACTCATTTAACTTTCAGCAGCAAAATTGGCTTTTTACAGGGAAGAAGCTAAGGTCTAGAAGGGGAATTAATTTTAGCAAGGCCACCTTGTAAATGACATCATGAATATGCCTAAAAGAATTGGCTTCCTTGTACCATGTCATATTTTCTCAGTTGCTCATCCATCAACTCATATCCATCTATTTATCTGATGATGCACTCATACATATTTAAACAAAGTTCTGTCCCCTAGTTAGATACTTTGACTAATTCTCTATCACTGGATTGAAAACCAAATATGTAAAATTCACTTTAGTTATAGCCTTTGGCATAAATCTGGGTGTTATTTAAAAAAAACAGTACATTAATTAATTTTCTCCACCAGAGAGGTACCATTTGGGGTTTGGTCACATGTACCCAGTGTGTATAACTAAGAATTTCTGCAGTGACTTTTCTACTTCTGTGATTTCTCCTCTGAGGAAAAAGTGATAGAAGTCACACAAAATACTTCCAAGCTACTAATATTATAGGAGAGGAAAAAATATGCCAGACAGCTTTACAAGAGAATCTCCACAAATGCAATTTCAGAGCTAACTGGATTATGTATTTGAGCCCACGATTAATGTCAAAGTGAGAATAACAGAGAATCCATTTCCCACTGCACAAGTTTGTCAAACAGCTTGGGGGCCTTTCTAGAGAGAACCAATGCCATCTTCATTACGACCATGTCAACCTTTCCATCCTTACAGGGCATTTATCATCTTGCTCAAGCTTGTTTGCTCAGCAGCCCTTGTAGAAGCAACATAATTGCTTCAGCAGACAGAAAATCATGAAGCAGACAGCAGGTTCAAAGCCATCCTGAGGGTTTTCTTTCTCAGAAAACAAACCATAATTCTGCAACCGTGTTTCTCATCACATACCCGAAAAGTGCCAGCAGGAGGGCTGTGGCCACCAAGTTCTCCCGGAAAGTGAAAGCTGTTAACTGGAAGGCAACTATAATGGCAACACACAGGCATACGGAAACCAAGTAAAAGAGCTGAAAAGACAAAGGAGGACACACTGCATTAGACAGGGATATTAATCATTCTCTATTTACTCTGTAATTTCCATTCAATTCTACTTAAACCTAGCTCCTGCTTTGCATATTAGAATATTTTTAGAGTTCATCATGCTGAGTCACTGTCAAGGTCTTGGTTGTGGTCCTCTAAAATTGATGTGCTAAGCACCCAGAATTTCAGAATGTGACTGCATTTGAAGTCAAGGTATAGTGGCATCTTGTTCTGCCAATAGATTTGAGTTACTGGCCTTAGGGGGTAGCGCCTGTCTTCATCAGGGTCTATGTGACTTTAGGGGAAAGCAGACTCAATAACCTACCAGAGAGTCACCTATGCCTATCTCCCTTAGGAAGGGTCAAAGAACCCAGATACTGTCCCAGAAACAAGGTCTCCCCCCCCCTCACACACACACACAAACAGAGAGAGAGAGAGAGAGAGGAAGGGATGGGTGGATATTCCCTGTTTTGATTTCTCTACAGCCTTTCCTTCAAGAACTCTGCACAGGCAACAGAATCCCGGGCCTTCCTCAGGCACTCCTAAACCTACTATTTTTTTCTCAGGGGTCACTGACTACAAAATGCTTCCTCAGAAGCACCCATTAAACCAAGTCCTTTTTCTCCTCAGATCTTTGCTGAAAATTAATTACTCTAATTTCCTGGATTAAAGTTATCTTTAAACCACTACCTTCTTTCATTCTTGCAAAAGATTCAGTTATGAATCAGTTAAATCTGGTATATTTGCTGTCTTCTTCTTCCAGTGATACTGTGAACTCTGTTGGGGCAAGCCCTACTCTAACTTACTCATCAATTTAGTTCTAACATTCAGTCCTTTGAGTGAGTGAATCCAAAACAGATAGGCTGGTTGGCTTACAGACTGGTTGGCTCAGCTCTTGAAGCTTAGAAATCTAAGACCAGTACAGTAATAGATTTAGCATACGGTGAGCAATTGAGAAATGATGCATTTTTCCTGTCTTGCCACATGGCATAAAGAGTAAGAAAGCTTTCCATGGTCCCTTTTATAAATGTACTAATGCATTCATGAGAGCTTCATCCTCTTGATCTAATAATTTCCCCAAAGATTCCGCTTCCTAATAAATACTATTACACTGGGGAATAAATTTGAACAATGAGTGTTGGGGGGGGCAGGTTCTACAGTTCAGTCCTCAGGAATCTTGCACACACCCTGGCCCATAACAGATCCTCAAAAATAAATATTCATTGATTGAATTGTTGAATAGAATAAATATAAAATGATTGAGTAAAAGAAGAGTCAGCCAATACTAAAATAGTTCTTCCTGCCCTTAAGCCCCAAGTCCACACCTCATTCAGAGTTGGGGATAAAGAGATAATAAAGAAAGCACAGACAAGAGGGGGAAATCCCAGGGTCTTTAAGGTTTGTTTTTTCTGTGGTGTCATTGATGTGTGGCTCTTTGTGCTCCTACTCTTTGTTGGCACAACCTTCACTTTCTCTGGTACCGCTAACTGGCAAATGCTGAGAGCACAGAAGCTTGAGACTGTGGTACTAGAGACAAAATTGAGTGGGAGGTACTTAAGTGTGGTTCTGTCCAAACAGAAGCAACATTCTGGAGGATCCAGTGGGTCCCCATGTAGAGAAGTGGCTTAATAAAGATAAAGCCTTTGGGGACCAGCACGTCTCAGACTTGAAATTTATCAATCATCTTTAGTGTTGGCTGAAGGCAGACTTGTAACAGAGTCCTAAAATGCCAAGGTATTTCAGATGTGGCTCAGATAAACTATGTTTTATAACATCTAAATTATAGGATCAAAAGTAAATAAATCAGTTGAGCTCTAAGCCCATTCAAACAGCAACTTTAACACATCAGTTCTGTGTAAAGCAGAACACAGATGGTCAGAAGCTGACGAGTAGGAGGCTCTCTGTGAGTTTCAGGCCTTCCCTGCCTTCTGCTCACATAGGATTTTCCACATCATAGAATGAATCATATCCATTAGGGCATGAAGGCACATAATATTGCATTTGAACAAAAATGAAAACTCTACTCCACAGTGATGACATGAATAGTGGTTGTGAAAGAACACTACAGCAGAAGGCATACATTGAAAATACCTGGCCTAAACTCTAGGCAGAAACTCAACAAGGACTTGCTACCATCACTGAAAGAACAGAAAACAGAGTCTAGAGATGTCCATACCACAGAAAACTCTGATACCTGCCACCTCACCTTGGAGGTACTCATACTAGGGTCAAAGGTTAGGGATACAGATGAGAGATAATTTCTAATATTTTCACCATCTCACTTGTAGCCCTCTGAAAGAGAATAGTGAAGGCTGTTGCTTACTCATTTCCTCACTAAAAAAGAAACTATTACTGGGAGGGTCCTTTATTTCAGAGATCTCTATACCCTGATTCCTGAGTCTTCCTTTCATGAAGCAATCTTGAATGATTGATGACGCCTGGTAATGGGAGCCTGATGGGCTGCTCCCAGCCAACAGAATGAGAGCTTCAGGTGTGGACTGCCCCATGTAGCTTGGGTCCTTCCACCTCCATATTCATATAAGGACCATACTCCCAAATCCTACCATGTCGTATAAGAAGTTAATTAGCCAATATGTCCTGTAGCCAAGGCCACTTATATGTTGCAACCTTTTAGCTCCGGTCACCCTGTCTCTCACGACAGAGCTACCAATCGATGCTGACAAGATGGAGAATCCCAGGACAATGCAGAGGGCGACACCACACTGGCGGATGCTCTCCAGTCTGTGGACAAAGGATAACAGATGCCATCAGACATCACAGAAGAAACCAGGCCTTGCTTGTATGATTAACACTTAGGGAAAAGGAGAGACAGGCAAATGTCAAAAGTGTCTGGATTCTCTCTCCCTCTTTGAGTCCCCTCAAGTGTTTTTGAAGATGTGGGTTATTGTTGAGAGCTAACACAATGCAGAACAGAGAATAAAATAGAGAAATATGAAGCTGAAGAGTATTTCAGCATCTTGCTATCTCAGTCTACTCTTGATCACAGAGTCTGACTATCAACTAAATGGTCAACTTACCCAGAGCAGCATCCAGATGTTGTGATCCTTTGCTACATTGCAATCACTTACTGTGCAGCAGAACCCAAAGGAAAAGACAGTTGGAGGGCTGCTTGCTTCAGGGGCTCATGTCAAAACTTAGGTGCTGGGAATACCAAATGCTTTATAAATGACCATACACTCTCTCAGACAGGTGTCAAGTCAAGAACTGCCACTGTCTATTCTGTCCATCTCTAGGAACAGGTGGGCACAGGCAGTCCTTTAGGTACCTGGCACAATGAACAGTGTGGCCATAAACCACCCACTAGACTATTCTTTTCTTCTATCACACATTGTTTTATGATGGTCATCAGCTAAGTCATGGAAGCACAGTGGTCAGGTGTCAAGAGATTGCTGGAGGTAGGACTCTAAAAAGCGATAGGTAAGAAGGCAAAATGTCAGCTGCCTTTACTGTTCTATTGCTTATTTAAGAAGAGAGTCTGCATCAAGATATGTTCTCCACTTGGCAAGCCACAAGTATAAATAATACTTTTATCGTCAATTTTTAACTAAATGATTGTTAGCTATATGGAAAAGGGGGTAGGGAAGAGAATGAAGGCAGAAACAGTGTAATTAGTGGCAAAGTGTTGATACCTGACACTTAATAATTCTGTACCCAAACACACCTGCAACAGCAATGCCCACCTCTAGCTGCACTTCTTGTGGATTGTGAATTTTTTGAATCATGCATGAGAAATAATCATGGATAGTATGTTTGTCAATGTGGATAGTATGTTTAGGTTTTTAATATGAATAGTCTTCATGGAATATATGTTCATAGGCTATAGGAACTCTTCATTAGACATTTTTTATCTTTGAAAAATGTAACTGAAAAATGTTCTCACCCACTTCCCGCCCAGCCATTGCCCTTTCCCTTTTTAAAACTACCTGTTCCAGTGTCTCTTCTAAAAAATGTTTAAGAGGGATCAAAACCACTCCTCAGAAACTCGGAAGTTTTTGTCCCTTCCCTTCCCCCAGCATTCTGTCAACTCACATCTTGTCTTCATTCAGCAGGGCCCCTCCATACGGATGGCTGTACAGTGTTATTCCTGTGAACAACAGATTGAGATGTAAGCTTCATGCCCTGTCCCCTGGGGAGTCATCTCCAAGCCACTCATGAGATGTCTGCTGGTTGGTCTGCCCATCCCCAGCCCATTACCAGTAACAAAGGGCAAATGTGTTCTTGACATTAAACTGGTGTATACTTGGCTTTTTGTTCTTACTGCTTTTGTCAGACATAACCACCATGTATTTCACATGTGTCATATCACAGGTACCATGCTCCTCTGTCAAATGGTATAAGTATCCTAGTGCCCTAAGTGATGTGTCATCACACTTTATAATAAGGAAAGAGGCTCAAGCTAAACAACTATGTGCAGAGAGAGCACTTGATAGAAAACAGGCCAAGTCCAGACAGATGGAAAATTGGGCCATTTTCTTGAGCCAGTTTTGTTTTGGGGGCTGGTGGGCTTTGCTTTGCTTGCTTTGTTAGGCTCATGTAAGAGTGCAACACCAGAACCAACATGAAGAAATCACCACCATGTCATCAAATAAGATCTTATTATAAAGCTCTTCAGAATATTATACAGCAAGACACCCTTTTCTTAATAAATCCTAACTGATGCTATATCAAAGAACCCAATACCTTAGCAAACAATTTCTGCTTTACCCTAAAGTCAGTGTGAACTGTGAGCCATTATATTTTCTTCTTTACACTGGTCATTCTGAATATTCAGAGCCAAATGTGGGGCTGGCATATGAAGACCAACACAGTAAGCATGAAGCCCTTTCCTTCCTTTCATGTTGCTACTGTATTTTTCTTCTCCCTTTGACTCATTCATTTTACATTTATATTGTTACCTGTTTATGTATTCCTTTAGGAGAGTGCACTAAAATCCCACCAAACCATTAAGGATATAAATAAGTCAATATGAAGGAATCAATAAGTACAATATTGGGTCAGAACATAAGAAGCATAACCCAGAACCCTCAAGTACCATGACATCTCTCTGCTACTGTACCCCTCCCATTTGCTCCAGCCTTTTATTTTACCCCACATTGGGATCAGTCACACAACCAGGTAAGCTCTGGTCTAAAACCGAAAAAAAAATAATAATGGGAATTATTTGTTCAGAAATTCTCCTGAACAATGTCACAAAATAATTCCTATGATTCTGAATTAATGTCCAGGTACTCTTTTCCTGGCATCCACTCTATGGGTATGACACCTGCTGTGTGGTTTTCTCAATCCTGGACTTGCACAGCCTTCAACAACTGAATTGCTAGAGTTGTCTAACTGACTGGCAGGATTGGTAACACCCATGAGTCTCTCTCCTGTTTGTCTTCCATGATGTGATGCCCTACCTCCCTTTGCTATGCTGCCTGCTTGAAGTGCTGACTCACTGGCAGGCAGAATTTCACTTGGTGGCTAGCCTCATATTGGCCAGCTTCATACTGACTAGCCCCACCAGGTAGCCACACACCCAGTCCCCTGCAACCTGCAGGTTTGTGATCTCCCAAACAAAACCCATTATTAGTCCATAGGTGTTCTCCCTTCAGGATTCCCATTATCCCAGTCACCCAGACTCAAAGGTGAGTCCCATCCCCTCCTCATTTGTCTCTGCCACGTGTTCAAGCTCCCCAGTTGTGTTACTTCCATTTTGCCCCCTGCCCTGCCACATAGTCACAGTGCTCATGTGCACTAGCTCCTTGCCTTGGTGGCCCTGAACTCACATCATCTCTAAGCCTTCCTCTCCCCAAGCTCAGCATGTATACCAGCCCCAACAGTCTACAGAGTGCTTTTCTAAAAGAAGAAAGGAAAGCAGGGAGGGAAGGCGGGAGGGAGGGAGAGACGGACAAAAGATAGAAAGAAAGAAAGAAAGAAAGAAAGAAAGAAAGAAAGAAAGAAAGAAAGAAAGGGAGAGAGAAAGAAAGAAAGAAAGGAAGGAAGGAAGGAAGGAAGAAAGGAAGGAAGGAAGAAAAAAAGAAAGGAAGGAAGAAAGAAAGAACATGAAAGGGCAGGGGGATGGAGAAAAACAGAGCAAACATATCCTTCACCTCCACACAGGTTCACTTTATGATAAAATCCACTGATTCCATTTGGAAAATGGGATTAGTATCATTTTCCTTCACCCTGATGCATTTTATCTTTGCCTTCAACTTCCTGATCCAGGACCCACTGACACCTCATTCCATCCCACTCCTATTCAGAAATTAATTTCATTTTTTGAAATCATTATTACATTTTCATGCTTTAGTCAAGCAAAACCAATGAATAAAAAAATGTATAAAGACTTCTCCTGTCTTACATTGGTTTTACTTATGAATTTTCAACTCTACAGTATGGCAGAAGTAAAATATACTTTGTTGAAATTATGCTTCAAAATTGAATTTTAATCTTTTCCTGGCCACTGACATTTGGTACCATTCTCAGCAGCTGGCACATTGAGCAGCAAGTCCTAACTATCCACATGATCCATCCTCTATAACTGATCTTTAGTCTGTTATTTGTTTTATATGAATTTATCACTTATCACGTTTTCAACTTATTGTGAGTTTATCAGTGTATGAGTTTAATAACTCCATCATTTAGTCGAGCTGAATCTATGTTCCAAGTTTACAGAGTCATTTTTAACACACAAATAGATGGTGAAATGATTAGATTAGTAGTTAGGCTAATTAACCTAACCATCATTTCTAAAACAGTGCCGATGAGAATGTAAATTAGTGCAACCATTATGAGACACAGTATAGAGGATGTACTTCAAAATTTAAAACCAGAAATATTGTAAGATGTAGCACCCCCAATAAAAGACTGATGAGGTCATACCCAAGGAATAAAATCATTATATTGATAAGATGTATGCATATCATGCTCACTGTGGCCTCAGTGGCCAAGATAAATCTACAACCAGTGTCCATAGAAAGACAGAAAGATGAGTAGATGTAGAAAATATGTTGTTTGTGGATATAAATACAGGCATTTGCAAATATGTATGTATATATGTATGCATATAGGATTTTTTGGTTTTGGTTTGCTTGTTTTGGTTTTTCAAGACCAGGTTGCTCTTTGTAGCAGCTCTGGTTGTCCTGGAACTCTCTTTGTAGACCAGGCTAGCCTTGAACTCAAAGAGATCCACCTGCCCCTGCCTCACAAATGTTGGAATTAAAGTCATTCACCACCACCAGGCTGATTCAATTATTTTTAAAAGAAACACAAATTTTGTTGTTTTTGCAAAAGCATTCCTGAAATAAATACATGGATAAGCCAGAAACACAGAATAAACACCACGTGATAGTGTTTAGATATGGAATTTTTAAAGAGAAACTCCTGAAAGCTAAGTGTGGATAGGACCAGGTTAGAGAGATGTTTTACTGAGAGGGCACAAGAAAATTTGTTCTATAGACAGATATAAAGCATGGTGACCAGAGGTGAAAATGGTGGAATAGATTTTAAGCATTTTTATCACACATACACATGAAGAAGTGAATTAAATGGACAGGGTTTCACAAATAAATAGAAGGGGAAAATGACAGTCCTCAGATCCTGAGCCCTTACCTGCCTGTGAGCAGAGATAAGCAGCTGGTACCCAAAAGGATACCATAGTCACTCCTCACCGATGTGTTGTTACACCTACATGAAAAAAACCCTGCATCTGTACCAAACATGCATACACATTTCCCTTTTCATCATTCCCTAGACAGTGCAGCATGAAAACTATTTGATAGCTTTTTATTTTAGTATGCATTTTAGTCACCTGGAGAGTATGTAAATTGTGTGACGGAATAATTCTAAGTTACAGGCCTGTATTACACCACTGCCATTTGAAATAAAAGATTTGAGCATCTGTGGATTCAGGCATCTATCAAGGTTCCTGACACTAATTCTGGCAGATACTTGGGGATAGTATAAGCTGTGTTCATGTGTTATGTGCTTTGAGTGTGTGTATATATTTGAGAGAAGTTCTGTCACACCAACATCATTATGGCCATGTGAGAAGAGACACTTGAAACACAGGTATCTCAGATGCCTTCTAGAGTCCAGCCACTAGCTGTGACATGCTATACTTCCAGCTAACAGTTGCAGATACCACAACCCACTTTCTCACCAGTAAACACTCCTGATTTCCCAAAGACCATATTGATCCAGCAGGAAGGAGACAGGCAGACTACATGCCAATAGTTTCTGCTTCGCATGTTCCACAGAAAAGCTGTAAATGTTCCCACAGATGGTGCAGTAGTGAAATTTTAAATTAACAATTGATGGATCCATGTTTGACCAGCTTTCATAAATATCTGTGATACCTAATCCATTGGAGTTGTTGTGGAGAGTTTTAAAATGGTGCTCTGATCATTGCATTCTGTTCCCTCATTTCTCAGTTACGAATGCATTGTCGTTAGTTGTGGCATATTTCCTGGATTGGTGTCATTTTAGAGCTCTATCTAGGAGGTAGGCAATCTGCTCACCCATCTCACTGGTGAAATGATTGATGGCTTCCACGGTGAGTAATCTCCAGTGTGCCTGGCTGTATTCTGTATACTTGCATAATGCATCTTCTCATTCAGGAACTCAGATGATGGAAACTTCACGTTAGGAGATCAATGTAAGTCAAACATTTCTTTGTAAGACAGTTTCTAGAATGGTGGATTCTTAGAGGAAATTGGAACTTCGGGGAATGGTACAACCCTAACATACCTGGTATTTCAAGCTTGCGGTAAGGGTTCCATTTTCCTGATATCAGCAGAGCCCAATCTATGGTAATCTAACCTAACTCCTACCAAGGTACAAGAGCACTAAAAATTGGGCATCTGTGCAACAATCAGGGTAAAGTATACAGTAGAGTTCCTAACAACATGCACAAACAATCAAACCTTCACAAGGCTACAGAAGAGCAGTTCATACATGGAGAGAGCTCCAGAAGAGCCCCCAACCCTCCACCCCAGTAGGTTCCATCCTTTCTTTCCCTCCCTCCTTTGCATGCTGCCTCCACCTAGACCTTAAAAATATGTCACTGGAGAGGCCACAGACCACTGCTGGAACTGGGACTTTCCTTTCCTTCCAAGGCATCTCACTTGACTAACTCAAAGAGACACCACTTTTCATTTGATAAATGGCTTTAGAGTTCTACAGTTTATATATTTTACAGAGTTAAGAATTTCAGTGGAATACTATTTAAAAGTTCACATGCTCCATATGACCTTACAGGACATCTTAATATTCCTGGAAAATAGGACCTAGACCATGCTTAGTGTAACAAGAGCCCATGGCATTTGTAACACCACTCACAATTCAAAAGTGAGAGGATGGGAATATGGATACCTTCATCAGGAATACATGCAGAATTATGAGGAGACACTTGTCCCACCAGTGTGGTATATATTGTGTGGTAATTAGACCTGGTATAATGTCATATATATATGACATGTACTGAAGCATCATGTGGTGCCCCATAAAAAAGCATAATACACTTTTATCTATCCATTTTTACAGTAATTCTATTTCAGCTTAATAAACAAACGCAGGCTATCATTTCCTTCCATCTCACATTATCGCCACCCCTAGACATTAACCAAAGAAATTCTCTTTAAAACTCAAGATACAGAAAAAGATATTCAGTTTTAAGGTTTAGAACAGACAACTCTGGTGTTGCTGTCAGAAAGGTAGTTAAGGCTGGTGTTTGCTGCCAGCTTTTGGGAGACCACATCTAGCTCAGGTTAGAATAACACATTCTGCCCATGTTCTAACTTGGCTGTGGAAATCAGAGCACTGGGCACCAATTGTTATTTGTCAAGGACCAAGCAAAGATTTGATCCTGCTCCATTTCAGGCCAGATAATTCATTCAGAGGTGTTGTTACACCAGCTAGCAGAAGCAGAGTGATGGGGCAGACAAGTGTGCCATCACTGAAGACATTACATCCTGCCACAGGGAAGCCTTTGTGGTATCCTAGGATGTCAACCAGAAGGTACCATGTAGCAGGATGGGGGTTCTGGCAGCACTGAGTACAGTGGGTTACAGTACACACACACACACAGACACACACACACACACACACACACACACACACCACACCACACACACACATATATATAATATATATATATATATATATATATATGCTTGAAGCTTATGTGGTATCTGGGCTGACAAGCACCAAGTGGGTTTTTCATTTGTATAGCAACTAGGTTTCACCACCACATTACCAGTTCTCAGAATCCTATTTGTTTTTGTAGCACTTCTACAAGGTTAAACATACTTTAAAATTAAACTAATATTACATTAAATTGGATGTAAGAAGATTTTATGTGTATTTTGCAAAGACTGGAAAAGGTTTGGAGTTATTTAAATAGACAATGTTTGCATACATTTTCTCAAAAATAAGAGAGTAATGAATAGGGAATGAACTAGGAAACACAGGGGAACATGGCTGTCTCCTCAAGGCCTTAGGCCTCTACCAACAGGGAACACATCCAGCTGCACAGCCTATCTCCCACACCCTCACACATTCTCATGAAGTGAAAATTTAGAAAGCAGACCCCGTTCCGCAGACCAAAGGAGAGAGAGGGCAGGGTTTATGACATGTCTTCAGTACCAGGGGCTCCATGTAAAGTAAGAACTCCTCCAGTGGGGCCTTCTATGGAGAAAGGGTATGGGGATTGGAAGGAGAATTCAGATAGGGAATGGAGGCAGAAGAAGGTTCTCCTGACTGACCCTGTGATCAAGCAGAATCCGTAGCAGAGTGAGAGGTGCGACTCCAATTTTCTGAATCTCCATTTAATCCCTGTTCTTGGAGGCCAGAAACATCATTTACAGCCTTTGATGTCCTAGTGTGGGAGCTGCGTTATCACAGGGAACAATCCCTGTAATTGGGGTATTATTTTCTTTGTATTCTGTTATTCAGTATTCTGCTTAGATTACAATGGTACTGTGAGAACATCTTGGGCTGCTGAGGCTGGAAACAAGGCCAAGAGTCTTAAAGCAAAGGGCCATGGCCTCAATGTCACAATGGAGAGGATGGGGCTCATATCTCTTGCCCATGTCACTTCAAAGGTTTTCAAATGATGTTTGCATGTGCACTTTAAGGACACTTGAATCATTTTTCTTTGATTATTCTTATCATTTATTTTCTGTTTTTTCCCCTTCTAAGAATTGGCCCATAGCAATGTATAAATGTGTAAAATTAGTCTTCTCATTTAGTATTCTCATTATGGCTGCATCTGTTATGGTTTCTAGACTGTATATTTGTCATTTATAAAAATGCACATCTGTGCCTTTGTACAATATCCATTATGATGGAGAGATACTTAACACATTGTGATTCAAGTTATCACATCAGGGTTCATGACTTTTATAAATGTATATCTTTGGAAGTATTAATGCCCAGATGTCTGTAACACTGACATCAAAACACCTTCCTTAACTTCCATGTATGCGGAAAAGTTTTTGTTCTTTTAAATCACTACTCTTTTAACTGTGGATCACAACCCATATGAGGTCATATAACTAAATGTAGGGTAACAGAACATATGGCAACAGTAAATAGATTTCTGTACAGGCAAATAAGCAAAATTTAATTAATTCAAAATAAAACATGATAAATCTGAGACCTCCATGTTACAGCACAAGTGTTTCACTACTTGTTTCTGTGATAAATATCCTGACAAAAATTATTTGGAACAGAAAGGTTTATTTTAGCTTACAGTTCCACTTGTCCATCAATCATTGTAAAGAATTTAAATCAGACAGACACATAGTATCTATAGTGTAGACCAGGGTGCAATGAATTGATAAGTGCAAGCTAGGACTGAGCTTTCTCCATCATGTACAGTTCAGGGTCTCCTGCCTAAGAAATGGTGCCATCCATGGTGGTGAGAGATTCCAAATTTAATTAACATAATAAAGATAATACCCCACAGACAGGCTCACAAGCAAGCTTGATCTATACAGCCCTTGAGGTTTTCTCACTAGATGGTTCTCAATTATGTCCAGTGGACAATTAAAACTAACCATCAATCACAGGTTTTCAATGTAGCCTTAGTCCTGAACAGACAGCTTGCACACTCTGTACTGTGCATGCTTCCACACCACAAAACTCCACAAATGGTTGCCTGAAATGCCTTGGCTCAGATTGGTAAATAAGGAATTACAGTGACTTTGCTATACATAGAAAATATTATTTCTTATAGAAATATGAATATGTAATTATGAAAAATACTTTTAATACTTTCTTATCATCATTCCTCATCTTGTAAGAATTAAGGCAGTGTGTGTCCTCGGGTGGTACTATGTACACTGATTTTACAATTAGTTGTTTGAGAGTTTCTGACTTGAATTTCATTAGGAAATGAATAAACAAAACTAGATAAACAAGATGGCATCAATGAAAACACTTCTACAGAGTAAAAGAAATTATCAACTCAGTGAAGACACGACCTACAGAATGGGAAAATATTTCAAACCATGCATTTGATAAGTAGTGCATATCAAGAATGCACAAATAACTCAGCAGCAAAAAGTAATCAATTACAGTGGTTTTAAAAATCAATATTTTTAAAGACAATATATGAATTACCAATAGCATATGAAATTAAAGAAAATCTATGATTCCAGAAATCATCATGGAAATGCAAATGAAAACCATAAGGATATAAGGACTGACTCCAGTTAGCAGGACTGTGGAGCTATGTCAAAAAGACAAATGGTAAGCTTTAGCAAGAACGTAGAGAAAGAGGACCAAAACACTGTTGATGAAGTGTAAGTTAGGGCAACTATTTTGGGAAACAACATGGGTGTTCCTTAAAATTTTTAAAGTAAAGATGTCCTGTGACCCAGAAATCCTTCTTCTTCTGTCTGTCAAAGGGATATGTGTGCTTTCATAACCACTGTGACACTACTCACAATAGATAAGACACAGAATGAACTTGGGTGTCCATCAACTGACAGGCAAAGAACATGTGGTATTTTTATGCCAAGGGCTATTATTCAGAAATAAAAAGATGAAATCCTCTCATTAGCAACATGAATGTGTGTATAGAATATTATGTTGAGTGAAATAAGAATAGGTGCAGAAAGAAATACAAAATATCATGTCCTGAAGCTACAAAAAAACATAAACAGATAATGACAATCCACAGTCCTCACTGCTTCCATGTGTGCAGGTGTTAGCGATAATATTTGTTGGCTACGGGTGGATTTTAGAAGCTATACCCTGTGGGGGCAAGAGATGAGCCATTAACTTGTTCTGATAGGTGGGAGGCCCTCAGTGGAGCCTAGTCACACATGAGCTGGATCTTGGACATTGAGCAGAAATGAACGGCCTTCTGTTAAGGTGCTAGATAGTGAAGAAATCTAGTTGAGGGTCCTCAGGGCCAATAATCCACTGAGTATAAAAGCCCTGTGATGTCAAACCATGTGAGAAGGCATGAGAAAAGATAACTGAGATCTCAGTCTGACAGCATTAAATCATTGCTGTTTAGATGCATGGGCTTTATCCTGAACACACATAAGAGGCACTGAAAGGACCCAAGGAACATGGGTTTCTGTGAGGAAACCTCAGAAATCTATGGGACCTTCTGTAGAAGCCCAGTATTTATCCCTAGCATAGGTGTGGATTTTGGGAGCCCAGTCCATATAGAGGAATATTCCCTGAGCCAAGGCACACGGGGGTGGGCCTAGGCCCTACCCCAAAGAAATCAAAAGACTCTGATGACACCCTATGGAAGGCCTCACCATCCAGGGGGAACAGAAAAGATATGTGACAGATAAGGTTTTAGTTCGGGGGGCAGGTAGGGGAGGACGGGTGGGAGAAGGGAAATGGGATTATCATGTAAAACAATCCTGTTTCTAATTCAAATATAAAAAAGTTGGAAAAAAAAAAGAGGCACTGAAAGTTCTAAGGATTGGTCAAAAAGGACAATTTCAACATTTTTGAAACACTTTTCCCAACAAAATGTCAGCATTTGATTGCACTTTGATTGTTGAATCAATACAAATGGAATTCTGAAAAAAAAAGAAATGATTTCAGAGAAGAGGAGCTAGGAGGTAAAAGCACTTAGACACACAGTACGTGGCAGAAGAGCTATGTGGGGTGACCTGAGAAGGGCACACAGGCTTGGAGATGTTCCTTGATTTTCTTTTTTAATTACTTGACCTAAGTGTAAGATAAACACCTAGGTATCACTGGAAGAACTTAAAGAGAGTGAGTAGCAGCCCATGAATATTTAATAGAGATAAATTTTCATGCAAATGGGACTGTGATTTGAGGTGCACATATGAGACCTGTTGTGGATGTTGTTGAACCGTTAGCTGGGACAGAACTACCAATGGGCAGAGTGCTGGGTCAGACCAGGAATAGCCTGTGGATCATCCCTGGCATTGTGGTGCATGTCTGTAATCTCAGCCCTTGGATGATGTAAGGAGAAGGATTAGGAGGTTGATGCTATCCTCAAATATATAGTGGGTTGGGAGACCAACCTGGACTATATAATACCTTATCTCAAAATAAAAACAAGAAAAAATTTAAAAGAAATAAAGGCCCCATATGGAGCCATCTACAATCTCATTATGTACTTGTGAGACTGAGGTGGTGGTGGTGGGGGCATAGTGAGTTCCATCTGGATTTCATAGCAGGGTCCTATCTCCAAATCTCCAAAGAGGGGCTATGAATTAAGGATAATACCATGTCTAGAAAGATATTTCATCGGTGACCTCAGACATGGCCACAGAGTCCCCATGGTAGGCTACCTAAGATGGAACTATCTAGGTAAGTGCCCTTGGCACCTAGGGCCAGGTGGGTAGTAATAAAAGAACAAAAGAGTGTACCCTTGGTGTTACAAGGACAATTGTAACTGACTGACAATATAATATGCAGGAAAAGGCAGATTCCAAATCTAGTCTCAGCTGATGTGTAGGTTCCCTTAGGATTCTGACAAATTCCTCTGATAGCAAATGTGATTAAACTGCTGACATGAATTTAAAAGAAGGAACAAAGGGATGGAAATACCTTTCATTCCACAGTCCTGTCATCTTTGCTGAGCCCCAAATATCCATACCAAACTCCAAGTGACACCTGAAGAGTTGTACTTTTTGTAACCCAAAAATGTCCTGGTTCCTGCTACATTAGAGCAGATGAATCCCTACTGCACTGATACACAGGAAGAGATAATCTGTCTTGGAAATTCACTTTGAAAACCACAGCTGGTTCACCTGGACTAGCACCCATCATCCAGTGCTTCACAAACTGGCTCTATGGAAATGGACTAGAAAATTCAAACTGGATTCCACTGAGTCCCATGCTTCAAATATGGACTCAGACAAGCTAATGAGATCACTGGGATGAGAAAGCCCACTGTAGGTTCTGACAAACCAGCCTCCTTATGAATGGACAAGAATGAACTCTTCAAGTTTCTTTATCTCTAAGACAAGAATGCCCATACTGGCCAACACAACAATCAGAGGACTAACCAGGAGTTCCTGATGTTGTCAGTATAGTTCAGAGACCTGTGTTTTGGTTTCTGTTATCTGGAGGCTCCTGAACCCTTGTGTTATGGGGCTTCTGGCATCAAAGCTGAGTATAAGACTAGGCCTCTATTATCAACCTCCTCCCCTGGCTAATCTCTGCTTTCATTATAATATTAAGCTCACAGATCTAGCTCTGTCCAATTCCCACATGAATGGGCAAGCGGAAAGGGATACGATAGAATATTTTTGCTCAAAGCTTTGCTAGTGGGAGTTCTTAGTCAATATTTTAATAAGAACTCACAATGTACCCTCCTGCGGTGTTGTCTTCTGTGTTCCCAATTTATTGCACAGAACTTCCTTTCCAGCACTGAGTGCATAAACAAGTCAAAAATTGAAACTTTGATACAAAGAAAACAACAAAATATCTTTAGAGAAATTTCCAATAACAGAGAATAAATGTGTTTTTGTAGTCCAACCCAGCTTCTCAACAAATGAAGAGCCCACTGCTGTAAGTAGATGCTTCTGAGATGACCATCATCAGGATGCCTGGTTATCTGACAAGCAGTGCAAACATGATCAATGGACAACTGTGGTCCAGGCAGCACTGCTCTGGTACCCTCTACACTAATCACCCATGTTCTAGTCAGTAAAGTACAGATCCTACATATAACAACACCCCTCACTGCACGCATGCCTCCAAAGCAATTCTGAATCTGCCTACCAGGCCTCAACACTGCTCTCTGCAGAAGCACACCAACATTTCCTTTGGCTCTCTCCCCAGTGACCACAGTGCCTCTAATGTGTGCTCTTGTGGGTGGCATGCCCCCTTCCTTAGAACCTGTGAGTATAATAACTCACGCCTCACTGGGTGTTGGTGGCAACACGCCCTTAATCCCAGCACTAGGGAGGCAGAGGCAGAGGCAGGCAGATGTCTGTGAGGTCAAGCCCAGCCTGGTCTACAGAGCAAGTGCCAGGAATAGGTTCCAAAGCTCCACAGAGAAACCCTGTCTTGAAAAGCAAACAAACAAACAAAAATAACCCACCCTTCAAAGTCAATTATCTCCTTATCTCTTTGTCTCACCCTACCTGAATCATAATACAACCAATGTTTTGAGAAACACTGTAAAATATTTGCTCAAAAATAAGCATTTGCAAAAATGAATAATGCATGGTATCATAGGCCTCTAATGGTAGAAGACAGAAGGATTATGAATTTGAGGCCAGGTGGGGATATATGGAAAAATTTATCGAAAAGAAAAATTTAAGGGAGAAACACACACTCACACAGAGAGAGAGAGAGAGAGAGAGAGAGAGAGAGAGAGAGAGAGAAAGAGAGAGAGAGAGAGAGAGAGAGAGAGAGAGAGAGAGAGAGAGAGAGAGAGAGAGAGAGAGTGCATATTAGTTCTGTGATATACAGTTGCCTTTGGGTTCTTATGGTTCCCAGGCCTTTCCTGTTTCCTGGAAGCAGCCTTTGTCCAATTCTTCTCTATGCAAGGCTGACTTGAAATACTTCGTTTTCACCAAGAATCTCACTGCTTCTTCCTCTAGTACTTCAGCTGTGACATGCACTTAGAGCCTGCAGTTTTCTGCCCATGGCATCTGCCAGTCTGCAATCCTCCCTTGTGACATTAACATGCACCCACTGCTTGCTGGCTTCTTTTGGTCTGACATTTGAGCATCTTTTGTTATCAGAATCTCATATACACACAGCACAGAAACCAATATGACACAGCGGCCAAACTCTCAGGCAGTTTATAGACAGTGTAGAACAGACTGCTTAGAATTCTGGTGGTACTGCTTTCTCCAGTTCACACACAGACACGTGGACTAAGCTACCAGTTCTCTGAAACTACAGCAGGACACACCAAAGGTAGGTGGAACAAAACCAAATAAAATTCACATGCAGCCCCTTACTTTTTCTCGATTAGGCATTTGTTTGGTCTCTTGTCACTCTTTGCTTTCCATTGCTCTTAGAAAGGTCCATTTAGTCCATTTCTAGTTTTTCCTGTAATATGTCACTGGGGGAGCCATGGCCTCAAGCTTTCTACTCTGACATCTTGCTGATGACTGAGACCACTTTCTTTGCTGTAAAACAGTTCATCACTGTAGGTGCTGCAGTGGGAGAGAAGTTCCCACAGATTAAACCATTTGCACCTATTTGTTGCCAATGAACCTTAGATAGTGGTGACTGGCTATGCTCCTCCAACCAAACCCAAGAGAAGGTGAGGGAGTTGGTCAGCAGCAGCCTGCAGCACTGGAGTACAGTGGAACAACCAGATGATAAAGAGGCCCATGCACACCACAGTAGGAAGCTGATAAGGGCCAGAAAAATACAAGGGACATCAGAGGAGAGAAAGCCTAATGCAAACAGAAGGGAGTGGACAGGAAGTAGGAGGCACAACAGTTAGTTGCCCTTCCAGATACTGGCCATGGAGAGCAGATGGCAGCTTGATATCCTGACCTGTTCACTTGCTGAATATGCAAGTCAATCCTGGGGTTGCTTCCTTGATTACCTTTACCTGTCACTTTTAGAGGAAGGTTGGGACCAAGGCTGTTTGTGGTTGCTCTGATTTCTCCTCTCTAGTTTTCTGGCCCCTACTGCAAAGTTTCACCTACTCAAGCAGTATCAGCTCCTGGTAAAAGCATTTGTGACACCTCTTTCTCCTAACATTTCTCAAAGGGCTGTCAGTTCTGACATCAGTCATTCAGCCCAGAAGTGCAAGTTTCTGTTTGAGCTCTTAAATCCTTTGTTACCCCCATTCCCAGTGCCCCAAACTTTCTCCCATCTTTTTGAACTTCAGTGTCTTCTTTTCTCCAGATTCACCAAAATCTTGCCTAGGTACCTTTACATTTAAGAAGCACCTTCCTATGTTTCTCTCATTCCTTCTTACATATTCTTTTTATAATACTATTCTTATCTTCGGTATTGGGAAAGATTGTCCAACTGATTTACTCTTCCTGAGGAAGGCTACATCTCTCCTTCTCAGCTCTCTTTAGTTGTTTACAGTTCTTTGTGAAGGCTTGAGGTCTCAGCCTCATGGGTTCTTCCCCATCCAGGTCAGCATATTCACTAGTGCCCTCCTTGTTCAGTTCATGTTTGGGCAGTCCTATCAGTAAGACTTTAACGGTGTAGCTTCTGATATTACTAGGAGACACAATCTCACAGGAAATTCCCTGAACCTCCGGCTCTTACAATATTTCCACCCCATCTTCTACAATTTTCCCTGACCTGGAAAGAAAGCACTCCTGGTATTGGAAGCCTGGCCTAATATGAGAGTGAAGCCATTGTTATTGGAGGAGAATCTACAAGCATTATTTTACTAAAACAAGCATAACCCCTAACAAAAATCTATAAGCATCTGTCCTTATACCCATAGATAAAGGCAGTCTTCATACTTCATCAAGCAAATGTCTCTGCTCAACAGATGGAGACCATTACAGAAAACCACAAAGTGCAGAGTTGTGAAGCCCAGTCTCAATGGAATTATCCACAAAACATTATCTTACAAATTTTTACATGAAAATTAAAAGAAACCATGCATATTTAACCCTTCTGGAGTTCCTGATATTGTTTAGACACTTAGTAAACATCATTCTTTTGTCCCTACTCTGTTTGGTTTCATAACTCTTTTGTGCTTCTCTTAGCCATACACATTAAATATGTGGTATTACCCACTATCATTAGACATCATTAGGGTATTAGAAAACAAGTTTATCTTATTTTAAATGGTTTTAGCAGGCTGGAGGCATAGGGAGAGGTAGAGTACTTGCCATACGTATGTATAAGGCAACCACAAAACCCAACACCACAACAAAAGTAAAAAGGTAAGGTTACTGGAGACATGGCTCAGTGGTTTATAATATTTGTTTCTCTTTCAGAGGACCTGGATTTGATTCCAAGTACTGAAGTGCTGGCTCACAACCATCTACAACTCTAGTTCCCAGAAATCCAATGACCTCTTTTGACCTCCTAGTGCACAAGACATGCACATGGAACAAATATGAAGATAAAACACCATATAAAAAGAAAGAATAAAAGAAAGCAGGTAGGAAATGTGGAAGCAAATATTAAAAGCAAGTAAAGGGAGCCAATTCAGAGTAACTGCTCAGCACTGACCTCTGTGAGCAATGATGCTTCCACAAGCATAAATGAAATAAACTATAACATGTGTGACCTGTTGTTGCTTATGCTTCCTGACTTTTTCTTCTTTATATAATGATACTGAATTAAGTTGATAAATTATTGCTTCTCTTCTCAACTAAAGCTGGGAGATTCCCCTAAACCAAGAAATAAATTCTGGATACCAAAAATGGACCTAAGCCATTTACCAAAATGAGAAAGCATAGGTAATCAGTCAGTGGTTGACACAGGGGATTGATGAGATGAGGGGCCAACATAAATCAAATTACAATGTTCACTCTCACAATTGTAACACATTAGGGAAATCTTTTATTCTCCACTGCAGTATTCCATATGGTAATATCCTTAAAATTGAATTCATCTTTGCTTCTATGTGATATTAAACTGCAGAATAATTTTTGAAATAGATTCTGAGAACACCTTTAGTTTCACAGACAAGGTCACAGTTCCAAGAAGTTGGACATTTAATGTGAGAGATAGAGAGCCCAGAACTTGGTGTGATTTTATGCAGTCAATGTCTGATACGGAACTGCTCATGATTCTTCATTTTCCTAGTTTGCACCTTTCACTTTTAAAAATGCTATTAGGTTGAAAGTAGTCAGTGACATTGCATCAAAAACTAACATTACCATATTGTCTCCAGTCTGCAGCATCAGGGGGTAAGTTTTGCCATAAGATCAGGTTGTTGAGATGATTTAGGTAGGAAGGGAGAGAATGGAAACTCTTCTGGTTATACCACACCTGAAAGAGAAAGAGATGATGAATTTCATGAAATTGGCTCTTAATTTTGTTCATGTGTCACTAAGCTTCAACAGCACCTGAACACAGGCCTCAGAGCAGTGTTCCCTCATGGCTGATAGTGACAGCCAATTCCAGTCTGCTAATTTTATATTTATCTCAAGCATATAATTTACAGCTAAAAATAGATTAATTTTCCCCAGAACAAATGCAAATGTTGCTTTATAATTATAGTCTCACAGGATTTGGGACCAAAGCCCATTATTTTTTTTTCTTTCTCAGTTGGTAAGCTAATGAAATTTGACCTGCAAATTAAAGGCATGGAAGATGATCAGAAAAAATGATTACTTTCAATTTAATAACTGCACGTGGAACATTATTTCTCAAAATAAATTGAATTGAATGTTTGTTGACCATGGAGAATAAAGCAATGTAACTCTTGATATGAGAAAGGTAAGGAGAAAAGAGAAAGACTATTTTTGTAAAGACCAGATACTAAATATCAATTAAAAATCACTAACTGAACAACTACTTCCTATTCTTCAAAATATGAAGATTTTAATGAAAAAATAAAATATGTATGGTAAGTCTACAATGCTAGTATCTTCAAGAAATACAACCTGTCAGCTAGTATATTTGGGCCTTAATTCATCTGTGGTAGAACAAATAGCTCTAGCAATGTTGTTTTGCAACAGATAATCTGCTTTGAAAAGGAAGAGCTGTCCCACAGAAAGTTAGCCCTCAAGGAGCCCTCTCAAGTTTACACACAAGTTTATACAAGTGAGAGCTAGACCTCAAGTCACTTTTTCGCCATCCTTATGAGACCAAGAATATCCTACAGGGAACAGCTAAGTAATAAAATGCTATAAACTAAAATAAAAACCTACTAGCATACAAGCCAATATTTCCCAATTCTTTCATTTTAGTAGGTAGGAACCCTATCTTTCACACAACTAACTCCTATTTCCAACTGCTTAAAAGTCATCTTTTAAACTGCAAGGGAAAGGAAGACATCTTGAAGCCTATTAAACAGATAAGTCAAGATATTCTATGAGTGCTGCATCTCTGTCTAAACATAATAGCAGAGCATGGGCAAACTCCACAATCCTGCAAAACAGATTGAGGCCTGAGTGCTGGGATGGAGTAAGCACTGAGCTAAAGGATTTTGGATTACATCTCAGAAGTATGTCTACCTCTTTGGTCTAATAGACATTCCCCTCACAGTTCTGTATTGTCACACATACACATACACATGCACACACACACACACACACACACACACACACACACACACAGATCTTAAAGGCTAATATAGCCCATCAATTTCATCTAAAAGTCTTAATTCCTGATACTCATTCCACACTATGACACAGTTTCCTTAAAAGTTTAACAAATGAGAAGGGAAAAGAGAAAGATAGGGGGGTGGGGTGGATAATGTAGTCTCTGCCCTGTATCAGAAATTTTCAAATTTTAATTTTGATTTTGCCTGTCTGTTTTAACAGACTGACATATTTTGAGCTTACAATATCTCTGAACAGTAATATCAACAGCAATGTGGTAGTGTAGGGCATAACAGAGCTGGGGAGTTAGGAGCCTCCACTGACCCTTATGCCTCATCCCCCTGGGCTCAGTGATTTCTGCTCTAGAACAGTTAATAGCCCACATTTCTCAACATCCCTATTCCTTGGTCCTTTGAGATGAGACTGAGTCTGTGCTAGACCCCTTGCCTTTAACCACAAAATGAGACAATGGAAGAGGTCTGAAAAGCACAGAGATGTATGCTGCGTTGTGCATGAGGGGCCTCTGATATCACTGAGAGGACCTGGCTGGGCTGACATACTGGACGTAGACACAGTAGAACTGAGCTCAGCCCTCATACACACATGCACTGCAGTACATTCTTACCATTTTATGTGGTCTGAGTATCCCTCGGTATGTCAGTTGGGGCTTTTCCTTCCAGAAAAGGAGGCCTGTCAGTACTTCCTCACTTCCTCCTAGCTTTTTTAGTGGTTGATCTAAACATCTGCTTTTCATTGGTTCTGGTTAGTAGCCATTCCCACACAGAAGGAATTATACACATACAATATACTCAGCTTACCCTGCTGACACTCACACAAGACATAGATGGTACTATAGTGACCACTCAATCACATGGCCTCCTATAGCTTGTGCCAGCCTCCTTTAAATCCACCAATTAAAACTCCCTGCAAAAGGATTGTATTGTATTGTATACATAGCAGAGACACTGGCTGATATGTATGTTTGTTCATCTCCCTAACCTCTCCTGCTGAATTCCTCTGAGTATGTGGATTTGGAATAGGCAATGCATTTCTCAAGACAGGCAAGTAATAAAATAAGTATTTTCATCTCATGTCATCCCTTATTTGAAGGCTGTTTTCCAAATTAAATGTTCTAAATTAAGCCATCCATCTCCTTCCTATCAAGAGCCAACAGCAAGTCAACTACACACATGTTCACTCCTGTCCAATGTGAGCTCAGTCGGGATAACAGCCGCAGAACTTTGCAGACTCTGAGCTAAATAAGTGACCCTTCTTCAGAGGCTTCTGAGGTTGGGAAATCCTGAGATTCAGTGTTGGACTGGGAACAGATAACTGACAGAGCAATTAACACTGCCAGGAGGTGTGACTGTCACAGAAACTGAAAATACAGGGCAGCACTTTAAAATTAGCACCTGGGTGACAAGAGACACTTGTAGGGATTGGGGGAATAGGAGGAGAAATGTGCAGAACTGCTGGGGAAAGTGGCAAGGCGGCCACTGTGGACCACTGATAAACCTGGGTCCTTATTACACTTTGGTACCCATTTGTCAAAGTGTCACCTGTGTCTGAAGACAAAACATAGAAGCTGTGTCCCCACTAACCTGAGTTGGAGGTTTCTAAGCAAGGTGCTAAGAGATAGAACTTCGTATTAAAGAACAAGAGCTGTGCTAAGTGGCCTTCTCAAAGGGACAGAAGGACCTTGTACTTCAAGGTGTGTGCTGCTCCCTGGTAGTCTGACATTCCCCAAATCCCTGTAATTAAATTTAAGAACTCACTAAGTGTTTGCATCAACAAGAACTACAGGTGGTCCTTAATTACATAAACAAAAAGCCTAGATGCTATGCAGAGAGCAGCACCCTGGAATCAACATCAAAAGGAACTGAATGCCCACTGCCAGAGTAAGTTATAGCCCAGCTTTCTGCAGGCTAGCTGAGGGGCTGCCCAGGGACACATATCTACACATCCTCTTCACATGGAGCCATGAAGGAAGATGAGGAATGGTTGTCAGAGAAGAGAGTTGCAGACCATTGCAATGGATGGAGTGGGGATCATTCCCAGGAAGCAGTACCAGGGTCCAGCTTGGAAGCATCTCAGAGCCAGTATACCAGGTGGCATTACTAGGCACAGCCCACAGCTATCCACCTTGCAGTCATGGACTAATGCTCCAGTACTGAGGATGCTACTGATGACTTTTAGCTACTTGCTCAAGTCGTTTTTATGTTTGTTTGCTTGCTGGTTTGTTTTGTTTCTTTTTTTCAATGAAGAATTGAGTGCCTGAGCTTCCAGGAGTAGGATTTAAAGTGTTCTTGAGCTCTTCTGTCAGTTTTCTAATGAAGTGAACTCCATTTAAGAGGGCCCTTATTAATTTTTTAATGAACTAAATTTTAAGATCATCTGAAAATTTTTCCTAAGAATTTTGCAGCATTTAAACAAGTGTTTTTCTTTTCCTTCAAAAATTATTTTCTAAAACTACATTGTGCTCTGGAAATAGTTATGGGATTTATTTCCCTGTTGGCCCAAAAGTCAGAAAGTGAGAAAGTTCAGAAAGGGAAGCAGGAAGTTAATCTTGTAGGAGCAGATTGTGTTACCTCCAGATCTTTGCACTCAGGAATCACAGATAATTAAAGTGACTGAGCACAGGAAGAAAATAAAGTCGATCTGGATATACTCAGCTGTGTAAAATCATAGGCAGAAGAGAGCATATTACACACACACACACACACACACACACACACACACACACACACACACACACACACACACACACCACTAGCACACAGGTACATGCATGCACATGTTTGCATACACACACAGGTATGAGCAATGTTTTTGACCTTTTTGTGTTAAGTGCATATTATGGAAAGTGAATTTGAATTAAGTAAGATAAGAAAACTCAACGTGTGAGTGAGGCTGAGGAAAATGTCCATGAGAGGCATGCTATACTTGCTGAATCCTGTAATAGGCATCTTCACATCCAAATTTCCATATTTCCTTCAAAAGGACATTGAAAATCAACACTTGTGTCTTAGGAATATAGCCAGAAAGCTGAAGGAAAAGGCTCATTAAAGGGTAATGCCATCATTTGACAGGACACCAGCCACCTCTGGGCTCAGATAACTGAGCCCTTCATTCCTCTCCACGATATTAGATAACCCTGCTTCCTAGAAGGAAGTACATTCCCCAAAGGGTCAGACAGAGCTCATTCAAATGTCTGTAGAGAGCAAAACACTCCAATGCAGAAGAGCCATATGGACCAACAGGAACAAGAGTCAGAGCAACACATAAGCCAGTCCTATCCTACCACTGGGCAAGAGACCTGTTCTCTGAACATCTGGAAGCAAAAACACAGACATCTGATATTAGCAAAGAGTGTCTGGACTTCAATAGAAAAATCGAGGCATTGTTACAAAGAAATCAACAGGACATTTTTTTTCAAATTACTCATATTGTGACTATATCTACATAATACCTTTCAATGTAAGCCAATGGATCCATTTAAATTATTTTCCCTTCAAGTTCTGAATGCTGGGATTTATAAATCTATTTGCACATTACTTTTGAAAGAAGAGGTATTTGAAGAAGCCTCAGCTGAGGGAGGGGTTTTGTGCAGTTTCATACTATGACTTGGGATATTCTTTGGGGATTAGACCATAAAGTGCAGCTGTTGAGACTGTCTCTGGTGATTTCATGTGAAGTGTGTGCAGAGAGTTTATCCTCAGAGTAAACACTACATGCACAAAGTGCTTATGTGGATTAGCCTCTCCATTTCAAGGGAAACACAAACACCCTGCATCCCAAAGTGGAGTGTGATTCCTGGGCACATGGGAGTGGTAGTGGTTCCTGGTTCCATGGTGAGTATGTGAGCACATGGGATAACTACACACTAAAGAAAGAAATGATTTGGCCATCTCTTCGTTCACTTTCATACTAGACTTAGCTTCCTCCCCTAATCTACATTTTCCAATCCCCCCCCCTCTCTCTCTCTCACCACTCTTCTCTTTCTCCAATCACAGTAACTAAGAGCTTTAATCCTTCCATTTCTACCCATTTTCAACTCATGTTGACTGTTTTACTTAGGAAAAAATCTGTTATTTACCATTACCATTTCTGTACTCCCATTGTGGATAGATAGTAATCTATCCAATCCTCACTCTCTCCCAACTGAAGGACCTCCTACATACTCCTTGTAATTCTAACAGGAATACACCTAACTCCTAGGGTACACTTGCTAGGACACAGAAATCCACAGCCCCTAAGAGTCATCCTGAGAAATTTACAGTTGTTTTTATTAGACGGGTATGCCCACAATCTTTTTGGAAGATGAAGAGTTCAACTCCATTCATGGAGAATTCCTTGGCAACCATGAACAGTAATTGTAGTTCCATTCATAGCAACCATAGACATCTCAAAGAGTAGATTAGCCTTTAATTTCTTTAGTCTAATAGATGTAACTTTATCTAAACAAAAAGTAGTAACCAGTTTGTTGTATTTCTACAGCCTCTAAAAAAGCCAACTCATTTTTTCTCTCTGAAGAGGATCTTCATAATACAATCATTCTCAATGTTCAGTAACAAACACTGGAATTTGATCTGCTTTCGGTAAGCCCATGCACAAATATATTTGGGATTTTTGTTTGTCTAAATACTTTCTAAAACATAAGGAAATAGAATCCTATTACCTTTGCCAAAGTTCTTTGTTTTGATGTGTTTGTCTTCACATCTTCAACTTCATTGGGAATTTGTACTCCAAAAGACCAACCTCCAAGCCTGTTAGGAGTAAACATGATGTTAACCCAACCAGGATACCAGGACTTGCACTCAAAGGATAATTCAGAACCAACATTTTAGTTCCAGTTATCTCAAGATTGCTGAGTATGTCTGACCCATAGCATTACTGCACAGATTGAGTCAGCTGCTGATGAGAGTGACCCAACTTCATTCTAGTACTCAGAGGGAGTATTGCTGATGGAGAAGGAATGGGCATGGCTCATCATACTAGAAACCATATTTATTAGAATTTAGCAGGTAACAAACACTGTGGGCAGAATTGGTTGTGACTCGTAGCACTTTGTTTTAATCCATATGTATGCCCCCTCCCTTCAAATCCACTATTCAGGATGACTTAGCCCAGTGTAATCCTATAATCACCTGGTTTGGCTGTCCTGCTCTGCACCTTTTCTTTAACACTCACAGCTTGTCTTGCTCAAGAAGACATCTTGGAACTAGAGTTGGGTGAGGTGTTCCTTCTCATTTGAATTTTCCTAATACCTTACACTTCCATCCATTAAACAAATTATCATGCTGAGTTTTGTAATCATTAACTTGTTGGTTTGTCTTTCAGGCAGTTAATTAGTTTTTCCTGGGTGAGAATTATGTAATTTTATCTCCATAGGCTATATGGTATCTTATACTTATTAAGCTTCCCAGTATAGTTGATATCAGAAATAAAGGTACACATTAATATTGGCTTCTCAGTCTCTGGATGAAACAGACTGAAGAACAGTCTTCTACCATGGTGTACTTGCTGCAAAACTTAAGGGATAGGAATATGCTTCCATCTGGCTCAACTGAATTCATTCATCCACTCAACAAGCATGGAGTGGATATTTCAGATACTCCAGGTACTATTCTAAATTCTAGTCACACAACTTCCACCACATCACAAGTAGAAAAGAAAAGGAGAGGTTGTAGGATATATTGAAGGATACTAGGAGAGGAGAAAGCAATAGAGATGCAGGCAAAACAGAGGGCAAAGGAGGTCAGTGTTGAGGGCAACTGCAACATACTGTCCTGGAAAAGAAGGAGAGAAAGAAAATACAAGGTGGTATAGTATCCTAGCAACATGGACAGCCTATGGGATATCTGCATCTGTGAAGCAATGCAGTGTGTTTTGGGAACTTGGGAAATTTGACAGGATAGTTGTGGTGGTTTAAAAAAAAAAAAAGCCCCAAAGTGAGTGGCACTATTAGGAGGTGTGGCCTTGTTGGAGGAAGTGTGTCACTGTGCGGGCAGGCTTTGAGGTCTCCTTCGCTCAAGCTTCCCTCAGTGTGACTGTTAGTCAACTTCCTGTTCCCGCAAGATGAAGGACTCTCAATCATTCCCCCAGCACCATGTCTTACTGCAGGCTGTCATTCTCCCCAAGATGATGATAATGGATTGAACCTCTGAACTGTAATCCACCCCAAATGTTTCTCTGTAAGAACTGCCATAGTCATGGTGTCTCTTCCAAGCAATAGAAAACCTAAGACAACGGTGAAAGCTGCTGACATTTAAAGCAATGTGAAGCACTCATACCTATTTACCACACCTGTAGTCACACGCTGGCTACAAAACATTCAACACAAAACTTTTCCAAAATCACCAGGAATTGTAAGACATGGTTTGTTGTCAAGTTCCATTACTAGGTGCTACACAGTAGAGGAAATTTTAACAAGAGCCCATTATTTCATTATGCCATTAGCTCCTCTGCTGTACTCCCTGACACACCAAAACTGCCACTGGCTCCCTTGCCTCTGCCAATGATGAGATCTCAATTGATACCATTTCCCCCAAGGCTTCAAAGGCTGAAAGTCAGCAGTGAAGAATCTGATTAAGGCCTACAGAGTGGTTTTGGAATTCACATGAACACCAAGGTGTGTATCAGTCTTTTGAGCTTTAATGCACATTACCATTTAGGACAATGGGTTTTTCCAAATTGCAATTGGCTCTCAATGTCCATAGCCTCCACACACCTGTGGGTTTAACCATCTACAGGTGAAAAATATTCAGAAAATAACTGTGGTTACATTCAACATATACAAATATTTTATTCATCATCAATTTTACATAGCAATTATACTTTATCAGGTACCATAAGTCATCAAGTTATGACTACAAAATGTGAGAATATGGGTGGAGTTCTATGGTAGTACCATACCACCATTTTGTATAAGGGACTCAAGCTTCTGTGGATTTGGGTACCCTCTGGATTCCTGGAACCAGTCCCTGTGAATGTGGAGAGAAAACTGTAATTAAAAACAAAAGTAAAGACCCAGCAACAGTTTTGTACACACCTTGGTTTTGCAGATGGCACCAGCAAGTACTCTTCCACATCATAGCCCGAAAGGTTGAGCAGTGTGTGTCCCAGGCAGTTGGTCAGATAAGGAGCCCCAGCACTTTTATTTGGACACTTCTGCAATTGTTTTCAAAGACATAAAATAGAAACTTTTTGAGAACCCACAATCAGATTACTGACATTACTTTAAACTAAATGTGACTTTTCCTAGCTTTTAATTTTTAATAAATTATCCCCAGCCCTTTTATATAGTCTGATTTCTGAAATCTCTTTAAGAGCCTCCTGTAGTCGAGGGTTGCCAGAATTCCACTGTGACCTGTGCTGCCAATTATATCTGAGAACTTCAAATCCTTTTTTGCTTGTAATTTTGGGCAGAGCTGTAAGAACTAAAAAGGGAAGATGTTTTCACTGGTATGATCTTTCATTTGAAGAAGCTACAAGAGTCAGAGGCAACTAGTAGGAGAAAGATAAGCAGGAGAATTCAAAGGCCTGTGTTTCTTTCATGTGTGTTAGAGGCAAACTCAACCAGCCTGCTGGGGGTTTGCTCAAGTCTCATGATGAAATGGCCATTAATGAGGAAGGAGGGTGTGGTCAGCCCAATGGTCATCATGTAACTGCCATCCTTCCACCAGGTTCAGACTAAATGTGCTCTATTTGTACTTCTGTGAGAGCAGTTTTGGAGAATATAATATTTAAAAATAGGAAAACTGTCTCTGAACCTTTTACCCCAGCTTTAGAGGCTTGTTTTCCCTTCAAAACTGGAATCAAAGCACCCTGACCTAACATATGGGTTTGTTGCTCCTTTCCTATGTACAAGCAAGGACTATGGCAAGTCAAGAAGGTCAAATAAGCTTAACATAGAACCTTCAGAAAGACATGGGTTAGATAGCAAGAACATTAATTGCTAGAAGTTACAGTTTAACTAACGTTTAAAAAAAATAATCAAAGAAATAGAGCAAAACACTTGGTCTTAGAGGTTGTGACAGGGGTAGGGGACATTAGAGAGCTATTGGCCACAGCCCCAAACCTTCAGTTAAACTGAAGGGATAAGTTAATGGGCCCAGTGCACATGCTCACTCTCGATCAAACCATGCATTGTATACATGAAAACTGCCGAGGGCATGCTAGCCCTTCTTAACACAGATACTTGAAGGAAGTGCACTGTGGAATGACTCAGCAAAGGTACTTAATATGTTCATCCTTCAGCAACATGTGTAATGATCATGCTGACCACAACAAATGCATAAGATGTCCACTTAGCATTTAAAATAGATGGATAAATAATTCAACCAAATTCAAACACCTTACTCACAGATTCAAATGAGAACCTCTAAAGTGGTTTCAGACCACACCACTGTTTTCAGATTCTTCCCCAGGACTTGTGAAATATATAAAGTTATTTATTTAATCTCCCCAGCATATAGGAATTTGTGGCATCAGCCTGAGGAATGTATCATTCCTCTGGAGTTTTAAGCAAGGCCACATCCATCCCTGATGATGGGGTACTGTCCTTACTGAAACTGTTATTCACCAGTGTTCAGAGTGAAAACTTCCTGTTCATTCTTCAGGACTTACAAGCTCGCCATCACCCTTGGAGATTTCATAGTCACATCAAGATAACAACTGGAACTATCCCTGCATTTCTGGACTTGGAAAGATCCAAGATACAGTGAATCTGCATATGAGGAAATGGACATGGACCCTGGGCTCTTGGATGGCAGGACTTACAGGTGGCAAATATTTTACCTTCTGTCAAATACAGTTAACTGAGATCAGCATGATAAACAGAAGTCAGAGAACTAACGTTGGATATATGCATGACTTCCCATGTCTCCCTAGATGTAATCCAGAGGAGCAATTCCTTGGGACATTAATGATTCATGCCTCAATTCCCTCCCCTAAAGTCTTTGGATCTCTAATGTATGGACTGGTATTTCCCAAAGTATAGTCCTGAGAACACAGAGGTCTCCCTCCCCCTCCCTCCCTCCCTCCCTCCCTCCCTCCCTCCCCCCCTCCCTCCCTCCCTCCCTCCCTCCCTCCCTCTCTCTCTCTCTCTCTCTTCTCTCTCTCTCTCTTCTCTCTCTCTCTCTCTCTCTCTCTCTTTCTCTCTCTCTCTCTCTCTCTCTCTCTCTCTCTCTCTCTCTCTCTCACACACACACACACAAGAAGAAAGAAGAGAAGGAAGGAGGAGTGGAATTAGGAGCAACAGAAAGCTGCATCAGGAGGAAGAGGGAGTGAATAATAAGGGGATTCTTTAATTCTTTAGCCTAAGCATTTGCTTTAATCACAGCATGCTGCATATTCACCACCCTACTGCTTATTCAAGCCAAAGCCTTCTGCCACAATTTCTTAGAAAAACAATAGCAACTCTGTTTTAGCCACCATCCCTCGAGCATGTTTGCTCATAGATAGTGCTCATTTGGCATGTTTCTTTTTGTGTACCCATATTACTGAAATCTTATATTTCATGTGAGTTAGGCTGAATTGGAGGCCATAATACCATTCTGATAGTTATTCATTCTCCCTATCCCCTTGACACCCTATCTAATCCTAATAGACTTTAGGCTTGTGGTAAGAAAAGCCATTACTGTAAAAGAATGACTAAATCCAGACTCAAGAGCAAAGCTTAGAGCACAACATTAAAAGTTTCATGATAAATGGAAGAACTGAGACGAAGAAAAAAAAAAAGACTTTTGGCCAGTGCAAAGAAGCAAGGCATCCTGACCACAATGGAAACACTAACCTTATGGCCAACCCGTCCTCACAATCCCTAGGGTGCAGCTGCATTGTCTTTCTCTCCTGAATTTTGGCTATGAGAAGAAAGCAAATGAAACCTCCAGAAGTCATTCAAGCTGCTGGAGAGAATGGACCCCATGGGCCTTTAACTAAAAAGGCCCACGAATGTGTTCTTCATGTAGTCATTTCCTCTATGGATGATCAGTAAAGACCTCTTCATTTTTTTTTCTCCAGTGTTCTGGCATTGCAGGCAGGACCACCATGCCCATTCTATGCAATGCTAAGATCAAACCTAAGGCTTTATGTTTTGCTAGGCAAGTGCTCCACCAGCCGAAATACACGCTTAGCATTTTGAAGGGTAAATTAAGATTGCCATAGCTGATGGGTGGTTGTAGATAACAAATCTATGCCTTTCACTAATTACCTTCTGATATTTCCTCTGAGATGAACTACAACCAATTTTCCAAATAAATTTCTATTTGTTCCCCTTCACAGACAAGGTAGCTATGGCCTTCAACTCAAAAGCAAGTACATCAATCATATTAGAAATCCTAAGAATTTTCTTAGGTTATAATATCTAGTTCTCAGAACTTAAGAAGTAAAATTATGAAGACAGCCTTGAGATCACCCTGTCATGAGATGTGAGGAGATTTCTCCCAAAGTGAAAGTCTGGCTTCTCATCTCTAACTGAAGAGGATTCAGCTGCTCATTGCATCCCAGTGGGGGTCATAATGATAAAGTAACTTGAGCAGGGAATGGGAAGGCATCAGAGTTGGTGGGAGAGTTATAGATGTGAGCAGAGAATGGGCAGGCAGCAGAGACTATACAAGAAGGGAATCATATTCACTGTAAGGGATGAAAACTCTCCCACAAACAGCCTAAGTAAATATAGACATTAAGAAACTTAAGTAAAAAAAAAAATGAGGATGATGCAGGTGGAAGCAACTCATCTATTTTAATTTGAACTTTAAACTTCAACCAATGAAGGGTGCTTCAGAAACATACCAGGCAGCCACACGACTCCTGCAATTCTGGTCCAGAATAAGAGTCCCTATGCCATCTCGAAGAATTTCTCCTAAAGAACAAAAGGAAATTTGAAAAGACCTTTTGATGAAAGCATGTTCTGCCATAGTAGAACACAGTTTACAAGACAGCCCCTCCTTGCTGGTAAGGCAGAACTCTGTCTTTTGTTTTCACAGTGTGAGCCACTAATCTGATGACAATGTTTTGTGACCATGCCAGGATTCCATGATGTGACATGGGGATTAGCTGGCTGTTCACACTGAGCATGCTACGGGGCTCTGTGACTTCCCAGAGCTGGGCTTGTTGGCAGACCCCAAGACTCTAAGATCATAACCAGATACTGAGAAACAACTAGTAATTGCTTATTAATTGCATTAAATTGACCTGTTAATTCATTTCTGTCATGTCATAGTAACTTAATCATTTACAAAAAAACTACAATTAAATTTCCACATAAGGACAGAAAATGAGAGTTAGTGAATAGAAAAATAAGAATGAATAAACAACCCTTACATTTATTCAAGTGTGAGTGTGTGTGTGTGTGTGTGTGTGTGTGTGTGTGTGTGTGTGTGTGTACACATGCTATTCTGCATGTACACATGCTATTCTGCATGTGTAGAAAGTGGGGAAGCATTGTGGGAATTGGATTTTGCCTTCCACCAGGTGGGTCTCAAGGAAATCAAGCTCAAGTCTTTGGGCTTAGCTGCAAGTGGTTTTACCCACAGAGCCATCTGGCTGGCTATAGAAAAGCTTTTACATTATTTTTCTCTGTAGATTTTTATCCCTGAGACATGAAGTCTTTTACAACAATTTTAAGTCAAATCTTACTTTCATATAGATGGGCTAAATTACTCAAATGCTGAGAGAAAAGGTAAAATTACCATTCACTAACCCACAGGTACCAGCTAGATTTTTTTTTTTTTTTACCATATCCTCTGCTCACCTACTTTTCAGAATCTCAAGACAAGAGTAGCAGCTATAAGAGCTTCCACCATTATCAGGTGGTCACACAGCAGGAAGGCTGGCCTGCCAAGTTGAACCCCATGCCTGGGCTCTCTTTACAGGTGTATTGCTCCAATGGAAGACAATTGGGGTAGTGACACCATGTTGGAAAAGCCAGTCCAATGAAAGGACACAGGTCAATTCTGTTAGCCAGTCTGGCAAATACAATTTTCTAAATATAAAAGGTGATCACAGACTTATCATCATCATCACCATCATCATCATCCAGTTAGGGATTCCTAAGTGAACATGGAAACAATGCCTAAGGGAATTGTTTTTTAACCAGGTGACTATAACCTAATTACTTTTTTTTTAATGGCTCTGCATCTCATTCCAATAGTCCTTTTTTACTGCAGTTGCCTTGGATGAGAGGTATGGAGGGCTGTGGTATGGATGTGACCTCTCCTGCAGAGCCCTCATGTGGCAAAGCCTGGTCTCAAAGCTGTGGTGTTGGGAAGGAGAGCATTTGAGAAGGAAGTCCTTATGAAAGGTCATCAATCACAGTAGGCCGTAAGCCCTTAGGATAGACTCCCTGTTCCCATGGGACTCAGTCAGTGAGGGTGCAGACTGTAAGCAAGGATTGCCTGGCCCTGCATTTCTCACCATGTCTTAACCCATTTTCTGGAGTTTGACCCTATACCCTGACCTCTATTCTGATAAGATGTTTTGCCAAGTTACTACACAACCAAACACCCTTGGGAACTCCCTAGCCTTACCATTTTGCACGTATAAAATTTCTCCTGTGTTTGGGGCTAGCCTCTCAAACTCCACTTTAGGGAAATAGCCCTTACTGACAAAAAATAAAGCCTGCTTAATTCAACCAAAAATTTGGGTCGGTTGTCTTTAGCTTGGTGGAATTAACATTATAGCCATGGAAAAGGGAGTACTAGAACTTTGTATAATTTAATGAGTTGTTTATAAAGTTCGAATTGCCCATTCTTAATCTTCTCTTATTCTTTTGTTTTGTTTTGTTTGTTTTCTGTTTTGTATTGTTTTTTTGGTTTTTCGAGACAGGGTTTCTCTGTGTAGCTTTGGAACCTATCCTGGCATTCGCTCTGTACACCAGGCTGGCCTCGAACTCACGGAGATCCACCTGCCTCTGCCTCCCAAGTGCTGGGATTAAAGGCGTGCACCACCAATGCCCAGCCTTCTCTTATTTTTTTAGCTTCCTTTGATAGAGGAAAAAACTGAGATTTGAATGCTAATATATGACAATATTTAACAGATTTTAGGTTTTTGAGCATCTCAGCCTCCTATAATTTTTGTATTCAATGACTTCCTGTGATTTTGTGAATGTCCATAATGGAGATAGGCAGATGAAATTGCCTGTTAGGAATGAAACATGTCCTTGTAAATTTCTTTCTAGATATTAGAAATCTAAATACATTTTGAGTTCTCATAGAACATCCCTAATGTGTTCCTAGGACACAAGCACAATGATGCTGTTTCTAGCCAATGAGTTTTGAACATGGTCAGGAGGTCTCTAACATTTGGGATAAACAGGTCTTTGCACAATATGGATGCCCAGAATTTTTAATAGTATAATAAGCATCTTAAATCTCAAAGAGAGGGACAGATGCTATAAGGACTTCCTTTCTCCTCAAAATAGTGTTCTTAGATATGTACTCACTTAAAGGGAAGAGAGGCTCCATAGGGGTTACCTTGCTGTGTGGAGTGAAGGTTATTTCTGTAGAAGGGCAAGAATATTGATGCCAACAGAGACCGACAGAGGTTGAGTCTGCTGTCCCGGCCACATAGCTAGTGAAGGTGAGATCTGATTGAGGCAGCCTAGTATGCAGGTGTGTTCTTCATCTGCACCTGGATGCCTCAGGTTCATACTCTGTGCTTTCTACCCCTGATCTTCACATCCATCTTCACAGATGAACTTGCCCAGAAGTGGTGCTAGGCCTCATGAAGAACTACTCTCACCACCAAACCAGCCTGCCAGCTAACCCTGGGCAACAACTCTGGACCAGGAAGGGAGGCAGAGACTGGGCAGGCGGCACTGGCACCACTGTAAAGGAGATGACTTGTGAATATGTTCTGCCATTAATAAAGCATTGATTTAACCTGTGTGTTTTCTTTTTAGAGATTATATAAGAGGATTGTCCAATTTTTCTGCTAATCATTCTTTCCTTGATACAACATTAGGCCACAGATGTACTACATGTGCTCCTGTTTCTGTTACTCAGGAGTGTTTTACATCCTGTGTGTTTTTATTACATATGAGAAAATGAGAACATGGCCACAGAACCCTTCACAGAATAAATCACTTTATGTTTCCAAGAAGACTAAAGTGAAACAACAAAATTAATTTTCTCTTAATTCTTCCACACTGAGGCCATTAATAGTCAGCCAGTCTCAACTAATTACCAGCATGACTTACAGGCAAAATACATCATGGTAAACTAGGAGACATATTCCTAATTTCTTTGTCTGAGTTTCTATGCTTATCACTGAAAAGTCAGACCTGTAACATCCAAGACATGATCATGGCTTTTAACTCTAGTCTTGTTTGCTCCATTTGTAATTATAAACTTCGTAGAACAGATTCTTTGCATTAATTGTGGACCCTCTAAATTCACTTGATTTTTCAGTAGATCCTCAAGGAATAAAAGTTAAAGGAAATAACCGTAAGGGACCACTTATGAAGCAAGGCATGCCTTACTAGGATTGATAAGCCAAACATTCCCTCAGTGTTACTCTGGGAGCCCAGTAAAGCCTTATTCAAAGCAATCAGCTCATATTGACAGGATAGCCTTTCATTTTATAATTTCAATGGGCATATGCCCATGATATTCAGTGAAATAGCATATTTGTGTGTGTTGAATGCATGTGAGTGTGCAAGTGTATAAGTACCTTCATATAAGCACAAAAAGGTCAGAGGAGGGCATGGGCTATCTTCTTTGGAGCTATGCCTTTATTCCCTTGAGATAGGGTTTCTTCCTGAGCTGGTAACTCAATGTTTTGATAGTCCCAATGGCTAATGAGCTCTGTCATTCTTTACTTGTAAATGCCAGATTTACAAGCACACACACTCATGCCTGGCTTTTTTCCCCACATGGGCCCTAGGAGGCATTCAAATTCAAGTCCTCATGCTTGCACAGTAAGTGTTCTTACCCACTGAGCTGTCTCCCCAGCCTAACATGTATTTTAATACATATGCACAGTGTGTAATGGCAAAATTGCAAGTCTTAACATAACCACCATCAGAAATATTTATCATTTCTTTGCATTGGGAACAATCAAAATGCTGTAGAAGCTATTGTGAAAAACTTAACTGTCAACCATATCATTAGAAATTATATTTGCCACCCAACCACATACCTATGCTCCTTAATCTTCCTCTATCTATTCTTCCTCTGTCCACCCTTTTCAGTCTCTGATAATTACCATTAGAGTGTCTACTTCCATAATATGAAGTCTACTAGTGTTGCTAAATAAGTGGTTGCAGAATGAAACCAAAACTTCCTAAACTTAAATGGTATGTCTGAGGTTACACCGATATGGAGGTGGTCATGGCAGGGCTGTGGGTGAAGACAGTGATTATTTTGATTTCTAAAGAAAATGTGTTGTCATTGCACTTTCTGATTTGTATCAACCTACTAAATGAATCATGAAGTGTGGCATGTATGCACAGTAAAGTAGTATGAGGCTATAAAGAATTAAATCATAAGCCAAGCATTGGTGGCACACATCTTTAATCCCAGCACTTGGGAGACAGAGACAAGTGGATCTCTGTGAGTTCAAGGCAAGCCTGGTCTACAGAGTGAGTGCCAGGATAGGTTCCAAAGATACACAGAGAAACTCTGTCTCGAAAAAAAAAAAGAATTAAATCACGTAGCAATGTGAGTAGAACTACTTATAAACATTGAAATAAGCCTTACCAGAAAGAAAACTGCCATGAGTTCTGAATATCTATGTGTGCACATGCATTACCTATTAACTTAAAAATAATGCCTCAATATGCATAGGTCTTCTCTACAAAGCAAACAACAGTTAACACATAATTCATGCTTAATTGCTATGGAAGTCCTTTTAGCTTTGAGTTTTCTTGTGTCAAATGAATTCTACTAATCATACTATTTTTTTGCAGTTCTACCGAGCACATGTCTATGAAGGGTAAAAAGGAAAAATTAGTCAGTTTATTTGTAGCCTTTCCATACAATGAGACTGATTCATTAGACCAACTGATATCCTACCTATTAAGCTGACTTAGCTCAATGTTGCCTACATTGGAACATGGACTAACCCATCCTGGAGAGACTCCAGTCCCTAGTGTTTTGGGTGTTGGAAGCTCTGCTGTGCAGAGGGGACCAGGTACTTACAGCTGACCATCAACACAGACAGGATCCCTATCTCCAAATTTTCGAAGAAGCACTCCGGTAAGGTCCACACCATGGCTTGCACTGCTGTTGATGGTAAGGAGACAAAGTGCCATTAGTAACTCTCAAGGAGAACAAAGGACCAGCTCTGACCTCACTCTAGTCAATCTCATTGGCTTAACACTTTGCAGAGCACCCGATAAAGCTAATTTCCCAGTATTTTGTGGTAAGGCCATGAACAAGGATGGAATGAAGAAATGTCTTCAAGAACACTTTTTGTCACTACACATATGTACTGGGAGGTGTTGCTAGTCAAAGCACATTAATTTCTGGATGGTTTCAATTAATTTTCTAAGCATTTTCACTTACTTCCATGGGTTTAAAATTAAATTCTAAAGGCTGCCTAATATAATGTCATATTATGTTAATTTATTAAAATCAGTAAAAGTGTTTTTTCCACGATGGAGCTCTAGCTTGGAAAAAAATATTCATCCTATTACACAGTAATATAAAAATGCAACCTATATTTACATCCTTTTGGTTTCTACATGTCCTTGAATCATACTTTCATAGTAAGAAGTCTTCAGCACAGAATTGGGCCTGTGCTTTAAGCACACATTGAGTGATGGTGTTTAGTTTGCTGGCCATGGGCCTCAAGTCAATTTATAGTTCAAGATATGTAGAAGGTCAGAGACACTGTCTTATCTTGCCAAATAGAGAATCAGCAGTAATGCATTTGTGTCATTTAGAAGGAAGATATAGAAACAAACACTAGAAAAAAGGTTTAAATTTTGTGCATCAACTGTAAGAAATGTCTGGAGTTGAAGAAATATAAAAACAAATATATGTCAAACTTCTTAAAATTGGAATAATGGGTAGTGGGATTCATTTCAATTGATTACAATTCAGAATTGGAAAATTTATAAAATATAGAAAACTTTTAAGATGGCAGGTTACATGCAGATACAGCTGGATAGAATGTCAAGGGAATAAACTGGGGAAAGTTGATAACATCTATCTGAAGGGCTCTAGCTTCAGTAGCAAAGAGAAATGGGAACTTTTACAAAGCAGAACATGATAGAAGTCCAAGTCCGTCTTTGGGTGATTGGCCTGGCTTGTGGAGCTCTTTCCTCCCAGTGACAGAGAGGGCAGCCGCTGATGGTAACTAAGTCATGGAATAAGACAGAAGATCTCAGACAACTGCTCTGTACTTCCAATAACACATTTTCAGTGATGGAAAAGAAAGAGTAGAGGAAGGAAACAGCACACGGCAAGGGCATCAGCAGGAGAGGAGGTACAGAAAACACTTTCTTCTCATTCAACCAGATAAGCAGGGTGATGCCAGTTTAAATTTTAATTTAATTTACAACATTTATTGTTTTGGAAGTCACACACACACACACCATGAGATGCAATTTATAGTAATTGGTTTTCTCCTTCCATGATGTGGACTCTGAAGGTCAAATTCAAATCATCCAGTTTGGTGGCAAGTACCTTTAACCACTGAGTCATCTTGCTGGCCCTATGAGATTCCAGTTTTTAAAAAGACTCCTGCCACACTGAATCAGTGGCTTGGCTCCCAAGACCTTGAATAGCACGCTGTGGGAACCAGAGCAAACATCACACTATTATGCACTAGAACCTGGCCAGTAGAACCCATCCAGTAGAACCCTTCTGAACAGCAGGGGAGAAACTGACCAAGGTAGAAATCCAACTGAAGCCAGAGTCAAAGCAAGTACCAGACATTCAAAAGGACCAGGGATGGAACCAGAATTTACAGCCTAACCTGTGATCTCTTGCTAACAGGACCATGTAAAACATCACCCAGAGCTGTGTAGATGACACCCATTGAAAGTAGAAGAGTCAAAACCAGATCCAGCACCCAAGATAGCAATTACATTTACTCTGAGGCCTTAGACCTGTATCCTCCTTTCAAATTTCTCCTTTGTTTAATATCTGGTATCTATTTAGAGGGATACCTATGCTCTTCACTGTTTCTTCCCTTTATTTTTCCCTGTCTGACTGTTTTCCCTGTTTTCCTTCTTTCCTTCCTCCCTACTTTCGTTTCTTTATTTCTTTTTCTTTCTTTTTTATGTTTGGTCCTTTTTGATGGGCTTTCTCAAAAGATAAAGTTTCTGTAGTTTGCAACCCTTTACATTTTTCTGTTCTCATTTTACCTTCATCCTGAGACCCCTAATTTCCCCCATTGTTCTTACTGTAGTTTACCCCCTGTATTTTTTTTGTATTATCACATACTAATCACTAGTCATACTTTGCTTTCCTTTTTCCACACACACACATATACTCAGCAACTAATATCTAGTGAACACTTTCTATGAGTGTTATCAAATGAGGGTGAGTTCAATAAAATCCAAGACAAAGAATTCAGAAAAATGGTTGTCAGAGTCAGTTCAAGAACAGGCCCCAAAGCTACAGAGAAACCCTGTCTCAAAAACAAAACAAAACAATAAATGGCTGTAAGTATATATGTTCAAAGAAATCTAAAATCTAAGAGGACATAAACACCTGAAAGATACAAAGAGAACACATGAGTGAAATAAAGAAGTCAATATTGAAGTACATAAAAGAAAACTTCACAGGTAAAAAGTAGACTTATTGAAAAAATGCTTGAACAAAAATGTAAAGTTTAATAAGTCCAATGAAATTTGTTTGGGAAGCTTAACAGAGTGGATTGAGGACCAGAGTTTGAAGACAAAGGAGACAAAATAGAACATTCTGACAATTATGAAGATAATTGATAAAGTAGACACAAAACATGAAATTTGAGGACACAATAAAAAGATCAAACATATAAATCATAGGCAGGCTTAGAATGATGTGTTTAAAACTCTGAAAGACAAAATACACAAAATTATATTACTATATTCAGCAAAATTACCTGTAATAATTGAAGAATTAAAATGCATTCTATGATAAATAGAAACTAGAAGAATTCATGGCCACTAAGGAAGTCCCCTACAAATGATACTTAAAAACTCTTTCAGAGAAAAGGGAAACATGGACACATTCATGAAGCTACAAGAAAAAATAAACTGTGATAGAACAGTGGTTAATCAGTGAGGATCAATAAAACACCAAATTCTACCAAACCAACAAAATGGCAATAATTAATATATACCTTTAATAATAATTCTGAATGTACAATATCTCCATTCCCTAAATAAAATACATACACTAGCATATTTTGTTAAAAATGAGGACCCATTTATTTGTTATCTCCAAGAAATGCTACTTACCATCAAAGACAATATAACATCAAGTAAAAAAAAAAGTGGAAAATGAATTCTAAGCCAATATAATGATAAAGTAAGCAAGGGTCGCTGTTCACATGTGACAAAATAGACACCAAACAAAAATTAGTCATAAAGTAAATTCATACTGACTAAAGAAACAATCCAAGAAGAGGCTAGTTTGATTCTAAATGAATGTTCAATGAACATTGACACACACAATTTCATAAAACAAATACTAGATATGAAGATACAGATTAATCTCAACAGCTTTAATACAAAATTCTCACCAATAGACAGGTTATCTTATCTATAGAGAAACGTGGGTTAAATGGCATCATATATCAAACAAGTGACCGGAGATCTATAGAATATCTCACCCAAATGCTGAGAATAAACAGCATAAGCAGTATATGGAATTTTCCCTGAAAGTAGGTCATATAGCATAGCACAAATAAGAACTAATAAATATAAAAACCATGAAACAAATTCTTGTATTTTATCTGATAATAATTAGGTAAAATATGACAGCAGCCCCAAGAGAAACCACAGAAAATACACAAACTCATTGGATTGAACAACACACTATTTAATTAATAATTCATTAGAAGAATCAAGAAGAAAACTCTTTAAGTCCTATCACTGAATGAAACTAAAATATATTAAAACCTAAAACAAACTGAAAATACTCCAGAGAAGAAAGCTTAGACCTAAAGATGCCTGGTTCAAAAATTCGGAGAAGAAAACAAAGATGGCACCTGCTGTGGATCTCCAAAAAGTCTTCAAGACCCATGGAGGCTCCAAAGGGCAACACAGGGGTAGGAAAGAAGCCCAAAGAGTCTGCAGTAGAAAGAAAAGGTCATATAGAAAAATATTAAAAAAATTAAGAAAAATTAACAAGTTCTATTGGAAGATGCTTTTAATGGATTCAAACAATTGGAAAGAAAGATGGTGGCACTGAGTCATGCACAGCAAATCTATACACTTCAACTTTGTGTCTCAGCCAACAGGTTGCAAGCACAATGGTCATGCCCAGTGAGCCACAGGAGCCAGCACCAACAACAGGTACATGTGCTTTGGCCTGGGACTCCTGCAGTAACAGGTCAATACTGAATATGACTGGCCCTAAGTCCACCAACCAGCTCCCAGCATAGAGCCACTGTAATATGGCCAGTGCTGATTGCCCTGCTGGGACAAAGAAAAGGAATGGCAGCCTACAAGTACAATAGTTATGCCCTATGAGCTGTGGGAAGGCCAGCACTGAGGACATGGTGGTGTGCAGTGTCCTGAAGCTCCCTAAGAAACAGGTCCTTAGTGAACAACACTGGTCCTAGGTCCACCAGCTGGCACCCAGCATAAAATCACTGTGACTGTACCCCATGCTGGGAGACCCAGAGTGCAAAGCACTCTTTGGGCCTACAAGCCCAAAGGTCAAGATCAGCAAGACTCAGGGCAGCAGACATCAAGAGCAGGGAGATGTGAGGCAGCCAGGAGCTCACACAGAACCTTTACAATGACTTGTTGCAATGAATATTTGCATGTAAAGCTGCTTGGGCATATATATATATCATGTGACAAACTGCAGTTTCCAATGCCTCTGCAATGAATGAATGTGAGATGGAAAGGCACCAAAGATAGAGGAACTGAGCAGTGAGTGTGTGGTAGAAAGAGGCAGAACTAGAGACACAATGATGATGACATGGTGAGAAAAGGCTGTGGTTTAAGAATGAGGCCTCTCAACTATAGTAGTCTGGGAGAGATGGAAGAGAGAATCTCAGACATTGAAGATACACTAGGAGAAATAGACTCACTGACCAACAAAAATCATAAGTCCAACAAATCCCTAACACAAAATACCCAGGAAATGTGGGACACCATGAAAAGACCAAACCTAAGAATAAAAGGTATAGAAGAAAGTGAAGAAATGCAATTTAAAGAAAACATGTTCAACAAAATCATAGAAGAAAACTTTCCCAACCTAAAGAAAGACATGCCAATGAAAGTATAAGAAGCCTACAGAACACCAAATAGAATGAACCACAAAAAAGTCTCCTCGCCACATAATAATCAAAACCCCAAACATACAGAATAAAGAAAGAATATTAGGAGCTGCAAAGGAAAAAGCGCTAGTAACATATAAAGACAAACCTATCAGAATTATACCTGACTTTTCCATGGAATCTCTGAAAGCCAGAAGGTCCTTGATAGATATTCTACCTACACTAAGAGACCACAGATGCCAGCCCATACCACAATAGTCAAGAGGCTACCTTAAATGCCCTTCTCTAATAATGAGATTGATAACTACATTATATCCCGTCCTAGTGACTCCATCTAGTGCTGATGGAAGGAGACGCAGACACCCACAGCTAAACACTGAGCTGAACTCTGGAATCCAGTTGCAGAGACGGAGGAGTGATGAGCAAAGGGGTCAAGACCAGGCTGGAGAAATCCACAGAAACAGTTGAGCTGAACAAGGGGTTGCTCATGGACCCCAGACTGATAGCTGGGAAACCAGTATAGGACTGTTCCAGACTCCCTGAAGGAGGAAATCAGTTTGGAGGTCTGAACAATTTATGGGACCTCTGGTAGTAGATCAGTATTTCTCCCTAGTACACAAATGGATTTTAAGAGCCCACTCCACACAGAGGGATACTGTCTCAGCCTATACACACTGGGGAGGGTCTAGGCCCTGCTCCAAATGATATGACAGTCTTTGAAGATCCCCCATGGAAGGCCACACCCTCCCTGGGGAGCAGAAATGGGTTAGGCTGAGGGGTCAGTTAGGGGCAGGGGAGGAGGGGAGGGAGAGGGAACTGGGATTGACATGTAAAAGTAGCTTATTTCTAATTTAAATAAAAAGGAGAAGAAAAAAAAAGAATGAGGTCTCAACCCTATAAAAACAACTATAGGCAACTGAGAAAAGTTGTGAAGCCAGAAAGGTGGCCTTCTCCAGGGAAGAGCACACCAACTGGTTGTCCAGTGCTAAAGAGTCAGCCCTGCAAACACACATACAAGTAGCATTATATGAACTGGACAGGTTCTATTTCAGAATACATAGGTATATACATACACACATATGTATGCAATCAATAAGAGGCCAGAAAGGTGAAGGAGAGCAGGGAGGGGTATGTGTGAGAGTTTGGAGGCAGGAAATAGAAGGTAGAAATGCAATTAAATTATGACCTCCAAAACAAAAAATTAAAGTATTGCAAAATAATAAAAAGAAGATACATGAAGCCAACTCACCCTATTTTCAGAGAAACTGCAGTGACCATTTGTAAAAAGCAAAACCAATTTATGTTTAAAATAAATGAAAACTCAATGGAAAAAATTAAAAGAATAGATCAGTCAGCTCGCTCTCTTTTGGATTTATTTGAAGATCTCCAAGTTAAAATACCACAGAGTTGTTTGCACATCAATATTTATTGTAGACTGTTCACTGTAGCTAAAGTATGGAACCAACCTAAGAGGCTGAGCAATGGAGGAAGAGTGAAAATGCAGCCATGTATACAGAGTTGAGGTTGGGAAACATTTAGAAGTGAGTCTCAGTGGAAGGCAATCAGGTCATGGGGGCTCCCTCATGAGAGGTGATCCCCTGGGACTTGAATAACCCTGTAGAGAAATGGCTGTGACAAGGGAGTTAAAGGCGATTCAGAAGAGAAAACAGGCAAGCCGAGATAGAGATGATGTATGGTTTTCTAGGTGCCAAATCCTTCTGTCTCAACTAAACCTGGGCACATGGAGATTAACAAATTCCTCCCAATGTTTTACCAACAAATCTGCCCAGCAAACCTGAAAATGTTAATGATCTCGATCCAATTCAGTATGGAGCACATAGTGTCCAGCTGGGAGGGATGTGCAATTGGGGGTCCTTGTCATAAAAACAACCAAGGAGGGCTTTGTATAATATACAGTGTACATTCTTTCCTAAAATGCTAAAATGGTGAGAAAATACCTAGTCCTCTATTTCTTGCTGAAGACCAGGCTGCTGGGGTGTGTCAGCACGTTTGCCACATGTGCTCTTTCACACAGGATGCTTGGCTGCTGTGAGGAGCCAATGATTCAGTGGTTGGGACCAGGCCTGTCCAACAGCTTCTGTAAGTCAGGTCTCAAAAGAGCCTCTCAGATTATCCTGTGCATTCTGACCTCAGAAATAATAAAAGGACTAATACTAGAGGGAGTGGCGCTAGGCCCCAAAGTCAGGGCCTTGCCAGGCTAGGCAATTCCTCTACTTGTGAGCTATACTCCAAACTCCTTATATGAGAATGTTTACTTGATATTAGAAATAAAAAGAAATTGATGTCATTGCTATATGATATCATTAGCTCAGGAACCGACACCAACGCCACCATAAAGTCATCTCAGAAGAGTCTCTTACCTGAAAAAGTAAGTTTCCGCAGTCTCATAATGCCCAGGTGTCAGTTTGAGAGGAGGGTATGTGGTAGCCAGAGGCTGCACCATGAATAAGCCCATGGCCAAGGCCACAAAGAGCACTGGCAGTAGCAGGTCTGAGGTGGTGCTTTTCCAGGCTCGTAGTGTGTGCAGTAGCCGCTTCCTCAGGAGTGCCACTGCCTGTCCCAGAAGTAGCTGGAAGCCCCCCACGGACTCAGACAGGGACTGAACAGGTGACATCCTCACAGGAGAGACACCTGCAGGGGATGAAAGATTTAGACAGAGTGAGCAGGATGCAGATGGATGGGGCTTCTTGTTCCTACCTGGTGCTGATGAATCTCTTCATTTATTCTGTAGAGGCCTGGACCACCTTCCAGGTGTCTTCACACTAGCCAGTAGCTTCTCTAACCAGACAACCATTGCTGGGCTTTCTGGATCCCTGTTACAGATACTATACTACAGCTTGAGGTGCTAAACACAGGAACCAAGAAATGACCTCCTCGGGTGCATCTGGTGGTTGAAATGAAACCTGAAGCATAGGTGAATTCTGAGGCATCAAAGACAGAAGAAGGGCAGGAGGTTCTTTGAGTCCCACTGCTCTGACTGAACTGCCTAAGAGAGGAGGGCTGAAGAGATCACTTCTCTTCAGCACCCACTCTCGACCCCTCCATCTCTCCTATTCTTTTCTTCTCCCCTTAATTTGGGTCTTTCCTTGGAAAGTTGCAGGTGGTGGGCACATGTTGGAAATCAGAAAGAACCATGGTACCTTCTCTGTCTCATGTCACCAGCCATAGAGCCTCCTGAACTTTCTGCCTTAACTCACAGAGAAGAGAGCCACTCTCCATCCTGAGGCAGGGTCTCTGTTCCAGGGACAGATGCCAAAATTCCATGCCCTCATTCACCCTGTCCCTCCATCCTTCCTTTATGGACAGCCTTCAGCACCAAATAAGAATTTGAAAGGGAAACATGGGCTGTGAACCAGTAACATGTAGGTCATCTATAAGCAACTATCAGTGGTGAGCATCTGCAATCATTACATCTCCACTATATACCTGTCCTAGGATAGTACGTCACAGCTTCCACGCAAAGCTGTCAAAGGCCAACAGTGAGGCAAACCTATGGCAGAGTCTTTAACCTGGTCCTGTGGAAAGGATGAGCTTGCTCAGTCTCCCCCAGGAGCAACTCTTCTCAAGGTCTAAGGTTCTCCAGCAAAACAAAATGAGTACAAAGCATTTTGCAATCAAAGTAGTGACATCAGAGAACAGCTGTAGGAACTGATTGTTCTGTTTGCAAGCGCCAAAGTAAAAGGCAGTTTGTAAAAGAACAGCAAATTAGCTCTACAATAAAGTAAAACAGGAGCCACTTTTGAAAGATCAATTATTTGTGATAGTGTTAAGATGGGAGCTGGAGCACAGTGGTGTTAAAACACCTATCTGTATTACTGCTTTATTTGTCTAAGGTACTGAATGGTGACCTTTTACATTGGCAGGTATTGGGTTACTTGGTTTCTGTCGAAAAACGCATAATAGATGTTGGGATAAACATGTAAAGAAACAACATAGCACAATAGAGCTTGGTGCAAGGATCCAATAGGAAATCCTTAGTGAGTAGGTAGGAGAGAGTTCAGAGAGTTTGCAAGCAGAGAGCTAAAGCAGGAGATGCAGATCACCATGGCTTGTGACACAAATCATTCTGCTATAGGATGACACAGGGTACCCTTGTAGCATGTGGCAGGGCAGGAAGTGAACAGTGATCAGAAAGAAAGGCCAGGACAGTCCCCTACTCAGGACTCAAGATACCTCCAGCAGGTGCTGATTAGATCTGCACATCATACCATTCAAGCAGGCTATAAGGAGCAGAGCATAAACATCAGATTTATCTGGAAACTTAAAAATGCCAACTTCCTGGCGCTATTTCAGAAAGCCATCCAAGTCTCAGACAAACAAATGTGCTCATTCTGACCTCCCTGCTGCTGAGCCTGGCTGTGGTGATATTTAATGCATTATCAATGGTGGCCCAGATGTACCTCTCATAAAACACTTACCTCAGCCAATACAGGGACATTAGTGCTAGAAAAGGAAACTAAGCATGATGCTTTCACTTTGATGATGCTGCACGATACCACTTGCAGTGTGCACACAGTTGCACTAGGACAGCTATACATATAAGCCAACGGAGATCAGAGTCCTGAGAGGTCATCAGGTTGCCTACTTCCTTAGTTTCTAGGTGTGGTTTTTGAGATAATGACCGAGGTCTGTGCTGGCTTCTGACTAAGGAGCTCTATCAGGTAAACAGCTGGTTCTGCTTTGCTTCAAAGAGCTCTGAAGGGTCCCAGGCAGATCCTGTGATGCTTTCATCTCTCCCATAGGCACCACTTCCAGAAGTCACACCCCACAAATAGACCTTTCTGTGGGACCTTTTGATACCACATCTGACCAACCACACTTATAAATTAGGCACCTTCTCATGCATGTGTACAGCAGGCAAAAGATTTTAAGTGTTATTTGTGTGGGAGGAAAGAGCATATCAAATATCTACTCAGACAATTTTCCCTGGTGATGAAATAGTGTGGAAGTAGAGATGGAGAGGTAAGGGGAGATATGGTCCATGTTGCCAGTGCCCTCAGTCCTTGGAGAGCCTTATGGGTACCATAGCAGGGTGGGAGAAAATCCAATCTTCACTACCTTGGATATGAATCCATTGTTAGCCACTCTCATACTGTGTGGCTTTTGGAAAACTACATAACTTCTCTGAATGTCATCTCCCCAATTATAAAACAGAGATTTAAAATAATTTCCCTGTACATAATGAGGGTTATTAGGATATTTATGAAACTATTAAAGCAGGCACCATAGCATCCTCCAGTTACAGGAAATGTCCATCAGATAGCCTCAGTAAGTCTATGGCAGAAAGATGTGCCTCCTATCAAAAATACCTCTACTTTCCATATAAGTTAATTGGATATAAATGAGAAAAATAAAAAGCTAAGATACTTTATAGTTATGAGTCAACCACCATTCAAATATTCATGGATAAACTTATAAAAGCATTCATATGAATAATTTAATAGACAAAATTAAAATGCTGGATCAAATTGTTATGAATTGTCTTGTTTGACTTATGAGTGCAATTATATTCAAGGACTCCAGTTACATCTACAATTATGTATTCCCATTTACTCAGACCATCAAAGCACTTATGGAAAATGTCCAAGGATTTTTTTTTTTTGAACAGTGATGAGATGGCTGTAACTCTTCAAATGTTAGCACCTGGTGGAGCACTGAGCTGCAAATGTGGGCTTTATGTATGATGCCCACATTACCTACAACACTGACATTCTGGAAGATTTATGATGGAAGTGCTGCCAGTATAATGCTTTCATGTTAATAAAAGTAAATGCTCAAAACAAAATACTCATAACATGCCTGATTATGCAGTTCATGAAAATTTAGAAATATTCGATTGATATATATTGTACAATAAGGCAGTAATTTGGTTCCTCAGCTCATCTAAATGACAAAGATTAAAAATAATGTTAGTACCTAATATTACTGTGTGTTACGTGTTAAGGAAAGAGTATGATTGCATAATCCTGGTGAGGGGACAGATCTGGAAAGTGACTTATGTGACATAAACAAAGGTCTTCTTGAATTTGCTTATTTCCACTTCTAGAGCCATGTTGATTCAAATCTGGAAATCCATCAAGCATATAAACTGAAATGACCTGTTAGACATTACACAAATCAACAATAGGAAATCGGAAACTGCCTACTGTCTAACACATGGGGACTACTTGGACAAGTCACGCTGTAGGCTGAGCACCTCTTACTGTAAAAGTTTGGCACTAGAAAGAAATGTTTGAGGTTTCCAATGTTCTTCAGTTTGGAGATACTGATTTGTACAAAATGAGGATAGGCTGGCAAGTCCAAACACCAAGCCCATTTCACATTTCACTCATCTCACCTGCATCACCGGAAGATAATTTTTACACCGTCCTTTCAGTATGTTAGGGTTCTGTCTGCTGCTCACATATGAGACCAAGTGGAGAACTTTCCACTTGTGACATCTGGTCAGGACTCACAAAGTTCAGACTTTGGAACAGTATGAATTTGGATCAGGACATTTAACATGAACAAGAGTGGAATGCATTACATACCAAATACTTAGTATTCAGAGAATATTTCTTCAAGTCTATAAGTGGATAAAAGAATTGAAACGGAATTATGTCATCTTTTGAAAGAAAATATTTAAACAGAGACCTGGAAGAGAGTTCCTTTAAAAGGGTGGAAGGGGACATAGCACTGCAGCAGCATCAGTGCGCAGGGCTCAAAGCATCAGCAGCATACATTAACCAAGACAAGCAGCATCAGATATGTGCTTATGGAAAACCTCATACAATATGAAATACCACAGATGAACCCAGGTAGAATGAATAAAATCCAATAAAGCACAAATGCTAAATAAGGAAAACTAAAATTTTAGTGTGGTTATGTTCAGGGAAAAGTTCTATTATCAAATAATTACATACTCTATACAATTACATACTCTATACACTACTTGATGAAATACAGGTTTTGAATGCCTGAGTCCTTTTTAGCCTACTTGCAAGCTGATATTTGAGTGCCAAGACTGTGGCTATTTGCATTTTCTTCTTCACAATTTTCTGGAGTAAGTATTTCAAAACTGAATATTCATCTTGTTATTCATTTGGTAAAGATGATATACATGCTTAGGAAGTGAAGCACACTTTCATGAGATACAAACAAGACAATTCTCTGTTTGTTAAATCACAGAACTTCAATTTGAGATGGATATTTAGAATTCCATAGTAAAAGCTACAGGTGGGAGCTAATGCCTATAATCCAGAACTCCGGAAGCTGAGGCAGAAGGTTCATTAGCTTGAGGTTATAGAGAAAGACTTTGTCTCAAACATATAGAAGGTCTAGGAATGTAGTTCAGTGGTAGAGCTCTTTTCTAGGATATGAAAATCCCTCAGTTCAATTCTTGGCACTCTCCAAAAACATCATACCACTCAATATTTCATACATTTATAATTGAATCTGATAGATGATGCTATGAAATAAATAAAAATTTGAGAAGTAAAATATAGTCATTATTCCTGTTAGTTCTATTGTAGATCTTTGCATTAAGTATGTAAATAAAGTTCTCAAGGGACCTTGGAGTCAAATATATAAATGAAACAACACATCAGAACACAAGTCCAGGTGGCTCACGGGCAGCTTCTCCACAGAGGCAGTCAGTGCCAAGGCTGTTTGCTAACAGTTTAGGAAGGGTTGAGAAGAGTAGTAATACTGCTCTAGGAACTGGAGGAATCTTATGACACAAGGTAGAAATGGACTAAGCTGCTGAGAGAGGTATAAGTGTTATTCTCTACTACAAACCAGGCATGACCTTGGATTTCCATATTATAGACATGAAAAGGCATAAATAACTAGACTGGTCTCACCAACCCACCAAGTGTGAGGAATCTAGTGAGCCCCAGGGGAACCTCAATCAGATGTATGTTTCTTTGAGGAGTACATTTGATAAAATAACTAGATGTCTTTGAATTCTGTAAATGTCTCATAGAGGAAGTTCATGACCTAGCACCAGCAGTCATCCTGCCTGAATTCCAGTGTGGCTCATCTGAACTCTCTGTACACTGGTGACAGGTAATGTCCCCCCTCTGTTTCTTGATTTATAGAACAAAAGCCTAGATGTGGTAGTCTTCAGTCTTTTTCTGCTTTAAAAATACTTTTAATAGTGTGATGGTTGCCCAAGTCATGACTAAATTGTCTTATACTCACTACTTTTATTTTCACTAGAACTAAATCAACAAAATCAAGTGTCTTCTTCTTAAGGAAGAATAGAGGAGAAGAAGACAAATAGGAATCCAAAAACATAATGGAAAGAGAAACCAAAAAAGGCACAATGTTTTGTGGTCTTTACATAGCTACTAATTCAGTATAAATCTCAAAACACAATCATTTTATAAATATTATGATAGTGATATATACAACCTTGATCTATCTATATTTGGTTAACTATAGTTTTCAACACCAAACTAACAATGTTTAATTCTTTGATAGGGTGTCTAAGAGGAGGCTGTCTTTATTGAGATCATTTCATGGGTGATTTCACAACAGTCTTACCAAACTTTTATGAAACTTTATCTGCTCATCTGTGATAATAAGAATATTGCTTTTAGAATGCTATTTTTCTTAAAATGTCAGAAACAAGCTCACTAGGTAAGTGAGCACTTTTCTCTATGTCATGTCACTGAAGTCTCTAGTTGCAGCTGCTGTTTCATGAAGCGATTCTTTGAAAACCACACTTGTTATAACAGCCAATGTGTGAGGAGTGTCAAATTAGGTTTTCACCATGGAACAAGTTCCTCACTTACATAAGCCATACTTTTTATTAATTTAAAAGCTTCTAAATTCCTTCTGATTAAGCCTGCCCTGAACAGATAGCCACACAATCTTCAGATGACCAAAATGCAGTTCCACAACCTGGGAAGTCACAGAAATGATGAAGGCTCCAACTTCCCTGAAATGCGTTAAAGATAGATCCTCCACCCCACAATGGTCCCTCTTGGGGTTTCCAAACCTGGATTCCTGTGTGATTTGAGGTAGTTGTTAGGGAAATGGTGCTTGGGTGCCTTTGCTGTATTCTAGTCATGATGTCCACGTGGCTTTGTTGGAAGCCCCTATTCTGACCAAGCACAGAAGACAGTGTATGTAGACAGTGTACTGTAGAGGAATACATGTATCCCACTGTTTGTCTTCTGGCTTTGACTTTCTCAGATCTGTGCCTTAAGTAAAACTTTTTTCTGCTAATACAAACTGTACCCCCCTTGAGGAAGCATCTGAGACACACTAAGAGTCAATAAATGTAACTAAAAAGAAGAAAAAGAATGTTTCTTCCACTAAATCCTCTCTTCAGTCTGAGCTCTGTGCTCATCCCTTACTGTTCCCATCATAATTGTTCCCATGTATCTTTGTCTACATGGGCACTGAGGTCTTTGTAACTGAAAAGAGGCAACTGAGTTTATCTTATCCTCAGCTTTCAGCACACTCTCCACTTCAATAAGATAGTGAAGTCTGAAGAATGAGTGGACAGTCGACAGTCATCAAAGGAGGATCCAGCATCTTTATCACCTTCCTGAGCCAAGGCTTCCCTTTCTCCTAGGCTCATTAGTCTCCCACATAGATAATGTAACACTGCCTGTATATCTATTCCTTTTAAACTCTTGATTCCTTTCTCTGCATTTGCCATCTTGTTTACATGGTTCATCCATAGCATATCACACTGTGGCTTTTAGAACCTGTAATAGGATCAATGTGCTATAAGTAGCAGGGCACAAGTATTTGAGGGCCAATGGTCAAGATGTGTTACAAGGTTGGCCTACATAAACTTAACTTCTTAAGTGCTTTGGATAGGCATTTTGAATTCAGATGAGAACAGTGGGTAGGAAATGCTGAGCCTTGGGGGACTTGAGTGAGGATGAGGATGAAGGCAGTCAATAGAAGATGCCTTCAAGTCATTAACTTGTGCCCCATTTCAAGGTAATTTCCTGAGTATGACTTTTAAAAAGCTAAAAAGTTGACAAAGCAAAGTCATGTTTTTGTACTATTGCTCTAAAGAGATAAATACAGCTGCTTACACCATTCCTGGGCACTTCTGTTTACTAGGGAAGAGGTGAAATTTAAGGAGCTGTGGAGAAGATAGAAAAGGTTACAAAACTCCCAAACCTACGTTGCTCTCACACCCCAACTTGTATAAACTCATTTACATATGAAAATCCTACACTATGAAATTTAAATTAATAACAAATATCTCCAAATTATTACATAAAATTACCCATAGGCTATGTGCATATGCACAGAAACATCAATGAATTTCATATTTAGACTGGGATATTATCCCCATGACACCTCTTTATGTATTTTTAAAATGTCAAGGTCTGAAATACTTCTATTCTCAAATGCTGCTCAAGAAGCCAGGTTGTGGTGTCCTGCTCACCATGGCTCCAGTGAGGAAGTGGAAGTTAGGGAAGAATTGATGAAACCCTTGTGGACATGTTCATTATAGCTTCCTGTAGAAAGAGATGCCAGGAAAGGTTGCCCCCAAGCTACTCCCATCCTGAATTATCCAAGATGCCTCGTCATTACTCTGAGGCAATGGCTACACTTAAGATGAGTAAAGCACACCCTTGTCAAATATTTCACACAAAGATGATATTCCAACTCAGAAAATGAGGGTTGAAACTACTCATCACCAGCCCCAGGAGCTTTTTGTGGCAGCTCTGATCTGCATGGTGACAAGAATTACAGCTTCACACTCTTCCTCCTTCCCACTGCCCCTGATAGAAGTTGCTGCTTCCTGGCACCTGCCACCACCGATTATCCTGCCCAAGTCTATTTCAATTCCATTTTATTTTGGCAGCCTCTTTACTGCAGAGCACCCTGCTGTTAGCTCTCTGCTGGTTTTAACTAACGTCGAAAACAAACCTTCTTTGGCATGTATAATTTGGCAGCAGCCATGTTCCCCACCTTGCTCACAGGGATGGAAAGTTTTGAAGTCAAGGAAATGTGGACAAAGAGGAAAAGACAGCCCTGTGGATTTAACACCATGGTGAAGCCTGAGAGACACGCACAGAATTTGGAGCAGCTCTTTAAAGAGGCAGTAGATTACAGCAGACCTTCCTGGGACAGGCTGTGCAAACAGGATTGTCTTAAAAAGCAAAGGAGACATTGCAGACCCTTCAAATTAATCACTGCCAAAATTGCTTTCCATCCATAGAAGCAGTAGCAATTAGGGAGGAAATACAGAGGATTACATCTTAGGAGAAAAAAAGGAGAGGGATTTTATGTAAATCCTACTGACAAGCCATTGAGCTAAAAATTTAAATGTGATCTCAGATCTCAATGAGAGGATGAGGCTTCATAAAAATGACAGCAAAAGAGAAGAAAAGAGAAAAGCCATGGCAACGAAAACCTTGTATAGAAAAGATAGCCATTCACCCCAGCTTCACTCCGAATTAACTTTCTGAGCTTCCACATGAACTCTAGGCTTAAAAAGCACCAGAGAGCTATTGAAAATACTGACCACAGGCCATTTAAAACAGAGGGAACTGGGGGGACAGTTAAAACAACAAATGCCACACGGTGAGGTGGCATATACATCTCTAACCTTAGCACTCAGGAGACTGAGCTGGGAAGATGGAGAGTTCAATGCCAACCTAGCCTGCATAGTGAACCATTCCAAGAGAGAGTGGCAAGGGTAGTGGTGAGGGGTGTGAGGGGCAAACTGGAGGGAAGATAAGTACCCAGAATCAAATTCTGTGAAAGGTACTTGTAAGAATATTCTATTCTAACAAGCACCCAGGTGATTTTTCAACCTTAATTTCAAATTGCATTTTGAAAGACAGTAGCCATAGTGATGGCACATCTGTGGGGCTGATGCCATGTATTCAGAAATTCTAATGTGGACAAGATGAGGCCATGTGGTCACAACTGCCTGCAACTACCTATTCAAATGATGCATTCTGGTTCTAATTTCCCACCCCCCTTTCTCTGCATCTACTCATTCATCTGTCCAGTTAATCAAGAACCATGCATTCCACAGAGCATACAATATCAGGAACACAGCAGCAAATGAGAAGGTTTCAGGGCCTCTGGTCTCACAAATGCAGGCTTTGAATGGGCAATGGTATTAAGCAAGCACAGTGACTTAAATGCAGTCTGTCACTGCTGTAAGAGTCAGAGAGGACTACAAGATCTTATTAAAAGTTTTCTGGATGGTCTGGTGGCAGGAGACATTTACAGAGTGGACAATGAAATCACACATGAAGATCAGCTGAGAGCAGGCAGAGGCAGGACCTATGGGGCAGGGAGATGATCAGATCTGAAGATGCTGAGCAAGGGGCAGCCCAAGAAATGGAAATCCCTGTATGAGAGGAGGTCCAGGGTGTGGTATGTATCTTCCTAGGGGTCCATGGGCAGAATTTGAACCCAAGAAGACAAGTTATCGAATGTTTTTAATTGAGAATAATAAGATCAAACAATTTAAAAGGAGACTGGCTACAGTGGAGAGAATGCACTAATCCGATCCAGGGAAACTGGACATGAAGAATGAGAGAATGGTTGGTTGATGAATAGCTTTGACATTACTGTTTGTCCACTGGATACAGCAATGGCATACTCCCACATCATGAGTAAAAAGAGAATATGAGTTTAGACATTCACTGGTTCAGGTACCTTGGAGATGAAACTATGTAGAGGCACCAAAAGAAGCATTCAGGGTTGATATTAAGCTTATGGCAATGGGTACAAGAGTGAAGTGACCAAGTCTGAAACAGGCCTGTGGGGAAGCTAGAAAGAGGAGAATATGAGCATTTAGAAATGGCTGAGATGTGGTGCTGGATAGGAAGACTTTGATGAAGAAAGAAAACTGAGGAGCAGTAATATTCAGAGGAAAATTAAAATGTGAGATCTTAGAGTCCAAAGACAATTCTCCCATGAAAGAGAGAGAGAGTCCCTATTGCAATGAAGGATAGATGCTTCCCTATGAAGTTGGTGTCATGTTGGCCAGCAGTGAAGGTAGAACAGGCCTTCCCAGTGTTGTGGTGAATAACAGAGACCTCAGTAGACACACTCGAGAGATAAGCTTGCTCAGGTACACTAGGCAGTGTAGGCTCTGATAGCAAAATGGACAGCTCCAGGCATGGATATTCACCAACTGTTGTAGAAGCAGGCATTACAAGGTCATGACCACAAGGCTGTTGTTTTATGAGAACTCTCTCCTTGTCTTGTAGCTGGTATTTTGTTCCAGTGTCTTTGACTTCTGTTTTTATTAAGTTCCATTTGCATCTTCTTGTATGCCTGGCTTGATCATCTCATGCATGGAGCCAGTTATATTGGATGGGCATCTACCCATGTGACTTTGTTTAACTGTAACCATAATCACCTGTTCTCAGCATCTTATATCCAGGACTAGGACTGGGACATGAACATATGAATTACGATGGAATGTAGTTGAGTTCACAATACATCACACTACTGGAAAATAACAGAGACTAGAACAAGAATTTGTTATTTTAAAAAGAACATGAAGAGCTCTATAGATGTAATGTGTGGACCAAGCACCTCCTGGGAGCTTGTTACAAAGACATAATATGGGCACCTCCCAGGAATACTGACCTAATGATGTACGGTTCAGCTTAGTAACCTGAGCTTAACAAACAGCAGATCATCATTTTGAAATGAGGCCAGTTTTTTTTTCTTGAAAGCCAACATATATATATATATATATATTATATATATATATGTGTGTGTGTGTGTGTGTGTGTGTGTGTGTGTGTGTGTGTGTGTGTGTGTGTGTGTGTGTGTGTGTGTGTGTGTGTGTGTGTGTGTTATATTATTCACAGATGCATTATATAATGATTTGGTTATATGTATTATGTGTGTAATGCCATAAAAAACCTTAGTTCAGTAGGCCTAGGGCAAGACATTTCAAGGGAAGTAAGATGACCCAAAGAGACCCCATGACAAATGCTATGACTGCAAAGAAAACTTTGGTGTTAGAAGCACTGAGGTTTTGTGCAAGCAAGATACGCACTCTCAATTCAAGTTTGCCTGCAAATTAGCAGTGAGGATCAAATGAGAAAGCACAATTACCTGGAAGTGCCCCACTACCAAGTCTAATGCATTCATGTCATGTAGTAAAAAAAAAAAGTGATAAATCCTTTGCCATTAAGAAGTTACTTCTACCCCAATATGTAGACCCTGTAACATTGTGCAATACCAGACACCCAGGCATCAGTCTTCAAAACCCATTTCCGTAGAGCTGCTGGGTCCCTGTGATTTAAGAGCATATATTTTATATTTTATTTCACCTTCATCAATCTTTCTGAGCAGTGAGTTACTTGAGAGCTGGCCCTTGAATGATATACAGCCTGTGCAGAAGGAAGGCACTTCCAGACAGGTGTAGCCTGAAGCAGTGGCCAACAATGAGTTATCCACCTGTAAACCCATAGAAGAGAAGGCCCTTGCCTAATAGTTATTCTAGGAACTATGTTCCTCTAGTCTAGCTCATACCAAGGGGAATGAGATGAACTGGATCAGCGCATTTAGGGGACTCTAGTAACAGTTTCTCCAGCATCTTGACCTAATATTCTTCTAAAGTTGTACCTACTGAAGAACATAAAATTGACTCCTACTGAGTTTTATGTGAGGATTTTATTGATTACAATAAAAGCTGGCCAACATAGGTGATCACAAACCAAATTTGATTTAATGTGTCTTGAAGTAATTTCTTAATTAACTACAAAAGACTTAAATAGAGTTTTAAATTATATTCTAGTCTAAAATTTTACAATTTGAATAATGAAACTGTATTTCTGTAACATATTAATAGTAACAATGAAAATGTTTCTGTTTCCTGAACACTGTGCCTTTAAATTCAGACACCATGTTTTCACAGGTCATATGACATTAGTTCTTATCACACATTTTGTTTATAATACATTTACACAGATTTCCCTAATATTCCCCAGGTTAGGAATGTGGAATTATCATTTATAAATGGATGTGTCACTACAGTGAAAGATATACAGAGGGAATGCATTTGTATTGTGTGTTACCTTGATAACAGTGCTTAGAGGGGCTTCTTATCATATTTTCTTATAGAACAGTTACATATGAAAGTAACTAATGTGTCTTTAGAGAAATGAATACTCAAATTTTAAACCTTTAGGCAAAAATACCAAAAACTTAAAGCATTTAACTGGTATATATGTTTGATGAAAAATTTTACAAACAATATATATATATATATATATATTACTTATGTCTAATTTCTTATGCAATAATATGTATTTCAGAAAAAAGGTTTGAAAAAATCTGACTATTCCATTCCTTATATGACAGGGGGTTTGCTTGTTTGTTTTGATTTTAAGTGCATTTATCTTGAGGTGGTGAAAAACCTTCTGGGGAAGTATCTGGCTTGAGTAGAACTGAAGGAGCCTATAGAGTATTCGGTACTGCTCAACCTCATCTGGGAAGTACTTACACAGGTTTGTGTCTTCTGGTGGTATGGTGAAGATCTAAGCCATTTGCTGCAAAATGTGTGCAGTCTGTGTCAGTAAAAATAAACTTAAAGCACTTTCCTTAAAATATACAAAACTAACAGGTAAAGCAAAACTAACAGCACTATTAAACAAGAAATTCATGTGGTTGATAAATATAAAGGTCTCAAATGACAGAACTCACTTTCTCATATTGTAATGACCCAAGGCTAAAAAGACTCACAGATCCTCAGACCCTAGTGACCATCCCTCCTGAGCATGACTGAGACATTCTATAAGATGGCTGTTGTTCCCATGATTCAATACGCAGGACACTCTCAATTGTTATCTCAAGCAGATTTTCCTGCCCAATTTGTGGAAGAAATGGACACTTATGAAAGGGTAAGGTATGACTCTGAAAGTTGTAAGGAAGAGATGCATCAGTATAGGAAACTGCAGGAAATCCTGCTTGACAGAGGCCTCAGGAAACTATACAAATTAGTAGAAGTACTTCTGCCAACTGATTTTTATAATTGGTATAAATGCCCTTTTAAAATGAAGGTAATTTGTGTGTTTAAAAATAAGCAAACAATAGCTAAGCACATGCAGTACTCATAGAGGTGCCATCTTAAAAATGTTTGAGTGTGCCTCAAAATGAAGTAAAAACTGAAGTGAAACAATTCAGGGTTAACAAAACATAACCAGCCCCAAATACAATCTTTTATAGTAGACAAAAAACATGAATGAAAAATGGTATTTTGTAATTTGCCTTATATACATTTTATTTTCTATAGAATTTAAAATACAAAATCATAAAACAGCTATAAATTTGTGATAATGAGCACACAATATGTAAAAATGTCATTTTGACAACAATACCATAGAGTAAGGTTGACCTACAATAAAGTTTTTTTATGTGATGAAAATCAAATTAGTATTAACTTGAGATAGATTATAATTGTGTTATACCATGATACTACTGATAGACTAAAATGCATAAAATACACATAAATGGGGATTTAAAACAGAAAAAAAAATACTACAAAAAAGTATAGACAAGTCAGTAATGAACAAAAATAACTAGGAAGTCCTAAGATACATAAAATAAGAGCCAAAAATGCTAAACCAGTACAACTATATTGAAATTATCTTAAATATGAATGGTTAACATTTATACCTAAAGAAACATGATTAAAAGACAGGCTTCAAATACATGCTGTCTATACAACACATATTTTAGGCTTAGAGTGATATATAGGCAGACAGTGAATGAATGCAAATATATATTTGGTGTCAATAATAAGCAAAAGAAAAATAGGGACAGCTATGTTAATATCAGACCAAAAATAATGAATAAAGAAAGTTAAAAGAGAAAAGAGACATTGTATTGAAATTTTTGTACAAAGAATTTGATCATAGTGGATGTAACTATGTAAAAATTACAAACACATAAAAACCAAACATCAGATTCCTTAAACATATAAATCAAACACTTACAGAAATAAAGAGAAAATAGACAGCTCTATAGTAACAAAAATGCCAATATCCCACTTTCAGTAATGGACAGAAAATCCCATGACACACCAATAAATCAAGGAGTACTGAAGTTAAAGGCAAATTTACATAAACTATGGAACAAATGGACATGATAGACATAAATAGGTGAGTCTGCTCACAATATATCAGAATATAAATGAATTATAGCAATAAAAACATGACAATTCCTTCAAGCCAACAACAGCTGAAACCACTTTAAAATTAATTTGAGAAAGGGGTGGCAAGTTAAACAAACCTAAGATGTATGAAAAAGTCCTATGGAAACCCACTATTTTGTAAGGTAATTTTAAAGGATAATTTAAAAGAGGGGTGGAAGAGTTTGAACAGCAACACTGCATGGATGGGCAATGTCATTCGTAACAGACATGGAAATCCCAGTGCCAAACACTGGATACCCCTCTTCAATTATTAATCAGGAAGGCCCCAGAATCCCTCCAAAAGAGCCCAGTCTATTGCCATTGTTCTTGGTTGTCCAGTATACCTAGATGATAAAATCCTATTGGTGATGATAACCCTTTGGTTGCAGGACATAGCAAAATCAAACTGGAATAAACTGGGAAAATGCCTCCCTTCTGTACAGTTCCTGGTGGAGAAAAGGCAGTAAGAGTTTTACCCAGCCCTGGGCCTTGCATACTACAATACTGACCTCTCAGGAAAGAGGTGTCCATTAATGCACTAGTGACATTGCTGTTATGTTCTGGTGTGGCTAGGAAGGGAGCCCTAAGGCCTCACTTCTAGCTAAAGAACTTTTGGCAATTAAAGGCTGGTGGAGGAAGGAGAGTAAGTTTACTTCAGGGATGTGGTTAGTATTAGGTTATCAACCTTCAGAGCATTACCCCATACCAGTAAGGATAAAGTTCATACTTATTGGACTCTGGGTTTTTTATTGTAAAGGACATTAAGGTGGGGATTTGTTGTGGGGCACAGGGGAGTGAGAGAGAGAACTTATGTTGGGCATGCATTGTATACATGTATGAAATTTTCAAGGAATAAATAAAATATTAATGCAATTCATTTCAACAGTCATTTCTTCAAAGGTTTACTAAATGACCAATAAGCACATGAAGAAATTCCCAGTGTTACTAATCAGTGTTTTAGTGATGACTGGGAGAATTAGAACCTTCATGTTGTTGGGAAAAAATGTGAGGTGTAGACAGATAACAGTCTTTCTCAAATTGTTAAGCAGGTGATCCAGCAATTCTATTCATAGGTAGCTACTTAAAAAACATACACTCACCAAACACTAGCTTTAGGAGCATATTCTAATACAAAAAAAGTGAAAACATTTTTACTATGTCGATCCTACCTATCCAAGAACATGGGAGATCCTTCAGTTTTCTGGTATCTTCTTTAATTTCTTTCTTTAAAGACTCAAAATTCTTATGATACAGGTCTTTCACTTTTTGGTTAGCATTACCCCAAGGTAATTTATGTTGTTTGTGGCAATTGTAAAGGGTGATGTTTCTCTGATTTCTTTTTCAGCACATTTATCGTCCATATATAGTAGGACTACTGATTTTTTGGGGTTAATCTTGTATCCTGCCACTTTGCTGAAGGTGTTTATCAGCTGTAGGAGTTCTCTGGTAGAGTTTTTTGGTTCATTTATGTAGACTATCATATCATCTTCAAACAGTGAAAGCTTGACTTCTTCCTTTCCAATTTGTATCCCTTTGATCTCCCTTTGTTGTCTTATTGCTCTAGCTAAAATTTCAAGGACAATATTGAAGAGATATGGAGAGAGTGGACAACCTTGTCTTGTTCCTGATTTTAGAGGAATAGCTTTGAGTTTCTCTCCATTCAGTTTGATGTTGGCTGTTGGCTTACTGTATATTGTTTTTACTATGTTCAAGTATGTTCCTGTTATTCCTGATCTCTCCAGGACTTGTATCGTGAAGGGGTGTTTGATTTTGTCAAAGGCTTTTTCAGCATCTAATGAGATGATCATGTGGTTTTTCTTCTTCAGTTGGTTTATATGGTGGATTACATTGATAGATTTTTGAATGTTTAACCAACCCTGCATCCCGGGGATGAAGCGCCTACATGATCATGGTGGATGATTTTTCTGATATGTTTTTGGAAAAATGTCTGGAGAGCTACAAAGATGACACCAACTAACAATCTAAGCAACAGAGGAGGGGCTATCTTAAATGCCTTCTCCTGATAATGAGATTGATGACTAATTCATATGACATCATATAGCCTTCATCCAACAGTTAGTGGAAGTAGAAGTAGACACCCACAGTTAAACCTAGAACTGAACTGAAATCCAGTTACAGAGGAGGACTGATGAGCAAAGAGGTCCACATCAGGCTGGTGAAACCCACAGAAACAGCTGATCGGAACAAGGGAGAGCTCTCAGTCCCCAGACTGAGCTGGGAAACCAGCATAGGACTGATCCAGACCCCCTGAATGTGGGTGCCAGTGAGGAGACCTTGGAAATCTATAGGACCTCTTGTAGTGGATCAGTACTTATCCCTAGCATAGGAATGGACTTTAGGAGCCCATCCCACATGGAGGGATACTCCTTGAGCCTAGACACAAGGGGGTTGGCCTAGGCCCTATCCCAAAGAATATGAAGATTTTGAAGACCTCCTATGGAAGGCTTCAGCCTCCCTTGGGAGCAGAAAGGATATAGGATAGGTAGGGTGTTAATTTGGGGGGGGCAGGGGAAGAGGGGAGGGAAAGGGACCTGGGATTGACATGTAAAATAATTTTCTTTCTAATTAAAATTTTAAAAATTAATTTTTTTAAAAAGTGGAAACAACACAAGTTTTCATCAACTGATGAGTAGACAGAAGAATTTGGTATATGCATGCAATGGGGTTTTAAATGGCAACTGAAAGAAAAAATGTGTTTGCAAAAGTTGATCACAGGGACTAGCTGTATCATTCATCTCCATAAAATGTTTACAACAGGCTAATCTGGAGAGAAAAGATGTATGCTTTAGGTTTCTTAAGGCTAGAGGGATGGGACTCTTGCAGAGTGGTGGGTAAGTAATGTAATGCTCTGTTTGAAATACTAATAATAAAACAGTCTAAGATAGAGTATAGTAATGGATGCACATGAATCAAAAACATAGAATTGGGTATTTTAAATGGGTAAAATGTGGGTAATATGAATTACATCTCAATAATATGTTATAAGCAGTAGAGATACTTGTCATAATCATTAGGGAAATATAAATTAAGACCATAGTTAGAAACCAACTTAACATCAACTTTGACAACCAATGTATGTGTCTTTTACCTGATAATAACAAGAGGAGAGGAAATGAGGCATTTGCAACATCTATACAGTACTGTGGAGAACACACTATTAAACATCACATCACATTTTATTCTAGTGATTTATCCATGGTATTGGATGGCGGTGGTGGGGGTGTCTGTGTCCCTAAAATCTGAAGTTTCTGAAGAAGTGGTACTTCTGTCTCTCTAGGGACAGGCTCTATGTGTATTGGGGAGTTGTTGCTAACATGTGACAGGAAGTGGGCTGAATTAGAACCACAGCTCCCTCCCCCCATGGAAACAAAGCCTGGATTCTGTCCAGCTGCTGATACCTGCCCAAGAAAGGCTGCATACAAGGTCTGGGACACAGGCTCATCTTTGGTGCTCTCTTAAACCACATAAATCCATTATTAGTAGCACATGGCTAAACCTCATAAACATGGCATCGATTTAAATAGCACTGGACTGTGTTTGATGAAGGTAAACCTAGATGAGCAAGGTTCATTACACTAATTGCATATACTGAGAAATTTCTGATAAATAAGTCACATTGTTCAGGAAAGATAATCTTGTCCCTTTACAAAGCAGAATATAAATCTAAGCTTTCAAACTGTGATGTAATTTTCTGAGGCCCCCCTAACCACCCTCTTCTGCCCCCTCACCAGGTTCTTGCCATCCCATCTTTTAAAACCAGATGTTAAATGAGGTTGGGAGCCTTTTACTTTGAACAGCAATACAAAAGGCTATGCTACTTACAGTGTTGAGAAGAGGATCCAGCAGGTCTCTCATTTTGAGGTTCTAATTTGGTTTCTGGAGTGATGTGAGACTTTTTGTTGGTATCTTGCAAAAGCATCAAAAACACCTTTTGAAAATCAAAATAAAGGAGATGCATATATTATACATTTTTTCACAAGTTACCCATATTTCCACTTCTTTTGCCTCAATCACCCATTGGGGCCACAACACACATCAAACACACCCTGTTTCATTGATCATTCCCTTAATTAGTGTAACTCTAAGACAGGATGGGACTCTATAATTGATAGGCCTACCATAGGATACAAATCTAACTAAGATGAGATCATGAACCCAGAGCAGCTACACAGGTAAGCAAGGCTGACCAAATCCATTGTACAACTGGATGGGGAAAGGACAGGAAGCAGCAGCTATGTTCAAGTCAACTTGAGTTCTCAACTCTATTTCAGCATCTTAGAAACCTCAAAGTTAGAAGTCACACATTTAAATAATGTGGTTTATTTAGGGTGATTGCAAACTCACTGATGAAAACCACTGAATATGTGTGCACTCCCCCACCCCAGGGGTAACCATATAGCACATCACTAACGCAGTTAAGTTTTGACTTATTGGTGCACTATTTAGTTAGAATTGGACAAAGTCCAAACTTGTATTTAAACCCTGAGACGAGTCTCAATTCAACAAAAATATGATGAAGGGCCATGAGTCAAAAATGGGACCATGGTAGTCTAGGGACAATGAAACCTTTGACTACATTTGTAGACCTGGGGAACATTTAGGAAGAGCTGAACTAAAGATCTCCAGCATAGACCAAATAGGATGCTTAAGCCCCACACAGAAGTCAAAGATACTCAGCCATGTAGCAGTGCAACTCTATGGGAGAGGGCACAGGCTCTGGTGTTGGCAGTGCTGAGCCAATTCTGTGACCATGGGTACAGGGCTCACTGCCAAGGCTATAAGAAAGCCTCATCTGTGAAACCAGAGAATAACACTTCAGCTCATGTTTGGTAAACGCTAGCTGTGGAGGCTTTGTGTAGACCCTGGAGTGTTGCAGGAGATCTGGTTGAACTGTCACTCTACTGTGCCAATAAAGCCACCTGGAATCAAGGAAGATGGGGTAGGGAGGGGAGGGGGCAATTAACCATGGAGATGTTGGAGGACTGAGGAAGTCAGACGGAGAGGGACAGGAAGAAAGAAGGAAGGGCTGGGGGTATTGCCAGGACTTTTGGATTGAGAAGCTGTTGCTTAGATTTATTGGGGCTTTAATCTCAGTTTCTGACTCCCCAGTTTTTATCAATACTAGAACACTTTAGTAAATGCTATACTGGAAGCCTACAGTATCTGCTATCATTGTGTCTGTAGCCAAAATTCCCTGGTAGGAGAGGCACAGTGCACTGTCACTGTAGTCCTGGTCAAGTCTTTACACACACTTCCATCCCTCCTGTCTGTGCCCATATCTACCACAAAATCATCCATGGAGATCCAGGTCCCTGGCCCTGGCCCCTCTGCTAAGGCCTTAGTCTTGTTGCCTGTCTAACATCTAGCTCCCACTCAGTGTGTCCACTCTCTCCCTGAACTTCTGACTTCTGTAAGCAGTGTCATGAGTCTGGGTCCTTTACATAAGCAGAGTCATGAATTTGTTGAAGTGTTCCTGGCCTGACCCTTTCCACAGGGAACGACACATGGAGAGGGCCCCAGAGACAGAAGCAGTGAGCCAATGAGCCCACGGGGAGAGGTATAGACTCTCTTCATGTGGTTAATTAGTTCAGACAGAATCCTACTGAGTAAAAGCTGTATCCTCAACACCAGTCAAGGTCAGGAGGTTTTGTTAGATCTTAGGTAGGTCTGTCATTTGAAAGGTAACAACACCTTTGAGGATTCTAGGCAAGATTGCCATGAAAAGCTGCAAGGCTCACCCCCCCCCACAAATAAACATGAGTCAACAGTAATTTAGAACGTCACAGTACGACACAGAACATGCACATTACTTCATCACTCTATGCCTCAGCTTCTTGGTGGGCGAAATGATAATAATAGGACACATGTCCTATGATGGCTGGAAGCAGTAAGTATATTTTAAGAGAGACTGATGGGAACCATGACTGACATGTAACACTCACAGAGTCTCACCTGGACTTGCCAGAGGACACCCACCAAAGACAATATGCTTCATCATGAAATCCTCAAATCAATCCAATAAGATAAGTACAGTTATCCCCACTTCAGATGAAGGCTTGGGGGATTAGTGCAGTAATTATTCACCCAGAAAATCCACACAGAATGAAATTAAAAACAAGAGTGTGAGCTGAGAATTACTCATTGAATGAGGCCTTGTGTTGGAGTTGTATCCTAAAAGAAAATTGTATTTGATGGTCACCTTAACTATATCATAAAGCATATTTTATTACAATAGGTGCATTTTACCATCTTCATGCCTCCTTTTTAAACTTTCCATCTCTTCCTGCTCCTATAAAAGCCTACACAGATGGATATGTATGTGTCCAAGTCTGTGAATGCCATGCATGCTTGTGTGTTCTACGTACATATTGGAAAAGAAGCAGATTAAGAACATGGGACAGTAATCTCAAAGGGCAGTGAGGCATGCTATCAGAAAAATTAGCACACTGCCCATGTCTGGGTGTGGTATATTGAGTGTTTCTCCAGCTCTTGGCCTGTGAGAGGCAAGCAGAGAATCCAAGATCATAAAGATGTGAAGACTGCCATCTAGTGTTGACTCTCTTTCACTGCAGGCACACTAGACCAGAGGTTTCAGGGATTAACATGTAAAAGGAGCCAAAGGGACAGAACAAAACAGTTACATTTTTCAAAACAACTTGAAACTGAATACTGTAGGCCAAAGTCTGGGCACCAGGTGTAGACGTGGCTGTGTGGCTTGGCTCTGTAAGTCTCATGCTAAATGGAAGCAGTCAGTCCACTGATGCAAGCCTCCCATTTGAAGCAGTCTCCTAGAACCCAGACATCCAGCAGGACAGAAAAGATCAGATTTAATGAAGCAAATGTACGGAAAGGTTTCCAACATTCCACTTGGTCCAGGAACTGTAAGTCCCCATTTTCAGTTCAAAGTATTCCTCATGATTTGACATGTATTCTCTAAAAAAGATAATCAACTTTGTGTGAAAACACACGGAGTTATAAAGCTGGGGAACCAGCATTGGACCCAACCAAGCCCTCTGAATGTGGGTGCCAGCTAGGAAGCCAGTGCAGTCTATGGGACCTCTAACAGTGGAGCCAGTCTTTAACCCTAGAGCACAAATGGACTCTGGGAGCCCAGTCACTATGGAGGGATACTATTAGCCCAGATACAGCAAGGAGGGTCTAGGCCCTCCCCCAAACAATATGACAGACTTTGAAGGTCCCTGGTGGAGGGCTTCACTATCCCTGGGGAGGAGTTGGTGGATGGGTTGGGGGAACATGGGAGGATGGAAGGGCGAGGGAATGGGGGGGATGGATATGTAAATATGAATAGTAATTAAAGAATTTAAATAAGCCAGGCAGTGGTGGCACACTCCTTTAATCCCAGCACTCGGGAGGTAGAGGCAGGTGGATCTCTGTGAGTTCCAGACCACCCTGGTCTACAAAGAATTTAAATAAAAAGAAACACACAACTACTATAGAAATTCTCAGTATAGGTAACATTATAAGAGACCTAATGCTAAAACACCCCTACAAAGTGGATATAAAGAAGGTATGAACCCCACATAGGACATCATCTGAGAGAGCTGAGCATCTAATGTCCCAGGTATATTTTCTACTCTAAGAAGCATTTGCAATTACCTCATCCCCTTCTTTTGATTTTTTTTCTAACACTTGTAGATGAAAAGTGACCATAGGGCAGCTCAAATGGGCTGAATATTGCCCACACCTCTCGGTGTTCATACAAAAGGGTTAGATAATCATCTCTAACCTCATCTAATAGTTTGCATCTCACTGAGATCACATCAGGCATCTCAAGTAATCAAATCTTCACAACTGCTCACACTACTCCTACTTTTATTCAAACAAAATGAATGTATATGGAATATGCAATGGTGAGGTTAAATCTCAAAGATACTAACAAGGAAAAATAAGCAAAAACAATATAGCTTTAAATGTAAAGGGATTTTTTTCTATTTGTATGCATGTGCATGTGAGTAAAATAAATTCAACAGTTTGGAGGTTTTTCATTTGGGAACTTATGTCTCCTGAATTATGAGAAGCCTCGGATATAAGCCTGTTACCATGGGCCAGTGTTATCTGAGCACTGATAGTGTTATCAATCCCTTGGGCTGGAGGGCAGTGGTTCATCTTCTGCACTATCTGTTTAAAGGGTACTGGCAAATAGTGTCTGACCCCAGGCACAATCCATTCTCAAAGCATCAGTGTGATGGACTATACTGCAGACATGGTCAGCACACGCTGCCTTTGGCTTAGGTGCTGGAGAAGCTGATGAGGCTGACCTGACTTCTCATGATAACAGTGTTGGGCTGAGTGATGACAGTGGCAGAGATGGAATTGCCAAGCTTCAACTAAAATATAGCATGGCCTGTATTTTGTTTTTCAGTTTCTCCTAAATGATATAATTTTGCTTTTCTTTTTGCCATTTACGAGAAAAAGATGACACTATTTAAAGAACTTATATACTAAGAAACAAGAGTTACTGGGAATTTTCCCAAAATGCAAAGCTCTGGCTAAAGATGGCCTGTATTGTACCACACAGTAGGTTGCACACGATAACACTCTACCATCACACAGGAGCACCACTGCTCTGGGATGACTTTTGTATCATATCAAACACAGGCACAGAAACCTACAACAGCACATATGTTACCTCATGATTTTGCTGTTCATAGTGTACAACAGGACTTCCTGAACCACAATCTAGGAAGAACATATTCCCTGGCTTCCATGTTCCTCTTTCTGGCCTTCTGATACTTTACCATGGTATCAGTATTTCCCAGCTGAGCCGTCCATAACCCACCTAACACAGACCTATCTTCTTACTTCAGGTCCACCCAGAAAATGCAGGTGCACCTTGTAACCCCCACAGGGGACATTTACGGGATCCAGAAATTAGGATGTGAATATTTGGGGGCCTCATTATTCATCTATCACAACATCAGAACAACTTTGAAGCAAGAATGTTGATGCTGACATCCTTAGACATCCTGAAGATAGTAAAAGACAGGGGACAGAGTAGAACATGCCATTTTTCCAAAACACTTAAACTGTAATTCATGATGGTGGGCAATCCAATGCCTTTCTCTGCTTGTTTGTGCAAGGTGGGGTTAGATAATGTTTAAAAAAGTTCACTCTAGGTCACAGTCAGGGTCTATGGTACCCCGAAATGGCCCCTTATAAACAGAAATTGTCAAGCAAAGCATGGACCCCAGGGCTCCAACAAGTTGGACTGAAGTCACAATGTTTAAAACACAGCCAACATCCAGGAGTGCTTGATTTGGGACTGTTTGAAATCAAAAAGACTTAAGTACAAAACTGCAGCAACCTCAGAATAGTAAATCTATGCTGTATTTTGGTGACATAAAACAAGTGAAAGGAGAAAGGAGGGTGGAAGAGAGGGAGGGAATTAGGGAGGGAGGGAGAGAGGGAGGAGGGAGAGGGAGGGAGGGAGGAGGGAGGGAGGGAGGGAGGGAGAAGAGGGAGGGAGGAAGAAAGAGGAAGGCAGGGAGAGCAAGAACACATTTTCAAGAATCTAAAAACTACTCTCTTCTCTGCCTTCCTCTTTTTCTTCTGCTGGTGGAGGGAACATGTTCATGTTGGAGCCATTATAAACTGAAGCAGATGTGGAGCAGGATCACCGAGGAGGGCACTGTGGAAATGACCTGGAGGTCAGGGGAAGTAGGAAAGCTTCACAGACAGGAATCAGGTTTCTCACTGCCAGACAAGACAGGAACAATCGCGGAGGAAATATGAATAAATGCTACTATCAAGCGGAACTGAGCTCTTGATTCTCAATGTTTAGGTAGAAGAAGCTTCAAGGATAACATGCTTTGTCAAGACAGAACTAAGGCCACCAACTGCCTCCCCATCAATAGATGGAGAAAAGACTTTTGGGGAAATCAGCTGGTTCTAGAGGCCTGCTGGGCCACCATAGTGTGGTGGAGGAAGCTATCTTTGTCAGACAGTAAAATATGTTCAAAGGAGGACTGTTAGAAGACACAGAAGCCAGTATGAAAGACTTGCCACTGCCAAGGCTAATATGATTTGAACATCAAAGTAAGAAATTGCAGACAGCTAGGAGACCATGACAGTCTATGGGACTTCTGACAGTAGATCCAGTCTTTAACCCTAGAGCACAAATGGTTTGGGAGCCCATTCCCTATGGAGGGATACTATTGCAGCCCAGATACAGCAAGGAGGGCATAGGCCCTCCCTCAAATGATATGACAGAGTTTGAAGGTCCCTGTAGAGGGCCTTACTATCCCTGGGGAGGAGTTGGAGATGGGTTGGGAGGTTGTGGGGAACATGGGAGGATGAGAGGTCGAGGGAATGGGGGGTGGATATGTAAATATGGGTAGTAATTAAAGAATTTAAATAAAAAGAAAAAACACCAAAAGTCAAAAAAAAATTGCAGAAATGAATGACTAGGAAATGATGAATGGAATAGAATCCCTGAGTCACCATTGATCTAAAGAAGGAAATACATCAAAGAGACCATTTTCTTCTAAGTATGTAAAAGTGACAGAATTGAGAAGATAACCCAGGGCAAGCTCTCTACTAACAGTTAGTTCAGATGGGGAAACTTGGAATTTAACAACAAATGATGGCAGAGGAAAATGGAAGTCAGAGAGTCCTAAAGTAAGTCCTCAAAAAATAAAGAAATTCCCTTTTTTAATGAAAGTCTACAAAATGCTGTTCTTCACTTAGATGATCAAATTTCTCCTCACTGGAATAGACCAGATCAGCTCTACCAACAAGTAAGGAGCAAAGAGACATAACATCATCCCTAGAATCTTCCAGATACACACTAGTCCCCCCAAACCAAAAGAATAGCCTAGTCTACTCACAAGAAGATGGGGCAAACAAACAGTGAGGTCACTGTGTCACATGAAGTCATGACAATGTGAAAGGCAAGAAAATAGGAATTCCTTCTTGTGATGACTAATGAGGCATCCAGTGGACTGCAGCTCATGATCCTGATTGCATGTTTGTTGTTGTTATTGTTATTATAAATAGCATGTGCATTTTGTGGGGCTGGAGTGCATGCCCATTCATGGACAAGCAGAGCCCAAAATAGGACTTTAGGTTTATCCATTTGTAACTCAATATGTTATGTCCTTGAAACTGTGTCCTTATTAAACCAGAGACTTGTAATTTGTCTAAAGTGACTAACCAGGAAACTCTTGTGACCTGCTTGTCTCTGTCCCCAAAGCTGGAGTCAGGGGCACTTGCAGCCATGACTAGCTCTTTACATGGGTGCTGCGTATTCAAACTTGGATTCCCACACCTATAGAGCAAACATGCTTACTCACTGAAACATATCCCCAGCCTTCTGGATTGTATCTTCATACTTCCAGCCAGATAGGGTGTTAAGTGTCTTTGCAGTTGCTAAACTGGACAAAAGTTATTTATTCTTAGAAATTGACCTCCTCCAAAAAGAAAAAGAAAGAAAGAAAATTTAAAAACAGATCAAACCACTGCTTGATTTTTATCTCAGGCTCTGCCTCTGTATGCTGCTACCTCATGTGGGGTTGACTTGAGTCATGCACCACAGGAATCCAAGCTCACATCAGCAGAGGGACAAAAGGGACTCAGTTCCCCAGGATTTGACAGGCTGGAAGAAATGCCCACCTGACATTTCTACAATATTATTATATACCAATGAACAAAAAGGACACCCTAGGCTACATCATAAGGCCCTAGCTATGCTTGCTATCATGTGAGTCCCTGGCTCAAAAGAACAAAAATAAAACCAAACAGCAGAAAAAACAAGAGTAAAATTAACCATGCTTGCCTTACACACGAAATTATGACTGGGCTTCAGAGTTGCTAAAAATGAGCCTCATCTATACATCCAAGCTCTCCTGCTAGCCTTGGTCCCTGGTTCTCAATCCCACACAAGGTAAACCTGTTCTTTGTCAGCATATTCCCTAGTTTTGAGCATCAGTAGAAAATGCTTCTTTTACTATTTATTTTATTTTACATCTATTTTATTTATTCACTATAGTATGCTTGTGCATATATGTGTGTGCATGTGACATAGAATGTATGTTGAGGTCAGGGGACAGTTGCTGGAGTCAGATCTTTCTACCATGTGAATCCTGGGAAACACTGCAGCTGTCAGGCTGGGAATCAAGTCTTTACCTACTGAGTTAACTGTTTATTGACAAAGCTAAGGAACAATCCAATTTCAAATGCCAACTTCACAGCTTAAGGGTATATAGATCATAATTTAGAAAAAATAAAAATGTGTTGTATTTTAAGGTAAAATCTGCTTTCTATCTACACAGAGTCATGAAAGCTACTTAGCACATTTTCTCAACTCTGAGAAAGTCATCAGGCAAAATGCGGATAAACAAAGAGAAAGCACGCAGAGGAGCTACCAGACTAGGGGGTCAATAGCCACAGTAGAAGGCAGTCAATGCTCCTGTAAAGGGACATTGACAGACTACACCAAACAAAAGGAAATTCTTTAAAGGCACTTAATCTTTTTGTAATTTAAGATGGCTTTCTCAAACCAATCCAAATAGTGCTATGTTGTGTTTCATTAAGTCTCATATAAATTGTATTTTAACCCGTGTCTGTGCTCTCCCCTAAGAAAAGCAACCTTTTTTAAATCAAGTGTTCTTGTATGAGAGAAGAAAAAAGGAATACTTAAGATTTAATAAATCAATACTTATTTAGAACCTATGATGTTGAAAGCACAGACAAAATAAGGAAGGAGAAAATCCCTTCCAGCAGTTGAACAAATGCATGTAGCATCACCAGAACGATTAGCAATTGTTCTATTCCTTCTTGTAGCTATTGTTAAGAATAGCTAAAGGAGGGATATCAGTCTGGACAACAAAATAATATACAGACATGAGTCACAGATACATTAACCCTTTAAGAAGGGAGTTGAAATAAAGACTCCTGTATTTTGAAGGTAGTGGGGCCAATGCTCTACATAATCAATAAACTGAAAGCATAGATTTTTAATGTATGTAAATAAATAAATAAACATATTTTTAAGAAAAAAAAGGTCAAAGGGAAAGAGGATTGAGAAGTTTCCAAAAGCATAGAAACACATATAAGTAAAGCACAAATACAAATAATGGGGAAAAGAAAAGTTAATATTAATACAATAGGGATACTTAAAATATAAAAAGAATTCATATAAGTCATACTACAGTGGAGAATTTAATGTAACATTAGAAATGGGGAGGGCATTCCCTGGAAATTAGGCCTCTTGGTACAGACTCAGCTTAGCTTTTTCCCACTGAGCCTCTGTGTCTTCCCTTCTAACCCATCTCACTTCCTTGGAAATCAAAGAAAAATCCACCAAGAGGACATTGTAATTTTATATTTAAAAAATTATTTCTCATTTTACATACCAACGCCAGTCCCCCCTCCTCCCCTTCTTCTGCCCCTCCCACCCTTTCCACCCCTACCAACTCTTCAGAAGGGGTAAGACCTTCCTTGGAGAGTCAACAAAGTCTGGCATACCAAGTTATGCCCCAAACACAAAGCAATCCAAGTTCATGAAAGAAACACTACTAAGCTTAAATCATATATTCACCTTCACACACTGATAGCCGAAGTTCATTCAATACCTCACTGTTGCCAATAGACAGGTCATCTAGACAAAAACTAAATAAATACTGGAGCTAATTTATGTTATACACCAAATGAACATAACAGATATTTACAGAACATTTCACCCAAATACAAAAGAATATACCTTCTTCTCAGCACGTCATGGAGCTTTCTCCAAAACCAACCCACACTGGAACACAAACTAAGTCTCAACAAATATAAGAAAATTGAAATAATACCCTGTAACCAATCTGACCATCACAGATTAAAGCTGGATATCAACAACAACAAAAAGCTAACAAACTCATGAAAACATAACAACTCACCACTGAATGAAAATTGGTCAAGGAAGAAACTAAATACTTTGTGTAGTAGAGAACAATATGAAGAATCAATGGAACGAAGTGTTGCTTCATTGAGAAAATCAACCATATAGACAAACCCTTATCCAAACTAACCAAAAGGCACACAGAGAATATCCAAATTAACAAAATTAGAAATGAAAGGGCAGGCATAAAGAAATACAGAGAATCATCAGATCATGCTTCAAAAAACTGTACTACACAAAACTGGAAAATGTTTTAAAGGAAATGGACTGTTTTCTGGATAGGTCCCGCATACCAAAATTAAATCAAGACCAGATAAACATTTAAATAGGCATATAACTCCTAAATAAATAGAAGCAGTTATTAAACATCTCCCAACCAAGAACCCACCTAGGATCAGATGGCTTCAGTTCAGAATTCTAACAGAATTACAAAGAAAACTAAATCCAATACTCCTCAAATTGTTCCACACAATAGGAACAGAAGGAACATCACTAAACTGCTCTCATGAGGCTATAGTAACCCTGATACCCAAACTACACAAAGATGCAACAAAGAAAGAGAACTACAGACCAATCTCCCTGATGAACATTGACACAAAAATATTCAATAAAATACTGGCAAACCAAATCCAAGAACACATCAGAAAAATTATCCACCATAACCATGTAGCCTTCATGCCAGAGATGCAGGGCTTGTTTAACCACCTGAGACTATATTGGTGTCTCAGGGCCATGCTGCTACCAGGGTCATACTGATCAATCTGGGTGGCCTCTACTGCCACCCAGGACTGTGGTGACATATAACCCCAAGTGGCAGCTGAGGGTCATGTCTAGATTTGTGCCCTATAGCAGACAGGTTCTGAGTTGATATCCATGGCTCCTATTAACACTTAGGACCATGTGGACATCTCGAGTCTGGTCACCCACCTGAGACTGTGTTTGTGTCCTAGGGCCATGCTGCCACTGGGGCCATACTGATCTGAGTGACCTGCATAGTCCCCAAAGCCATGGTGACAACCAGGCCTAAGCTACTGCCAAGGGCCATGTCTGGGTCCCTGACCCTATCATAGTCAGGGTCTGTGTTGATGTCCATAGTTTCTGTTATCATCAAAGACTGTGCTAATACCTGGTATGAGCCATCACTTGGGGACATGTTAGTGTCCGAGGGTCCACTGGAGCCATGCCAATCTGAGCTGGCTCCACCTCTCACCTGATGGGGGGTTGTCCTAGAAACCCCAAGCAACCAAATCAGCTACCATCCAGATCCACACCCAGGCATTTGAGTTGGCCCACCCCAACATATACTCAATCTATGATCTGCCAGAGTGCCTGAAGGGACTAGTCCTTCCTAACCATATCCAAAGGATTTCCATGACTTGGGGCAACAGCAAGATATCCCAGATGAATTTTGATGAGGTTCCAGTATTTATAGTGTACCAGAATCTAGGACCCCTGAGCCAGACCAGTAATGCATTGCATTGAACATTTTTGAGTAAAGCTAAGTGGACAAAAGGGTATACCACTTAACAGGACCACTAAGACAAATGAAAACGTGTTGGAGAGGTGGGAAAGATGGAGGAATGAAGTGGGTTTTTTGTTTGTTTGTTTTGTTTTTAATTAATATTTTTTAATTTTCTCTTTTGCTACAGGGGAGAGGGGTGGGTAAGGAGTAACCTTGGAAATGATGTGAAATTCCCAAAGAATCAATAAAATATATGAAGAACTAAAAATACAACTGTATCCAAGAAGACAAAGAATCCAATTTTCAAATGGGTGCATACCTAAACAGAGAATTCCTAGAAGAGGAAACCAAAATGGCTGAGAAACACTTAAAGAAATGTTCAACATCCTTAGCCATCAGAGAAATGCAAATCAAAACTACTTTTAGATTTCATCTTACAATAATCATAGTCACTAAGATCCATAAAACAAATGACAGTTGATACAGCCAAGGCTGTAAAGTATGAGAAATACTCATCCATTGCTTGGGGACTGAAAACTTGTAGAGTCACTATGGAATTCAGTGTGGGGTTTCTCAGGAAGATGGGAATCCATCTGCCTCAACATACAACTCTTGGGCATAAACCCAAATGATACTTCATCCTACTACAGAGACAGTCACACAACCATGTTCATTGCTTCTCTGTTCATAACAACTAGAAGTTGGAAGCAACATAGTTGTCCCTCAATACAGGAATAGATAAACAAAACAGAATACATTTACATAATAGACTATTACTTAGCAGGTAAAAAAAGAAATGCACATGTAAATTGGTGAGACAAGAAAAAAATTAACCTGAATGAGGTAACTCAGACATAGAAAGACAAATATGGTATGTACTCACTTATAAGTGGATATTAGCTGTTAAGTCAGTGGTAACCAAGCTAGAATCCATAGAACCACAGAAGTTGAGTATAAGATAAGGAACTTGGAGTGGGAGCAGATAGAGCTCCTTATGAAAGGGTAATAAAATATGGATGGATGGATGGATGGATGGATGGATGGATGGATGGATGGATGGTAGGATGGATGGTAGGACAGATGGATGGCATGGGATGGGGGACTCAAACAGGAGTATCAAGTGTAGAGGGCTATGGAGAGGAGGATAAAGGAGGGAATATGGGGAGATACAGCTAAAAATGAGTTTTGAGAGTTAGTATTGAAACTTAATACAAAGGACGCTTCCTAAAATATGTACAAATATGAAAGTGATTTAAATGAAATCACCAAGTAATGAGGAAGCCAGAGTCCCAACTGGACATGTGTCACCAAATGAAGTTTCCAGTATGGAGCTTAGGTTACATATAATTGAATTGTTAGTCAAAGGGGTTTCATGGGTAGTGCTATACAACCCAGGCTACTGCCAAGACTATATATTGATCTTTATAAACTGACAGCAGCAAGGCCCCATTGCTGAAGACAACACCTACACAAATCATAGACTATGGAGAAGTTGAGCCTTGACCCCTATGGGATAGAATTCTTGGTACAGTCATGTACTCTACATGCTACCAAAGGAGAAATGTAAACACTGTTTCAGCTACAAACCCTTTGATCTACAACAGTGTTCTCTCTGTAAGATATGCTATTTTAATGGTGCACAAAGCTTATAGGAGCAATCAACAAATACCTTTTTGACTTGAGGCCCACTCCACCAGACAGAAACCATACTCAACACTGCTTGGGTGACCAAAAGCCTGAGACTGCATAGCACAGGGACCCAGGGTAAAACCAAATACTGCTGTTCCAAAAAAGAAAAAAGAAAAAAGAAAGAAAGTAAAAGGAGCAACAAAATGACTCCTACTGACATTCTGCTATACTCATAGATCATTGCCTTGCTTAGTCATTATCAGAGAAGATTCCTGAAGCACATGGGAACAAATACAGAGACCCACAGTCAGACAATATACAGAGTGAGACCTTGGAATACTCGGCACTGAACAGTTTGTTTCCATCAAATCCCCCCTTCAGGGCTCAGGGAACCCATGGAAAAGGAAAAAGAAACATTGTAAAAATCTTATGAAGGACACCATGAAAACAAGACCCTCTGAATCAACAGTATCAATTCACATATGAACTCTAGAGACTGAGGCAGCAGGGCCTGCATGGGTCTATACCAGATGGGAGTCCTAGAGCTCATCGCTGACCCAGAAGCTATTTCTAATTGGAAACTACTTGCAAATGAAAATTCAGATTTGCCCAAGGGAGTCTTACTGGGGAAACAAACTACTCTTAAGTGTAGGCTGCAAGCCCAGCTGTAGATGGCCAAAAGAAAAAAAAAAAAAAAAAAAAAAACGAACTCAACTTCTTTAGATAGTCTTTATCTCATACTGTCATACCAGGGCCTTTCCTTTTTTAAAAAACTTTTCGGTGGGTGGAAGAATAGAAGAGAGCAAGAAAAAAGATGCCTTAATAGAGGGAGCCATTATAGGTTTAAAGAGAAATCTGGCACTAGGGAAATGTCCAGAGATCCACAGGATGAGATTCCTGAGTGGCAAACAATAGTTCTCTACATGTATATCTGTCTCTCCTGCTTTTCTGTGAGCTCTTTCCCTTCTGTTTGTCTTGTTCTATTCTGATATATGAGTTTTGTTTTACCTTATTATATTTTAATTTATTTTATTATTATCTCTTAAAAGTCTGTTTTCTAATGAGAGACAGAGAGGAGGTGGATATGGAACTGGGAGGAGTGGAGGGAAGGGAAACCAAAATCATGATGTGTGATGTGAGTGAAAAAAAAGCTATTTGAAATAAAAGTGGGAGGAGCAGTATAACTGTGAAATGACACACTACGCATGCAGTTTCTGCTATTGAATTTCTCATTGTGATTCTTTCCAGAGTTGCCAGTTTCTCATCAAGGGTTGTGCCTGGAGCTGTTGTTTCATGTGAGAACATGAATAAGCAATGATGTGGAAGCAGTCCTCTCATTCCACTGCTCTAAGTCCAGGACTAGCACCTGGAACCTTCCCTCTCCACCCTTCCTGTCATTCAGTCCTCATGGTCAGTACAAACAGCATCAAGGATGGATTCCCCTATGTGTGTCATGATCACCCTAGAGGTGGGGGAAAGAAAACACAGAACTCAGTTCTGACTTCTATGTAGAATCTGCCAGAAGCATGGAGCTCCAAATATAACAATGACAACGACGATGACAATGATGATGATTTAATAATATAACATTGACCAACATTTGTGTCCTCACTGGCTTCAACTGACTGCAGCATTCTGTAGCTCACCATGGTGGACTTTTCTATTTATCTTACTTTTCCCTAAAATAAGACTTATAAAAAGAGAAAACTGTTCCTGAAAATTCTGCTTATGTGAATAACAAATCCAAGCATGCAACCAGCAGAGCTGGCGCTCCTAGTCTCTGCAGACTCCCCACTTTAATTTCCCATGTGACTGAAAACCTAACCAGACCTGAGAAGCTGACAGAAGAGGAAAAGAGGAGCAAATGTACTAAGGAGAGCATGGATTATCTTATTAATATACAAGCCTTTCAGTGAAAATTATACCTACCAACCTTTCTAGGGCCTCTTCTTGCAATAGCACTGATAGATTATATAAACTACAGTAGTTAACCAAGCATCTCAACGCTAAGTAAGCATCCACCCAGAAAATGAAGACCTGCCTCACTGTGTTAAAGTACTTAAACTCATAAAACATCAAAGGCAAGCGTTTCCCAAAGTTTTACTCCTCTTACTGATAAATATTAACAAAGATTCCTGAAGTCTTTTTTTATTAAATAGAATGCTAATTACATGAAAGGGATGTCCACTCTTTCTGGCATACAGGTGTTAAATGCCAATAAGTATCTATAGATTAAGATGAATGTGTTATTTCAATGATACGTGTTCTTCATCCAAAAAAACTGACTTGTCTTCTGTCCCCAACATGCACAAGGTCACCTGCCCTAGAGTGAGCACTTGTTGAGCTTATGAACAGTTCAGTTTCTCAAGACAAGTCAAGGCAGAACAGCAAGTCACCCAGTAAACACAGACAGAGACTAAGAACAGCCCCTGCTTCCAGCCCCAAGACCCAGGATGTGAGGCAACTGTTGAAGGTAGCAGCACTTTACTTTTGTAGGAAAACTAACATGTGCTGGCTCAAGATCCCAGCTAGTCAAATACTAGACTTATTGTCCAATATTTGGACTTGTTTTCCAAACTTCAAAAGTGGTGGCAATTGGTGTCTTGGTCACATTTAAGGATGTAGTTCAATGAGCCACAGGCCTGTAAACCTGCACTCAGGAAGACAGCTGACCAATCCTGACTCACACAATAGGAGGAAAAGGAGGCTCAGACATGTCCTGGTCTTCTTCTGTTTTGGCACATGGAAGATTGCTAATCTATCAAAAGTCCCTGAAGAGACAGGTGAACTTTCAGGCATGGATATGATTTAATTCCACTGTTACTCCAAAAGGTGACAGTTCCCCACAGATCACAGGAGGCATTACCATTTTGATTAGTTTGTCCAAGCATGTAACCATTACTTTTCATACTCAGAATATCAATGAAAACTGTTCTGTTCCTTGTATGTGTGTTTGTTTGTTCATTGATTTGGTTCTTATTAGCATATATTCATTTATGACATTGTCCCTCAAATCTATTACATACTTGGATTCATTCTGCATGACCCTCCCTTCCTTGATGCCCCATTCTCCTCTCAAATAAACCCCTCTCTCCTTTCAAGTCCTTTTCTGAAGTCTAGATTCTGAATATAAGAGGTAACACAAGGTGTTATGTCAGTATAGCTTGTTTTACTTAACATGATGATCTCTAGCTTCACCCATTCTCCTACAAATGACATAGTTTCATCATCTCAATGAAACTAGAGTATGTACATATGCCAGATCTTTTAAGCCATCCATTAATGGATGGACAACTAGATTATTTCCTGAATTTGGCTATGTGGATAGTGCTTTGGTACACATGGATATACAAAAATCCATCTGATAAGCTGACTTAGAGTCCCTCAGGTATTTACCCAGGAGTGGTGCAGATGAATCACATGGTAGTTATACTGACAAATCTCCACAGGAATTTCTATAGCGTCAAGCTAATCTGCTTTTCTTATAAGTAGTATAAAAATGTTCCCTTCTGGAAGAAGAGGAAGGATGCAGAGGTCATGAGAGAGCAGAAAGGTTGAGTGAGGGGAAGAATAGAAGAAAGGGTATGTGATAGTAGGGTTTTAGTTGGAGGGGTGATAGGGGAGGATGAGAGGGAGAAGGGAACTGGGATTGTCATGTAAAACAATCTTGTTTCTAATTCAAATTAAAAAAAATCTGAAAAAAAATGTTCCCTTCCAAACATCCTCTTTATCATTTGTTGTTTGAATGAAAGCCATTAGGGCATGATAGAATCCATGTGTGGTTCTCATTTTTCCATCTTAAACAATGAAAAAAACATACTAAGGCTTACCAACACTGAGTGATTGATCCAACATCCTGGAGATCAGAGGGATAAATATGTGGACTTAGAACTGTCTGCAGAGGGTTGGAGCAATGGCCCTGTGCATAAGAGCACTTACAGCTCTTGCAGAGGACCTAGGTTTAGTTCCCAGCCTACCCATGTTAGTTGACAACTGCTTTTAACTCCTGGTCCAGGGGATCTGGCATGCTATTCTGAAATTTGAGGGTTCATGCATGCATATCATTCACACAGAGACACTTGGGTACATTCACATACACATAACATGAAATAAAAATTTAGAAACAGAACTATCTGAGATGAATCTGAGGGTTTTTCTACTGTAACTGTCTCAGAACACAGGCATGTTTTCTGAAGCATGTATAGTTACAGGTTCTACATCTGTGGGTTCGAGTAATTACAGATGACAACTACTCAGGAAAAGCACCATGTTTGTATTTAAACTGCGCAGATGTTTTTGGTTTGGAGGGTGTCAGGAAAGCATAGCACTTGCAGGGCTCCATCTTCTTGAGTAAGACCCAGGGGAAACACAGAATTTACCAGGGCAGGAATCATGAAGAAAAGACTGTGGCAGTGAGGGGACAAGAGGAAACCACTGAATGATGATGGGAAGTCCAGACTTTCAGGCTTTCTCCCCAGGTTTAACTCACATTAAGGCTTCCTGAATAACAGCAGGAAACAGCCAGCATGACATAGTGTCATGTTGATTGCAACCATTGGCCCCAGAGAGCAGCTCATAGACACCATGAACACACAGTAGGCTGTTGTTTTTTGTTTTTTTACTTGTGCCCACATGCTCTACTTACTCTAACAAAAAGGACAGGGTAGAGATAATGGAACTGGTATTCTGTAGCCCTGTTGGTCAATACAATATAGAGTATTTCCCAGATCAACCATCTTCAAAAAATGTAATTCATTCCCAGAAATCCTTAGTCCATGTGCAGATCCATCATTTATGAGCTGAGGGACTTGAAGTAAAGAAAGTAGCCTACCAAGGCTCAGATTCCTCACTTAGAAATAGGAATAATACCATCTGTAGAGAGTGAAAGGTGTTCTAAATACAAAAGTAAGTACCTTGCAAGACTATGAATCTTCTTGTTTTACACTCATTATGTATGAATATTGACTTCTGGATGAATTGTTTGATGGCTACTATCAGTTAAGGACTTTGATGACCCTCCCTTGGCTATGGAGTATGAATTCCAAAACCAATGGTGCCTGAATTCTACAGACAAATAGTTGTCACTAAGTATTCATGTAGGGTAAATTCAGAGAGTAAAATTCAGAATTGTCCAAGTCCTTTATATAAATGATATGGTATTTGTATCCAGCCTATTGACATTCTACTTCATACAACAATGCATGTCTAGACTATCTATCATATCTAATACAAGGCAAATGCTATAGATGAATAATTGTCATATTAATTTCCAGAGGCATTATGACAATAAAAGTCTTCATGTGTTCAATACACACAGTGCTATTTCTGAATAGTTGCAACATGCAATTACTTAAATCCACAGATACAGAACCTGTAATTGCACTTTTGTTCCCTAATGCTTGCCTAAAGTAAAGTCTGATTCATAAATTAAGCACAGTAAGAGATTAACAGCAACAACTAATAATAGAAGCAAAATAGAAAAATTTTAGCAAGGTACTATAATGAAAATCAGGCAGGTATGATTTCTCCCTCCTGCACCCCCTCCCTTGGTGCCCCACAATGTGTTCATTTGCTGGGGTGTGTTTATCAGGCATAGTTAACTATAGGGCCTAGGACTGAGACTAACATTACTACTGCCGAGAAAGGAAGGCAAATGTACACCTAGTGATTTCTCAAGGGTTGCCTTGCCTTCAGGACCACAAACACAACTTTGTGCCTTTTCCACATATATTCTTTCTAATGCTCACTCTAGCTTAGAAAACTGGTCATTTTAATTCCCACAGTTACCCAAAGTTTCTAATAGGTAGTTCAGATTGGTAATGCCTACTAACAACAACAACAAAAATGATTGGTCACTAGTATTATTTCTGAAACCAGTAAGTTAAAATAGAAGATGGCACAATAGTTCCTTACTTACATTAATTCTAATTATCTGTCCTTCTGTTAGCTTTTGATATGCAGCATTTTCAATAGCTAATAGCAAAGTAAAACTAAAATTTACATGTAGGTCACATGTAGGTGTAATATTAGGGACTTAACACAAAGACTGCTTTCAATTGGGTTTTACAGCCCAGAATTTTCCCTCAAATAAAATATGAGCAAGCCCTTAGCTGGTAGGACTGCACTGAGTAATGAATGTTCTCAACTGAGTTCCAAAGGCTGAGAGCACCAGGTGTCAGAGTGAAGAGGGAGCTTGGGACAGGGAGTATGGCAGTGTTTAGTACCATATGTGTGATACAACATCTTATGCTGGTCTATTTGGCCAGCGTATGACCGCAGCTTCCAAACAGAAGGTCACAGGAGAGACAGCCTTCTCCCCTACTGAAGAGTGATTGGTCATCCACAGATTCCAGTTCAAACATATCTCAGCCTGAAATATAGGAATGGAATTTTCTTGAATACCCGTCACCAGTGGGAATGTGTTAAATTCTGGTTTGGGTTCCCACTATGAATGACTGTGACAATTAATGTCAGATGTCAACATGATGAGATCTGCAAACACTAGGAAGATAAGCCTCTGGGAATGGTTATGGGAGGCTATCCTTAGTCAATTAAATGGGGAGACCCATCCTGAAACGAGTTGCTCTGTTCCTTGGATTTTTGGATCCTGTCTGAGTAAGAAGGAGTAAGCTAGCTGAGGACAAACATTTACCACTTTGTGCATCCTGATTGTGAATACAATGTGCCTCAAGCTCCTGCTGCCATAACATCACCTCCATGATAGACTGCCTATCCTGGGATTATAAATAAAAATAAACCATATCTCATTTAAGTTGTTTTTGTCATGGATAGCTGATCACAACAACAAGAAAAGAAATTGATACAGTCTTCTAATCAGGGTTTGAAAATATATAATATATAAATATACACAACAGTCTCTATCTCTTCCCCACTCATCCACACCTCTCTGACTATGGAACTTGCCATGGAAACATATCAGCAGGTACCTCTTCCAAGGTGGTGTCTGAGATGCCATACCCCGTCAGGTGCAGGTGATGTAAGTTCTGATCCAGAGCCTGGCAAAGTCCCTTGAAGCAGGTCTTGTCTGCATCCTTGGGGATGGTGTAGGTAAGCTCACCTCCACTGCTATTTTTGAGGAATGCTTGTGGAATATAGACCTGTATCAAGGATGTAACATGAGCCACATCCTTGGGCTCCTGGGTTTCTAGGATAGAGGGCTACCAGAAAGATAAATGGGTAAGAAAGCAGTAAGGAAAATCAATCCAAACACACTTTTTGAGTAATATCCTCATATACGTGCTATTTCAGAATTCTATTACAAAACAATGATAGGTTGTTGCATTTAAGCAGGAGGGGACCTTTCAATGATGCGTTGCACATTTTCTCCTCTTTTTTAACATGTGTGTATGTGTGCACAGGCACATATGCACCAATGTGGAAGTCTGAGGACAAGTTCAAGGCCACCCTCAGAAAACCTATCTCCTTTAAGGCAAGGTCTCTCATTGAACCTGGAGTTCATTAATTAGGACAGGCTGGCTGGCCAGTAAATACCAGAGATAATTATTGGCCTCTCTGCACTGGGATTACAGGTGTATGCTATAAACCCTGGCATTTGTATGTGTGTTCTGTGTTACCAACTCAATGTCTCATGTTTGCAAGACAAATACTTTGCCAGCTGAGTCATCCTCTGAGCCCCCTTTTTCTATTTTATAAAACATGAATCTACAGCAGTAAATGTGGTGAGCCTACTCTTGACTCATGTACCCATACTCATTCCAAATGCTCTGGAGACATTTCAAGTGATACATTGGAATAATTCTCTCCTTCCCAGAGAGATCATTATGGAGACTCAAATCCTAGCAGTTGTGCAAGAAACAGGTTGGAGTGTTCCAAAAGTGAGAAGTAGGATTCCTAGCCAACATTAAAGGGGCCTACTCTGAATAACAACATAATCACCTCAATTAGAGAAAAGGCAAAGAGAAGCCACCCTCAAAGGAGTCAAGGGCAGACTTTTTTGAGGGTCATCAAGGGTAAGACAGTCATGAGGACCTTGGTAGTGAGTTTCTGGATTCTATTCCCAGAAACTCTGTTCCTTTTCTGGCATTAACAACTACAGATGTGACTTAGGTTTGATCTCTCAGTTCCCAACCATAATTGTTTCATCTCCTAGCTGCTCTGATTCTATGATGGGCAAGGTTCGAACCTCTGGAAGGGAATATCACTTCAAAATGATTGCTAGAACTCTTTGGCCATTGTGCTTCCGGACAGTGACTCTTGGTATCTAGCAGGTCATTCTGACCCCTCTTGTGTTTCTATCTAGAAGATTAAATGCACCCTAGAGCTCACAGAGGATATCCCTCACTGCTCAGGCCAGAAAGGAGTTCTTTAGGCTCCTGAGATATCATGCACAAAAGGCCTCCAGTTGGACATTATTATTGCACAAGTGTCCTGCTTTGTTTCTGGTGACGTGAATGGGACAGGGTTTCCTAGTGAAATAAATGAGTGGCACTTCTTACTTGTTTGGTGAGTGTCAGGGTGAGTCCTTGGCCATAGGTCTCCTTCAGGCCTGCAGGAGGAGCATAGCATCTGAGTCTCCCCTGCTGGAGGACAGCCACGTGATCACTGAGCATCTCAGCTTCATCCAGATGGTGGGTTGTGAAGATTATTGTTCGACCTGTGTCCAAGCACAGAATGCATTAGAACCAGCGTAACAAGTGCCCTGCCCTAAGAATGGTGGATTGGGACAAGATCGAAAGAGAGTTAACATGTTTTAAATGGGGGGACTGGAATGGTACTGAGTAAAAACATAACCAAGTCTACTTTGAGAATTAGAGATCCTGAAAATTGTTTATTATAGTTTCCCAAAAGGTCATGACTGCTGTTTCACAAATACCTTCCATGGCTTCCTCCATTAGACTTAGGAGACACTGTTAGGCAGGAAGGGAGAAACAGCTATGAAATAAAGGCCCTAAATTCAGCAGTTTTGTTTTCTAGAGCTTAGATGTAATAGCATTGAAACATACACTGCATCCTAGAAATCACTTAGAAACCTTGAACCACAGGAACTTGGGACAAGTGTGGGAGCTGGGGATGGGAGATTAAGCCTTCCTAAGGGGAGAGATGGCTGAGTCTGGCACTGTGGCTTCCTTCTGCAGAAAGGCATGTCAAGCTCACATGCATCTACAATGAATTGAGAATTCGTTACCTTACCTTGTGGAGAAGAAAAACTTTGATTTACCTTAGGAGAACAGACACCAGAGAAAGTCAAGGTATTTGAGGAAATATACTTCAGTTAATGTAAATAGATGATGTTCTCGATTTTAGCTACTCTCTCCCCATTGTGTCCAATTGAGCCTCATTTAGCTGGTCTATCAAATAGAATAAACATATTCATTGATTCTGGTTTCAAGAACAAATCCTTAAATATAGAACGACAAACTTGATTTTAATTCTACTTAATCACACAGTTTTTATAAAGGAGAAGGATTAAAGGGCAGAGTCTTACTCTTTTTGTTCTCTCCTTTAGTTTGTTTTTATTATTGTTTGGTTTGATTTTTTGAGGCTATATTTCAATCTGTAACCCAAGCTGGTCTAGAGATCACTCTGTATCCCAGGTACACTTCAAGTCCAGAGTAATATTCCTATCTCAGCCCTAGCATTTCTGGGAGGTAAGCCATGGCATCTGTCTTCCAGTTAACCTTTTAGAATCCATCGAGAAACAATTAATTGTAGTGCAAAATGCAATAGGAAGTGGAATGCCCACTGCCCGTGGACATCTTTGTCTTTTAGTTCCTGGGGCTAAGAAAATAGACTCATTGCCTGACCTAGAACTATCAGAGGCAAATTAGTTACTTTGATTAGAGCTATCCTACAGTTCAGATTCATGTCCCTGTACAACAAAAGTCTAAAACAGAAGTCCACTCATTCCAGATTCTTATGGGAAATAAAGGGGGAAAGGGTGGTGTAACAGGCTGGGAAAGCAGGAAGAGGCACAGATAATTGGCTAAATCACACAAAACTTCAGTTATGTAAAGCAGGAAATTTTGGAGACCTGTTACAAAACCCAATGACTACAGCTATTCATTATGAATGTGAAAATTACTGAGAGATTAGCCCGTCAATACTACACACACACACACACACACACACACACACACACCATGTACTTTTGTAAGATGATAGGCATGTTAATTAGCTCTATTTAAACCTTTATGCATACAAATATTGAACATCATGCCACATGCACAATTTTAACTTGTCAACTACACTTTACTAAAGCTGAAGAAGGTAAGTAAATAATTCCCAAAAATTTATATTACAGCCACTGATATTTGATCCATTATGGCTTCCAGTGGATATTACAGGAACCCAAGATGCTGCTCTACACTCAAAGGATATTCTTCCAAGCCATCACCCTATTGTTGCTTCTAATTCTGATGGTGCAGCCTACCCTATCCATTTCTTCCGAACACCTACAGCTCCTGAATTTGTCTCTTAGGCATTTTTAAGTGACAATAACCTCTCGTGTATGAAAAGACCACACATCAGATACTGAGCCATGCACTTTCACAAACAGCTCATTTAATTCTTAGCTCAGTAGTTCTCAACCTTCCTAATGCTGTGGCCCCTTCACATAGTTCCTCATTTTGTGGTGACCCCCAACCATAAAATTATTTTGTTGCTGCTTTTAACTGTAATTTTGCTACTATTATGAATCATAATGTAAATACCTGATATTCAGAATATCTGATATGAGACCCTCTGTTGGGAAGGTCCTTCAACCTCCAAAGGGTTGCAATCAACAGGTGAGAACCCTTGCCTTGGAAAACCCTATGAGACAGTGATGCAGTCTCCTTTTGCAAGAGAGAAAACTGCAGCATAGAGGAGCTTGGCCATCTCTCCAACCTCACAAAGGAACTGTACAGCCAGTGTGAGATCTGTTTTAGGCGTCTGCTTGTGATGTGCCACCTGGCTCTGGTGTCTCTGCCTCATTATTGATCTTCCCATGGTAGACACTGAAATGCTGGCACTGGGGCTGATCAAAAGCTCGCACTGTCCTCCAAAGAGCAAAACACACACACATGAGATTCCCAGTAGATTGAGCACCTGGTGCCCAATGTTCTGATGGAAAAATCTCTTTTCTCCTCAGCAGGTAACATTTGTTTCCACACTGTCTTAAATCTTTCTCACAAAGCTATGCCATTTGCCAGTTGAGGGTGTTTACAGGAATAGACTGTATATTTTCATTTCTGAAGACACATTTACCTTTCACTACTGTCTAGCTAATCTTCTTGCAGACTAATAATTTTGCACTTCAATCAATACAGTAGTTCCAAAGGAGTCTTCCAAAGATGAAAATAATCACCATTAAACAACAAAGGATGTAACAGCAGAGTTTAATGAAGACTATATTTTTCTAAGACTTGCACTGCATCTGTCTATTCTGATTATTTAAACTTTAAACAAATGTTCTGTCAACTAACCACTCAAGAAAGGAATAGCTGGAGGGTGGGGAAGAGAGCTGTGAAATGCCATCCTTTGGATATGGAATGACTGATACACATATGAACTCACAGCAGTGTGGCCACCTGCACAAACTCAAGCCAGCTATTGCTGGGGAAGAAGAAGAATTCTTTCTTGAGGATTTGGCCACTGCTAGCTCTCCTATGCTCTGATAGATGGCTCCACCTCCGTGTGCCCATGGGCAATTCTACCTGGATTTAATGAGTTATAAATAAAAACGACATGAAGTTTGAAGGGGCATGTTGGGAGTATATGGAAACTGTTGGAGGGACATAGGGGGCTATATATGATATTTAATAATGTACATGTATGAAATTCTCAAAATTAAAAGCAAATTCCAGAGTAGAGAGAGAAGGGGTTCGAAAAGAAGTATTTGCAGTTGAGGGTTGCTGGGATAGAGAAAACCATTTTTCTTTGGAGCTAATATTAAGTTGCTTGTTCCCCACTAGATGACTTAACACTCATACACATATGTAGAGCACTAGTTGGACTCAGTGAGCTATTTTTTTGTTAGTTGATTATTTACCTCTTTTTTAATTTTTATTTTAATTAGGAAGAAGATTATTTTACATGTCAATCCCAGGTCCCTCTCCCTCCCCTCCACCCCTGCCCCCTCAACTAACACCCTACCCTTTCTGCTCCCCAGGGAGAGTGAGGCCTTCCGTAGGGCGTCTTCAGAGTCTGACATATCCTTTGGGATAGGACCTAGGCCCACCCCCTTGTGTCTAGGCTCAGGGAGTATCCCTCCATGTGGGATGGGCTCCCAAAGTCCATTTCTAAACTCGGGATAAGTACTGATCCACTGCAAGGGGTCCCATAGATTTCTGATGTCTCCTCACTGACACCCACATTCAGGGTATCTGGATGAGTCCCAAGCTGGTTTCCCAGTGATGACTCTGGGGGCCAAGAACTCCCCATTGTTCAGGTCATCTTTTTCTGTGGGTTTCACCAGACTGGTATGGACCCCTTTGCTCATCACTCCTCCTTCTCTGCAATTGGATTTCAGTTCAGTTCAAGGTTTAGCTGTAGGTGTCTGCTTCTCCTTCCACCAGCTGCTGGATGAAGGCTATAGGGTGGCACATAAGTTAGTCATCAATCTCGTTATCAGGCGAGGGCATTTAAGGTAGCCTCTCCTCTGTTGCTTAGATTGTTAGTTAGTGTCATCTTTGTAGCTCTCCAGACATTTCCCTAGTGTCTGATTTCTCTTTAAACCTATAATGTCTCCCTCTATTATAATATCTTTTATCTTGCTCTCTTCTGTTCTTTACCCCAACTCAACCTCCCTGCCCCAAATCAAAACAACTCTGAGATGCCATCTTACACCTGTCAGAATGGCTAAAACCAATAACACCAGTGACAGTTTATATTGGAGAGGATGTGGAGAAAGGGGAACACTCCTCCACTGCTGGTAGGAGTGCCAACTTGTACAGCCACTTTGGAAATCAGTATGGCTATCCCTCAGGGAAATGGGAATTAGTCTACCACAAGATCCAGCAATTCCCCTCTTAGGCATATACCCAAAAGAAGCACATTTATACAACAAGGGCATCTGTTCAACAATGTTCATGGCAGCATTATTTGTAATAGCCAGAACCTGAAAGCAATCTAGATGCCCCTCAACTGAAGAATGGATAGAGAAAACGTGGCACATTTACACAGTGGGGATAATGGAATCATGAAATTCGCAGGCAAATGGATGGAACTAGAACAAACCATTCTGAGACAGGTAACCCAGTCACAAAAAGACAAACATGGTGTATACTCACTCATATGTGGATTTTAGACATAGAGTAAAGGATTACCAGCCTACAACCCACACTGCTAGAGAAGCTAGTAAACAAGAAGGACCCTAAGAGAGACATACATGGTCCCCTGGAGAAGGGGAAAGTGACAAGATCTCCTGAGCAAATTGGGAGCATGGGGATGGGGAAGGAACTAGGAGAATGAGAAGGGGAGAAGAGGAAGGGTAAAGGGGTCAGTGAGCTATTTTAAAAAGCATAAAATTGGAAGTCAATGGGGCAGGGAGACTTTGAGGGAGGCAGTGAGGGATGGCTATGTTCAAAATACATTATATATATGTAATAATTTTTCAAAAACTATTTTAATGAAAAAGTATGGATCATTAAAATATAATTAATATTTTTCCAACGTTTTTTATTTGAATTAGGAGCAGGATTGTTTTACATGACAATCCCATTTCCCTTCTTCCACCCATCCTCCCCTACCTGCCTCCCCCGCAAAACCTTATCTGTCACATATCTTCTCTGTTCTCCCTGGATGGTGAGGCCTTCCATAGGGTGTCATCAGAGTCTTTTGTTTCCTTTGGGATAGGGCCTAGGCCCACCCCTGTGTGTCTTGGCTCAAGGAATATTCCTCTATATGGACTGGGCTCCCAAAGTCCACACCTATGCTAGGGATAAATACCTATGCTAGGGCTTCTACAGGAGGTCCCATAGAACAACTCTATCTCTGATTCTTAAACAATAGTGGTGGTTTTGTACTGTTTAATTTGTACAATTCACAAGAGCAGGGGAATTATAATCCATTCATCTAACCCTCATCCATCTTCCTTATCAGTCCCATTGAAAGTGGCAGGAAAGTCAGGATTCCAATGTCTAATTTTAATCAGTGCCATGAGCTGCATTTAGTGTTTTCCATCCGAGCTTCCCATTTTCTCAATCCTGGCCCTTCTTGTGTTCTCACAAATGGCATGCAAGTAAATGGAACAAAGAGACTGAAGGAAGTTACAAGTGGGGGGAAGAGAATCTAACCTCTTTTGGTCTGTGTGTGGTGACTGAGACAGTCACTGTCCTCTCACCCCCTGCAGTTGTAGCTTGGGTAGTGACTCCCTGAAGGAGTCAAACCAAAGTGTTTCATATTCCATTGTTCCTGCTTTTCTGAGACATTCTAGCTGCAGATCCTGAAACCTGCTCTGGCCTCCAGCAAGACAGCTCCAAGGGCAGCAATCTCTCACAACTCTGGTTTCCTCTTAGTGTTGCAGCTGTGGATCTAGCAAGAGTGAAAACACCAGTTCCTGATTCTCAGGAACACTCAGCATCCTGACTTCCAAGCCAGCTCCTCAGACAGGACCTAAATTCTTCCCATGAAGCTTCACAACCAAAACCAAGAATATATGGGACAGCAAAGCCGTATCTGCTGGCCCCATTCCCCAGCTTCTCAAACTGTGTTCTCCTTCTGTAATTCCTCAGAGCTACAGGACAGAAGAAACAGAATTGTTGCCTATTTGCTGAAGAAAGAGGCAGGCTCTAGATTGTTCTTTTCCCCTGGTTTTCTTCTACAGCAAATCCTGATCTACCCCCAAGGATGTTGGAATTTTAAATCAAGCAGAAGTAAAATCATATGCTAGGAAAGGAAATGGGGAAACAACGTGTTATGATTGTGTGCAGCCCAGCCTCAGATGTTTTGATAGTCTCTCATCAGCACTGAGATGTGCTTGACTGTTCCCCATGTTCTGTTCAATGAACTTTTCTATGTAAAGTGCCTTTTGCATACTTCCTACCTGTCTGGAGTATGGAAACAGTCAGAAGTTGAAAAGCAGCAGTTGCTTATCCAGTGCTTACAATGGTCAATGAGCATATTACAAAAGACATATGGACCTTCTAAGGCAGAGATATATTTCCCTCCTTGCCAGCCAGCTTTTCTCTAGAGATGTGAGACTGTCACATGTCCATCTCACCATGCCTCAGCTTCCTCATATAATACAAGGTGCTACCATTTTGATTCTGAAAACCTTCCATGGTCTACATATTAAGAGCCTATTTGCCAGCTTGATATGCTAAAGGGAAGTGGTAGGACCTTCATGAGATGAGGCTTGCTAGAAGGAAATTAGGCCCTTGGATCATGTCCCTCCTGGATCTGTTTCTGTGCCATCATGAAGTGGCCATCTTACCCCATCTACCATAATATACTGTACCATCTGCAGGTCCAAAGAAAAAGGACTACTGTGACTAGCACTAATTGTCAACCTGAATGGCCTATAGACTTTTCAGAGGAGAACCCTCAATTCAGAGATCACCCACATCAGGTAAGGTAGTGAGGAAGTGTTTTGAATGATGATTGATGTGGGAGGGTCCAGCCCACTGTGGGCACCAGAACCATCTCTGGGGAGGAGGGCTTGAGTGCCTGAGCTGAATAACACAGCAAGACCCGAAGTGACCCAGAGAGTGAGTCAGCAAATCATGTCTGTCCATGGTTCCTGCCTCTAGTTTCCTGCTTCCAATTTCCTGCTTCCAGCTTCCTGCCTCGAGTTCCTATTCTAACTTCCTTCAATGACAGAATATGGCCTGGAAGCATATGATAAAATAAACCTTTTCTTTCCCAGGTTGCCTTTTGTCAGAGTATTTTATCCAGGTAACAAGAGAGCAAACTAGAATGAGGACTAACCACTCATCTTCTGGAATCTTTGAAATTATGAGCCCAAACAGTCTTTTTCTCTTCTAAGTTAATTAATTATCTGCCACAGCAGCAGAAAGCTGACTAACTCTGGAAAGTTTGTTTTTGATGACCTCTAATTGCATCCTTTCATCTTTCATACTTCTAAAATGTAATGTCATTTGGGCAAAACCCGCTTCAAATGATATCACCTTTAACTATAATCTCACTAACTGTATCATTGCTAATATTGGGTTAAAAGATCAAACACAAAGTTGATAGTCTAAGTATTATACATATATTAGCAAAAACACAGCCCATAAAATTTTAGAATATCTTACTTTTTCTGAACAAAATCATGTGTCCTCATTGTAATGTGACTTGCTTCATATATTCAATAACCAACCTTTTCTCAAGTGCAGCATTGTGGAGAGAGAAAGTAGAATGAGGTTCACCACCTACCTTCCCGGTACTTGAGTAGAATGTCCCAGAGGCTGCGACGGGAGCAAGGGTCCACCCCACTGCTTGGCTCATCCAGAACCACTGTCTTTGACATGCCCATGAAAGCAATGCCAATGGAGAGTTTCCTCTTCATGCCTCCAGACAGAACTCGAGCTGGCTTGTGCTGATGCAGAGTTAGCTCTACTTCATCAAGAGTTCTGGAACAACAAGGAAGTACTCATTCTTCTGCCTGAACACCTGAAAGCTTTGCTCTGGGTTTCATGTCATGTAGAATGACTTACTGTGCCTAAGGTCTTTATAAATGTTCAGGGTTCATATGCCAATAATTAGGGATGCTAGGGTGCATGCTAGGCACAATAGCATTGGGCTTATAGCTGGAAATCTGATACCATGTCATTGGGTCAAGTGTGATGCTAGTCATGGTAGCTTCAAAGTTGTGTGGAAACTACTTTGGTCAACAGTCTAGAGAAGCTTCTCTCTTCTTTTCATTCAGGCCTCCCACAAAGAAGGAACCTGAATTCTTCTAATGCATATGGAGAATAATACATAAGCAGAGGCAAAGCCCCAGGGTTCACTAGAGTCCTTTAACTCACTGACCCACTGTGCATGAAAATTTTATAACCCCATTTAAACTGACTACATAATCAGGAATTTGCAATGATGCCCTTTGCCAAATAGAAATCACCAATTATCATTAATATTAGAGTAAATCTCCAATAGTCTTTCAATCTTGAGAGTTCTAGATTTCAGAAAACTAAAACAAGAACTTTTTATATTTATTGTTTTTTAAAAAATATTTCTCATATATTTTGATCATATTCTTTTCCCTCTCCCATTTTCTCCCAGATCCTTTCTACCTCCCTACCCATCCAACTTCATATTCTTCCCCTCTGTAAAAAAAATCAAAATAAACAATCAAATAAAAAATCAAAAAGACAAAGCAAAACAAAATTTAAAAAAAGCACCTAAAAACATGGAATCCATTTTGTGCTAGAAAATGTGCAGTCAGTAAGAGACTTCGGAGCACTCAAACTTACATGGGATGTCAAACCACTTCCCTCCAAGCTCAGGGCTCTATGCAAAGAGGAAGTAAAATGATTTGAAGAGCCAGATGTGAGGGACAACTCCAAGGAAACAATACCTTCTCAACACAACAGGGCTGATGCATGAATGAATTCACAGAGGCTATGTCAGTATGCACAAGTTCAACCCAGACAAAATCTCAGCATGAAGAAAGGGAAGCAGACACAAAGCCCCACTCCTAACCAAGAAGTTATTTGCAATTCATAGCTCCTGGAGGAGGGAAAAAATCCACTCTCCTATGGAGTAACACTGGGTACATCAGCCATGCTCCATGGCAGGCGCCATGCTCAGGAGTAGTTGGTCAGCAAAAAGACGTTTAATGTGGTGTATATTCTTCTTACTAAGAGCTCACCCTCTTTTTTCACATCATTCCAGAACCTTTGCTTCAAAGGCACTTCCTTAGCACTCTGACAGTCTACAACTTAAATGTCACTCTGCAGCAAAGGAGAAGGCTGCTAGACAGGTGCCTGAGAATCGCAAGGGATCTGCACAGCTGAGCTTCAAGAACACTTGGCTCCTGGAATGCTTCCAGATACCTAGAAAAGTAGCAAGGGAATGACAAGGACTTCCTTGTCTAATGAATAAGGAAATTTTTCTTGTCAGTTTCATTTTTTCTGCCTGTTTTTGCCTGACACATAGATAGAACTCAATTCAGTTTCTGTCTAGTTTTCAACCAAGAACCAAGGCAGTTTGTGTTTAACCCAAGGTTCAGAGTATACTTCCTGCTTGCTACATCTCAGCCTAATCTCAGAACAGAGACATCCCCTGTTCTCCAGTATAGGCATGGTTCAGAAGACCCCACCAGGAAAGGGGAGAAAGAATGGTTCAGCAAGTGCCTGGACTCTGTGGTCTACCAACACCTTTCTACATGGACCATTCTAACACAGGGAAGGACTTGAGTCCATTCAGCTCACTTGAGGGTGTATTAATGACAAATGAGTCAGCAAAGAACACAGACAAGAAAATCAGTCTTTAAAAACTGTCAAATGCTTCAAACCTGTTCTGATTATATGTCTAACATACCAAAGTGCTTCCTGTTTGTCTCTTCTATGTATCTCATGCTCAAGAACCACTTGTGCATGGGTCCTGTTGGTGACTGTACCCCTGGCATTTAAAAAAATGAATATAATACCAGCTAATGTCAGTGGAGTCAAAGGACTTGACTCTTCTCCAGATTAAAGATACATTGCTAGGACTGTTGGTTTCTTGGATATTGTCTGAGTATGGTATTATGAAAGCCACTCTCTGGAGCTGGAAAATGAATCTTTGGCAAAACCTGATCATTCCCAGCCTGCTGGTTTTAGGGCATGCTTGCATGCTTAGATCAGACATAAATATTAGAGAAAAGTAAACCACTTGCAAACGTTGCCCAACTGTTATTGTCTGCTGTTTTGTTTTTTCTTTGATTTTAAAAGTCCCAGATTACTCGGGAGGCAGAGGCAGGCGGATCTCTGTGAGTTCGAGGCCAGCCTGGTCTCCAGAGTGAGTGCCAGGATAGGCTCCAAAGCTACACAGAGAAACCCTGTCTTGAAAAACAAAAACAAAACAAAAGTCCGAGATTACTCAAGGGCTAGTATTTCCCTAATTATCAAAGTTTGGCAAATCAAAAGAAAATGATAATTTCTGATTAAACTAAATTTCTGATTTCTCATAAAAAGGACAGCAAATCTCCCTAATAAGAATATCATTAAGCAGCAGAGAAAGGAAGAAAGACTTTTTTCTCATATCAAGTCCCAATCATGTGCCAAAAAATATGTTTGGAAACTTCTCTTCAATCATCCATTTATTTATACAGCAAAAGTTTATTGAACCCTTACAATGCATGATACCTGTCACTTTCTAGGGGCAGAGAAATAAATCACATTTTTGTCTTCAATTCAAGAAAATCAGAGTCCGGTGGAAAAGTCAGATAAGGAATTACAATAAGTACAAAGAAACTAAGTCTCTGGTTCTGCAGGAAGGCCCTCTGACTCTAAAGGAAGTAGCAGAAGGGGTCGACCAGATGGACAGGGTGATTTGACAAGGTGGCAATGTTTTAGCAGTATTTTCCAAATAAAGTTGTAAAACAGTTGCCAGAACTTGGGGTGAAATGAATGACATATACAAGAAACAGCAGCAAATCCCATTCTTGCAGTAAAGGAGAGGCCACACAATGAACCCTGGGTAAGAGAGGGGAAATGGGCTTGAGTCAGGTATCGTATCCATCATAAATCCTCTATCTCTCCAGGTCTAGATATATAGCAAGTGACTCATCACAACCTTCAGACCATATTCCTCCCAATTAACCCTAAAGTCCAGGTCACCAGGAACTGTCACATCTACCAATATTGCTGTCACATGCCAATCCTGGATGTGTTCTTAATCTGTCCTACTCCTCAGTTTACTGTCTTGGGATTCTTTGGAATTTAGTATCCAATGTGTTGCCTGGCACTCGGAGTTTTTCTTTAATAATTTATGACTTTTAGAAGCATCATTATTCACCTATGCAGGGAACTTCTGTTCAAACCCATATGTGTTTTATGTGTACATGTATACATAGAGAGAGCTTCTCATGTAACCCAGGCTGATCTTGAACTTGAACCCATACAATATAGGATGACTTTGAGTTCCTGATATCCTAACCTCCACTTCCCAAATATGAGATTTCAGCTGTGGTAGACAATTCACAGTTCATGTATTCTTAATTCTAAAATAATGCTGAGAGTGGATAAAGGTTCCAGACACTCTGCCCTGCCTCCCACTACCTGGTGTGCTGCACCACCTGTGCTTTCTGAAGTGATGACCTTAAGCTTCTTTACAAGGGCCCTGCACTGCCCTGTAGCCAGCAAGGTTCCATCAAGCAATCACCTCTGTACCTCATCCAATCTTTCATTCTCTACTAGACCACTATCAGCAGTGGGCAGATAGGATTCTACCATTCCTGTCTTCACATCATCCTATAACGTCATTTTCCCAGTGTGGCATCATTCTAGTCTGTGCTCTCATGTAGGATAAATTTCCTTGCCTTCTCTCCTTAAATGGTTCTAGAAGACCTCTATCCCCAAACTTCACCTTTAAAGGGCAATAATGGCTGTGTAGTAAAGCAAAGGCCAGTTATTACTCTTCATCTCACTTAACCCTGTACAGAATTGAGGCATTGATCCCTCTGTTTTCTTTGAGGGGCCAGATTCATTCTCCAGTCTTCCTCTGTCCACTCTCCATGTTCATTTGGCCAGTTCTTCCTCATCTCACATCATCATCAGGTTACTGTAGACCTGGATCAATCTGCCATTCTCTCTCAGCTCTACTTTCACATACTGCTCTCATTTTATACCAAGATAACCTGCCCCCATCTTGAGTTCCATAATGTTCACTGGAATTATATATGGTAGCGATATAACAACAGTATTTCAATTACTCCAGGTCTGAAGATGGTCCTCTCTTGGCTACCCTTGTCTTCCTTAGATCAAAGGAGGGGCAGAACAATCATCACCTGCCTCTCAACAAGTGCTCACTCCATAGATTCTACAAGATCTGCCACCTTCTTTGAACTCATGTGTTAATGAATTCAGACCTTAAGGAAAACAAGCTGTGCTACAGAACACTAATCAGAAGTAGGGTGGCTCCAAATCAGATGTTTTCAGTTCTCCCTCACTCTAATTGAGAACTACTGTCCTAAAACATGATCTCATTCTGATTGCTTTTGTGTAAATTGGCTTTGTTGCTAGGTAACATGCTGTGAATTGATAACTGTTAAAGGTTGCCTAGCATCAAAATAAGAAAATGAAATCTATGTAGCATTGTCAGGAGTTTGATTTAAGCCCCTAGTCACTATCACAGTAGAATTTTCTATGACCCAATATAGATACAAATTTTCAAAATAAATAAGTATGTAGACTCCAGATTTAAACATATAAGCAAATATACTTGGCATAAAAGCAAAGCAGTTAGTGCATTAGGGGGCAAAAGAGTACTAACAGAAAATGTCATAATGAAACCCATCATTGTAAGTGAAAATATGCAAAAGAAACATTAATTGAAACAAGTGACCTATGTCTTTATAGTAAAAAGGAATACGTTGTATGAAGCCAATTGGCTATCTAGTATATAGTTCATACATACAAACAGCTATTTCATGTTGTGAACTACCTCAAGTTTGAGATGGTTTTAAGTAGTATAAAGTAAGCATGTTCTCTGTACAATCAAGAGGTAATTGTTACTTACATCATTTCTGCTATTGCTCACTGAGAAAAGATATTATGAGGTGATCAGAGAATAGCATTTTACAGAAGAGAACATGCCAATGGGAAGAATTTTGAGAGGGAAGCAAATGGAAAAGGAAGCATTTAAACAAACTTTGTGGTACCATATGCCACTTTCTACAAGGACTCCTGTCCCATGAGGATCTTTTCCATGACATTGAATTTAATTTGCATTTGACCCTCAGCAAGTGAGCATCTGCCCAAGGGGACATTTGATTTGTTTTACATATGCCCTTGTCATAGTTGGTGTCTAAACATAGGCAGCTATCTCAAGTTGAAATGATCTAAAATGCTGATCTTTTCTGAGATTGAGCAAAGGAAACTTGTGCAACAGTGCATTCCCCTGAAGGACGCTGTCACTTTCTCCTGAAACTCGGCACCAGGAGACTGTCAGGGACAGCTACATGGAGATTTCCCCTGATGCTCTGCTTTCCCATCCTGGCCCCTGAGACCTATGTGACCATTCTGGGCGTGTGGTCTTCTCTTATTTTATCCCTAACAAAGAAAGCCCATAAGACTGCTTTGCCCCATCAATCTAAAATCTTGTGTATAAACCTAGACAGTTCTGCATCAGAAGATGGTCTTCTCAGTTAAGACTTCGGAGAACTATGCTTCTGAAGATTCCATAAGGAACCAGGATTCCCTTACCCCCTTAAGCTCTCTACTAAAGGATGCTAGGGGACATGCCTTGACCACATTTTAAAGCCACTGCTGCCTATATTTGTTAGACCCATTGATCATAGTTAGTAACAAATAATATTCACTTCTCAGGCAATCATAAGGTTCACAGAGCTATGTTGCTGTGGTCAAGACAGTGGCACCAAAATGTCCTGGAAAACCCTTCCTCCCCTGTCCAGTCAGTCTTGTCATCCTATAAACAGAACTTTCTCTGTTCCTACATGCTGCAACCCAAGATAAAAGCATCCAGGTGCACCTAGGGCAGACCTGCACATCCCTATATGAGTTGTGCATCTCTCTGAGGATCAACTGCTACGTCTGCAAAATGGAGACAGCCTCCATATTGCTCTTGGAAGATAACTTCAAATGGGATGACAGCATGTCTTCCACTACTACAAGGTTCTCAGGAGCCCTCACTGGCCTACTTTTCCATCAGCCCCCCACCCACCTGTTCACTGCTGCAAAACAAATCCTCTCCATCACTCCACCCCACCACCTGCCTTGTCCTTAATTTACTATGTGTTCCCCCTTTCAACTCATGTCCATATCATCTTGTGGACACGTGATGCAGTCCTGTGATGCAGCCTATACTCCTCTCCAGGCTATATCAGACTGGAGTAATGTGATTTCTGCCTTTGTATCTGTTATTCTAGGTTATTTTTAGTGTTTCTTTCACCTGTACTTGGATCAACGGGGAGGCAAAGAGCAGGGTGCTGCATCTCTGTCTACAGTTTCTCCCAAGATGGTGCACCTGCTGTGACATGGATATATCTACCTTGCAGACGTCAGACCAATGACAGTCCTGAGCTCATTCATGCATACATACCTAATAAATTTGTTGTTTCTTAGCATGCCAAATAAGAGTCCATCAGCCCTTTTCCTTGTGTCCCTTTGTATTTTGTTTATTCCAGATACACAAGGCTTCTACCTCCTATCTAACCACTCTTTCCATGCTGCCTCAATTCTTTCTCCATTTCCAAGACAAACCATCAAATCTAGTTCTTTTCCAGAAAAATCTCTAAGATTCCCAGGTTGTTGGCTCTGTACTTCTTCTATATATAAGAACCATCTGCCATTTTTCTTCTCATAAACATAGATATTGATAATATTAAATATCTCCATGTTCTTCACCTGCATAGCTAGGCAAAGGCAGGAAGGGGGAGTAGAGAACTGTTTACTAACTTGTTGACTTGCTGCTGTCGCTCCTGCTTGGTCCACCAAGGTGCTTTTATGGAGGCAAAGAGCATTAGGTGCTCCCTCACAGTGAGGTTGTCCAGGAGAACATCCTGCTGTGGACATACTCCCAGCTCCTCTCTGACCTTGGACAAATCTGTCTGCAGGTTCTTGCCATTTATGATGATGGTTCCAGAAGTAGGAGGATAGAGCCCCATCAACATGGATCTGTAGAGAACAAAAATTCAGCACAAACATCAGTGAGCCACTAAGTTCCCAGGTGGTGTATGCAGCTTACAAAGAACTCACACTTTCTAGTGACCAATTTTCCACATGGTCAATTAAAACATAAGGAATTCACGGGATGTTTGTTTGTCCAACTATGAAAGGTAGACACATGAATGTGCTCTGTCTCCCAGGGGATAAAGTGTGATTGTAGACATCTACAGTTGTGTCACACTTGGGCAAATAATGTGAATGAAAGAAGGTAGGCTCAATTCCATTTATATGTAATTCTAGAATAAATAAACAAATTAGAAAATAGTAGGTCAGTGACCATTCAAGGGCCAGGGCCAAAATACGACACAGGAAATCTTGGAAAGGGAAATAAATGTTCTGTCTTCACTGTGGTGTTGGCTCTGACATCACACAAATATACCAGCCCTTACTGAACTACATGCATAAACAGACTATATTGACTTACAAAAATCATCTCTTAAGAAATTCAATAAGTAAATCTTTATTATAAGAATTTCCAAGCCTATTTGGAAATACAATAAAGTTATAAATGTAATGATCCCTCAAGTATCTTTGGGAGTTGGTTCCACAATAGCCCCTTATAACAAAATTTAGATACTCCAGTTTAATATACAAAAAATGTCAGTATGCATGCAGTATCTATAATTTTCCCTGTACTTTAGAGCAATTATATATAGTATTTTTTAATGAATGATGACAAGAAAAATATCTGTACATATTTAGGGCAGATACAATATTCATCAGATAGTTTTGATCTGTGCTAGGCAAATCTATGGAAGTGGACTCTGTGGACAGAGATCCAACTCTATCAGCTCTGTATTAGTCTCAGAGGCCTTTGGTTTAAATGGTAAAGACCCAGTTCAGTAAGTGGCTCTCAGGCTCCAAGCACTGCAGTAAGAGACAAGCACTTAAGATGATTCCAAATGTACTCCAAATATCACTAAAGCCAAATAGTTAGTGAGCACTGAAGCATCTAGAACCTTCTTATTTAATTCTCATAATTTGGCAAGACAGGTACACCAAGCTTCCCTGTTAAGATACATGCATTAGCAAACATTTGCTGAGTTATTGTTTCCATAACTCATGCATTCCCAATTTTCAAGTTCTAAGAGAAACCCTTAGTTCTATTTCAGTTTGTGAGGTACAAATAAAAACACTCTGTGCTCTTCTTTTGATTTGTCTCCAGGGAGACCTTTCTAGAGCTCCACAGACACTAGGTTTCTGCTGTCCTCACTAAGGTTGACAATACTTCCTTTTCATCATTTTTGCTAATCCATACATTAGACTTGTGCATATTTGGTGAGAAAAAGAATAAAAAGTGATTTGCTCAAAGATATAGTCCATAATTTTGGCAGTTAGCCTTAAATAAGGCACTGTTCCACAACCAGCTCAAGGCTATAGATATTCGAACTCATTTCCCCCACTCTGGGGCTACATGATTGAATTTTTTAATTCTTTAATCAAATTTAGATACAAAACCCAAATCCAGGACTTAGCAAGAAAGAGTCAAAGGAAAAGAAGATGAAAAAAGAAAAGCAAAAAATTCTTAAAGTTTTTAAAGAGTTCTCTGCTCCTTTTCTATAATTATTTAAATAAAACTATACTTTAGCAGGTGTCAAAGGAATTCAAGAGATTAAAGCAAAGTATGCTGGATTATTTAAGAAAATAAAAGAAGTTTGGCATATTGCAAAATATCCATCCAACTCGCCAGTTTTTGCAATCTACTCCAGGTCTAAAATATGATTGAGGACTATGGTGGGGGGGTCTTTGGAGACAGAGCTTGTTCTTTCTTCTGAATCACTAAGCTCTATATTGAGATCATGGCAAAACAACAACATTGAAAAATAAAAATGGAAGGAGAAGGAGGAAAGAGGGATGGAGAAGAGGAAAAGAAAATGAGACACACATGATGGTTGTTTTCCCTGCACCATTGGTTCCCAGTAGGGCTGTGATCTGGTCTCTGTGGAAGGTGAGGGTGAGTTCTTGGACAGCCACCTTGTGGTCTTCATATTCCTTGGTCACAGAAATTAAAGCCACTCCTGGGGTACCTCCTTCCAGCTCTCCTGGGCCATTTTGTTGTGAGAAGCCTGTGTAGGGAATGGACATTCATCATGAAAAGGTTCCAACAGCCTGGAAAACAATGCCAACACTATCCAATCATCTGTTCCTTTGGACCAGAATCCTGGCTCTGGGAGGCACGCCAAGCACTTCCACAGTCTTCATTACCAAAAACAATGAGCAAGATGTGTAATGGCAAAACCGTACTGAAGCCACTGACAACAAAGCTTTGATCTCTTATGATAGGAGAACCACTGTGTAAAGAAATACAAATAGATGTGCACAAGGGCTCTGTAGACATGGGAAATAAACAGGCTATTTACACATCAATGTCCACAGGAAATCTTCTCCTGGCATGAGAGTAGATAGGGGATGGTGGGGTATAATCTGCATTTCCTAACCCATCCATAATCTACTTCACTAATTAGAGTTTAAATTACTTTCCAATATCACTGAGAATACAAATCCAGCATGGCAGGATCTAGCTGGTACATGGTGGCCCATCTCCATTCACAGGGACTTTCCTGTGAGTGGCTCTTGTGCCTGGCCCACAGGCAAAGGTCATGATGATGTAGAGTGATTGACATGAATGGTGCTCTCCTATGTTTAAGAACATTTACTGTCATAAGAAAAGTCCCTGGTTTTATGAGAAGTGTCACAGAAGTTAGAACATGTAAATCATTTTGAAAAAGTTTAAGGGTTATACTTGGCAGCTGCTTGCCTTTTCTTTTAGTTTTATCATACCTGTTCATTTTTAATTGTAGCAAACTATAATATATGTACAAATATAAACAATACACAGAGAGGAACACTATAAGTAACAGGTGATGGGACAATTCCCAGGTTCCTGGGCTTATGCAGACATTACCAAAGCATTGTAGCTTAGCTGTCTGGTTGTTTCAGAGCCCAGAGCAACACAAATGGGGGAACCTTGGAATCTATCCAAAACAATAAATGCCTATATAGAAGTAAAAATCAAAACTGACCAGAGCAAAATTCATTCAATGGTGCTTCTCATTACCCACCTTTGTTGCCAAAATCCTCATTGAAGAAGAATAGACCAGAACTCAGAGAGCATCGCCGTTTCTCCATCAAACCACACACACTTTTCCAATAGGATGCAGTGAAGGGAAAATACCATGGTTTCCCTAAACCAAAAGTTCCTAAGAAAGTAAGATAAAGTTAACATCAGAATGTTTTTCCATGTATATGAAAATTCTAGAGTACGTAATCTTAACTAGTCCAAATGAAATGTCATTCTCTACTAATAAATTTCAATATGCACCACATACATAAACCAATCAAATAATAGCATAGCATGTCCCCTTTTGAGGGGAACCCTAAATATTCCACCTTGGGTCAAGCTGGAGCTATCTTCTAGCCTCCCTCAAATCTACTTCCCTCAAGTAACCTAGAGATACACTCTGTAAACTCGAATAAATGCTGGGTGCTCCACCAGGAAAGCCTCTGGCACCTGTGATGCTATTCCTCTTTTTTTTTTACCTGTCTTTAATGCTTGCAAGGGTTACTAGATAACAGGAACATGAAGTCAGTGCTGGAGAGAATTATTCAGAAAGAATTTCTACAAAAACATATAATTAGTAATTCTAGCAATTCCATATAAAACATATCCACGTTCTTTAAATACATTCTCCAGACTCACCTCAGCACGTTTAGCCTGTGTTTCACACAGAAAGAGATGAAAGGGTCTCTAATTATTCCCACATCCAAATTTCCTTCTCACCTAAGTGTGATTTGGGAAACTTACCTGAAAGCCTAAACTGTATCAGTAACTTGGATTAAAAGGCCCACAGAAAGAGATTTTAGTACTTTGACCATCCAGCAGAAGAAAGACATGCAAATACATATTCTACCCAGAATGTTCAAAAGGCTGGTCATATCCTCAAAGGACGGTGAAGAGCTATAACAAGGTCTAGTATTGGTTCCTGCTTTTGTGTTTACTTCTATCCCCAGATTCCTCTTTGAAACCCTAATTCCTAGCCCTTCATGATGTGTGAGTTTTTGGAAAGGTGGTCTTTAAAGGAAGTAGTTAATGGTAAATGAGTCAAAGGGTGAGTGGTTTTGTTTGTTTTTCCCTTGGTAGAAGAAATTTAATAAATGTTTTTAAAAGAGAAAAAGAAAAATGACCATGTATAGATTTTCTATATTTTTATTTTTAAAAATGTTTTAGTTAAAATAGAATTAAAATACCCCCTTCTTCCTCTAGCTCCTCCCAGCTATCCTGCCTCAAGCCCCTCCCAGCCTTCCTCTCAAGCTGATAGCTCCTTTTTGTTTGACTTTCATTACATATGTACAGATAGAGATATAATATAAATATAGATATGTGCATGACAAATAATATATAAATACAACTTGCTGAATCCATTTTTGTTGTTTGTGTGTATATAATTTCAAGGCTGACCTCTTTTCATTGGATAATAAGAAGGTTAATCTCTTGAGGAGGCTAATTCTCCTTCTCCTAGCAGTCATTGTTGTTTGTAGTTCTTTGTTTGGGCTACCCCTCTTCCAGGTCAATATGTCCATTAATATTGTCATTGTTCCATTCTTGCCAAAACAATCATTTCTAAAACAAACTCTTTCACAGCAGACTTCCTGGTATTCTGTCTCTTACAATCTTTCTGCCCTACATCTGTGATGTTCCATGATTCACAGATGCAAGAGCTGTAGGTATACGTTTTGGGGCTGGGCTCCCCATATGTTGATCTCTTCATTTTGCCCAGCTGTGGTCTTCTGTGGTGGTCTTCATTTGCTGTAAAGGGAAGCTTGATAGCTTCACTTCTCTGTGTGTATAGTTGCTTAGCAATGTTCATTCATAACATTTGGGAAATGGGAACAACTTAAATGTTACAACTTAATACTTACCCATATACACAATGGGCAAGTATTGTGTATATGCACAATGGAATACTATTCAGCTATAAAAAATGAGATCATAAAATTTTCAGGTAAATGGACAGACCTAGAAAAGATCATGTTGACTGAGGTACAAAGACTCAGAAAGACAAATGCTGCATCGTCTTATTTTTCTGTGGTTTCTAGCTCCATAGCTCCAGATGGGAGTATATAACCTGGAGTAACCACATCAACCAGGACAGTATAAAGGGACAAGCATGGTGGCTTCTGGGAGGAGAATAGCAAGGGTTTGCCTAAAAACAGAGTTGGCTTCAGAAGCTATGCAGTGGCTGGCTTCTACTCTCACTTACCTGTCTATGCAAAGATATAACAGGTATACCAGCAAGAAATATCAGGATATCCTTTCACACAATGTTCCCTGGCCTCAAACAAAAGGAAAAAGCTCATCTCATCTTTGGGTCCCAGCTTAATTACAAATTATTCAATAAGCTTCATCACAGACAAGCATGAACAATGCATTTTTGGAAACAAAAGAGATAACAAGCAAACAAATACAATGGGAAATTATTCTGCATTTGCCAGCTGCTGCCCTCAATCTCCCAGCTTTTCATGAAGTGACAGTGTCCTACTGAGGGGCTTCTTAAGTACACATGTTCAGCCATCCCTGGAGAAAATGGGAATGGGACAAGTACCAGGACTCGGTTGCTTAAAGCACTTCCAGGTTTTGAATTAGTGATTAAAGTTCTAGATGACAAAAACAACACCAAGGTATAAACACACTCTGAGTGTAAATAGTCACCATTCTACTGTTTATAATGGGAAAGAACTGAAGTTGGGCTTTTGAAGTAGAAGAAATTAGGAAACTCTTACTTTTATTTAGTGATATGTTGAATAGCCATTCATATTTTTAAAGATGTGACTGGATAGCATTGCTTTTCAAACAGAGAGAAATGTATAGATGTAATATGAACCCAGTGATGTGCAGAAAGGTATCTGAAACAGAATGGAAATGATATTACTATTTCTAGTTGATAGTTGGGGACAAATTGATATTTTTTCTGTTCCTTCAAAAAAATGTAAGAATGTTCCAAAGATTTTACAATCAAAATAAGCCAGTGTGATAAATTACAGCTCACATTTTCAAGATCAACCGGAAGGAAGGAACAGCTCCTCCAAGCACACTAAAAGGGTCCCCAGCTGCACCTGCCTGTTCCAAGGAAGCAACTGAACATCTTCAAACACTGGGAGTATCAAATAGAAAGCTAAAAAGCAGGAATCTGCTTTATTGAAAGTACATGGTACAAAGGCATCATCACCCAATGGCTTTCAAAGTAATGACCATGATGCACACATACGTGGTTGAATACACAATAATACATATATGCACATAGTCATGTGCACTGGAACATTTAATGGTCTCTTCCCTGTGGGACGAGCTCATGGGAGACACTGCTGAGAATTGATAAGACATTCTTCCTAGGGAGGAAAAGGAGGGTAATGATTCTCTTCCTGGGGACACAGTGCCAGCAGGCCAGCCCAAGAATGAACAGAGCAAATGAGGACACAGATCCATGCAAGGAGCCTGAAGTCATCTGAGCCCATAGCATCCTGTTCCTTGTTTAGCTTGTTCCCAGTTTCATCTTTATGTTCCAAAGAGTTGCCAATCGTATCGATGAAATCTCCATCTGCTGGCTCAAGGCCACACAAATGGATCAGACCCAGACTCGTGTCCTTATGGTTTTTGTACTAGTGAATATGACAAGCACCACAGAGAGAAACACAGCACAAGACAGCATTGCAATTACAGGGTCTCCATAGATACAGAACAGACAGGTGCGGGCAGAGGGAAAGATCTGAGAAAGCAAAGGCAGAAAAGAGCAAGGAAGGATGGCTAGAGGTGACAAATACAAATACAAGATACCCAGCTGGATTTGAATTGCACACAAACAACACATCATGTTTTATTATATCACCCAAATGTCTGTAGTTATCTGAAATTGAGTTTAGCTAGGTCGACTTATTTTATCTGGGTATCAGACACTGCTTCCCATACTAGTGAGGTTGAAGCAGAAAGCCAGGTACTAATAAACACTGGGGGAAGTCAAGGTCATCTGAGCTATTCAAGACATGGAACCCCTTCCTGCAGCATTTTGAAGTCAGGAAAAACTCTCAGTATGGGAAGGTTGGGTCCATCTGGTCTGGAAGAACTGTAACTGAGGTCCACACAGAGAATGCACAGCAGAAGCTAGGGAAGAAGGAGAGACATAGGAAGGCATTATGTGATCAAATGGTCCTGAGCAGGAATGAGGAGACCTAGGATGATGGCTTCAAAAACAGAAAGAAGGGACAAAATACGAGAGGATGTTCAGTTAGAACAAGTGAATTTGGAGATAAATTGAATCTTAAAGGTTGACTCTCTAAGTCATCACAGGCATAATCAGCACAGTCCTTGGAAATCCTCTTAGAGAATTGATTTGTCTCTCTAAGGCTAGAAGCTGCCTGAGCCATGTGAGGGTGACCGCCTCTCTGCTCAGCTCAGGGCTGTGCTTTCCCTTAGAGGTCAGAATTTATGTGCACACTCTAGCAGTTCATGCACACTACACACAATCCTAAGTGTTATTGGGTACAGTGTGTGGGAAGGTCTTGGTGTACACCAAGCTAAAGTCTCCATGGCACCATATATTGGATTATGAGGAAAGGAAACTAATTATCATCATCTGCCCGTCCCCTTGGAATTACTTCCCTTGTCTCTATAAGGGAAGATGTCGATGAAAAGCGCAGATCTGGTGAAGTTAAATGTGACTTGGAGAATATAAAGAAGAATTTGTGAAATGTAAACTTTGAGAGAGAACAGATGCCATTCATGAGCTCTCAAACAGAGAGCGTGGCCTCTGACATAGGGTCCTGCAGCCTGCGAAGTTATCTGATACCTTTTCATATGGGAATTAGAAGAGTTTGCCTCAAACCAGTGGATTGCTATGTAGCAAAGAAAATGAAGATAAAGTATTGCTTTGTGGCTTGGTATGTATATATTTGTGTGTAGACAGGCAGACAGATAGACCGAGACAGAGAAAGAAGAAGTCCATATATTGACAACTTTCTGAACACAGGATATTTTCCAACAGTGATTTCAAAGATATTGATATTCTCTTTGGGGTATATTTATCATCATCATCATTATTTGTATCTATTATACACATTGTCACTTTATATGGTGAGCAACTGCTATTAAAAAGACAGCTTTCTACTAGCAGTTCCCAGAGAAGTTAGAAAAGCATATTACCCAGGACCACTGAGGGAGAACAGGGATGGTCAAGAGACATAGGGAACAAGAAGAGAGTGTGAACATGCACTGGAAAGTGATTTTCCAGAACCAATGAGAAAGGGCATGTATGTTTGGAATTGGTTGACCGGTATAATTTCATTAGACTGGGGAGGGGGCTCAAAGGTTCTCTCTAGTTTTCTAATACTTAGGGAGACTAGGGAAATGAGAGGACCTGAGTGTGTGTTATTTACATTCATACCACTGTGCCATCATTGTCAACATGGAAGTCTTAAATACTATTCTGTTGCTAACCAAGAGCAGTTTATAGGAGAAAAGGATTTATGTTAGCCTTCAGTTTTAGAGAACATATAGTCTATCATGGAGGGGAAGGCATGGTAGCAAGAATGTGAGGCCATTGTGGACATTGGGATCAGAGAAAACACATTTTGTCTCTTCACAGTAAGCAGAGTAAGAGAACAGGAAGTGGGAGCATGCTAAGTCCATCCCAGTGATGCACTTCCTCCAGCAAGATTCCTCCTCCTAAGGCTTCCATAATCTTCCCAAAAAGCACTACCAACTGGGACTGAGTTGTTCTAATCCATGACCCTATGGGAAACCTTTCTCATTTAAACCACACCAGTGGTCCTTGTGACAGGCAGAGTGCTGGATCCTTGGCGAAGCACACCAATAATCCACACACAAAAATCTTTAACAAAAAGAAAGTAGTTTACTTTAAAAAAAAAAAAAAAAGCTCATGCATTGCAGCTACTAATAGCAAAGCTCCCTATTATTTTTCAGTCTTACTCATATGCTGTCTAGAATACCTCCCCAGGCAGTGTCTCTGCAGTTCAATTATCTTACATCACTGTTTCAGTGTAGACACACCCAACCCATCCTCTATCCTATCGTCTATTAGAAATACATTTCAATAAGTCTACGATTCTGGACCATGCCTAAGCCACTATCTTGGGTTGGACCTCTGAGACAAAGGGGGCAGTTTCTTCTACCCACCATCATTGACTAAATATCACTTGCCATTTCTCTTTCATGTTGTGACTAAAATAGTGCCTTAATTTTTATTTAGCTACCCAGCTAGGCTTTCTTATATGTTTATTTCATTTCAATAGAGAAGAGGGTAACAGAAAATATTTGTATTGAAAAGAAGCTACAAGGTTTGAAAACTCCTAGAAAATATGCCCTTACCAATCTACAGACTAAAACCTTTAATATTTTCTAGCCATTTTCCTCTGGTTATTATTGGCAGACACTGTCAAAGTTGAAAATAAGTGCCTTCTATACTTAAAGGGTATATAAGCTGCCAGCTCTAATTTTTCTTCTAAGTTTTGAAATAGAAGAATTGGCAATTTCATGATATACAGAGAAAATAATCATTTTGCCTTTGTCTTTCTCGATGTCATTTATTTTCAATATTGTGCTCTAAAGATTTTGGTGCTGTGATTCTGCTCTGAAATAAACTACCCATGTTCCTTCACACCTAGCTAAAGGATCAAATTTGCAATACAACTGCAATGAGCCCACCAATTAAATTCCTAAACACAATATAGAGATAGGATCTTCCAATTCAAAGGTGTCTTGTTTGCGATCTCACAGCTGCTTCCCTTTGTAGGGAGGAGAATCCAGTCTAGTAGGAACTCATAACCCATCAAGGGTCACAGAACACCTGTACAACCACACAGAAGGAATGGTAGAACACCTGTATAACTATACAGAAGAAGAAGTGGCAACTTTCCCCAGAACAGGTATCTGGCATGTTGAGGAGACTCAGAAACCATATCACTCTATTGTCGGATATGATATTAAGATGTCTGAAAGCTCCTGTATGTCAGGGGTGGAAGCTGCAGAATGGATGTGTGGAGGTGTGGGCTGATTTCTTATCCCTCACCTAGAAGAAAGTGGTGGAATGAAGATCCTGATAAAATGAAGAGCAGCAGTTGATGAAAAGGAGCCAGAGATGCTGGCTATACAGGCTGAGTTCCAATGTCAAATACCATAGCACAGCATAACCCTGAAAGCAGATGAAATTCCAAATGCAAACCAGCTTTGGCATTTCCATCTGTCTATCCTTAAAGAAGATGACTCTGAGCCACAAGATGGCCTTCTTTATATTTTATGGGAGAAAATGCTCTCCCGCAGTAACCGAAGTGTGGTGTTACCCTGACTCAGTGCCAATTTTTCATGGTGCATTCCTACCAACACTATCTTTTCCAAGCTGAGTGGACCCCCTCCATAAACTCAGCCATATTTTTTCTTTCTTCTCAATAGGGTCTTATGTGTAGACACTGTTGCAATATCAACCACCACCATCAAGGCTTGAAGTTTTTAAAATGCAATAAAGCATACACCATGTATGCATAGTTCATGTTCACGCCAGTCTTTATCAAATCCAACTCCAGATCTACACTCTCATGACTCCTGGAGCATTCTATCCTTAATGCATCAGCCTCAAACAGAGTCATGATTAGTTAGCTAGTTTATTTCATGGAAAGCCAGTACAAGTGTCAGAATTACCTTTCTTGCTCTGGCTAAACAATAGTCCCTTCTATGAACACACCACAGTTTCTAAATTCATTCGTTTGCCATTATGTCCTGGGGCTACTTCTACCCTTTTGCCCCTGTGAATAGCATTAGATGACTAGAAATGTACAAACATCTATTGTAGGCATTGCCTTCAATTCTTACAGGATTCAGTCTTGTGTGATTGCTGCTGTTGCAAGAAATCTCTTCTAGTGGAATCATTTCTGTGTCTTTGCCATACTCCCACCCCATAAGATATTTTCAGCCTCTCCCATGACACTCATGTCTCGTCCTCTGGAATTCACTAGAAAGCCTGTGGCCCCTGACCCTGTTCTCAGGTGTCTCCTTCTGAGTACTGTCTTTGTAAAAGTTTGCACCTCCTTTGTCTAGGTGGTGATCACTGGTGTCTAAAGTTGCCAGAGGTGGAAAGATTTAGAAATATGAAAATCTCATACCAAAACACCCAAGGTACAACTGAAAGGGGTCATATCCACCTGCAAGTTCAGGCCACAAATGCATCTTCAGAAATGGGAAGCAAGCCTGGATGGTGGGAACGGATGTGGACCACACACAAGAGAAGGAAATAAAGACAACTCTAGAGAGTACTAGGCCCTGACACTCATTTCTCCTGAGTGGAGGGCTAAGCAAACCCTTCTGATACAGAGACATCTTTGGATTTGGGGATAGGAGTAGAGGCTTCATTTCTAGGGGAGTTCATCCAATAATCTGGGCCATGCTCTCCTTTTAAAACCATTTTAAATTCCATTTGTTCATTTGTGGTGTTCATATGTTTTGTGCTATGGCACACATGTGGTGGTTAGAGGAGTACTTGTGACATTCTGTAAGCAGAAGATAACCATACACGGAATATGGAAATAGTTGGTTATTTGTTGAGGGGATATCAGTTACATGAAAAAACAATAATCCAGATTGGTGCTCTGGAAATCCAGTCTCAGCAGCTCTCCAAGACCCAACTAGAACCCCAAGAAAGAGCGAGTGCCCCTCACCTCAGCCCTTAATCCCACACACCCTATACGTACCTGTGGCCATGGCCAAATGGGCATGGTCAATGCCACAGGTACCTAGAGATCTCTCCCTACAACCCTCCATTACATTCTTCTGCCATGTAGGCTGAGGAGTTCAAATTCAGGCTGCTATCCTGAGCAGAACCTTTACCCACCAAGCCACCTCCTGGCCCACCATTCTTTTTAAAGAACTTCATATCTAGTATTACATCAAACTGAAAATCTTTGTGTATAGGGAAGCAAGTAATCACCAAAAAGAAAGGACAGCTCACAAAACAGGGGGGAAAAGTTTGCAAACCACACATCTCATAACGCATAAGGTACTCCTACAATTGAATAATCGGAAAGCAAATGATCCAATTCTTTTAAAGGCCAAATGTCCTGAATAGATATTTTTCTGGTAAGACATACTAATAGCCAATGTGTTCCTATAAGGTGTTCAACATTACTAATCAAGGAAAGGCAAATTAAAATCAGAATGTTATCTCAGAATCCCTCAGGTGGCCATTGCTAACAGGAAAAGAAAAAAGATGAACTATTAGTGAGGATGTAGAAAAAAGAACCCCTTACATACCTTTGATATCAATGTAAACTTAGAATACACAATAGAATACAAAATGGAGATTCATCAAAAAACTGAACACAGAACAGGTGCATGACCCAGAAGTTTGTATCTGTCTACACAAAAGGAAACCATCTCTGTTGCACATCTCTGTTGGTGACTTCACTACTCAAATGACCAAGACATGAAGTCAGTATAACTCTCCTTTCATAACTAATAAGAGAACAATGAATACTTTCACATACAAAACAAATATTATTCAATTTTAAAAAACATATCCTGTCATTCAGGATAAGAGAAATGAACCTGGAGGATGACATTATATCCAAGAAATTCTAACACAGAAAGATAATTCTACAGGAAACCACCTGTATCAGAAATCCAAAATAGTTAAACACAAAGTGATCCAGGAGATGGTGACTGCCAGCAGCTATTTGGGGAGGATATTGACATATTGACCACACTAACATAAAATTCCAGTTCTGTGAGATGCATAAGAGTTTTATCTGAATTGTATGATATTATTCCTGCAGTTAACAACTGTAATGCACACTTAGAAATCATACTAATCAACTCAAAAAATGTGTCTTAAGCCATGCATGATAAGTAGTTGTGTGCCACACACCAGATACTTCGGTATATTCTTTCCTTTACTAAATCATTTAACATTTTCGAAGCACTGTAGAGTCAATTTGCATTGTTACTAAAAACTGATACTATAAGATGGTAATCAATTTGATATTTTCAACATTTTTTTCCTTTCAGCTTACATATCCCTACACTGAATATCATCATTTTTATCACATTTACCTACCAGAGGAGAAAAAGTCATATTCTATATATTCATAAACAAATGCTTTTTCTTAATGTCAAGCCTTTACATAAGTTTATTAAAGATACATTTGGGAGATTGTTTTCTATGTTTATTATTTTTTATTTTTGAGATTAAAATATAATTCCAACATTTCTCCTGTCCCCTTCCTCCTTCCAAACCTTCCCATATGCTCCTTCCCACTCTCCTTCAAATTTATAGTCTCTATTTTTACTAGTTTTTATTTCATGTATATACATACCTACATGCATACATGTAACTAAATATAACCTGTTCTGGGTATTTACTGTAAGATTGTACCTCCAAGTAACATTTATTTTGTTTTTGATACAGGGTCTGTCTACATAGTCCTGGCTGTCATTGAACCCACTATGTAGGCCAGGCTGGCCTTAAACTCACAAAGATCTTCCTGCCTCTGCCTCCTGGGAGCTGGGATTAAAAGCATACAAATATTTTTTTGTTTTCTAACAAATGATTTGTTAGCATTTTTGTTGAGATATATCTTTTTAATTTTTAACTTTAGAAATTGAACTTTTATATAGAGCTATGAAATTTTTATAAGCTTATAAATTTGCCTATAATTTTATTTGTATAGTTTTAAATATTTGTTTAAATCATTATATAGTGAGCTCTTGATTTTTTAATGTTTTTGTTATTTATTTATGACTGACATCCTGTTTTTTAAAAAAAGGCCTTTCTTGTTTCTAAAATCATAAATTTCCAGTTACTTTGTTATTTTTAGTGTGATTTACTTATTTTTTGTAATGCTGGGACTCAAATCTAGTGTTTTATACATTCTAGATAAGTTCTCTGCCATTGTGCTATATTCCAACTCTCTCCCCTCTATCTTAATACTATTCATTTCTAGTAAATTTATGGGTAAAAGTTCAATGTTTTTCTCAATGGTAAGTTTAGTAATTGAACAGAGCAAACTGTATACACTTGGCTGGGTTTCTCAGGCTTTTGGTCTGTTCCCATGTCTATCTAACTCCCACCCCTACATTGCTGAGGACAGCATCTAGATGAGCACGCTACTACTGAACTTAACTCCCCTACCTCAACTTCTACATCTTTTTGTAAGCTTATTTTATTTATAAGTGTGGAAGTGCATTTGTGGATGTGCATGCATGTATTTATAAATGCATGCATATAAAAGTGTATGTGCATGCAAGTATCTCTGTCTCTGTGTCTCTCTGTAGGCCTCTGTGTCTCTCTCTGTTTCTCTCAGTCTCTGTCTCTGTCTCTGTCTCTATCTCTGTCTCTCTGTCTCTCTCTCTCTCTCTCTCTCTCTCTCTTTCTCGTGTGTGTGTGTGTGTGTGTGTGTGTGTGTGTGTGTGTGTGTGTGTGTGTGTGTGTAATTGTAGTTCCCATAGAGGCCAGGAAAAAAGCATCAGATATCCCAGATCTGGAGTTACGTTGGCTATGAGCAGCTCAACATGGGTGCTAAGACAAACTTCAATCTTCTGTAAGCAGAAGACATGCTCTTAACTACAAAGTTATCTCTCTGGGCCCTCAGTTGCTCAACTGATTTATGTAAGTACTGCCCTATTTTAATTCTTATCAATGCACAGAAAGATTTTGCATAATTATCAGCCTCTATCATTTCTCATTATTATTTATCAGTTTTGATTTTGCTATTAATTTATATTTCCAGATATCCTTAGAAATATTTTGTCTATTAAAAACAAATCACTACCTTGGGAACTTTTTATTTAAATGATTTATGTACATCTCACTATATTACATTAACATAATATTCCTATTAAGAGTCACAGAATTTGAAACTATAAAAATCTGTACATTTATTCATAGAAAATCAACATAACTTCTAATAATGAATATTCCTGTTCAATAATACAGCCTCTTTTTTCATTTATTCAAGTCTAAGCAATGCTCACTTACATTTTTTATTTTTATGTGATGTATGTTATTGAATCAGATTCAAGCAGGGTGCTTTGTCTTGTGGCTTGGAGAAGGAAACTCCTTCACTGCCCAGCTCTGTATCCACTGCCGTAGTATAGCAATACTCTTGAATTCTGCATCTCTATGACCACTCAATTGATTCTCACACACAAACCAGAAATAATCTTGGGCTTATAACGTCCTCTTGGTGTCTATATTTTCTTGTGGTTTTACCCCTTTCTTTGTGCAGAGAGCATGTATCTCAACATTGAGCATCCTGTCTCCTATACACACTTTGCCCTGCCTCTGAGCTGCAGAGCTGGCCCTGAGCACAAAAGCCATGCTTGCTGTTCTCATCTCTCTTCTGCACTGAATACACAGTGGACACAAGAGATGGAGCCTAGGGCCTGGACCCTCTGCCATTATGAGCAACAAGAGAGTTCTAGGTCCTTCTGAATATCCTTTTGCATGTACCCTGGCCCTTCTCCTCTCATCTGCTCTTTAGCCAGCTACCCTTTTCTACCTGGCTCCATAGCAACCCAGATTCCTGGAAGAGTAGTCATAGTCACCAGTACATAGCATGCAAGGACACCACTCATCTTGTAAACTAACAACTATGATAACAGTAACAAAACTAAAGCTTGCCTTCTCTGCCAGCAAAAGCTACTGCCCCAGTATGTGATAACTTGAAAAGTTCAACCACCAAAGCATATGGAGCTGAGAAACAGTCAGCATCGTGCCTCTCTGTGTTTCTCTCTTTGTCTTTTTCTTTCTCTGTCCCTCTCTCCATGTGTCTCTCTTACACACACACACACACACACACACACACACACACACACACACACACACACACTTATTTTTCTTTCTCTTTCCTGAACCCTGTTCTGCTTGTAAGTCCCTCCCTCAGAATGCCTAGCGGCCCAGTGATACTGACTTCTTTGGCATGACTCCTCTTGATTCTATATTAGACAACAGACCGGCTCATTTTATTCCAAGTAATTTGGACAAAGGAATAAATTTCAGTGAAAGTTAGGATGATACCCTGCTAAATAATAGAGCTTCCTTAGTCTACTACAACATAGCTACACATGGTCCATGGTTGTCTACAGTTGGCACATGCCTAGACATCTGAGACTAGGGAACAAAATTGAGAAAATGTACCCACAAGACTGGCCTGTGGGCACACCTGTGGTGCATTTTCTTAATTACAGCTTGATGTGCTAGGGCCACCCACAGGCAGATGGTACTGGGTGCTCTAAGAAAGCAGGCTAAGCAAGCTATGAGTAACAAGCCAATAAGCAGTCCTCTGTGGCCTCAGCTCCTGCCTCCAAGCTCCTGTTCTGTTTGAGTAGCTGCCATGGCTCCTTAGGTAATAGACTGAGGTATAGAAATACAAACCGAAGCCGGGCATTGGTGGCACACATCTTTAATCCCAGCACTCAGGAGGAAGAGACAGGCGGATCTCTGTGAGTTTGAGGCCAGCCTGGTTTCCAGAGCGAGTGCCAGGATAGGCTCCAAAGCTACACAGAGAAACTCTATCTCGAAAAACCAAACAAAAAAAAAAAAAGGAAGGAAGAAATATAAACTGAAATAAGCCCTTTTCTCTCTGAATTGCTTTTGTGGTGTTTGACAACAGCAACAGAAACCTTCACTAAGAAAAAACTGTACTAGGGTATTGGGTATTGCTATGACAGATCTGACCATGTGGTTTTTTGGAGGATTGTGGTAGCATTTGAACTTTGGGCTGGGAAAGCAATTGAGTGCTCAGAGCTCAGTGGGCTGTTTTGTGGGAACACATAAGACACTGCTGAACACAGTGCAAATGATGGAAGCCTGGCTTTTGAAGTCTCAGAGGGAAGCAAGGGGCCATTTATGTGACTTTTTTCAGTTAAGAATCTGTAGTTTTGATCATCTGGGACTGAAGAATTGTGATTAATAAGAGACCAGCACCACGGAAGTGAAACTTGTTTTCATGAGACAATTATTTGATGATGGTCACCTAGAGATGAGAAATTAGTAGTGATTAATAAGAGATCAGTATCTCTCTTAGGCTCCTCCTTGTTTCCTAGTTTCCCTGGCAGTGTGGATTGTAGGCTGGTAATCCTTTACTCTATGTCTAAAATCTGTAAGAGTGATTACATACCATGATTGTCTTTTTGTAACTGGGTTACCTCACTCAGGGTGGTTTCTTCTAGTTCCATTTGCCTGCAAAATTCAAGATTCCATTTTTTTTCCACTAAGTAGTACACCATTGTGCAAATGCACCACACTTTTCTATCCATTCTTCAGTTGAGGGGATCTAGATTGCTTCTATGTTCTGGCTATTACAAATAATACTGCTCTGAACATACTTGAAGAAATGTCCTTGTGTGAATGTGCTTCATTTGGGTATATGCCTAAGAATAGAATTGCTGGATGTTGTGGTAGACTGATTCCCATTTTCCTGAGGAACCACCCTACTGATTTCCAAATGGCTGTATGAGTTTACACTCCCACCAGCCATGGAGGAGTATTTCCCTTTCTCCACATCCTCTTCAGCATAAACTGTCATTGGTGTTTTTTTTTTATTATTTTAGCCATTCTGACAGGAGTAAGATGGTATCTCAGAGTTGTTTTGATTTACATTTCCCTGATGACTAGGAATGTTGAGTACTTTCCTATGTGTCTTTTAGCCATTTTAGATTCCACTATTGAGAATTCTCTAATTAGTTCTGTACCCCAATTTTTAATGGGATTATTTGGTGTTTTGGTGACTAGCTTCTTGATTTCTTTATATATTTGGGAAATCAGCCCTCTGTCAGATATGGAGTTGGTGAATATCTTTTGTCATTCTGTGAGCTGCAGTTTGTCTTGTTGACTGTGTCCTTTGCTTCTCAGGAGGTCCCATTTATTAATTCTTGATCTCAGTGTCTATACTACTGGTGTTAAGTTATGGAAGCAGTCTCCTATACCAATTCATTAGAGTAACTCCTACTTTCTCTTCTAAGAGGTTTAATGTGGCTGGATTTATGTTGAGGATTTTGATCCATTTGGATTTAAGTTTTGTTCCAGCAATAGACATTAATCTATCTGCAGTCTTCTACATTCTAGCATCCAGTTATGCCAGCACCATTTGTTAAAGATGCTTTCTTTTTCCATTGTATAATTTTAGCTTCTTTGTCAAAAATCAGGTCTTTGCATTCATACAACAAGGACTTCTATCTATTCAACGATGTTCATCTCAGCATTATTTGTAATAGCCAGAACCTGGAAACAACCTAAATGCCCCTCAACTAAAGAATGGATAGAGAAAATGTGGTACATTTACACACTGGAGTACTACACAGTAGAAAAAAACAATGGAATCTTGAAATTCGCAGGCAAATGGAAGGAACTACAAGAAACCATTCTGAGCAAGGTAACCCAGTCACAAAAAAGACCATCATGGTATTACTCACTCATATGTGGATTTTAGACATAGAGTAAAGGATTACCAGCCAGAGAAGCTAGGAAACAAGGAGGACCCTAAGAGAGACATACATGGTCCCCCGGAGAAGGGGAAAGGCACAAGATCTCCTGAGAAAATTGGAAGCATGGGGGAGGAGAGAGGGAACTATGAAAATGAGAGGGGGAGAAGGGGAGGGGTGAGGAGGACATGATGGGGAGGGAGGTTGAGTTGGAGGAAGAACAGAAGACAGCAAGATAAGAGATAATATCATAGAGGGAGACATTATAGGTTTAAAGAGAAATCAGGCACTAGGGAAATGTCTGGAGAGCTATAAAGATGACACCAACTAACAATCTAAGCAACAGAGGAGAGGCTACCTTAAATGCCCTCTTCTGATAATGGGATTGATGACTAATTCATATGCCATCATATAGTGTTCATACAACAGCTGGTGGAAGTAGAAGCAGACACCCACAGTTAAACTTTGAACTGCACTGAAATCCAGTTGCGGAGGAGGACTGATGAGCATAGGGGTCCATACCAGGATGAAGAAAACCACAGAAACAGGTGACTTAAACAAAGGGAGAGATCTTGGTCCCCAGACTGATAGCTAGGAACCCAGCATGAGAAGACTCATCCAGACCCCCTGAATGTGGGTGTCAGTGAGGAGACCTTGAAAATCTATGCATCGCTGATGCATAAGAAAAGACCTTAAAACCAACTTTAGGAAGATGATTGAGAGAGGTCCTTAAAGAGAAAATGAGTAAATCCTTCAAAGAAATCCAGGAGAACACAAACAATTGGAAGAAATAAAGAAATACAAGAAAATACAAACAGTTGTAGGAAATGAATAAACCTGTTTAAGATCCCTCATGGAAGGCCTCACCCTCCCTGGGGAGTGGATGGAGGATGGGATGGGGGTTCTGTGAGGAGCATGGAAGGATGGGAGGAAGGGGGGAACTAAGATGGATATGTAAAATAAGATTGTTTCTAATTTAAATAAATGAGAAACACTGAAATAAATGCTCAACATCCCTAGCCAAAAAGGAAATACAAATCTAAAATATTTTGAGATTCCATCTTATACATATTATAATGGCTAAAATCAATAACACAAGTGACAGCTCATATGGTCAATAACACAAGTGACAGCTCATATGTGGTGTAAGGAGAACACTCCTTCACTGCTTGTGGGGGTGAAAGCTTATATAGTACTATAAAAATCAATATGTCAGTTCCTCAGAAAGTTGGGAATTGATCTACCTATACCACTACCTACACCTAGACCCAGCTATACCACTCAAACTCCATTTGAGTTTCCCCTATTGTGAATTCTCTGTTAAGGTCTGTGTCCCATTTTTTAATAGCATATAGCCAAAGGATGCGTCATCCTACCACAAAGATACTTGTTCAACTAAACAGCTGTTCAAAAAAAACAACATCATGAAATTTGCAAGCACATGGATAAAACTAAAGAAAAAAAGTTGTCCTGAATGAGGTAACCCAGACCCAGAAAGATAAATATGGTGTGTATTCAATTATAAGTGGATATTAACTGTTAAATAAATGATAACAAAGCTACAGTATATAGACCTAGAGAGGTTAGGTAAAGAGGAGGAGTCTATGGGGGAATGCATGGATTTTTTGTAGGAGAGGGAAACAAAATAGATTATATGGGTAGTCTGGGAGGCATGGGGATAGGGATGGGAGATTAGGTACAGGGAGATGAGATGGCTAGAATTGGGAGGCTCTGGGGGTTGGTATCCCTAGTGCTTGGGAAACTGCCTGAAAGGAATATGGAGTCTCATCTGGACATTGCTTGTTGCCAGGTAAGACTTCCAGTGGTAGGGCCAGATTGCATTCAATTGAATTGTTGGCCAAGGGGGGTCCCATGGAAATCCCAAACAACTCAGGGTATCACTAAGACAAAAGGTTGCTCTATGCAAACTAACAGTGGGGCCCCACACAACTCATTGAACATGGTGAAGTGGTACTGGTGCCTACATGGAGCCTTCATCCCTAAGTTCTAGTGTTTTCAGTGGGGGAAGGTACCTACAAAGAAATGTGGACATCAACCCAGTCATAAAACCACTGATGTATAATCTGTCCTTCCTGAAAAACATGCTAAATTGATGATAGCACAGAACTTCAGGGAGTAGCCAAACAATGTTTGATTTGACCAAATACTACTGGTAAAAATAAACACAAAAAGTTATCAATTACTCTTAATGCCAGTCTGCTATACTCATACATCAATGCCTTATCCAGTCACCATCAGAGAGGCTTCTTCCAGTAGCAGATGGAACAGATGCAGAGACCCACAGCTACGCATTGTATGCAGATAGTATAGATTGGGGGTCTCCATCAAATTCCCCCCCTCAAAGCTCAGAGAATCCCATGAAGATTTAAGAGCTGAAGGGAATGAAGGATACCAGGAGAACAAGGCCCCCTGAATCAACTAAGCAAGGTAATATGAGCTCAAAGAAACTGAAGCAGCAAGCACAAGGCCTACATGGGTCTGCACAAGGTCCCTTGTATATTTATTAATATAGTTTTTAGTTTAGTATTTTTATGGGACTCATAACAGTGACAATGAGTGTGTGTCTGACTCTTGTGCTTAGTCTTGGGACTCTTTTTCTCCTGTTGGGTCTCTGTGTACAATTTCAATATAATATTTTTGCTTCATCTTATTATATTTTGTTTTGTTGTATTTGGTTGTTATCTCTTGAAAGCCTGTTCTTTCTAATGAGAGATTAAAGGGGAACAGATCCAGAGTGGGGGAGTGGGGGAGTGGGGGAGTAGGGGGAAACTGGTAGAAGTAGAAGTAGGAGAAACTAAAACAAGGATATATTTATGAGAAAAGGATCTATTTTCAATCAAAGAAAAAGGGAAGAAAAAGAAACCATTATCATTGAGAACCTGAAGTCTGGAAGTATTTTCTCAGATTCAGCACACAGAATCAATTGTGCAGAGGTCAAACTGGTAATTTGGGTCTCCCAGGTGGTACTAGTTTTAAAGGCATGGAGGTATCATGGAGAAAAACTGAGGCTTGGCACTGTGAAAGGGCAGGAGAAGCCACTAGCAAAGGTACAGTATTAGTGGCAGTGAAAACCCCAGGATTGAAGAAATTGTGGAGAGCAGCTGAGACTTGGGGCACCATGTGACAGAGAGCCCAGGAAAGAATATTGTGGAAGGGAAGTGCAGGTTCAGTGGACACCCCAGCATTTTGAATATCCCAGTACAATGGGTGACCACCAAGAATAGCAGCAGGTGTGGAGTAGTGCCAGCCAGAGCCTAAGAGACAAGCTGTGTGTGCTATGGATGGCAGAGCCAGAGAAAAGCTGCTACCATGGCTCTTTTAATCCCAGGGAATTATGAATGGGTCCCAGACATCAAAAAATTAATGCTTTACACTGCTGGAATTTGGTTTTGCTTTGCTTATACCATCTTGCAGTAAGAAACTATGTAACTTAGTTTTACTTTTACAAGATCCCACAGATGAAGGACTTTAAAATTTTAGAGAGAATTTTATCACTTAAAGAGACTTGGGACATTTTAAAGAAACTGAATTTTTAAAGGTTTGAATTTTTAAAGACTATGGGACTTTTAAATTTGGGGATGTTTTATATTGTGATCTTGATATTAGTATGAGACTTTAGGGATGAACAAGAAAGGAAAGTGTACGGTTTAATAAGTGATGTGTTTGTGTGTCAAGTTGACAGGGAGTCAATTGTTCTGGTTGGGTTTTGTCAACTTGACTCAAATCTAGACATCCGAGAAGAGGGAGGCCACAATTGAGAAAATATATCCATAAGAGTGTCCCATAAGCAGGGCTCTGTGGCATTTTCTTAATTGGTGATTGAGGTGGGAGGGCTCTGCTCATTGTAAGTAGTGTCACCTCCAGGCTGGTGGCCCTGGGTGTTCCAGAAAGCAGGCTGAGCAAGCCATGAGGAATAATCAGTAAGCAGCATTCCTCCCATGGCCTCTGCATCAGCCCTGATGATGGGGAATGTTCTTCTGTATATATGTTTCTCTTATTGGTTAATGAATAAAACACTGATTGGCTGATTGGCTGATTGGCCATACAGGAAGTGATATAGCTGGGCAGAATCAGGATATAAGCAGGGATAAACAGGAAATTGTTCTCTTCTCTGTAGAGACGCTTAGCAGTCATGGAGTTAGAGGTTCAGACCCTTATCGAGGCAAGATAAGCCACAGCCTCGTGGCAATATATAAATTGATAGAAATGGGTTAATAGGTAAGACAGAGCTAGCTAATAAGAAGCTCGATCCATCCCCCATGGAAGGATTCACCTTCCCTGGGGCGCAGAAAGGGGTTGGGATAGGGGGTAGGAAGCAAGGGAGGAGGGGAGGAAGACGGAACTGGGATTAACATGTAAAAGAAGCTTATTTCTAATTTAAAATTGGTCTAATTACAATCATAAAAATAAAAAAATTTAAAAATGACGCTCAAGCCAAAGGCCAATGGTTTCATGATTAATATAGCATCTGTGTGTTCATTTGGAACTGAAGCAGCAGCAGGGCCTAGCCCAGACAAAAAAAAAAAAACACCCTGCCTCCAGTTTCCTGCCCTGTTTGAGTTCTTGCCTTGACTTCCCTCAGTGATGGGCTGTAATGTGGAAGTGCAAACTGAAATAAGTGCTTTCCTCGCTGACTTGCTTTTGGTTATATTTTTATCACAGGAATAAAAACTTAATGATGACATCGGGATTCTTGTACCTCAGGTTTTGACAGTGGAAAAGAAGTCAGAACATCCTTGGTCCTTGAACAAATTTTTATCTTAGCACTGCTGAGGGTAGCCTGATTTTCCTGGTCTTTGTGATAGTGAGTCTCTTCTCTTTGTCCTTGGAGTTCTCTATCTGGATATTTTCTTCTTAGGAATCATGTGTGTTGAGTGATGATCATGACATACAGCTTCTGTTCTGGTGACCCTTCTTGATTACCTTTAGTTCTAGCTGATTTGGGCTCCTCTAAGGAGCAGTGGTCCTGCACCAACAGAACCTCAAGTTCTGTTAGCCTTTTTATCTTATTTCTGTTGATTCCTCCTTCACTTTTCTGTCCCCTTCTGTTTGTTTGTTTTTGTTTTTTAAGATGATTTCACTGAGTAGCCCATGCTGCCATTGAACCCATGATCTACTGCCTCTGCCTCCTAAATATTGGTATTCCTGGACTGTGCTATTATATCTAGCTTGGCTCATTTCTTTCTTTTAAAAAATATAATTTGTGTATTTTAGGATTCATTTTTAAGGTGTGTGCGTGTGTGTGTGTGTGTGTGTGTGTGTGTGTGAATATGAGCACAAGAGTACAGGATCTGATGGAGGCCAGAAGAGAGGGTCAAGTCCCCTGGAATTACACTCACAGGTGGTTGTAACGTGCCCAGTATGGGTGTTAGGAACTGAACCTGGGTCCTCTGCAAGAGCAGCAAGCTCTCACCAGCCGAGCCCTCTCTCCAGGCCCTCTGTTCATTTCTCTATGCTCATGACTGCATTCTCAAGCTATAAAGGAACTCACACCCCATCACAGAATTCCTTTATTACATTACTTGGCTTCTTCACTAGCCAACTTCTCATCCAGCTTCTTGCCAAGTTTGCCCTTCTAGGTTCATTTTATTACTTTCTAATTTCATGCAATCCTACTTTTTCAAAAATGAATTACCTGGTCAGTTGATACCTTATGTCTATACTTGAGGCCATATTTTCATACCACTGGAAATGTCTTTTCAATGACCTATGCTGTATGTGTGTGCTAGTCGTCAGGAATTCCCTGAGTTCCCCAACTATTACATGGGTTTTCACAGTGAAAAAGAAAGTGGTTTCTTTTTCCACTTTTTCCATCCATTCCTCTGCTTTCATTTGTATGTTTAGAATCTGTATTTATAGTTTGTAATTTTAATAGTTAGTAGTCCATTCTTCTGGAAAGTATAGAGCTTGAGTCACAAGAAAATTCAATAAAATATAAGACCATCCATATGTCAATTCTAAGTGTTTTTTTCAAAATTACAAAGTAATTTTTCTGCCTTTTAGCCTGAACCAAAATGGTAAATATATGTGTCTGTCTCTCTTGACTCAGCAGAGAAATACATTACTCCTGTCTTGTCCCTCCCTCCCTGTGATAGGTGTCATCCTGCCTCCAGGTCCTGCCTGCCACATTAAAGAAGAAGAAGATCACATTCAGAGAAATCCTTACCTAGGACACTTACCTGGGACCTCACCTACAGACTTGGATCTGGAAGTGACTCCTAAGTGCCCCCTCCTCTAGCCCAGTATTCCAACATACTCTATGCTGTCTGCTTTCCTCAAGAATCTACCTCCAGCTAGACTGCCCCCAGATGAGTCCTTTCCACATACCCTGCCCCTACCCTATCACTGATCCCCCCAGATGTCTTAGCTATGTTCAGGCCAACACCTCCAGAGGCCCCAGACTCCTTCGTCCTGACTGTCCTCATGCCCTCTTCCTTCATACACTTGTCCTTAGAAAACAGAAGTTGGCTACAGAAACCCACAGGTTGAGAGCTTCTGGAGGCTCCCAAGAACTTTCCCCTTTACTCATCCTGTGATGCCTATGGCCTTTTACTCAGAATACATATTCTCCCAAAACTTATAGCTCCTTTCAACATCTCTTTCAGTTAGCTAATATGAAGCATAATCATTCTAACATTCCAGTCCATAGATGTAAGGACTGTTAAAGTTTATTTTGCTGTCTTACAAAAAGAAGATGTCTTACCAGGGACTAAGTTGCTGAAATACCATCCACACAGAAAATAGAGGATTGAATCAAACAGAATCATCCAGCAGACCCAGCCAAATGTCATGCCCCCTGGCTCTGGAGCTCGGTACATGTGACTCCACTGGATCCCTGGCCATAGGAGAAAGGACAAAGTTACATGGGCCTATTCTTTTACTTCAGGTTTGATGAAATCGTACACTAGTTCTATGAGAGCCTCATAGAAATAAAAGCAGGTCGATACCAGTAACGCTAACTCTTCATAGGCATCATTAGCTTGTGCAATCTCACCTGTTTCAAAGGGAACGACGAGCAGCCATTAGTGTCACATCCATCTTCAACATTCCAAAACCCTGTGAGTCATTTATATCTAGTTTAACTGACTTAAAGTGGTTTTATATTCACAGACAAAAAGTAAAAGTGTTGTTTAATAAAACTTGAAATTCTATAATACTCTGCTCTAAGAAAGCATGTTAAATAATATATAGAAGGTCTATGGTGGGAAAAATCATTATTTTCTTATGTTTGTAATTCATTCCTGGATTACAATATAAGCTGAGAACATTAATTCTCTTTTACTTCACTGTGGCACTAAGTTAGAATCCAGCTTTGAAAGTTTTAACCACTGTATACTTGCTATCATATGATCTAAAATAATCAACTAATTTAATTGTAACTACTTTTCTTTTACATCTTCTTGGTCCAGTTTTTCTTTGCAGATCAAATGGAGGAAAATGGAGGGGAAAACCATTTTAGATCAAAAGAGCCTTTAACATCCTTTACTGGAAAAGTTGTATAAGTCTAATAGTGCAAAGTGACTGCCCAGAGCAATAACATCCAATGTTGAGTTTTACCTATGTTTTATATTTTCCTTTATTTCCAAAACATAGCCCCAAACCATATGAACATCTAAAAAACATATGTTTTGACTTAAGGACCTTATGATTTTAAAAAAAATTGCAATATAAGTAAAACAGGACTGCCATTACATTTTTAAATTAGTTTAAGAGGCTGAAGTTGTAACAAGGTTCTAGGTGCAATCCCCAGCACTGTATAAACCAATGTGATAGTGTATGCCTGTGATCCCAGGATGTGGGAGGTGCTGGCAAGAGGATTCAAAATTCAAGGTCACGTTCATCTATTTAGGGAGTTTAAATCTAACCTGATCTAGGGAACTTGTTTCAAAAAATATTTCAGCCAGAAATATGAGTAAATGTGCACAGAAAATGGAGGTGATAGCTGTGACCCTTTCTTTGCTAATTCAACACAGGACCCAGAAAATATCGAAAGTGAGAGTAGAAGAGGGGGTAAAGGGTTTTCTCAGTTCTACCACAGTCTAGCAGATGGAAGGCATGTGTACACCCCACTCTTGGAAGGATCTGGAAGGTCAGAAGGTTGACTGTGTACCAAAAGCAAGACCTACACACTAACCTGGATCCACAGCTAGACTTGGGTGGTATCTGCAGCAAGAGATACTGTGATGTGATTTTTCTGACTGTTCTCAGATCCATAACAACTAGGTAAGGGTAAGTTTTCTATCAGCAAAACTGAATATCGAGATCTCTTTCCAAATTTTTCACTTGGTAATAAGACTGTTTGCCAGTTCTTTTGTTTGAAAGCTACATGTTACCAAATCACGAATCTCAGAAAGCCACCTTCTGAAGAGGCCATCCTCTTACCTTCCTCCTGTCCTTCGAGAAATGTAATGAAAAAGACTCCTTGTCCGAAGGCTGTGGTTGAGAGCAAGCACTGCAGAAGTTGATGGAGGGAGGAAAAACAGCCATTAGTATTTGATTGTGGCTGCAGAAAACTCATTGCACAGAGTTGGAAGAAGAAACCTCCCAATTCAAAGGTTCTAAGGATAGCATTGCTTCAGACAATGGCTTAAATATCTGAGCCAGAAGGGATTAGCAGTGTCAGCGCATGCTGAAACTCATGCTCACCAGCTTGTATTTAATGCTAAAAGGAATTATTTCATTTCACCAAAGCACTTGAGGTGTCATAAATCCAATGTACTGAATACAGAAACATGTAACACAAAACAGTGGGGAATGAAATAGAGCAATTTACTATTTCTTATTATTAAATGTATGCCTTGGAGCACTCTCTGAATAGAATGATTTGATGTCTATACAATTCTACACTGTAAAAGGAGTGTATTAAAGGAAACTGTCAGTTTACCTTCAGTGGAAGAGGTTCTATGTCAAGAAAGGAAAATCACTAAAAAAGCATCTTATGTTTAAAAGACAGCATACCACTGTTAGAGGCCATCATTATCATTAGCTAGAAAGCATTTGCATATGCAAAACAAATGCTGTATGGACAGATGCCTTAGACTTAAGGATCAATAAGCAAAAATAAGAGCATTTGAGTCTTAGTTTGTGTCATCAGGGACTCTTTGTTTAAGGAGTTTATGAGCAGGTGATAGCAAGGGTCCACTTTGTGTTACTTATTCTAGGAATAGCTGACTGATTCTATCACAGAATTATTGCATTTAAGTTGCTGCAGGTGTGAAATAAGCTAATCAAGATGATGAGAACATTATCAGTGTGGCAGACACTAATTGAATAGAACAATTTATCCTCTGTGTGTATCTGTATTAAGTCTATTCGGCTACCAGAAAACAAAAGCAAAAACAGAACAGCTAGCTGGGCCTGCTGTTGCATGCCTATAATACCTGCTACTTGGGAGCTGAGGTGGGAAAATTTCAAGTTCAAAAACTGTATGGGATATAGAGTGAGTTCAAGGCCAGCTGGAGCAAGTTAATAGAACTCTTTCTCAAAACAAAAAGTTAAACGAAATAGTGGTAGATTACCTGTCTATTATGTTTCAGGGCTTGCATTCAATTCCCAGTGCCAGAAGAGAGGGGACAAAGACAATACTGAATTGTCACTTAACTGAAGTTGGAAGAATTAATTAGGCTATTATACGCGCATTTGCATTATACACTCATCTTTCGGGAATACCATGTTAGAAAGAGGATTTTTTTTAAGTCTTCATGGTATTTTTTAAGAATTTCATATGTGAGTACTATACTTACATAAATTACTCCTCTCTCTCCCATCCAACCCTTCCTGTGTTACCAAAAGCCACTCTAAAATTCATGAACTTTAAAAATTATTGTTACACACACACACATGCACATACATGCATAAATACAACTTAGTGAGTTCATTTACTACTTGGGTTCAGATAATCTATTAGAGATTTCTTTCCATTTCTCAGCAGTCATTAATGGCCTGCCACTCTCCATCTAGGGTGGAGCCTTGTGAGATTTCTTCCAGCTACCTTATCATATCAACTGCTAGTTTCATTTTTTTATGTCTTGTTTAGGTGACCATATTGTTGAAACTTCGCAGTGCAGCTTCCATGTCATATGCAAAGGAAACTATCTCACAGCAGAGCTCCCTGTCACAGATAGAGTGCACCATCTCACTGCAAACTTCCCAAGCCTCTGGTTCTTACAATATTTCCACCCCCTCTTGCCCAATGTTTCCTGAGCCTTAGACATTGCCTTGTAGATTATCTACAAAGGACAGGTCACCCTATGGTCTATGGTTTTGTACATATTGACAAGTTGTATGTTTCCAAATGAACTAGTAATCCATGGTCTTGAAATGTCCCTAAGTCCTTCTCAAAGTGATTTTGATCATATCTCCTAAAGATTGTCATTTCAGGACATGTACTGACTCACTAGAAGAGGGGATGCAATCTGGTATAGATACAACTCTAGCTCTGTCATTGATGTGCTTACCCCTACCATACTGACTGATTTCCTACTATGTGTCAGACACAGTGCCTTCCAGACAACAGTCAAGAAAGAATCTGTTGCTCTCTTCTGCACATTTTATACTACAGACTTGAAAGCACTCTCACTCTTTTTCAGGGCATACATTTCAAATGGATGAGTGATTCTGACATTGCTAACGGAGAGATCTTTCCACTTAATGTGATGTAACTCATGATGCTTCAAGAAAAATGCTTATTTTTAACTTCCAAAATAGCTTCAGAAATCTATTTCTTCCCATGCATGAAACAAAGAGAATCCAAAGTTATATGTTTCCTTCAGGAGGTTGCTGACTTCCCAGAATCCTCAGAGAGACCCCATTACAGAAAACTGACAATTCTTTATGGCCTGCGACTACATCACTGCAAGTCAATGAACCACCACTGTAGTCCTGCATCTGTGGACAGAATACAGAGTAGAGACCTCAGATGTTCCATGTAAGTTAGAAGAAGACAGGCTGCTGGCTGGCTGGGGCTATGTCATGATTAGAGGGTACCTATTGGTTTTACTTTCATTTTTACAGAGTATCTCACTCACCAGAAGGGTCTGAATGGTGAAGCTGAGTTGGTTGTGCAGGACTAGCAGAACCACGTAGGGCAGGAAGCTGATCATGTACCCCAGGCTGGTACACAGGGCTGCTGTATTAGCTTGGTTGAAAAACACACTTAAGAAGTAGCTCAGCATGACAGCTGACACCCCAAAGTCCAGCAAGAAAAGAAAAACAATAAAAGCATCACTATGCATAAAGATGCCACTCATCTTCAGAATGGCAGCCAGAGCCGCACTGCTGAGAGCCAGTGTGGCCATGTTCTCCAGGAACCAGGACAGGAAGTGGATGGCTGGATGCAGCCCCATCATCTGCATGTACTGTGAAAAGAAGAAGCCTGGGTTATCACAGCAGGGGACACGTGAGTAAAAGCAGATGAGATCATGAGCAAGAGAAACACCAGTAAGAAAGTGAACCACTTGTTTTGCCAACCTAACCCAGGAAAGGCATTGAGGAGGTCACTTTCTTCAAGGATGATTTCTCAGAGACCTGACAGCACTGTATTCATGGTGAGAAAACTGAAGCTACACATGAAACAGTGTCACCAGTAAGAACCATGGCAGAACAGGTGTGAACAGATGTCTTAGATTTAGGCTTGGTTGCCACAGTTCCATTACATTTTCTGTTTGGATGGATTTGTTGTGTTTCTCTTAGCTTTTGTTCTCCTGTCTATGTGTGCCAGCTTTGTTTAATAAAGGCAAATGATGATGAAGCAGGAAAATGAGATGAATTCCCTGGCTGAGGTGACCTTTACATGGGCTATAGAATGCACTGTACAAAATAATATGCTTAAATTAATAAAATTAATTTCTCCCCTAGCCTACCATTTGTTCATATACCATGTGGTGATATTTCAGGGATTGGGCCTCACCTCATATGAAAGGAAGTTAAGTAGCTCTGAAGTATGGTCCCTTGCTGGCCACTTAGTAAGTACATTAGAGATCTCAACAATTAGAACCTTCTGTCTCCTGGCCTCTGTGCTCATAGATCAAATCCACTTAGAGGACGAACACAGATACTCTTGAGTAGATGGTTGTAAAGAGGCAAATAATGTGTAGAGTATCAATAGCTGACCATGTGGTTCCTGTATTTCAGTAACTATTCAGTAATCAAACAATGAGTGCCCTTTATTGCTTGCCTTCACTCTTCCTTGAGGAAGAACAGGCTATCACATGTTCACCAGATGCTCTTACACACTCTCATTCTTAAGTGCAGTTGTCTGGTGTTTTCAAATTTTAATAATATTAGAACAAAAATATTAGAATTCTTTGTATAAATCTGAACCAGAAATGAAGGTGGAAAGTGATGTTTTATAAAAATTACCAATGAGCAACAATGGCTTTGTACCTCTAATCTCGGGCAATTATTATGGGATTTCCTTCTGTCTCAATAGGAAATATCAATCATTATTAACAATCTTTGCAACTCCAAAAGAAAACAATGTTCCTGGGAAGGAGACTCAACAAAGGGAAGGAAGAATAAAGAGAGAGACCAGGTGATCTAATTGGAAGGCCACCCCCTAAATCCTCCCCTGTGATCCCAGAGGCAATATCAAAGCCATTTACCTCTTCTATCTGGATCTCTCGCTCATAAACCAGCTTCCGAACCATGCTGGCCACAGATACCATCCAAGTCAACATCATAATCAGTGGAAAAAAGAAGCCAACATTGTTGAGAAACCTGTCAGAGTATAATTAATTCAATCAGTATCCAAGGGCAAGTGGGGTCAGCAGCAAGTAAGGTGAATTGATTCAGGATCATGAATACAATAAGGTCTATGCCTCTATCAGGTTTTGATCAGTTTTTTACAAGTTACAAGTATCCTTAAGAAGCAGTACCTCAAAAGGCCTTTGCAGTTGCAGCTGGCATCTTGATTTACAAGTGTGCAGATACAAAGGACTTCATGCCAAAGACATGGGGCTCAAGGTGACTCAGGTAGCTAATGTTTGACCTCTGACACCTGATTTAGGCAGATCACGTCAAAGATATGAAATAGCCCATTGACTCATGACTATAATTCTTCCAGCTAATTGTGATCATTACATATTTTCAATCAATGCTAGCAACTGATCATAGATAATTATTTATACATAGAAATTAACAAATTAATGTCTCTCACCCTTCCTATTTCCCCAATTTGTACATTTTTATCTAGTCAACTGGCCTTTCTATCCCCCCCCCCGCGCCACACACACACTCTAACTGGGTTCCATTTCTAAAGTACAATGGAGACATTGAACCTAAGAATAATAGGTATAGAAGAAGGTGAAGAAATACAACTCAAAGGTACAGAAAACATATTCAACAAAATCATAGAAGAAAACTTCCCCAACCTACAGAAGGATATGTCAATGAATGTACAAAAAGCTTACAGAACACCAAACAGAGTGGCCCACAAAAAGAAGTCCCCTCTACACATAATAATCAAAACATCAAACCTACAGAATCAAGAGAAAATATTAAGAGCAGCAAAGGAAAAAAGCCAAGTAACATATAAAGTCAGACCTATCAGAATCACACCTGACTTCTCAATGGAAACTTTGAAAGCCAGAAGGTCCTGGATAGATATCCTACAAACACTAAGGAAGCATGGATGCCAACCAAGACTACTGTACCCAGCAGAACTTTCAATCACTATAGATGGCGAAAACAAGATATTCCATGACAAAAACAGAATTAAACAATACATACCCACAAATCCAGCACTACAGAAAGTTCTGGAAGGAAAACTCCAACCCAACGAACATAACTACACTCACAAAAACATAGGCAATAGATAATCCAATTTTACCAAAAACAAAAAGAAGCAGGAGGGTGAAATACACACACAATGACACCACCAACAATAAATCCAAAACAAACAAGAACCAACAAAGAATGGACATTAATATCCCTCAATGTCAATGGTCTTAACCTGCTCATAAAACAATACAGGCTAACAAAATGGATACAAAGACAGAATCCATCCTTCTGCTTTATACAAGAAACACACCTCAACTTCAAAGACAGGTGTTACCTCAGAGTAAAAGGATGGGAAAAGATTTTCCAATCAAATGGCCTCAAGAAACAAGCCGGTGTAGCAATCCTAATATCTAACAAATTGGACTTCAAATTAAAATCAATCAAAAGAAATGAAGAAGGGCATTTCATACTCATCACAGAAAAAGTCCATCAAGATGAAGTCTCAACCCTGAACATCTATGCCCCAAATACAAAGGCACACACATTTGTGAAAGAAACATTACTAAAGCTCAAACCACACATAAAACCACACACACTTATAGTAGGAGACTTCAACACCCCCCCCCCTTACGCCACTAGACAGGACCACTAGACAGAAAGTTAACAAAGAAACAAAGGATCTTACAGAAGTCATGACCCAACTGGGTTTAACAGATATCTATAGAACATTCCATCCAAACACAATTCTTCTCAGCGCCACATGGAACCTTCTCTAAAATTGACCACATAATTGGCCACAAAGCAAACCTCCACAGTTACAAAAGAATTGAAATAACCCCCCGTATCTTATCAGATCACCATGCTTTAGAGCTAGAATTCATCAGCAATACAAATTGCAGAAAACCTACAAACTCATGGAAATTGAATAACACCCAATGGCACCATTCCTGGGTTGAGGAAGAAATAAAAAAAGAAATTAAAGACTTCCTAGAATTTAATGAGAATGAAGACACAACATACCCAAACTTATGGGACACTCTGAAAGCAGTGCTAAGAGGAAAGTTCATAACACTAAGTGCTCATATGAAGAAACTGGAGAATAGTCACATAAGAGAATTGACAGAACCTCTGAAAGCTTTAGAGTATAAATAAGAAAACTCACCCCAGAGGAGTGGACGCCAGGAAATAATCAAACTGAGGGCTGAAATCAATAAAGTAGAAACTAGAAAAAACATTACAAAGTATCAGTGAGACAAAGAGTTGGTTCTTTGAGAAAATAGATAGACAAACCTCTAGCCAAACTAACCAAAAGGCAGAGAGAGAGCATGCAAATTAACAGAATCAGAAATGAATGGGGCTATAACAATGGACACTGAGGAAATCCAGAGAATCATCAGGTCATACTTTGAAAACCTGTACTCCACAAAATTGGAAAATCTAAAGGAAATGGACAGTTTCCTGGATAGATATCACTTACCAAAATTAAACCAAGAACAGATAAGCAGTTTAAATCGACCTATAACCCCTAATGAAATAGAAGCAGTCATCAAAAGCCTTCCAACCAAACAAAGCCCAGATGGCTTCACTGCAGAATTCTACCAGAAATTGAAACAAGAGTTAATGCCAGTGCTCCTAAAATTGTCCCACACAATAGAAGGAGAAGGGACAATGCCAAACTCTTTTTACGAGGCTACAGTCATTTTGATACCCAAGCCACACAAAGATATGACTAAGAAAGAGAACTACAGACCAATATCCCTCATGAACATCGATGCAAAAATATTCTACAAAATATTAGCGAATCAAATCCAAGAACACATCAGAAAAATCATCCACTATGATCAAGTAGGCTTCATCCCAGGGAGGCAAGGATGGTTCAACATACAAAAATCCATCAATATAATCCACCACATAAACAAACTAAAAAAGAAAAACCACATGATCATCTCACTAAATGCTGAAAAAGCCTTTGACAAAATCCAACATCTTTCATGACAAAGATCTTGGAGAGAACAGGAATAACAGGAATATATCTAAACATGATAAAAGCAATATGCACCAAACCAACCGCCAACATCAAACTAAAGGGAAAGAAACTCAAAGCAATTCCTCTAAAATCAGGAACAAGACAAGGCTTTCCACTCTCTACATATCTCTTCAATATTGTACTTGAAGTTCTAAGTAGAGCAATAAGACAAGAAAAGAAGATCAACGTGATACAAATTGAAAAGGAATAAGTCAAACTTTCACTATTTGCAGATGATATGATAGTCTACATAAGTGACCCAAAAAACTCTACCAGGGAACTCCTACAGCTGATGAACACCTTCAGCAAAGTAGCAGGATACAAAATTAACTAAAAAAAAATCAGTAGCTGTACTATATACAGATGATAAATCCAATGAGAAAGAAATTAGAGAAACATCACCCTTCACAATATCCACAAGCAACCTAAAATATCTTGGGGTAACACAAACCAAAAAAAGTGAAAGACCTGTACAGTAAGAACTTTGAGTTCTTAAAGAAAGAAATTAAAGAAGATACCAGAAAATGGAAAGATCTCCCATGCTCTTGGATATGTAGAATCAACATAATAAAAATGGCAATCTTGCCAAAAATAATATACCGACTCAACACAACCCCCATCAAAATCCCAACACAGTTTTTCACAGACCCTGAAAGAACAATACTCAACTTTATATGGAAAAACAAAAACCCAGGATAGCCAAAACAACTCTTTACAATGAAGGATCTTCTAGGGGCATCACCAACCCTGACTTCAAGCTATATTATAGAGCCATAGTTCTGAAAACAGCTTGGTATTGGCACAAAAATAGACAGATAGACCAATGGAATTGAATTGAAAAACCCTGATATTAACCCACACACCTATGAACACCTTATTTTTGACAAATATTCTAAAACTATACAATGGAAGAAAGATAGCATCTTCAACAAATGGTGCTGGCACAACTCGATTGGGACATGCAGAAGATTGCAGATAGATCCATATCTGTCACCATGCATAAAACTTAAGTGCAAATGGATCACAGATCTCAACATAAATCCAGCCACACTGAATCTTCAAGAAACCATCCTGAGTGAGGTAACCCAGTCACAAAAAGACAAACATGGTATGTACTCACTCATATATGAATTTTAGACATAGAGCAAAGGATTACCAGCCTACAATTCTCTTCACCAAAGAAACTAGGAAACAAGAAGGGGAAAATATTCTAAGGGGAAAATACATGGACCCCAGGAATGGGAAGGGGCAGGAATTCCTGAGCTAATTGGGAGCATGAGGGTAGGGGAGAGGGAGCTGCCAGAATGAGAGGAAGTGAAGAGGAAAGGAGAGGAGGAAATGGAGGAGCAGAAATATTGAGTTGGGGGAAGAATAGAGGAGAGCAGGATGAGAGATACTATATTAGGGGGAGTCATTACAGGTCTGAGGAGAGATCTGGCACTGGGGAGATTTCCAGAGACCTACAAGGATGACACAAACTGACAATCTAGACAATGGTGGAGAGGATAACCTAAACACCCTTCCCCTATAATGAGACTGATAACTACTTTTTATGCCATCCTAGAGCCCTCATCCAGTGGCTGATGGAAGCAGAGTCAGACATCCACAGATATACACTGAACTGAACTCTGGAACTTATTTGCAGAGAGGGATGAATGAAGATCAAAGGGATTGGCACCAGGCTGGTGAAACCCACAGGAATAGCTGGCCTGAACAAGTGGGAGCATATCGACCCCAGACTGCTGTCTGGGAGGCCAGCACAGGACTGATCCAGAGCCCTGAACATGGGTGTCAATGAGGAGGCCTCTGCATTCTAGGGGGCCCCTGGTAGTGGATTAGTATTTTTCCCTGGTGTAAGAAGGGACTTTGAGAGCCCATCCCAAGTGAAGGATGCACTCTTGGTCTGGACACATGGGGGAAGGCCTAGGCCAGACCCAGGATGATATGGTGGACTTTGGGGAGCCCCCCGTCAAGGGCCCTACCCTTCCTGGAGAGTGGAGGGTAGATGGAGTGGGGAGTAGGTAGGGGGTAAGGGGAGATGGGTGGGGGAGGGAGGGAGAGGGGAAGGGATTGACATGTGAAACAAGCTTGTTCCTAATTTGAACTAATAAATTTAAAAAAAAGAGAGAGAGGAGAAAAAAGAAAATGTTTGCATGTTTATAAACCTCTTCATTTTTATCTAACAGCCCTGAAGGTGGCAGCATCTGAACTCTGACCTCATCAGTATTGAGTCCGAATGTTAACCAAGTATACTCAGATAGCCCCATAAAGTCACACTAGTCAGGAGTCCTTGATCTGGATCACTGAGTTTTTATTACAAATAATCTAAGAGAGACTCAGAATCACAGCAGCCTGAGGTCATAGAGGAACTGTGTTAGTGCATACAGCATCGGAAATACCTCACACAGCGGCTGACCAAAGCCATTTAAGAGAAAGAGGTTAGCATTTTAAAAATGGAGATGTAAGACATGACTTTTTGTCTGCTCCTGGAATACTCCAGAAATCAACAGGAGAGGGAGAAAAATGTACATTTGAATTTTGTTAAAGGCTTGAAAAGGACATTTAAGTATGAGAAAGAAAAAAAAAAGGCCAAAACCAGTCACATTCATCATTCACATAGGACTCATCCATGCAAAGTAGATAAGAAAGACTTTGATAGCAAAGCTTGTCCTTTGAAAATCATAGCTGCATCTTCAAGAACACACTCTCAAGGGGAAATATGCACAGTGGCTCATGGTAAATTGGTGTCAAGCTGCACATTAAGTAGGTAGTATTACCACAGAACTTTTAGGACCTATTTCAGGGAAAAAGAATAGGATGGGCTTTCTTAGAGACCCACAGAAATTCTTGTTGCAACTGAAAGAAATTTTTCAGTTGTATTGCAGCTAATGTCACCTGCTCCACATACCAACTGGGCATCTTTCAGATGCCCACTCAGGAATTCCCTGGTTGTTCTAGAAAAGTAACAATCAAAGCAACAGAAATCTAGCATGTCTACCCAAGAAGCAGAGAAACAATGAGGTTGCATGGTTAATAAAAAAGGAGGAATATATGGTAAAAATCTGGTGACGTGGAACAGATCAAAATGGTGGGTATATTTATTTTAAAAGACTTAATAAGGCAAAGCCTTTATAAGATCCACTGGATAGAGACTTCTTAGAACTGAGTGATGTGATGACAAGATCACAAGACAGAAAAATTATGAGCTCTAAGAACTTGGGAAGGAATAGATGACAAAAAATATAACTTCCATGATGGTGAAACTGAAAAACTACAAAGGAATTTGATTCTACTTGGAACACACGAGGAGATGGAAGACAGCTAGAAAAGTGCATCCAAAGCAGCAGCAATGGAGAGCTTTGAATAATTAGTGAAATTCTATGAATGAAGACATAGGAAGAGGAAATTTATGATAGAAGTCCCTAAAGAAGAAAAATGGTGATGGAAAACAGTGACTTCATAAAGCTAAGGAGCCAAAAAATCGAAACCTGTACATTAAGGTTCATATGCTTTGTAGAACATTATCCTAGAATGCTCAGTGATCAAATGTATTCTAGAGTTCATGGGAGGAGGTATAAAGCAGAGGACACAGAAAAAAACCACTGGAGAACCTAGAGAAATAGACCTGGATAGTCAGAGAGCAGCCAGCCTCTGAGGCTGGTGAAGGCAACAAGGTATTGAGGCCCAGCAGTAAGGAAAGAGAGGAAAAATGAGAGAGTAGAACAGAGAATGGGTCTGTTCAAGAGGTCTCAACTCTACATGAGGAGTAAGTGCAAGGGCAAAGATCAGTAACCAGGTGAAATAGAGGGGGCCTCAGAAAACAAGTACCATACTTCTAGTACCAGAGAATTTAGAGCAGAACTCAGCTGAAAGAGACTCCCACAAGAAACAAATGCAAACATCAGAGGGACTGGAGACCAAAGGAAAAGCAAGAGACTCAAAAACCATATGAACAGTGGACTCATGACTGAAAAGAATTACAGTTGAAGCAGAGAAGAATCCTGCTCTCTGCATCAGACCTAAGTGCTAGGAAAACCTCACCATGCTTGCAGCATTTGACCAAAGCGTAGCAAGAAACCATTTTAAAAGTTCCTGTTGAGTCAGCTGTAGGGCCACTCTAGTGACAAACATCCAGCCTAGTATCAATGGCCCTTAATGGGAACCCAGGGCAAGTGTTAAAGGATTATAGGATGAGCACTGGTTTGCAGTAAGTTAGAAGGAACAAACTGAATGAGAGCTACAGAGAGTCCCTTGTCATCAGATCTGATACCATAGTCTGATACTGAATTGTCTTCCCTACTCTGGTGCTAAACAAGGAAGTTAATTACCAGAGATGTCCCAGAGGGGGAATGAACAGTGACAAGTGCCTAAAAGTGACAAGGTCTAAGGCACACCAGTGTGATGTTTGTCAATAGCCTTCTGGAACTGAGTTGGAAGCACTCTCCCAACTGGCTAACCTACATAATACCTGAATATGCTATGTAAGTTACTATTGAAGAAAACTCAGCCTCGGTCTTCCCCAGCTGTGGAATTTCCACACTACAAAACTAACATGCCAGGCAAAGTGTACTTACTGGTACAATAGTGGCATGACTGCTTTAAGGGTAACAACTAGTGTCTATTTGGATTTAAAGCCTGCTCAATGGGAATATATGTGTGATCTGTAGTCTAAGACAAAATCCTGCTGACAGAGCATTCATAGGCCCTAAGTGGGAGCATACTACTATTGTTTTACTAAATGATCATGTCAAGCAGCCTTCTAAATATTTATGAATTCTTGAGTGGAGACACTCCTGAGGTGAAGAAAGGTTAATGCAAAGACTTATATGAGCCAGTATGTTGAGAATAAGTTACACTGTGTACTCAGCCTTACCATGCCTTTCAGAGCCCATCTTTGAAGAGGAGAAAAACATGGAAAAAAAATAAGAAAGAATGTAAGCCAAATGAATACAAAGAGAAGATTGCTCTGTAACACTGCCATTCGTCATCACACAGCCTTTCCAGTCAAGAACAGGTACCAGCTGTGCATACCACAAGGTCAGTACAAAATTGGGCCTCCAAAATTCCACAGTGAATGACTGAGGCATGCACATAAGTTCACCCTTTTGTGAGTAGTTCTTGGCAGTTGATGGTTGCCAGAGAAAGGAAGGACTACTTTCTTTAGTGGGATAGCTATTGGTGAGTTGCCCATTCTTAAGTTAGCATTCCCTTAGATACACTTGTACAGGCAATCCTAATTAAACTCAGTGGACAAAAGAAAAAGGTCATGAAATTAAGAAAGGGACTAATTAGGATGAAAGAGTTATTCAAAAGGAGATCAGGTGGTAAGAATACTCAGCAGGTGAAGCCACTGCCACCAAGCCTGATGACCTGAGTTAGATCATGAACCCTCATGGTAGAAGAGAGGGAACCCAAGTTCAGTTCTTACTACCCATTGAGTAGTTGAGTGGTTCAAAACTACCTCAGCCTCAGGTCCACAGGCACTTTTCTGGATTCTATAAGCACTATCATTCACACATGCACATACCACCACAGAGATACACACATATACATATAAACAAAACTAAAAAATACATTAAAATATAAAGAAGAGTCAATGAAATAAAATATGATATGAATAAACTCTGTAATGAATTCAAAGAAGACACATAAATAGTTGAATGAAATAAGAAAGATAATGTACAATATGAATAATTCAATAGAAAAAAATCAAATTCAAGTTTTAGCAAACAAAACATCAATGAGTCAAATAAAAACTCAGTAGAGATTCCGCCAACTGACCCAGGAACAAGGTGAGTGAGTCTCTGCCCTTTCCCAACTCCCGCCCAAAACATCACTCACCCTGACCACACCCACCGCCCCCCCACTGCTGCCTGCGCCTGTGGGCTTGGTGTAGACACACCCAGGCAGGGAGGAGCTCCCTGCTCCCTGAATCTGCTAGCACCCCACCCCACTCTTCCATTCTGCCAACCGACCCAGGAACTAGGAACTAGTGAGGAGACTACCAGGAGAGTCAAGACCATCCAGAGTTGTGGACATTGAATTCCTGGCCACCATACACCACTGGGTCACAAGAGGAGATAGAGAGACCCCACCTGCACCCACTAAAAGAAGATATGGGAAGAAGACAGAATAAGATTTCACTCAACAACAGAAAGATCAATATGACACCACCAGAATCTAGGGACTCCACTCCAGCAAGATCTGAAAATCCCAACACAGAGCATGAAGATGAGATGGACCTCAAAAATTATCTCAGCAAGATGATAGAGACCTTTAAAGAGGAAACAAGAAAATCCCTTTAAGAAATAGAAGAAAAAGCAAACAAAAAATTAAAGGAAATGGAGGAAAAGACAAACCAAAATATTCAAGAAATAAATAAATCTCTTAAAGAATCTAAAGAAAGCCAAGAAAAAAACATCCAACCAAGTCAAGGAAGCTCTTGAAACAGTTCAAAGCATGAAAGCTGAAATAGAAACAATAAAGAAAACACAGAATGAGACCATGCTGGAAATGGAAAGGCTGGATAAACGATCGGGAACTAAAGATGTGAGTATAACCAATAGAATTCAAGAGATGGAAGAGAGAATCTCAGCTACTGAAGACTCGCTAGAGGATATACATTCATCAACCAAAGAAAACCTCAAGTCCAACAAATCCCTAACACAAAATATCCAGGAAATATGGGACACCGTGAAAAGACCAAACCTAAGAATAATAGGTGTAGAAGAAGGTGAAGAAACACTGCTCAAAGGTACAGAAAACATATTCAACAAAATCATAGAAGAAAACTTCCCCAACCTACAGAAAGAAGCTTCTAGGACACCAAACAGACTGGACCACAAAAAGAAGTCCCCCACACACACATAATAATCAAAACTCCAAATCTACAGAATAAAGAGAAAATATTAAGAGCTGCAAAGGAAAAAGGCCAAGTAACATATAAAGGCAAACCAATTAAAATCACACCCGACTACTCAATGGAAATTCTGAAAACCAGAAGGTCTAGGATAGATACCCTACAAGCACTAAGGGAGCATGGATGTCAACCCAGACTACTGTACCCAGCAAAACTTTCAATCATTATAGATGGAGAAAACAAGATATTCCATGACAAAAACAGATTTAAACAATACATATCCACAAATCCAGCACTACAGAAGGTTCTGGAAGGAAAACTCCAACCCAAGGAACATAACTACATGCACAAAAACACAGGCAATAGATAATCTAATTTTGCCAAACACAAAAAGAAGCAGGAGGGCAAAATCCACACACAATGACACCACCAACAATAAATCCAAAACAAACAAGAACCAACAAACAATGGACATTAATATCCCTAAATGTCAATGGTCTTAACTTACCCATAAAAAGATATAGGCTAACAGAATGGATACGAAGACAGAATCCATCCTTCTGCTGTTTACAAGAAACACACCTCAACTTCAAAGACAGGCGATACCTCAGAGTAAAAGGATGGGAAAAGATTTTCCAATCAAATGGCCTCAAGAAACAAGCCGGTGTAGCAATCCTAATATCTAACAAATTGGACTTTAAACTAAAATCAAGCAAAAGAGATGAAGAAGGGCATTTCATACTCATCACAGGAAAGTCCATCAAGATGAAATCTCAATCCTGAACATCTATGCCCCAAATACGAAGGCACCCACATTTGTGAAAGAAACATTACTAAAGCTCAAACCACACATAAAACCACACACACTTATAGTAGGAGACTTCAACACCCCCCTTATGCCACTAGACAGGACCACTAGACAGAAAGTTAACAAAGAAACAAAGGATCTTACAGAAGTCATGACCCAACTGGGTTTAACAGATATCTATAGAACATTCCATCCAAACACAAAAGAATATACCTTCTTCTCAGAGCCACATGGAACCTTCTCAAAAATTGACCACATAGTTGGTATCAAATCAAACCTCCACGTTACAAAAGAATTGAAATAACCCCTGTATCTTATCAGACCACCATGCATTAAAGCTAGACTTCAACAGCAATACAAATTGCAGAAAACCTACATTCGCGTGGAAAATGAATAACACCAAATGGCACCATTCCTGGGTTGAGGAAGAAATAAAAAAAAGAAATTAAACACTTCCTAGAATTTAATGAGAATGAAGACACAACATACCCAAACTTATGGGACACTCTGAAAGCAGTGCTAAGAGGGAAGTTCATAGCAAAGTGCCCACATGAATAAACTGGAGGAAAGTCACATGAGAGAAATGACAGAACAACTGAAAGCTTTAGAGCAAAAAGAAGCAAACACACCAAGGAGGAGTAGACGCCAGGAAATAATCAACCTGAGAGCCGAAATCAACAAAGTAGAAACTAGGAAAACAGTACAAAGAATCAATGAAACAAAGAGTTGGTTCTTTGAGAAGATCAACAAGATAGACAAACCTCTAGCCAAACTAACCAAAAGGCAGAGAGAGAGCATGCTAATTAACAAAATCAGAAATGAAAAGGGAGACATAACAACGGACACTGAGGAAATCCAGAGAATCTTTAGGTCATACTTTGAAAACCTGTATTCCACAAAATTGGAAAACCTAAAGGAAATGGACAACTTTCTGGATAAATATCACTTACCAAAATTAAATCAAGATCAGATAAACAGTTTAAATCGAACTATAACCCCTAATGAGATAGAAGCAGTCATCAAAAGCCTCCCAACCAAAAAAAGCCCAGGGCCAGATGGCTTCACTGCAGAATTCTACCAGAAATTCAAACAAGAGCTAATTCCAGTACTCCTCAAACTGTTCCACACAATAGAAGCAGATGGGATATTGCCAAACTCTTTCTACGAGGCTACAATCACTTTGATACCCAAGCCACACAAAGATATGACTAAGAAAGAGAACTACAGACCAATATCCCTCATGAACATCGATGCTAAAATACTCAATAAAATATTGGCCAACTGAATCCAAGAACATATCAGAAAAATCATCCACCATGATCAAGTAGGCTTCATCCCAGGGATGCAAGGATGGTTCAACATACAAAAATCCATCAATGTAATCCACTATATAAACAAACTGAAAAAGAAAAACCACATGATCATCTCACTAGATGCTGAAAAAGCCTTTGACAAAATCCAGCATCCCTTCATGATAAAGATCTTGGAGAGAACAGGAATAACAGGAATATATCTAAACATGATAAAAGCAATATACACCAAACCAATAGCCAACATCAAACTAAATGGAGAGAAACTCAAAGCATTTCCTCTAAAATCAGGAACATGACAAGGCTCTCTCCGTATCTCTTCAATATTGTACTTGAAGTTCTGGCTATAGCAATAAGACAAGAAAAGGGGATCAAAGGGATACAAATTGGAAAGGATGAAGTCAAACTTTCACTATTTGCAGATGACATGATAGTCTACATTAGTGACCCAAAAAACTCTACCAGGGAACTCCTACGGCTGATAAACACCTTCAGCAAGGTAGCAGGATACAAAATTAACTCAAAAAAATCAGTAGCCCTACTATATACAGATGATAAATCCAATGAGAAAGAAATCAGGGAAACATCACCTTTCACAATATCCACAAGCAACATAAAATATCTTGGGGTAACACTAACCAAAAAAGTGAAAGACCTGTACAATAAGAACTTTGAGACTTTAAAGAAAGAAATTAAAGAAGATACCAGAAAATGGAAAGATCTCCCATGCTCTTGGATAGGTAGAATTAACATAGTAAAAATGGCAATCCTGCCAAAAGCAATCTACAGATTCAATGCAATCCCCATCAAAATCCCAACACAGTTTTTCACAGACATTGAAAGAACAATACTCAACTTTATATGGAAAAATAAAAAGCCCAGGATAGCCAAAACAACTCTTTACAATAAAGGATCTTCTGGAGGCATCACCATCCCAGACTTCAAGCTATATTATAGAACCATAGTTCTGAAAACAGCTTGGTATTGGCACAAAAATAGATAGACCAATGGAATCGAATTGAAAACCCTGATATTGATCCACACACCTACGAATACCTTATTTTTGACAAAGGTGCTAAATCTATACAATGGAAAAAAGATAGCATCTTCAACAAATGGTGCTGGTACAATTGGATTTGGACATGCAGAAAATTGCAGATAGATCCAAACTGTCACCATGCACAAAACTTAAGTGCAAATGGATCAAAGATCTCAGCATAAATCCAGCCACACTGAATCTTCTAGAAGAGAAAGTAGGAATTACCCTTGAACAAATTGGCACAGGAGACTGCTTCCTGAACATTACACCAGTAGCACAGACACTGAGGTCTGCAATTAATAAATGGGAACTCTTGAAACTGAGAAGCTTCTGCAAGGCAAAGGAAACAGTCAGTAGGTCAAAACGACCTCCCACAGAATGGGAAAAGATCTTCACCGATCCCACATCTGACAGAGGACTGATTTCCAAAATATATAAGGAGCTCAAGAGGCTAGCCACCAAAACACCAAACAATGAAATTAAAAAGTGGGGTGCAGAACTAAATAGAGCATTCTCAACAGAGGAATCTGAAATGGCTGAAAGACACTTAAGAAAGTGCTCAAAATCTTTGGCCATCAGAGAAATGCAACTCAAAACAACGCTAAGATACCACCTCACACCTGTCAGAATGGCTAAAATAAAAAACAACAATGACAATCTATGCTGGAGAGGATGTAGAGAAAAAGGAACACTCCTCTGTTGCTGGTGGGAGTGTGAACTTGTAAGACCACTCTGGAAATCAGTATGGCGGTTGCTCAGAAAAATGGCAGTCTACCTCAAGATCCAGCCATTCCTCTCTTGGGTATATACCCAAATAGTGCATGTTCATACAACAAGGACATATGTTCAACCATGTTCATAGCAGCATTGTTTGTAATAGCCAGAACCTGGAAGCAACCTAGATGCCCCTCAACTGAAGAATGGATTGAGAAAATGTGGTACATTTATACAATGGAATCTTGAAATACGCAGGCAAATGGATGGAACTAGAAGAAACCATCCTGAGTGAGGTAACCCAGTCACAAAAAGACAAACATGGTATGTACTCACTGATATATGAATTTTAGACATAGAGCAAATGATTACCAGCCTATAATCCTCTTCACCAAAGAAACTAGGAAACATGAAGGACTCTAAGTGATAAATGGTCCCCAGGAATGGAAGTGGCATGAACTCCTGAACTAATTGGGAGCATGAGGGTAGGGGGGAAGGAAGGAGCTGCTACAATAGGAGCAAGAGAAGAGGAGTAGAGGAGAGGAAATGGAGGGGCAGAAATATTGAGTTGGGGGAAGAATAGAGGAAAGAGAGCAGGATGAGAGATACCATATCAGAGGGAGCCACTATAGGTCTGAGAAGAGATCTGGAACCAGGGAGATCTCCAGAGACCTACAAGGATGACACGATCTGACAATCCAGGCAATGGTGGAGAGGATAACCTAAAAGCCCTTCCCCTAAAATGAGATTGATGACTTCTCTTTATGCCATCCTAGAGCCCTCACCCAGTGGCTGATGGAAGCAGAGACAGACATTCACAGATATACACTGAGCCGAAATCGGGAATTTAGTTGAAGAGAGGTAGGAATGAAGAACAAAGGGGTCTGTACCAGGTTGGAGAAACCCACAAGAACAGTTGGGCTGAACAAGGGAGAGCACATCGAACCCAGATTCTGTTGGGGAGGACAGTACAAGACTGATCCAGACCCCTGAACATGGATGTCAATAAGGAGGCCTCTGCACTCCAGGGAGCCTCCGGTGGTGGATTAGTATTTTTCCCTGGTGCAAGAAGGGACTTTGAGAGCCCATCCCACATGAAGGGTTACATTCTGGCCCTGGAAACATGGGGAAGGGCCCAGGACCAGCATAGGAAGATTTGGTGGACTTCGCAGAGCCCCTGTTTAGGGCCCTACCCTGCCTGGGGAGTGGTGGGTGGATGGGGTGGGGGTGGGCTGGGGGTGGGGGAGGAGGGATCGGGGTGAGGGGAGGGAGAGGGAGAAGGGACTTGAAACAAGCTTATTCCCTAACTAGAACTGTAACGATTAAAGTCTCTTTATTCAAGAAGACACCAAGGCAAAACACAGGCCAGAGCTAGGTTATAGAACCCAGCAGGCTGGGCCAGAACAAAAGGGGCCAGGGTCCCCACATGCAGCCCCTTAAGAAGCTCCCTTTCGTCACCCCCGCTTTCCTTCACAACGCCCTTATGGGCGAGTCCCGGGTCCACCTGGTACCTGTCCCAGGACTATTGGGCGGGGCTAGGGTGTCTCCCTACATAGAACTAATAAGTAAATTTAAAAAAAAAAAACTCAGTAGAATGCCTCAGTGACAGAAATAAATGGACAATGGGCCCTAAAGGCAACAATAAAGATGTAATAAGTAGAACATATAAACAAAAAAGTAATACCCATGGGATAGGACTAAAAGATCAAATTCATGAATCATTCCATAGAAGAAGTAAACTAAATGTATGGAAAATATATTCAATAATACAATAGTGGGAAATTTCTCAAGCTTAGAGAAAGAGATGGTGCCAAGATAATGGAGACATTTAGAATACCACACAGAGGAGACCATCAAAGAACCTCCCAAATTCACTTACAGTTAAAGCACAAAGAAAGAACATTAAAAGTTGCAAGAAAGAAGCACCAAGTTATTTATAAAGGTGTACCCATTAGAATAACAGTAGGTCTCCCAACAAAAATCACAATAGCCAGGAAGACACAGAACAGCACCCAAGCCACAAAAGACAGGAGCTGCCAAAAGATTACTATATCTAGAAAGAAGTCCTTTATCGTTGAATGGGAAAGGAAAGTTTTCTGTGAGAAACACAAACTAAAGGAAGTCATAACCACAAAGCCAACACCAAAGAAAGTACCTTAAGGAATCCTACACACTGAACAGAGAGATAATTGTTTCCATGGGGTCACCAGAAAGAATAAAGTGTGCTAGAAAAGTGTGTGTGCTTTGTCGAGACAATAGAGTGCTGGTCAGTTAGGGCTGAAAAAATTAGTGAGTAAAGAGAGATCATTGTCATTTAGGTGAAACCTGAGCTTCACTGGGAAAGTGTTTCCTTAGAGTCTTTGCACAGAGATGGGTTACATTCAAGGCATGGATATGGGTTACATCTCAAGTTCACAGAAGAATGTGGCAAATAGAATGTGAGAGTCACCTAGGTCACAGTGGTACTAAAGGAAGGAAGGAGTCATGGAGAACAACTATGGTTTGTCACTGTGTGACAGAGCTCAAGTATCTCTGAAAATGCCAGAAGAGGCCTTTGGTAAAGGTACAGTCTTAGTAGCAGTGGAAACTCCAAGGTTTTGGGGATTCCAGGACCTTGTGACATCCAGGAAGGACAGGGGTATTAAGTGGAGCTAACCTAAGCCTATGGCATAAGCTATATAGGCTATGGATGGCAACTCTGGAAAATGGATCTTCCCAAGCTTTTCTGGAGATCAAAGACCATAAAGTGTGTGATGTTGGGCAGATGTTGAACATAACTACAGAATTTAGACTTAAACTGTAAGATTTGGAGGTTGCTTGGATCTGGTTGTGATTCTAGGTCTTCCTGTTTAAAATAATAAAGTTTTTGTTTTAATTACTGGAGCCCACATTAAAGAGACCTTGAACTTTTAATGTATTGAAGAATTTAGGGACTGTGGGAATTTTAAAAGTGGGACCGTGTTTTGTATTATGATATTAACATGAAAATCTTGAAGACAAGGAGTAACAAGTTATGGTTTGAAGGTGCTGTTTTTCAGTGTCAAGACAACAAGGGGTAGAGTGTACTCATTAGCTTTGACTGACATTTTGACATGTAAGAGTCATCTGGGTCACCGGAGAAGGCGATCTCAAGAATAAAATACTAGTAGATATAAGTTAGGATGGGACAGAAGAATGGGATGTTGATGGAAGGATAAGATACCATGAGAAAAAAAGTAAAACTAAATAATGTATTGTATATCACTGTAGAAAGCATCAAGTCCTCATGCTCACAGACAGGACAAGGAGCAATGCTAAATTTGTAGGCTTTTCACTTCAGTGAAAGGGATTTACACCTGTTTCCACCTAGATGCCAGGATTAGATTGTGGTTAATAATCTTTTGCTATATTTGGTGAGAGCCAGGCCTCACCAAATCCCCCATACTATTATGTTTATCCCAGACTCCTGAGCATTGCTTTTTCAGTCACTAGAACCCATTCTTATGAATGAGGTCCATTGTACTTTTCAAAAGAATCTAGTCTGCGCTTATGCCAGACCCTTTATCCCTATACCCTTCTCCTGAGCATTGTTTCTCAGTCTATAGATCCCATTCTTGTGGAAGAGTCACAGATACTTTGCAAACTACTTGTACTTCACAAAAGAGTTTCAAGGTAGTCACCTATTAAGCTTTGCTGTGATACTGTCCTGAGCAAACATTTTCCCAAGAGTTATGCTATGCTTAAGTATGTCAAAAGCAAGCTGTTCAGGGTCAGACTCTAGAAGGTTGACTCAACACTGGCTAACTAAGTTGTGGTGAACCACATTTCCTTCTTTCTTTCCCAGATCTTTCCTCTGTCAGCCATTTGCAGGGACTCCCCACGTGCCACAATCAAAGTATTTGTTAAAAATCAAGGCAACCTGTGTCTTTAACAGTAGAAAAGTTCCAGCAGCCCTCTCAGCTCTCTCTTCTAATCCATCTCTGTCCTTTTGTTTCTGTCACCAATCCTCAGAAACACTTATACCAGGGCACACCAGTGTTCACACTGGGATAGGACTCACAGAGGTGATTTTCACTAGCCTCCCTCCATTACACTATCTTCTAACTTACTCTTACTCAACCTACTTGCAGGATCCCTTCCTCCCAATATACCTCCTTTCTCTGGGAATTCTGCTTCTTGATGAAATTCCAGTATAGCTCTTTCCTCCCAACCCTTTCAGTCCTCTATGTAGTCCAAGCATTCCCTGGTCTCAGCTGCCACTCAATGCTATCTACTAGGGACTCCCAGTAGCCACACTGAGCTGGGTCTCAGGCAGGCTATTTTCACTAACCTTACTGCCCTCCATTATGGCCTCTCCAAATTGGACCTTAGTCCTGTAGCAGCCTGACTGCAGAAGCCTCTCCTCCTACACACCTCCATTCTCCAGGGATATCACCTCTTGGTATAGCCCTTGTCCCCCTGAGATATTTCCCACAGCCTCTTTCAACCTTCCCTCCAAGCCTATGTCCATTCCTTTATGACACCCAGACCCAAAGAAGCACTCTCTATCGGGGACAACCACAGTCACCATACTAGCCTAGGATCCAGAAAGCAATAGCACACCCACCCAACAAAGACAAGAACAGGTGTCAACAAGAAGAAATACTTCATACATAATGCCAGATACCTAGATTCCAGCAAAAAAACACAAACATGAATGGTCAAAATGCCTCCACCAGAAGCTATTAACCCTATTGTAGCAGGCCCCAAGATATGTAATGAGTCCAAAAAACAAGACAAAGATATAAAAATAGTAATTATTAATATGTTTGAGGACTTTAAAGAGGATATGGATAAATCCTTCAACGAAGTCTGTGAAAACACAAAGAGTTGAAAGAAATAATGTAAACAATTCAAGACATTAAAGTAGAATTTAACAAAGAAGAATTATCATTAAAGAAAGTGCAAAGTAAAATAAAAATGAAAATGAAAAGTTAGGATGCCTAACAAAAAACTCAGAGATACACCTTACCAATGGATTATAAGACATGGAAAATAGAATCTTATGTGTTGAAGCCAAGGTAGAAGAAATAGATAGCTCAGTCAAAGAAAACATTAAACTCAAAAGAACCCATGCACAAAACATGCAGGAAATCTGGGACACTATGAAAAGACCAAGTGGGGATAGAGGAAGAAAAAGAAATCAGCGTCAAAGTCACAGAAAATAGTGTTAACTAAATTAAAGAAGGAAACTTTCCCAATCTAAATAAGTAAGTTCCTATCAAGGTACAAGAAGTATACAGAACACCAAATAGATAGGACAAGATTATTATGATGCATAATAATCAAAACATTAAATGTACAGAACAAAGAAGGATATTACAAGCTACAATGGGGAGCAAAGGGGGACATATAAAAACAAACCTATTAGAATAATGCCTGACTACTCAAGAGAGATTCTGAAAGCCAGGAGGGCCCAGACATATATTTTACAAACTCAGAGAGACCACAGCCACTAGCCCAGACTACAACATCAACCAAAATTATCAAGCCAATCAACAGAGAAATAAAAATATTCTACAATAAAACCAATTTAAGCAATTTCTATCCACAAATCCATCTCTACAGATGACACTAGAAGGGAAACTTTAAGCTGAAGAGGTAAACCACATCCAAGAAAACAAAAGAATAATTAACCCCAGAATAGTAAATCAAAAGCATGGAGAAGAATCTACACGATAAAAAAAAGTAAGAGGAATAAATAAACACTGATCATTGTTAACTCTCATCTTAATGGTCTCAATTCCCTAATAAAAATACATAGACTAACAGATTGGATTAGAAAATAGGATCCATCTTCTGCATGCAAAAAGCATAACTCACCAACAAGGGTCAATATCATCTTAGGGTAAAAGAATAGAAAATGATATTCCAAGTAAATGGCTTCAAGAAGCAAGCAGGTGTAGCCATTTTAATATCTAACAAAATAGACTTCAAACCAGAACTAATCAGAATAAATGGGAAAGGGCACTACATTCTCATGACAGAAAAATAAATCCACCAGGAGGATATTGCAGTTCTAAACATTTATGCACCAAACACAAAGGTACCCAAGTTCATAAAAAATAATGACTACAGCTAAAATCACAGATTAACCCTCACACAGAACTAATTAGAAAATTCTCAAAAGGTGAAACACAAACAGCTGAGAAACACTTAAAGAAATGTTCAAGATTCTTAGCTATCAAAGACATACAAATTAAAACTACTTTGAGATTTCATTTTACCCCACTCAGAAAGGTCAAGATCAACAGTACACATGTCTGCTCATGCTGGTAAGGATGCAAGGAAAGGAAAACATGTACTCATCACTGGTGGGAGCTCAAACTTGTATAAGCACTATGGAAATCAGCATGGCAGTTCCTCAGAAACTAAGAACTGATCACCCTCAAGATTCACCTATACCACTCTTGGGCATAAATCCAAAGGACTGTGTGTTCACTAAAGGTATGCTTACTTGCTCATTCACGCTCACTGTTGATCTATTCATAAAAGCCAGAAAATGAAAACAGCCTAGATGTCCATCAACTAATCAATGGATAATGACAATGTGGTGTATTTACGCAATAGAATATTATCCAGTTGTTAACAAAATAAAAATATGAAATTCATAGGTAAATAGATGGAGATAGAAAAAAACACCCTGAACGAGGTAACTTATCCCAGACCCCAAAAGACAAACATTGTATATTTTCTCTTATACTTAGGTGTTAGATTTTAAGCCTTCAATAAGTATGCAGCAATCTGAATAACCACAGAACATAGGGGTCTAGTAAGAGTGTTGAAGGGGATGAGAGGATCAACTAGAATATATTGTTATGAAGAGACAAAGGGAAATCTATAAAAAAATATGGTTGGAGAAAAGGGTAAAGCAGGGAATATAAGGAGGACAAATGACACTGAAAAACCACTTGAAAAGCCATATGGAAGCCTACTCCTGTAGAAGCTTCCTACATATATACATATATGAAAGGAATCTAAATGGAGTCACCAAGTAATAGAGGCGACAATACCCTGGTTATTAGCATAAGGTTGGGATAAGGTTGGTTACCAGTGCCAGGAATGGGTTACATGTTAAGTCATTCACCAAAGTGACACCATGGAAACCCTCAAGTAAGCACAGGCTATAGCCTTATCTGAAGTTAAGGCCATATTACTAGACAACACTCACATAGCTCATCACACAGGAAGAAGTTGAGCTTGTGCCTAACTGGAAGATTCATCACTGTTGTCTAATATTCATGGTACTGGAAGGTAAGCCAAATGCTACTAAAGGAAAAAGAGAATCATCCGTATTTCCCAGCTATAAACCTGCACCTAAAAAAGTAATTTGTCTGTAAGATATACTGGTGTAATATTGCCACAGCTGTTATAGGAGTAACAAACCAGTTTTTTATTTTATTTTATTTTATTTTTTGGTTTTTCAAGACAGGGTTTCTCTGTGACTTTGGTGGCTGCCCTGGAACTAGCTCTTGTAGATCAGGTTGGTCTTGAACTCGTAGAGATCTGCCTGCCTCTGCCTCCCAAGTTCTGGGATTAAAGGTATGAGCCCAGCAACAAACCACTTTTTTATTGTATTTAAGGCCCACTCCATGAAATGGAAACCATACCTGAAACTGCTAAAGTGGAAAAAATCTGAGACTAGATAGGATATGGGCTTTAGGGAAAAACCTATACCACAAGCTATAGCCAAGCTATTATTATAGCCATTGCCACTTTGTGCTAAAGGAACATAGCAATGAAATGAAATGACCCCCTAATAAAATGCTGCTATAAACTTAGACCATTGCCTCACTCAACACACATCAGAGAAGCTTCTTCATGCAGAAGACAGGGGTTAATACCCACAAAGTGGTCAATGTGCAGAAAATTAGAGACTTTGAAACACTCTGTTCTAAATGAGATGTCTTTATCACAGCAAAACCACTCAGGGCTCAGGGATCTATGCAGAAGAGGAAGTAGAAAGATTGCTAGGAGCCAGAGGTGATGGGAAGCAGAGCAAGGTCTCCACCCCTAACAAAGAAGCTATCTGCAGTTCATACTCACTGGCAAAGGAAAAATCAGTTTTCTCCAGTAAAGTCTTACTGGGTACATTCACCACACTTCAGGGCAGGCTCCCTGGCCAGGAACACTTGGCCAATACAAAAAGAACTAAATGCTATGTTTGTAGACTTTTGCCTCATTTTATTTTGCTTTGATTTTAGTTTTTGTCTTTTATTTTGTCTTATCTTATTGGCCTTTTGCTTATTTTGATTACCATTTTTTTGTTTTGTGGGAATGAGTTGAGTGAGTGTGTGTGTAAGTGTGTGTTTCTTGTTTTCACTTTTGTACTTTTTTTGCTGGTTTTAAAAGGATATAGAAGATGAGGTTTTGCGGGTAAGGAAGGAGGGAATCACCTGGAAGGAATTAGGGAATATGAAACATAATCAAACTATATTACATGAAATTTTTTTCAATAAAAATTTAAAAAACAGTAAAAAAACTATTCCATTTATGGTGAAGGAAAACACAGTCAGTTGTTTGAAAGAGCAGAGCTCAGTGGCCAGGTCTTTATAATCTGAAAGAAGACTTGCTGCATTGATGTGCCTATTTTAGGACAAAGGTTATTGGGCAAGTTCTCACATCTACCGTATTTTCCGTCTCCAGTGAGATTCAACATATGTTGAATTTGTGTTTTGATTCAGCTCTCAGCCTGTTCAGTGATAGTTGCTTGCTTTGTGTAAAAAAACAGAAGAATCCTTTGGCTCCATCTCCTATTTTGTTATTTATCCTGGTATCATTTCCTAGGAATGCAGTCAGCTCAAGTTATTTTTGTCATTGTCATTTGTTTTTAAATAAAATTTTGTTGTTCTTTTCTAAATCTTTTTGATGGGATAAGGATAAACTAAATCCGTAAGAAAAGGGAAATGTATGTATCCAGAGTATTATATTTTGATTTTGTTTTACAAGAAGAGTAAACTAGCTTTTAAAAATCAGTAAAGGGGAAAAATTTAAATCATAAAATAAAAGATTGCATTAATATAATGATAGCAACCAAAATGTATGATGAAGAAAAGAGCATATATAATGAAATAGGAGAAACCACATAAGTAGCCACTAGACTGAAGTAAGTTATAAAAATCAAGGAAGATGACAAGAAGGAAATGAAGGCTGAGGAAGTAGAATAGGGAACAAGGAACTTCATTATTTCCAATCCTTACCTCTCTAAAGTCTTAATGATGACAAAAATTCATATCTGAAATCATATGCTTCTACCAATCTGTGCACCAAGAAGTTTTTAAGATTACCTTCTGATTCCTAGCCCATTTTAGGTCACAACCTTGGGTACCCCACCAAGGAGCCAACTAATAGAGCCACCCAAACTTGAATTCCCAGCCTTTAAAACTGTGAGGCAGATAAAGTATGTATGTATGTATATATGTATGTATGTATGTATGTATGTATGTATGTATGTATGTATATATGTATATATTATTCAGCTTTAGGTATTTCTACAGCAACAGGGAACAGATTGATACAATGTGAATTATTTTTTCTTATTTTCTCTGCTCTTGATAATCATTTATTGGCAAAACAAACAAAAAGAATAGAATAAAGTCAGGATGTCTACATCACCTCAGAAAGAAATTTGGTCTATTATAAAAATGGCATGTATCAAACTAATGTATTACAGACCTTTCTTTGTATTTATCCCTCCTCTGAAGCACACAAAAAAGCACTATAAATAGACTCCACAATTCAAAGTAAAACTCTCTTATGCATTTAAGCCTGTTTTAAAAGATACTCTGATCTTCACAAACATCAAATTGTCACCATTTCTTTTCTGCAAGTGGTACCTCATTGATTTACCTTTTAATAACTCTTCTTCATAGTGCTGTAAGTATTGCTTGGCTGTGTTAGCACTATGCAGAGTTCAAAGAAGAAGCAGTGATGAGATGAGTCCACTGAGTGAAGTCCCACTTTTAGAAGGAGCTGCAGAGAAACCTGCTGTTGTTTTGCCATGCAGGATGCAGGAGTTTGATTCAAATGTGGGTTGGTGGCAGCAGTCCAGGCCTCATTTCCCACATCACCCTGGGCCTGTTCCTCCTCTCCACTCTCTGCTTTGCCCCAGCTCTATAAGCTTTACTACCTAGGACCAACCCTAGGAGAGCATAGAACACAATGGGGATTATCACTAAGTCTTAACAGTACCCTTGCCTCTTGCTTTCTCACTCTTTTCCTTTCTCCTTTTCATTCCTTTCTAGAATTCATAGCGAATAAACTTATATTCAGCTATTTGTAAGCTCTCTATTTTCCATTGCCCTCTTCAACATGACCAGCTTGAGTGGTCTATGGCTTATGACCTAGATGGACGAGAGAATATGAAGAGGTTACATTGACCCCATGACTCATATGGGGATTATGTGCACTGACAAACTTTGCCAGACATGAGCAAAGGCATTCTTAGATGATATTTTGCTTTCATGCTGTCCGTAGCTCACTCAGGAAATTGTGGAAGAAGGGCAGAGAGTGACTGTATTGGCTGTTCTCTGAACCTAACACCAGGTAAAAACATCACACCCACCCTGACTTTCAGCATCGGTAAGTAGAACCTTCCCACAATCAGAGCAGTCCTCTGACAAAGTGAGCTGCCACATGGAATGCCTGCTCTGCTCTGTGTGTCATGCCATCATAGGACTGGGCTTTCCTCAAGCACAATGATCTATTCTGCACAAGCTAATGAGGTCGACAGAACAGCAATTAGCATGCAATCCAAGAGGAGGAGATGATATTCAAAATTCAAATCACTGCACTAACTCTCAAGGTCTTAGGATTAGCAAGTGGCAAAGCCAGGGCATAAATACAGTTTCTTTTGGTCCAATTATTTCAGCATTATGGTATAGGAATCTCAGTAGATCTCTGGAGAGCTTAAACGTGATCACAAAACCTTAGGAAGCAATATTTGCCCCAGGTTCCAGGATCTTCAAAGAGGTGGGTTTTAAGATGCCCCCAGTCATCACAGTTCCCCTTATGGAAAAGTCCTCTGGGATTTACCAGTGTAGACGAACCCCACCCACAAAGCCTATGCATCGCAAGGCCTTTCTTTCTTCTCCTAATGAGTTATGGATGCATATTACCTGCTCTGTGAAACAGTAAGTGAAACCCACATCCTATTCATAGCCACATCCCTCCTAAGGATAAGAAAAATGTGTTATACTGTAGATTCAGGAAAAATGAGGTGCTTGGAGGCAGAGTATGTGGTGCTTCCTTGTGAAGGCATTTGCAACTTTGGCTGGGACTAGTCTTCATTGAACAGAACTAAGGCATCTAAGACCACATTTCTGACCGTGAGGCAGCACTACCTGGGCACCAGCTCCTGTTATGATCACCAAATCACCCCTCACATGTCCAAACTTCCCCACATACCATGTTAGGAAGTGTCAGAAATTACAACCCACAGGAACAAAGTGCACACCAAGGACAAAAGCTCTCACAGACAATGCCTAAGGAAGGAGCAACGAATAGTCCATTGAGGAAATAGAATGAAGAGCATGAAGATGCCAGGAGACTTCTGAAAGCTGATCTAACTGGGTGTCAGTCTCTTTAACTCAGGCTACAAGGTTGTTAGACAATAAATAGCAATGTGTAAAGGGAGCTACCAAGTTTAAGGTCAGCATTACTATTGTTGTTTCTGAGGGGAACAGTGTGAAGAAACTGAAGATTCCCTGAGAGTTCAAGAAGACACAAGCCTCATAGTCACTCTTCTCTGATGTTTGGTGCACAGAAAATTGAAAGTGACAAAGCAGAGTTTATTTCTTCTACCTCCCATGACAGCTATTGTCATCAACCTATATTAGGGACCTTTCAGTGGGACATGAGAGGTCCAGGGCAGGGAATGAGAACAAGACAACAATAGAGGAGAGCGTGTCTATGAAAGTGACTTGCAGTTAGACACAAGAAGAAACCATAAAAATATAAAAGGCCTGCCTGGGCATCTATGTGGACCAATGAGGTCAAAACTGACATTTTAAACTCGTCTGTATCTCCTCTTCACTTTCTATTTTTCCCAAGACACTCCAAACACCACATGTATGGACTCCTAGTAGCCACAAACCACTCAGACCCAGCAAGTGCAAACTCCCATTATCTCCTTCTATTGGGCCCCACCCTGGGGTACTATAAGTTGAAGGATTAAAGCAACAGAAAAGAACTGATTAACAAACATCCTCTCTACACATAAAGGAATTTTACAGTGTTACTACAGTTTCGTTTCCTGAAAATGAGTGCCCTGTCTTACCCTTCAAAGCCATGCATCAACACTTGATATTCTGTGTGTTTATGAAATACACTATAGTTTCAATCATGAAACAGCCATTAACAATATTTTATATGTTCATTCCTAAACTATTCTTATGATAATTGCGTATGTAAGACTTCACACAGCCCTACTCCTGTCCATCTCCACAGTCTCAAATCACACTTCCCAGCCCATCCCTCTCAAAAACTCTGACTCATGGACTGATAGCTGATATTATATGAAGAGGGGAACAAGGACAGAGACAGGAGGTGTTCAATGAAGAAGACTAGAGATTCTCAGTTGAGGAAAATCAAACAGACTGTCTTGTCAGGGATGGATTGCCACCTTCCTGTCTGTAGCTGGGCCCTCCACCTGTCAAGGTCTCTTCTCCCTCAATTATTCAAGGTCACAATGACCTACCTCCTATGTACACATCACCAATGTTTCCTTCTTATTAGATTATTCTTATTGCCACATGGCTTTTAAAAGGAAAAGAAAACAAAATAAAACAGACCACTTTTTGCCCTAATTCCCCTGCATCTATTGATCACTGTAAGGATAAACCTTTCCACCAAGCCACCCGAGCCCTGCCACCAAGTGGGTGCTTTCTGCCAGGATCCCCGAGTTCTGCCCCCCACCATATTATGGTCCCAAGTAACATACAGAGACTTATATTAAGTACAATTGACTAGGTTAATTGACTAGGATTTCTTATATTCTAGCTCAGTCTTAATTATCATAAATCTATATATTTTATAAGACTTATTGAGGGTGCCTTCTGCTGGCACCCTCTCTTGCCGGTGGATCACATGGCGACTCCAGAGCAGAGACCAGGAGGAAAAGCAAGAGAAAAGGAACAACTTCCTGTTTGTCCCTGCTTATTTTGAGTTTGTCCCTGCTATGTCACTTCTTGTCTGTATCTCAAGACTTCCTTTTACTACATTTCCCAGAATCCTCCTCGACTCCTAGTCCCGACTAACTTGCTCCCCTATTGGCCAACAGTGTTTTATTCAACAACCAATAAGATAAACAAATACAAAGATGGACATTCCCCATCATCTCCTCTTTTCTGTCTAAATAAAATGAAGGGTAATTTATCTTTTATAATAACTGAAGAAAACTATAATCATAACTATCTGTCTTCAACTCCATCAAAGACCACAGAAGGATAATATATAAACTCTAGATCTGACAGCTGGCGTCTGATAAGGTAAGTCTTTATGGTTGATGCTTAAGACTGAGCTAGCAATTAAGAAATCCTAGTCAGTTGGCCAAGCAGCATTTGTACCTAATATAAGTATCTGTGTGTTACTTGGGACCTTAATGTGGCAGTGGGCAGAACTCTGGTGGCCTGGTGGAAAGCTCCCATGTGGCGGCAGGGCTCAGGTGGCTTCTGTCGATCCAAGTCAGGTGGTGGTGATGCACACCTTTATTCCCGGCACCTGGGAGGCAGAGGCCGAAACATCTCCAGGTTCAATGCCAACTGGGTCTACATAGTGAGTTTCAGGACAGCCAGAGCTACACAGCAAAACCCTGTCTCAGGGAAAACAAAATCTGTTTCAGGTGACATCCTCAATTCTCAAGGCCTTCCATAGTCCCATTACACTCACATCATCTGTAGCTATACAAGCTCTCTGATCTTACCTCCTCCCATCATGCCTTGGTGCACTCTTCTCTTCTTACTCCATATATACCAGTCCATGCCTGTCAAAGACATCTTTTACTAGCTAGCCCTCTGGCCAGGAATATACCTACTCACATTTCTGTACCACTCCAAGTCTATGTTAACATTATTTTCATGGTCATCCCCTCCACACTGTCTAACTCAGCTCATACTTCTGACCTCCCATCGACTTCTGAACACCAGGGCCGTAACTGCCATTAAAATTCAATTCACTGTTCTGCCTTATTGCATTGTAGAGTTCCCTGAACTGTTGGTGCCCCCAGAGTAGCGAGTTTTTTCACCTGTTCATCTCACTGACTCACCCCCCAAACTTTCAGACTGACAAATAGCACATAAATGTCACTGAATACATTAATAAATTAATGAATATGTAACTTGTTCAGTGTGCAGCAGGGAACTACTGGAAATAATTGAACAAATGTGCTTTAGGATTTTTACTTGGGTGACTGAGTTCTTGAAAGATCTCAGACTGCCTCAGTCACCGCGGGCACACTGAGTCTCCAACAACAGGTATCTTGGAACTAAATATAAAGGAAGGATCTACCACAAAGAGAAGTCTCCATGATTTCAGACTTTCAAAGAGGGAAAATAACTTCTTAGCTGCTTCAAGCAAGTAAAATGAAGAGGTCTGGGGAACCACAAAGTGGTATCCCGGAGAGCAGGTGGAGGGAAGTAACTTCATGGCATCAGAGTCACACTCAAAGCATTGCTAACTCCAGCTCTCATTCACAAGAAGTGATCACCAGTAGGTAGAGAGGACATGCCTTCACCATGCTCACTCAGTGCTTCCTCCCCAGCTTTTCTCACAGTGCTAAATAGAAATTCAGGCTACCTCTAGCTTTCCATGAACACATTTATTAGTGTGTCCATTATTCTTCCCAGGGAATTCTCGGGTCAAGGTGGACAGTGTCACCCTGTGGCTTATCCTGTGAACCAGACTGGAAGGACTGTATGCCTTACCACCCACATACACACAGCCCCCAATTGTATACATGGTGTTCATAACATGTTCTGGAAATTGAAGGATACTGTTGTTTAGGTTTGTTTGTTTCTGTTAGGATTTTTGTTTTTGTTTTGCTTTTTTTGATGTTCACCTTATTTCCTACATTTTTAGCAATAAATTTAAACGGAGCATCTGTGCATGACACGTAGTCAATGACAGATTCTTGGTTTCAGCTCTTGCTTCCAACAAAAAATACTTTAGAAGCATTTTTGTAATATTGAAAATGTTTAAAATAAAAACTAACATTGCTTTGGTAGGATAGAAAAGCTTTCATTTTACAAAAAAAAAAGAAAGAAAGAAAGAAAGAAAGAAAGAAAGAAAAAGAAATTTTCTTGTCTTACCAGCCATTTGCCTAGTATGTCAAATGGGACCTTGGTCTCTCTCTGTGTCCCTGACCTTTGCTCTCTCTACCACACTAAGATGCCCTAAAACACACTTAATCAAGCTGCCTTCTGGTCCTATCCAGCCTTCATCCTGCCACCATAAGGCATGCATCTCATAAAACCACCATCATCAACAATGTACTGATAAGTTATAATAGATGAGGCATATGGCTAAGAAGAAAGGAGGAGACAAAAAATCAAGTGCCTTGTTCTCACAGAGAAGCCACCAATCAGCTGGAGATAAGGTCTGACTTCAGAGGTCAGTTGTACATCAGCCATTATGTGCAGAATCGTTGAAAGACAAGTATCTGATCTGTTCTCAGAACTAGCCTCCCATGCAATTATCCCTTTAATGACCTTATGCTCACTACTCAATTCCTTCTGTGCTTAAAAGGGAGTCTCTGAGAGTCCCAGGGGATGCAGAGGACAGGAAGAGCAAACAACCCACACCTGTTTCTACCCAGGGTCAGATGTGGGAGCTGGTGCTTGTGAGAGCAGCCTCCATCACAGGGAAGCAAGCACAACTGTCCCTGCAGCCTGCAATAGTGTCACTCCACCTCTCAGGCACACTTTGTGGTATGACTAAACTCAGGTGTGTTAGTGAATGTTTGAGTTTACCAAGCTTTGGCAAACCACAGTCTGTGCTCTATCTGCTGAGCACTCTCTGCCTGGCTTAGCTAATGCCACCCACCTTCTCCTCTGAGTTGCCTAGCCAGCTGATTCAGCCTTTAACAGTAGTCTTCCTGCTACTACAGCTTATTTGCCAAATTACCCAATTTAACTTTCACACATACCAAGATTGCTAACAGTATACCCAAGACAGAGGGCTTGTGTTGACTCTTTACCACCCTAAATAGTACAAAGCACCCAGCCTATCTTTCAAGGATTTCAGCCAAAGAAAGAATTGCCTTCCTCTGCTCCCCCCAACAAAAAAAAGACAGTACAGCTGAGAACCAAACATGCACAGTCCTCCTGACTAGTGTTCATCAAATTTATTCTAACTTCATTGAAAGCTATAGATGTTCAATAGTCAGATTTAACACTATAATTGGTTACATTAAGGAGTCTCTGAGTTTCTATAGGGCTTTATTTCCAGGGATATAAGAGTCAACAAATACACACACACACACACACACACACACACACACACACACACACACACACACACACACACACACTTCATCCCTACATTACTTGGTGTACCTAATGCAATGCTTACATATCCCTCCACTTCTATGGACTCATAGCTCAGGACACAAAACTAATTCATGTTTTGCTTGGGGAACTTCCTGGAATTTTCTGTTTCAGAGACTTTCATTCTGTGGGTAGAATCAATTGAAACAGAGAGTAGACTATATCTCAACTGCTACATTCTGCCTAAATAAATCAAGTATATTAAAAAAAAGAATCTCAAGAAATTAAAAACAAGAATGTATATTTTTAAAATTACACTTTGAAACAGCAGTAGAGAAACTCAAAGAATTTTTTTCTATTTATTCTGTTTTCTAAGTGCAGAATTCCTCTCCTGGTAGGCAGACACTGGAGAAAAAGTTGGCTGACCACGGTTACTCACAAGTCACTGGTGTGGCATGGGTACGGAGCTGCCTGCGCCTGTGTAGTTGGCTCCAAGGATTCCTGTCCTGTCTGTACTGCAATGATGGCTCTCTCAATTATGTCTTGCAGTGGGACAAAGATGTAGTTATATTTGAATCCATCAGCTGGTAGACTCTGAGGATGAAACTTCCAGGAAGGATTTTTTATCATGTCTGTTCTCATGCTGTATAAAATGTTGGTCCGGATTGTATATGTAACATGGGGTGGCAATTTGCGATGTGCTGATCTGATGTGTCTGTGTCCCAAGGAACTGTTGAATATGACACCTAATAGCAGGAAAGAAAAAATGTGTCATACAAATCATAGATATGACACACAGGATGGGCAGGACCTGAGATTCTGCACAACCTTCCACTCCTGCAGTAGGTAAATGCAACCCCAGGAGGCAATTAAACACAATACTCTATTCTATAGGCAATTGAAGCAAGACCCTGTAATTCACAGTTCAAGGTACCTTTCCAATTTTAAAAAAGACAATATTGTGGCATCACCAATAAAAGACTTTATTCATTTCACATTTTGAATAGCCTTGAAAAATTACTCAAAGCTGATCAGATAACCAAGCATTCTCTCCCTGGGGCCACAAGTCCAGCTGGCTACACAGAATCTCTATCTTTAGGTACTTATGACTTGTAGTTTAAATGTAAAATGCTGTTCTGTGCTACATAGATTCTCTGTATTTAATGCAGAAAGATTATTATAAGAGGAATTGTGTTTCCTCAAAATGCAAACTCCTAGAGGTCAGAACGTGCTCATCCTAGGAGAGAGCATTGTGTGTTTGGGGGGGGGGGGTTTAATGCACATATGTCTGTGTGAGTGTGTGTAGTTAATACACACGTATGTGTGTGCATGTGCATGCATATGGATGCCAAAGGAAGACCTCAGGTGTCCTTTCCCACCATCCCCTCCCTAATCCTTGAGACAGGGTCTCTCACTGAGCCTGAAGCTCTACTGACAGCCACAAAGCCCCAGTGATTCTGTCCCTGCAATCACAGCACTGGCCTTCACTCTTATGTATATAGTCACAGCTGTTTTTGTTTTTTAGCATGGGTGCTGTGAACTTGAACATTAAGCTGCACAAAAAAAATCATCTCTTCTACACTGAGCTACCTCTCCATCTCCCTACTCATGAAGTTGGTACCTTGAAAGTGGTTGTCATATTAAAACGATGCTTTCAGAGTAGGCCTTAATTCACCAAGATCGTAGCCTTTGAAAAGGGTAAATTTGGCAAATATATGAATAGATTATATAAAGATATTTCAAAAGTAACCATTAGCAACCATTAGCCAATGCATGCCCACAGAAGACACTTTCCTAACAGCCATCAAAGGAAACCAATGGGCACCTTGATTTTAGATTTCTAGTCTACAGAACTATAATGTAACAAGTTTTGGTTGGGTCCCCCAGGCAGAACTTGGGAGTATTTTGTTACAGTATCCCTAGCAAACTCACCTCAAACCTCAATGAACTCTGTGGAGCTGGAGATATGTTCTAGCAGTAGCATATGTACCAGGTTTGCACAAGGTTCTGGCTTAAGTAATAATCCAGTCTTTGCTCAAAAAGAACATCACACTTGTGCTGAATAAATGTACAACTGATAATAGAATCCAACTGGCCATTGTCATTTTTCTTTTCTACTTCAGAGCATCAAGATAATGTGAGAAAAATAAAAGTGCTAGAGGGAATTTGAGTACACTGCTTCTCATGTGAGATTTCACCATAAAATGAAGGCAAAGAAGTAAAAACAGATATAGCATGTAGTGGTGCCCTAGGGACTGTGATTAGTTGCCTGTCCTTACAGCATGGGGAACATCTTTCCACAAGCTCAGTTCATATATGTCAGCTGCATTTTATACTTTATCTAGAAAAAAAATTTTCCTGAATCAAGTTAAGATGCTCTTAGGAGATGAGACAAAATAACCACCTATTGGAGCTGGTGCCTTGGTGAGCACATTTTCTGCCAAATACTTACTGGCCAAGAAACTATTCTGCTGCATTAGTTCATGTGCCTTCGTCTCCAGGGTGTCAACAGCCTCCACTGCCTGGAATCGGTCCAACACCACACAGGAAGAGAGATTAGCCAAGATACCACCCAAGAACTGGAAGCGTCCAGCCCCCACATGATTAAACATCTTGTCCAGTGTCTGTCCTGGCAACAGAAAACAAATTAGGACAAATCAACTTCTCTCTCCAGTGCTCCAGTGCTATTTATACAGTGGGTCTCCCACAAGTGCACATAAAAATGAAGGTGTGTCATTAAAAACTATAGCTCAAAAGAGTTCAGTTCATACACAAAATTAAGTATTTGCCTATAGTAAACTCAATTTGTATGTATGTGTTTATATATGCATATATATGTATATCATATATATTCTTTGTAATGCTGATGGATCAAATGGGGAAAATCAAGTAAATTGTTGATTTTCATGAAGGCCTTTACCTAATCAATAGGTGAATTTTTGATGGATTCATAATATGTTGGCTCTATTGGGCAAAGGTGAAAAGTAGGAGGAGGGGTCTTTGCAGAAGTAGGTCACCAGGGTGTGTCCTTTGTTCTGATTTTTTCCTGCATGACCTCTCTTCTACTTCCTACTGTCATGATTTAAGGCATTGTGCCACACCCCTCCCAGCGTGATGAGCTGATACCTCTGAAACTCCAAGCCAAAACAAACAAACAAAAAGTGTTCCTCTGGTAGGCTGTTTACATCAAGCATATTGTCACAACAAGCAAATTTTGATAATTTTTTAACTCTAAAGATAAAATGACATTTTTTTAAATGAAAGTAAAAGTATTGCAAGAATGATGACAATAAACTTCCCTTAAGGACAATATCTCCTGAGCAAATTGGGAGCATGGGGGAGGAGAGAGGGAGCTAGCAGAAAGAGAAGGGGACAAGAGGAGGAGAGAGGAGGGCATGATGGAGCAGGAAGGTTGAGTCAGGGAAAGAATAGAGCAGAGCAAGATAAGAGATCCCGTAATAGAAGGAGCCACTATAGGTTTAAAGAGAAATCTGGCACTAAGGAAATTCCAGAGATCTACAAGGAAGACACCAACTAACAATCTAAGCAATAATGGAGAGGCTACTTTAAATTCCCTTCCCCTATAACTAGATTGATGACTACCTTATATACCATCCTAGAGCCTTCATCCAGTAGCTGATGGAAACAGAAGCAGACACTCACAACTAATGAAAGATACTTAATATTCATAGAGATAAGACAGAATAACCAAAATTAAAGAGAAAAAATAAGATCAACAAATGACAAACTGTATAGTTAAGAGCAGGGAGTTAAAACATAATTGGGCACAATTATGTTGAAAATAGACTTTCAATAAAAAAGGTAGAAACTAAGCAAAAATATATAAACAGAAAGTATAACAACTGAAATAAATTCATGAGAGATGAAACCTAGCTAGAGAAAAGCAGCATGAAAAACATCACAAAGTAAAGCAGACTGGTCCAATGAAAACACAAGTGGAAAATCTTACATCATGAAATTTGTTTTTCATACAAATTTACTAAATAAAATCATGGGAGTGACCTAGGCATCCTACATGTGTGACAGTTGTGTATGTAGTTTAGTCTACTTGAGGAACTCTTAGAAGTGGGAACAGGGGCTGTCCCTAATGCTTTGGCTGACTTTTGGGAACCTATTCCTCACACTGGGTTACCTAAACCAGCCTTAATACAAGGGGAGGAGCTTAGTCCTACCTCAACTTGCTTTGTCATCCTTTGTTAATACCCATGGGAGACCTTCCCATTTCTGAACAGAAACAGAGGAGGAGTGAATTGGAAGGTAGGGGGCAGAGGGGAGGTGGGGAGAGAGAATAGGAGGGGGGAAGGGAAACTTGTTCGGGATGTAAAATAAAAAAAATAATTTTAGTTAATAAAGAAATGTATCTTCAGGCTGGTATGTAGTAGCTACTAGAATTTTACAAATAGATTTGGGTTCCATCCATAAACTACCCCCTTTAACGATGTACAAAGCTTCCCAAATCAGAAATTCTTGTGTCCCAAAAGTAAGAGATATTCAGCCTATCCTTACCACTTTTGCAAATAGCACCTTCACCAGTTATTTTTCAATAAATCTAAGTGTTATACCTAATGAAATGCTTTCCTTTCTCTAGCCTTCCTGCTGTAACCAGAGAACTTCAGGTGTGAACAAATTTTGTGGTATATCTGCTTTGAGCCCTCATGTTACAGATAGTGAAACAGAAAAGGGGAGAGTACAGGTAAATTTGGTAACGTTGCCAGCAACAATATGACCAATGGGGTAGAATCCAAGCACTTCAGCCATGGACAGGTGTATCCCATCCAAACGATCAGCACCATTACCATATGTGTGAAGATCTTCAGTAAGTTTGTCCATGTCAATATTCAACTGGCTCTCTACAAAATTTCTTATGAATTTGTTTCTCAGGGCATCCTAAAGGAAAGTAAGGAAATTTAACAGAAATGATTGCATCACACTTTCTCACTTATTAAACTTATTCAAACTTTTATGACACAAGAAAAAGAAACATAAAATGGATCCACCTAAAAGAAGTTTTAAGACATGTTCTGGTTATTTTTTTTTGTCAACTTGACACAAGCTAGACTAATTTGAAAAGAGGGAGCCTCAGTTGAGAAAATGTCCACATCAGATTGGTCTGTGGGCAAGTCTCTGTGGCATTTTCTTGACTAATGACTGTTGTGAGAGGGTCCCAGCTCACAGTCTGTAGTGCCACCCTGGGGCTGGTGGTCCTCAATTGTAGAAAAAAGCAGGCTGAGTAAAACCATGAGGAGCAAGCCAGTAAGCAGAGTTCCTCCATAACTTGTGCTTCAGTTCCTGTTTCCAGGTTCCTGCCTTAAGTTCCTGCCTTGACTTCCTTCCATGATGAACCATAATTTGAAAGTTTAAGTGAATAACCCTTTCTTCCCCAAGTTGCTCTTGTTCATGATATTTTATAACAACAATAAGAACCCTAAGGCAAGACATGTTAATAAGTAACAAGTCACCATTTGATATAATCTTGAACTTTGAAAAAACAAAGATAATGATAATAAAAATTATAATTGCAATGCTGCTTCAATACTAAAAATTATTGGGCAATTTTTTCTAATGAAGCCACTGGGTTATCCTTTCTTCCCCATGATTCCTCCTCTCCATCACATTTGTGCAGGCCAGTTGTCTGCAGAGAGGTAGTGGTACACAGAAGGACCTCAGCCTTTCCCAGCCCCTCTCTCCAGCTGATATGCAAAGCTATGCCTTCAAAAGCAGCTTGTGCCTTGTTCTTCCCTCATTGTTTAAGCACTGCCTCATCTGTCAATGGTTTTGCTGTGGCAAGCTCTTAAAAATCAATCTAACTTAATAAAATTCTGCATTTTCATTTTTGCAAATGGGAATATGTATACTCAAGACACATTGCCGTGCCCAACAACCAGCAGGAAAACTACAGATGCAATGAGTCTTCATGCCAGAATTAAGACATGGGAGTTATTAAAAATTTGCTAGTTCTGGAAGGGGGAGATGGCTCAGGAGTTAAAGGTTCTTGATGCCACACTTGATGACATGAGTTCAATTCTATGAACCCACATGGTGCAGTGAATATATGCACGCACATACATACCTTAAAAAGTAAAAAAAAAAAAAAAGGGGGGGGGACTTTATAGTTCATTGGCAGATAGTGATAGTTATCTATGCTTTAGTCTCAAACCACAACAAGTTAGGCCTTCTAGTGTGATTTGTATCTTCTGCACTTAACCCCTTCCCTACTCAACCCTGCCTTGTCCTTAGTGCTTTCATCTAGCAACCTAGTCAGGTCTATGGAGACAAGACTGCATTATGAAGTCTGGTCGCTTGCTCTTTCTTAAATCTTGTCTGTCTTCCTTCACTGGGTATTAGCTATTTGCCAGACAGTGTGCAGGGTATTTTATTACACATTAGTTCATTTAATCTCACAGAATTCCCTGGGGGAAATTACCACTGCCTTTTACTGGAAGGAAAATAAACTATAGAACAGATGGGGCATCACCCAAAAGCAGTAAGGACTCCACCTAGTGGCAGAATCAGGCTTGGACTTCTCTACAAACAGCTTTCCACCAGCAACATCCCAAATCTTAGAATAGGAACCTATGACTACCCAGCCTGAGTAAGGTAAAATGCCAAGTAAGGCTGAGTACATGACTTCAATTTCTGACATTTCTTCTTGGTGAACAGTACTCAACTAATTGCAGAGTTCTTGGGGCATCGGGCTCCTCTTCATGTTCTAGTGGCACCCTGTCCATTGTGGCATTGGGGATAATAAGACAGGATGCTGGTATTTGTGGCTACAACAGAGGCCTTATAAAAACTAACCTTTTATCTGGTCCATTGCAAAAACACTTGATAGGAGCTTTGTTAACAAAGGGAGCCATGGACAAACAAATTAAAATAGGATAGTATTACAGCACTAGGTGCGGTGTTGGTGAAGCTGCAGGGCTGCCTGGAGTCTGGAGCCTTGCCTCCTCACAAGCCTCCTTCCTTTATGCCTGATGTGCACTGTCCTCACATGCACTCTCCTCTATTCCTTGTCTCTATTCCTCTTCTTTTGCTTTAGCAGCTGTTTCTTGTGGTGAAGTTTCTTTCCTTTCAAACTAACAGTTCTTTATGCTGTGAAAGTTTCATACATGTATACAATGTCTACTAATCATTTCCATCCACCACCACCTCATCCAACTCCTCTACTATCCCCTAACCTATCTCTCTCCCAATTTCGTATTCTTCTACATTGTTTTGTTAGAGTTAATTCCCTGCGTCCAGTTAGTAATCCCATGTGGCCATGGTATGTGGCTACCCACTGGAGCATGAGTAACCTACCAACAGCCACATGCCCAAGGGATAGACACTCTCTGCACTTGGAGAAATTGAACTACACAGAAGCTTTTCATTCCTGGCCAACCCCCCAGTTAAGCTCACTTACACTCAAAGACACTATCATTTCCTTGTTCACAAGGAAGATGCCCAAGGGATAGGCCTGTTAGTGACTAGGTCACAACCACATGACTGGGGAGTAGGATCATACCTACCCATTGTGAATCCTAAGCCCACGATGTGAACTGTTTATCCAGTGGGTGATATGTACCAACCATGAATAAAATGTGGGCAAATTCTCTCATCTTGCCAGATTTTCAAGTTATGATTTCACAAATGCCCAAAAGTTACTAGGTAATCTGCCTGATCTATCATTTTACAAGTAATGGTTCTTGGACTCTGAAGAAATGACTCTAGTTTAAGCCATAATTGGTCAATATTCAAGTCTTTTTATTTTTATTTGCATATATTAATTATAAATAATACTGGGTTTCATCATGACATCTCCACATACATACATACATAATAAATTTTATTATATTCATGCCCTATTACCCTCTCTCATTCCCCTTCCACTCCTGTTGAGCTCCTCTTTCCTAGCTAGTTGCTTCTGTTTTTATCTAATGTTATGATTTTACTTTTTATTTCTGTTTTGGGTGACCCATACAGTAGTAAGAAGTGATAGAATAATAAACTTCTAAATGAAAAGAATGTAAACTATTTTAAAGGCATTAAAGTTAATAAAAATTTCAAATATCAGTATTTAGTAAATTATTGACTTTATATAGTGCTAATTTGCATGGGGAAACACTAAAAATTCATAAAGATTTTTAAATGCATGCAATCTGTTGACAGTCAACTGGGGAACCCATGCATGCTTCAAACTAGTTGGATTTTTATAAGGGCACCCCAATATCTCAGCCAAATTACAGCAGGTGGTTCACAGCCTTTGGTCACTACATACCTGCAACTGGTTGAACATTTGGCCATTTCCACTTCCCTGGAAAAGGCTGGACATCTTCAGAAGTGTTTCTGATAATGTTTTTATCTTATCCACAAAGTAAAAAGTATAATTAGCCTGCAATGTGGAGCACATGAAGATATGTCTTTAATTGTTGTATCAAGATAGTTCTTCAGTCCTCTATCAGCTAGAACAAGGTAGCAAACATCCTATAATCATCACAGGATCAGAGCTTTGTAGGAAAGTGTTCAATGCCCTCTAAGGAGCCCTGGTTCTCAGTCCTGTCTCCTTACTCACTACTGTAATCCCAGGATTAGTTTCACTGGTATACAGAGCACTCTTCATACTTACTGACTAAGCAAAATACATTTGCACATATCTCCACCTTCTCTGAAATATGTGCTCAACTAATAGCTATAGGTTTGTTTTCCAAGACTAGTAGAGATTAAATGTTATTCTTTTATTGCTGTTGGCAGAGTAAATTCATACACAATTTTTCAAAAATAATTTGATGTTATAAAATTATGCACAGTCACAAACACATAAAAATGTTCATAACTTTTCCTCTCAGGATAAAAAAATCTGTCTAGAGAAATAACTTAAATAAATGTAAAGTTGTATCCAAAACGATGATAGTTGCAACAATTATTTCTAATACTGAAAATGGTCTTCCACAATATCAAAAAAGCAACAAGGAAGGAGAGCTTGAGAACCTTGTCATTTCTCTCAAGGGTCACTGGGAACCTCTTTTGGCAGCATGGGAAATACAGAACATTCACTACAGCTAACAGAGGAAGCCTCAAACACTTAATTTCAGTATTCAGGAAAAGCACAGGCAGAGAGTGTTGTAAGCACTACGTTAATTAATATATTGCTGCTTTAGCAGTAGACAGAATGCATACCAAATGCTCAGCATACTGTTAAAAAAATCACACAGGCATTGAAGAGGGTGAACACATTATAAATGCAAATAATTTAGTGAATTATAAAAACTCTTAACTCTGATATATGGAATGCCTGAAGACACATATAAATCCATATGAGTATGTAAATATACATAGATATAGATAGTAATATCAGATTTAATAAATCAAGATATCTTATCTTACATATGCACCTCCTGACCTTTCAAAAGCCCAAGAATTTACTTCAAATCAATTTCAAAGAACAAATTACTTAGCTATGTACTACTAATTTTTATCAAAATTCATGCAAATGTTTCTGAAATTTAAAACATTATCATTCACCATATTAAGTTTTAAGAATGTGTTACATAAATTTCTTCATAGAAAATTGGAATACTATTAGCTATCAAAATGTATTGGATATAGCCAAAGTTCACATCCAAATACATTTGTTATTAAACTGAAAAGTAAAAGTTATGCATTTAACACAATAGTAAAGTAATAAGAAAATCGGGTGATATTCTTGCTTCTCTCCAGCTCACTAGCCTTTACAGTGTACTAAAACCTTTTCTAATTTGAGAGAAATCAAGGTGGAGTATTTCAATAGATGAGAGGGGTTGGAGGGAGGAAACAAAAGGGGGAAATGATATATTAAAATTTCAACAAATAAATAATTTTAAAATATGTAAGTAAAGAACTTAAAACAGCATATCTAAGGAAAAAAGAGTAAAAAGACTAGTCAAGACAAATGTAAAACATAAATGATTTACAGAAACAAGAATGAGAGGTTCCTCTGCATAAATAATACAATGTGTAATCTCTGGGAAGCCCAATTCTCAGTCATTTAATATTTGCTGAATTATTGGGATTCCTCTAAGTCATTTAATGCAGCAGTAAATACTGAATCCCAGTTTGCTTTCTGTTGCTGTGGTTAACACCAGACCAAAAGCTACCTGGAGAGGAAAAGATTTATTTGGCTTATAGGTAACAGTCCATCTTTGAGGGAGCCTGGCAGGACCTGAAGTAGAGACCACAGAAGAACACTTCCTGAATTGCTTGCTCAGTTACCTTTCTTATAGAGTTCAGGCCCACCTGTGTAAGAATGGCACCATCCACAGGGCTGGGTCCTCTTATATCAATCAGCAATTAAGATAATGCTCCACAGGCAAGGCCACAGGCCAGTCTGATCTAAGAAATTCCTCAGTTGAGGTTCCCTTTTCCTGGGTGACTCTGGGTTGTGTCAAATCAACAACTGAAACTAATGATTTATTGGTAAAGATAAAATAATCTTAAAATTCAGGATTAATTCCTATACAATAACATGAGCAACACTATCAACATACATACTGGTGTAGGTGTTTGTTTTTATGCTCTGATAAGATATATGTTAGAAACAAAATGAAAAGTTACCAAGAAGCTATAGAAAATCCTCATCCACAAACCACATGTTAGCTGTATTGATGGGAAGGGTCTAAAACCAGTGACCAATCTGATGAGGTTCCCTATCACCAAGAGCATGATCTTTCAATGTTATGAGTTAAAATTATACACACAATAATAATAAAACAGAGACACAGAAAGATGCTTAGTTGGGGAGAGGCTACCTTAAACGCCCTCCCCTGATTATGAGATTGATGACTGACCTATATACCTTCATCCAGCAGCTGGTGGAAGTAGAAGCAGACACCCATAACTAATCACCGATCTGAACTGGAATCCAGATGCAGAGAAGGACCAGTGAAGAGCACAGAGGTCCAGACCAGGCTGGTGAAACATACAGAAACAGCTGGCCTGAACAACAGGGAGCTCTTGCTCCCCAGTCTAATAGCTGGATTACCAGCATGGGACTGATCCAGACCCCAGGAACATGGGTTTCTATGAGGAAACCTCAGAAATCTATGGGACCTCCTGTAGTAGTTCAAATACTTATCCCTAGCATAGGTGTGGACTTTGGGAGCCTATTCCATATAGAGGAATACTCCCTGAGCCAAGACACACGAGGGTGGGCCTAGGCCCTATCCCAAAGGATACGAAAGACTCTGATGACACCCTATGGAAGGCCTCACCCTCCAGGGGAGCAGAAAAGATATGTGACAGATAAGGTTTTAGTTGGGGGGTGAGGAGTAGGGGAGGACGGTGGGAAAAGGGAATTGGGATTGTCATGTAAAACATTCCTGTTTCTAATTCAAAAAAAAGTTGGAAAAAAAAAAAAAAGATGCTCAGTTGGAAAAATCCTTGCCTCACAAGCATAAAGACCTAAGTTTTGATTCCCCAGAACCCATGTCAACAGCTGGGTGCGGGGACACACACCTGAAATCCCAGCACTTGTGGGCAGAGACATAAGGATACGTGGGGGTAAGTTGGTCAGCCTAACTAGCCAAATGGTGCAATAAGACCCTCGTTCAAACATGAGTTTGTTTGCAGGACATAGAGAAATCAGACTAACAGGAAGCATTATTCCTGCTGTTAGGTTTCTGTGTTGGAAGTTGCTGGACAGGCTTCTGGGGAATCAAATACACCAACATATCCATTGCTGGATGATGCGCGTTGTGATCCCAACCTGCTGAGCAAAATGTGCCCACTGCTATAATACTAGCACTATTGTGGGGTTAACCAAATGCTTTCTGATCAGATTTGAGGCTCAGTCCACAGGAGGGAGTTCAGGTTTAGTACAGTAAATCTAGTCCAAAGACAATGAACATGAAGGTGATAGGCACTACTGGAGAACCTGCTGTTGTTATTTTGCTAAATGTCCATGCTATGAAATTGACTTCTAAATGCTTGTGTTTATACACAGAGAATTTGTGGTACACAGCCTTGGTCAGCAAAGCTACTTACAGCAATTACTGTAGAGTCACATCTTGTAAAAGTGCTGAGAGTAAGTGTCTGTGAGTGCTCACCCCTAAATGGAACCACATCAACACCCTGCCCTCCAGAGAGGCACGGGAAACATCATGGGAGAGGAAGTGGAAAGCATGGGAGAGCTGGAGGATGGAGATGAGAGCTGTGAAGTGCTGTCTACTGGACATTACTGGGCTGCTGCACACAAGAACTCAGAGTAGCAGCAGACAGCTTAGCGAAGATATCTGCATAAGATCTGCGCAAGGTCAAATCAGCCAAAACTCTAACAAGGATGAGTGACAGGTTCATAACACCATGACCCTGGCTTAGGGAGCATTGGAAGTTGGTGATGTCTAGAGGAGAAGCAGTCATTCTTCTCTGGGTTCATAGACACTGGTTCATAGACACGGATCTGTACTCATGATGGAGGGACATGATTTTTTAATTTAACAGTAATGAAAAAAGTCTATCTGTTCCATAGCAACTGTTCTTGAAACTAAACTTCAACCTTTCCCCAGGATGCCAATATGTAGTCGAACTGCCTCTTGTGAGGCAGAGTGGCAGGAAGCCACAGCCACTAGTGAGCATGTGACTGTGAGGATGAACAGCCAGTATGTGGGGCAATGCTAAGCTGTGGTACCCATTAAGCCAAGTGAAATAGCAGTGCGTTCCAATTCTATGCACACTCTTGCAGTCATAAAACAGATAATAATTATTGGAGGGGAAGATGCTTACGCAAAAATGAGCTTCCTACAAGACTCCGAGTGGTACAATGTCAACACTCTTGTAGCCTGGCCTGAATGTGAGTTGTAACTCACATAACCAACACAGGACTCTGTACAAAGAGGTACACCCAAAAAACATGGTAGATTCTTTTCCAAGATTAGAACCCTAAAATCAATGTGTTTAAAATAGAGAATTCTACAAAAGGTTAAATAATCTGCAGGAATGCAAGAAAAAAGAAACAAAAAACACAACAGCCAAACAAGAGTAATTTAGATGTCACTCAATCTGATCAACAGCATTTAAAAGGAACAAAGAACAGCACCAACAGAAAGTTGTGACCCATATGCTACCAGGGAATATTAGTCAGTAATAAAATGAGTGAATTACTACAAATGAAATTTTAGGGATTTGTGTTAAATTAAAATAAGTCAATCCCTAGTGCTTACATACTACATTATTCCATCTCTTTAACAATTTAGAAGTAACAAAATGCAATACAGTACTCCAGTGGTACAATCAGTTATCATGCAGTACTTATACAAAATGCAATATAGATTAGGGGTTTTCTGTCCTGGGACTTGGAGGAAAGTGGGTTGGACATGATATGGACAGGTATAAAAGGACAATGCCAGGGGCCCTGCAGTGATGGAATCATTATGTCTCTGACCTGAGGTAGGTACATGAACTTACACAGTGATGACTCCCCAAAACTAAATACCCATATGTAGAAACACACACAGTTGGAAGGGAAACTGGGAGAATTTTGTAAAATATTGAATCTCAGCAATATCAAGAAGTGAGGAATTCAGTAAAGAGGCACAGCACCCCCCTGTTACTCCTAACAGTGCATGTAAACACACAGTGAGCTCAAAGACAAAGCTTAGTTTTTTAAAACATTCAGAAGCCCAGTTGAAATTGCCTATTGAACAAAAAAGGATTCTAAAAGGAGAGAGGTGGCGGGGGTGGGGGAACTAATTTGAGAAGGAAGTATGAAAGGAAGAAAATAAAAAGGGTTGGAAGAGAGAGAGAGAGAGAGAGAGAGAGAGAGAGAGAGAGAGAGGGAGGGAGAGGGAGAGGGAGAGGGAGAGGGAGAGGGAGAGAGAGAGGGGGGGGGAAGGAAGGGAAGAACTGCCTGCAAGGAAATGAAATGTAACAAATAAGTCTAATGCTTCAGTTAAGTTGACATGTCAGCCAATTTTTCTTGTAGTTATTCTTTTAATATAGATGGGAAATTACAAGGTGACTGGGTCATAGCATAAGATATAAACTCTGAGCTTATATTTTTATTTGCTATTTCTAATATTTTCCTATTTATGTCTCCTCCTTCTTGGGCAACTTCTCTTACCATTGCAAGGAGAGTGAGGAATTTTAATAATATAAAATTGGAGTAATTCAGAGTAAGTGAAAGTAGCTTTTTCCCTTCACTGCCAAAAAGGAGCATCCCCCAATTTCTACTCAGCCTTCACTTCATATTAGGAAAAGCCAGTATCCTGTCCATTATGGGCTAAATGGAGGAACAGATAGACAGGTGAACACATTAAATGAATGATGGATCTGGAAGGGTTGATGGTAGGGAAATACAGGAGACTCAACCTAAGAAAGCATTGGGGTAACCAGGATGATCAATAATGCTGGCCTGTTTTCTTCAATAGAATGAAATGAATGATGCATGGTCACCCACAAGGCTGGAGTGAATATTGCCTGACAATCTGGTCATCTTTTTGCTATTCTATAGAGCCAGCCTTCCTGAATCCCCCAATATCCTGGGCAATTTGGGGGCCCTTATCCTGTACTTAGTCTCTCAGTGAATAGAACCCATCTTTACAAAAGAGGTCCCATATACTTTGCAACCCCTGTCAATAGAATCTATCCCTATGCTTATTACAAATCCTTCCCCCTGCTGGGCGATGGTGGCACATGACTTTAATCCCTGCACTTGGGAAGCAGAGGCAGTCAGATCTCTGTGAGTTTGAGGCCAGACTGGTTTACAAAAGCACACAGAGAAACCCTGTCTCAAAAACAAAACCAAACAAAAAAATCCTTCCTCCTTAGGCAGTGCCCTGAAGTCTGTTTATCACCCAGTATAACTTATTCTTTTTTATTAATTTTTATTTAAGTTAAAAACATTCCTATTTAACCAGGCTTTGGTGGCGTACGCCTTTAATCCCAGCACTCGGGAGGCAGAGGCGGGTGGATCTCTGTGAGTTCGAGGCCAGCCTGATCTCCAGAGCGAGTGCCAGGATAGGCTCCAAAGCTACGCAGAGAAACCCTGTCTCGAAAAATCAAAAAAAAAAAAAAAAAAAAAAAAAAAAAAAAAAAACAAAAACAAAACATTCCTATTTTACAAACCAATCCCAGTTCCTTCTCCCTCCTGTCCTCCTACTCCCCTCACCAAACCCCCCATCCCATCCCTATCCACTCCCCAGGGAGAGTGTGGCCTCCTATGGAGAATCATCAAAGTCTGTCACATTATTTGGGGGAGAGCCTAGGTCTTTTTTCATGTATCTAGGCTGAGAGAGTATCCCTTCATAGGGAATGGTTTCCCAAACCCCATTTGTGCACTAGAGATAAACACTGGTTCCACTGCCAGAGGCCCCATAGACTGCCCAGGCCTCGCAAGTAATGGTCACATTCAGGGGGCCTGGTTTGGTCCTATGCTGGTTCCACAGCTGTCAGACTGGGGTCCATGAGCTCACATTTGGTCAGGTCAGCTGTTTATGTGTGTTTCCCAGCATGGTCTTGACCCCTTTGCTTATCACTCTTTCCTCTCTACAACTGGATTCCAGGAGTTCAGATCAATGCTTAGCTGTGAATCTCTGCTTCTTCTTCCATCAGCTACTGGGTGAAGGCTCTATGATGGCATTTAAGGTAGTCATCAATCTCATTATAGGGGAAGGGCATTTAAGGTTGCCTCTCCACTATTACTTAGATTCTTAGTTGGGGTCATCCTTGTCGATCTCTGGACAATTCCCTAGTGCCAGATTTCTCTTTAAACCTTTAATGGTTCCCTCTGTTAATGTATCTCTTTTCTTGCTCTCCTCTGTTCTTCCCAACTCCACCTTTTTGATTCCTCATCCATCTCCTCCCCCTCCTCTTTTTCCTACCTCCCCCCCTCCCCTGTGCTCCCAATTTGTTTAAGAGATCTTGTCCTTTTCCCCTTTTCCAGGGGTCCATGTATGTCTCTCTTAGGATCCTCCTTGTTTCCTAGCTTCTCTGGAGTTGTGGATTGTAGGCTGGTTATCCTTTGTAGAACTCATTCTTATTGTAAAGGTTACAGGTGCTTTGCTACTTTGCTAGGCAATTTCCTCTAGTAGCTATGCAGAAAGCTTTGTTATGCTATGTCACATGGGAACTTTTTCCAAAGTTTTATTGTACTTTCCAAAGTTTTAATGTATAAGGAGAATAAACCATGTGATCAAACTCTGGATGTTTTCACCCAGTACCTATAAAAATGGTGCTGAACCAAGCAAGTTTCCTTATTTCTCTGTCATGGATCATCTCCTTGAGGGTTGTGAGGCCTGTGGGGTCCCTAACAGGAGGAAAGTCAGTGGTCCCACCAACAAAACAGGTCTGAACTTTGGTCTTCCCAGACAGAGGGCATGGCTTGACATGCTCTCCTTCAATGAGGCCTGAATGACCAGATAACTCCAAGAAGACTGTTGATTCGAAGGTCATGAGTTTGAGTCCTGGTTCAGCCACTGACTGGTAAAAATCTTAAGCCAATCCTCTATGTGATGGAGATGACTTATTTGGATAGTGGACAGAACGTAAATCCATCTCTCATAATGGGTGACATGGCTGGTGGTTGGTTGGTTCCACACTCCCATTTCATAGCCATTAAAATTAACTTGTAGAATTTGATCTAAAGGTAAAATGCTGGATGTCCACATACATCTAAGATCTGCAAAGAAGCACTGCCGAATCATCTCTAAGGGCTTGTAAATTTTCTAGTCTCACAGAACAAGAACATCCTTAGGCCTTCAGCTACTGCTTCCTTAGAGGCCTGGTGTTTTACAGGGGTTTGTGTTTCACAAGTCTATTCATAACATGTAATTACTTTTTCCCTGGGCAGCACTGCTGAGTTTCAATAAATGACTCCATGTTGAACATTTTCACCACCCAAAACCCAACTCCAGGCTGAACAGGTTGAAGACTTGTTCTCAAATCTCTGGTGAGATGCCCACCAGCAGAAAACAGATTCCTATAAATTCCATTCCCTCCATGGGACTCCCAGGGGACAACTTCAACCTGCCTCAGGTCTCATGAGTTCCCTTCAAACACTGTTCTGAACAAGTGAATAGTTCCTGAAGCACCTGCTAGATCTTCCCAGTCCTGATCAATGTCTGCTCTCTGGCATATTCCAACTTTCATAAGGATGCAAGTCAAGCATTTCATATCTTCTCATTTATTTGCTGAACTTTCTAACTATTTAATGGTTAGAACAGCAATTATTTCCATTCACCTTTAACCCACGCAATTAATCCTCTTCCCCAAGTGATGTGTTTCTAAAGACAGCAAGAGTTCTAAGGGTATGTGGAAAGTCACACCCGATGTTACACAAACATAGGCAAAATGTATTTCTCCTTAAATAACTAACCAGTACTCCAACAGGCAAAGCACATATTGTATGGACAGGATCCTTATTGTTTGGTGGCTAGCATCAAAGATAATAGCCAATAGAAAGAACCCTAGCAGTGCAGGCCCAAAGCTTCACTTTGAGTCATGGATTTTCATTTAATAACTTGGAAATGTGGACTTCCTAACCTTTATTATTTTAATTTAATAAAATGGTCAAAATTGTGTGTGGTTTTTTGTGAAACACAGGCTAGAAAGCATTTGGGAGTGTCCATCCTCATGCTCAAATCTTTTAGAAATAAGTACTCAATGAACAGTAGTTTTACATCTAAGACAATAAAATGATTCATGCTAGAATTCCAGAAGTATGAGAACTGTAACACGGTCCATTTGCCATCCTCTCTCATTCAGAGACAATCAGTATGAAGATGAGACCAAGGATGAGCTTCTCACAGTCTGATATCTAGTCTGTGCTAGTCTGTGCATAGTAATCCATCGTCCTCATCTTCTCTGTCTCTCTGAACATTCCCCACACCATCATAGTTATACTGAGCACAGAAACTGAATTGAGTTCTCATGTGAACTCATGAAGAGAAAACACTGAAATGTATTAGACAAGTATTAGATAAAATGTAAATGTGAAATCAAACAGAGCTGGGTTGGAGTGCTGCCTCTACTGCCTGATGAGAGACCTTGGTGAAGTTACTCAACCCTAAAACTCAGCTTCTTCATCTGGGAACTGAAAATCACACTTTGTGATCCCAATAGTAGATCTGAGGCACAGACAAGGGTCCCAGCCAGTGTGGGCCCTTGGTTGGAGGGGATGGTTTTTCCTTCATCTCTTCTTCCATCTCTATTCAAATTTGTAGTTGATTAGAAATTATACTTGATGGTCCCCAGACTGACAGCTGGGATACCAGCATGGGACTGATCCAGACCCCAGGAACGTGGGTTTCAGTGAGGAGACCTTGGAAATCTACAGGACCTCCTGTAGTAGTTCAGTACTTATCCCTAGCATAGGTGTGGACTTTTGCAGCCCAATCTACATACAGGGATTGTACCTGAGCCAATTCACACGGGGTTGAGCCTAGGCCCTATCCCAATAGATATGATAGACTCTGATGACCCCGCTATGGAAGGCCTACCTGGGGAGCAGAAAGGATATGTGATAGGTAGGGTTTTAGTTCGGGGGTTGGAGGGGAGGAGGAGAGGGAGTGGGAACTGGGATTGACATGTAAAACAATCTTGTTTCTAATTCAAATAAAAAAGAAATTATACTTGAGAACTGATGAGCATTATAGAAACACGATACCTCAAGAGTCTCATTTCTCTAAAGAAACAACTTATAACTGACTGTGTCAATCATCAAGTTAGCATCTTGCAACTCTCAATTTACTCTGTTGCTCCTGTTCTCAGTATGAGACTGGACTCTGTAATCTTTCTCCTTTGGCAACTGGCACAATGTTAAGCATGCATACTTCTGATATTCCAGAGTGAAGATGCTCAGGCACCTCACTGGCTTTTTCTGCCATCCAGCTGTACTCTCTTCAATGCAATTTAGAGCTCCAGTTGGACATGGGAGGCTACTTCCACAAGGGTGTGCTCTGTGCTAGCCTTGAGTACAGACGCTCCTCTGAGTGTCTACTGTTACTGCATTATCCAGTGTTCTCTTTCTCTCACTGACCAATCCTCTCTTACTCCTATGATTTTATAGTAATAATCGTCCATATTAAACTTGACCTGCTTTTATACCTTCTTGGTCCAATTGCCCACGATAATAACAAAATTATCAGTGTGCTCAGAAAAATGGTAATAACTGGGAAGAAATGGTAGCAAAATTCACTGCGTTAAGACCACTAAAACACACCTAGAAAATAAAGTTTTAAACTGACTGTAATCATTTTAGAAGGTGTCAGGGATACAAAGCCACAGGAATCAGATGAGGGGAGGTTGATGCAGGACACTGACCCTTTGAAGTCAGGTAGGGCTCTGCACTCTAGTCACAAAGTGACCAAAGTCACCAGGTGGGTCCAGCAGTCAGGGAGCCACATGGTTCTCACTCTTTGGCTCATGCTCCCAGCACAGATCCTAATATAGAAAGTTCCTGGGGTGCAAGGAGAGCTGGAAATAGGACATCACCCATCAGTCCTCTTGTTCTCTGCTACAAGCTGTCCTTGGTCTGAAGAAATCTGCTCAGTCACAGACCAGTAGGCCCACAGAAATAGGCAGGCCTAATATCTGCTTCTGTGACCTCAGAGTAAATGACTGTCAGAATGAAAAAGACATTTCGGTCCTCTGCCCAGGAGGTCTTTTGTGACTGAAGAGAAGAGAATACTTGGCTCAATGCTAGGGAAACATTTTAATTAAGAAAACAGTCTGAACATCACCGCCTCCTCCTCAGCCAGCTGGCCTTAAAACAAAACCCTTCATATTTCAGTGCAATCCACTAATTCTGCACAGGTTCCACTTTCCCCCATTGCATCCTGTCAGTTCTGCAGAAGACATGGAGGAGTATGACTGTGCCCTGTCCTGCCTTGGTCAAATGATTCGAATGATGCATATGGTGGGTATCTAGGTCTCATTTTTCAGATGGAGAGAAAGAGCCCTCCTAAAAGAAAAAGTAAGTGCTGAAGAGATGGCTCAGGGATTAAGAGCACACTAGGGGCTCTTCCAGAGGTCCTGAGTTCAATTCCCAGCACCCACATGGTGGCTCACAACCATCTGTAATAAAATCTGGTGCCCTCTTCTGGCATTCAGATATACATTCAGAGCACTCATACATTAAAAATGTAAATAAACAAGAGAGAGAGAGGAGAGAGAGAGAGAGAGGGAGAGAGAGAGAGAGAGAGAGAGAGAGAGAGAGAGAGAGAGAGAGAGAGAGAGAGAGCCTGCGGCCACACATAATTTGACACAGGAGTGCTTAAACCCTGCCTTCCCAATGAGCACATATTTTCTGACCAAGACATTATGATTATTGGTGCCACTCTCAGTTTAACAGGATCAACCACAGAAAATTACCGATTTGCAAAAAAAAATGGTATTTTTCCTATGTCCCTACCTAATAAGAAATAATAAAGAACTAAGTCTAAGAAGAACCCACAGGCACTCATCAGCAGCCAGGATCCACTCTGGACACTGTCATCATCAGACCACCTCATGCTGTGCACACATCTTAGAGTGCAGTGATATGAACCTAAAGGATACATGTCAATCAAAAGCCGTGATTAGCACAAGATGTGTGGGGCTGCTGCAGACAAAATATGGCCTACTGCTCTACAGCAAAGCATTTTCACAAGTAAAAGACACTCTAAAATAATAACAAATATACAGTACACCAAATACACAAACTGGTCATATAATTGTTTGTCAGTCTCAAGTATAGTGCACTGCACACAAAAATTCTCTCTGCTCCATTTTATTCAATGCTCCAACATCATCACAAACACATGAGTATTACAGTGTGCAATGAACTGATGACAGCTAGGTCACCAAAGGGCAGCAGGAATTCTTCAGCTCTGTTATAACCTTAGAAGGCCACCACCAATTGCATGATCCATCACTGACTGAAATACTGTGATGGGGAGAATGGTTTCCCTTTACAGCTCCAACCACACCAGCAACATAGATGGCATTGCTGTAAGTATCTCTCTGCTGTGTGAGATATGCATCTTTGTGTTTAAAAACCAGAACCAATTTTCATAAAACTAAATGCCCATGGTTGACTGCAAGAATAATTCATCCAAAGGACAATGGCATTAAGTCAGCTTTATGAGTGCAAACATAAGACAGTGCATGGTCTCTAGTGACATTAACTAGGCAGAACAAGACCCAGCCCGGTCTGCAGTCATGTAAACAAGCAGAGGAGATATCCACTTTTATTACTACCTCTGAAACCCAAGCAGGGCCATGTAAGAACCATTGAGATCTTCCCTGGTTCTGCTGAAACCCTTATTCCCAAAACCGTGATGTAAGGTGTGTCCCCTCCCCAACCCTGTGTATCTGGGACTCTGTATCATTGGCTGCATTTCACATTAGCTTCCTCAGCTGTTTGCCTTCTCTTCCATACTTCTGAAGAGGCTACCATCATTGAAAAACACAACATAGTATGTAATATAATATAAAAACATGTTAATAATGACATTAAGATATATCACTATAAAAATCCACAACCTCTCTTTTTAATAAAACTGAGACAGAGATATTTCTATGAAATTTCTGAACTGTGGGAGACCTTAGTAAGTTTTATACAAAGAGGGCATCACCTGGCATTGACTTTGGCTCTAGTGTTGTTATAAGCCTCTCTTCCGAGTGTGATGTCAGAATGACAGCCTAGAGCAGAGCTTCAGACAGACAAAACAGCTACTAGAGGATATAATCAAGTCTCTAGATAGCTAGTATTACTTCAAAGCAACTTAGGTTTTTTGCAAACTTTCCTCCCAAAGGACATTTAAAATAAAAAAATAAGTTTATAAATACAACAGAGGGCATACTGAGGGCTGTACAGCCACAAGGCTAAGTGGCAGGTGGAAGATGCCCAGGAGACTTGCTGTGACGTTCCACATCAGTCACAAGGGGACAAAACACTAGTTCTCTTGAAAGTTCACTCAACCAAAAATAATTCACTGATCCTATGACTGCACACCACTTTTAATTACTACTAGTATTTGAAGCTTGAAGATTGCCATTCATAGAGCAGGGTCTTCTCTATTTGAGAATATGATCAAAGTCCCTGTGTCCTTGAAAAAGTGACCCTTCAAGGTGCCTACAGGCTTACAACCCACCTGAAAACAAGAAAATACATACAGAAAAATACAGCACAATTATTTAAATAGAAATAAGATGAAGTCCCCAGAAGAACACAATTTTTAACACAAATATTAATAGGAGGTCTTCCAGTAATTAGATACTAGAGAAATAAAACACTATATTGGAAGGTAAGTGAACAAAACTACACAACATGGGAACTCCTTCTGAGGCATTCCTGTGCCCTTTTCATCTCATCTTATTCTCCACAGGGTCATGTAAAACCTCATGGTCCGTTTGAAAGACATCACCACCAAAATGATTTAGAAGGTCTGTTTGCACCTGCACTGCTGAACTCTCTCTTCAGTATCAAATGCATCAAGTAAAGTGGATTAAATGTGTTTTCAATGTTTTGTTCTAGAACTGTGTCCCCCTCACCTGATCTGGAACTGCCCTATTTGCAATTGTCCTCAGATTTTGATATTAAAACATCAAATTCATGATTCTAAGTGACCCTCCCAGCCTCCAGGACATCCTCTAAATAAAGAGCTCAGCCAGTCCACACTTAGCACCAACATAAGAAAATGTTATGTAACACAATGCACATAAATAATCCCATTATCTATCTAAAGATTTCTTCCTGATACAGTGTGTTGTATAGCCTATAAGAATCTTCCTTGATTAAACTTACCTTTTGAATGACCTCATTGATCTCTGGAGAGCTTGGTGTATACAGTATTTTTCCATGTAATATAGGTTTTAAGAAAGACCATACCAGTGCACCATTTGGAGACTGTAGAATTTCCTGATAAAGCTTCAAACAAAATGGTGCTGCCACAATTAAAAGAAGGAGGGAAGAATTAGGTGAACTAGGTTAATACAAAATATCCAGACATCCACTATGCCATAATTTTCAATGAAATTAATTGGGTATGTTTTCATGGCATAGCTATGAACCAGAGTAAGCTGATAATATTTTCATGTCCCTAACATAGCAGTTCTTGTCCCCTAAAAACGTAAAGACCCCCACACACACCTTTCAGGCCGTTGTCTGTCATAAAGATGGCACAGGCACTTAACAAAGAGATTGTGGATTATTTTTTTTTACCATGGTTTTAATCAAGGCAATTCTCACTTCAATAATCACAATACTGGGGACAGAAAGACCTTTTCTTTTAATGTAGTCACCTTGTAAGTTGTTCCTGAATTCTCTTTGATAATCCTTACAAAGCTATCACTATTGATACTTTTAGTACATTAAATCATATTATGTTGACTCAAACAACTCCTTATGGTGGCTCTTACTGTAAAGCTAATTTATTTCAATGACAAGTCTACTTAAGTTGTCTAAACCTGTAGGTAATTCATCACTTTGATGACTGGTAATGAAGTATTATATTTATAGATAATTATAAATATATCAGTACAACCAGTTCTTTTACCCAAAAGTGAGCCTTAAGAGGGAAATGTTATCCTGTCCTTATGTCATGATTCGTATGGGTATGATAAGTACTGTTTTGATCACGGTGTTACTTTCACCTTTCCAAAACTATCATCAACAGAAAAAAATTCTTTTACCAAAAATATAATAAAATCAATAAAAATTATCCCATAAAATGTAAGTTAACCACATACCCACATACTAACCCTTGAAGCACTGACTGGAGAGGTTATTCTATGTTTAACAACGTGCTCTTTAAATTACAAGCTTAATTGACATGGGAATAGTTCTTATCTTAGGAGTAATCATGGTATGTAGTGCAAGAAACTTGATCCCAAGAATCATGAGTGATTTGTGAGCTGAGCAAACTCGGGAGAATAACTAATGTTTTCTGAGCTTGTGACATGCCCTCTGCAAAGTAAACTGGTGGTGTTGTCTAATCATTGTTGTGACAACCATGTAGAAAAAAGCAGAAAAGGATCAACAAAGATGAATGGATGAGATGATGGATGGATGGATGGATGGATGGATGGATGGATGGATGGACAGATGGATTAGAGGGTATATGAATGAAAGAGGGATAATCAGTCAAGATTCCCCAAAAACAAAGATAAAGGAGCATTAGAGAAAGAAGAAACAAAAACTTATGAAAATTAAATAACCCTAATATATGTCTATCAAACTACCCAAACATTTCACAGTTATACAAATTATGGATTAGACTGACTTACTGACAAATGATACCTAATGCTATCATCAGCATTGCTTACCCCAGGGTACCAAAGAGGCTGGGGTTTCAGATGGGTCAAATGTTTTAGACTAAGTTTCTTAGAGATCCAGGAGAGAGAATTAGCCTATGACCACAGACCCTGAGAAAGTCTACAGAGAACTACCATGCCAGAACTCAGTGACTGGTGAAAATGAAGGAGAAAACTCAATGCCAGCATGTATCCCTAGAGGTCAGCCCAGGAAGAACGGTATTGCCATACAGGCCCAGTTGTTACTGTACAAGCCAACCTACGTAACTAGAGGTGGCTCTTGTCTTACTTGAGTCGTGAGGAATATTGAACTTCTCTTTGTCATCCTCCAAGAGCTCATTGACTCTAGGTAAATTAACGAACATGTTCGAGTTGCTGAGGAAAGAGTCCTGGTCCTTACAGAGGAGCTTCATCACAGACTGGAAAGAAGCCAAAGACGAACTTCTGGCTTGGTCTTTCTGTGAAACCTGAGCATAGTAAAAGCAACTTCTCATTACAAGTGGTTTCACCCTGTATGCTCAGACTTCTGGAAGCATCGTTCCATCTTTGATGGAATATACAAGTGAAAGAATAAACTCTGCTTGAGTTTGTTCTGTTCTTGGGAAACCAGTTAAATCACTGCAACAATTTTATTTCTGGAAAATGTATGTTGTAGAAGAGGAAAATCACATATGCATACATTCACACACACACATGCTCATACACACTGATTCACACACTTTCAGATAATCACATTCATACACACTCACATGTGTGAACTCACATATTCACACTTCCATTCATACAGTCACACACATTCACAGACATTTACATACTCAAACACTCACATTCACACAAACACATGCTCACACATACACACACTCACACTGACATTTGTATACTCACACATTCACACATAAATTCACACACATTCACATACATTTATACACACTAAAATGCTAGAATTCACACAAACATATGTCCACATACATGCACACTCACAATCACGTACACTCAAACGCACTCACATTCACACATATACATGCAGTCATGCATTCTCTCACACTCAGATTCATAACACATTCACACACATATACTCACACATTAACACATATACTCAGATTCACACACACGCATTCACACACAGTCATAAACTCTTACATCCACACACCTCCTTGTTTCTGCAATAATAAATTAATCCAACAAATAATATCACTATTTCAAATAAATGTGATAGTCTTGGCATGTGTTCACACTGCTAAGTAAATACTGATTCTTGAGAGCTGCCCAAATTAGCCATAAACTGATGAGTACATGGACATACTGTTAGCAAGGATTCTGGGTACATCTTTATCTGGTCCCTCTTGAACCTCCAACACTCCTTACCCTGGTTGATTCCATCCCAGGCAGAAGAAATTCAAGCAAAAACTAACCTAATTCAAGTCTGTGTTTGCATTAGGAGAAAATGATCTGTAATTTGTAAGCCAATTATTTATATGTAAATAAATGTTCTAAGGTTCTTGAAAGCAATTTGCTCTTGAAATTAAGTTAAACGGGCCCTTGAAATCTCATCTGTGCTAATAATTGACTTAGAAGATTTTTACTTCATAGACAAACCCTGAACCATCTCATTCTCCTCATTGGTAGGTTGTGGATCAATAGCACTTCCCAATTTTAGGGTCATGTCAGGCCCTACTACTGTGCTGTTAGCTCCAAAACCATTAAAAAGTGTTCTTGTTCATCTATGCTGTGGTCCTGTAAAATCACAGAGGTTGGAAGAGAAACAAAAAGAAAAGTGAACAAACAAAAAGAGAACAAACCAGAACATTTCCCATCATGTGGGGATCAAACACACCTGCTGGAAGTCTGGCATGTCTAGCAAGGCGGTGATTTTAAACATGTGAAGAAATTCAGGGAGATGTTCAAGGACATGCTGGGCTCTGGCAAGGATGGAGCTGAGGCTGGAAATGACATCCAACAGGGAGTTGAGCAAGCCATTTTCTTCAGAGGGTATCAGAGTCTTACAGGACAGCAAAAAGGGAAAAAAAGGAATAATCAATACTATTTCCACTCTCACAAGCATCTCTTGAGCAGTGATGACTTTGTGTCTTGATTTTATCCTCTCCTGAACTTCCAGGGCTTGATTTCTATACTCTATAAAAAATTGTGTGTTGGAGTAGATGTAACTGTGTTTTGCAGAGCACATTAAATTATAGCAGTACTGCTAAAATATAAACCAGCAACAAATGGTTAGAATTTGAATCACTTTCAAAATATTTCTCCATAACTTTTAAATAACTAAGGTGGAAATTTGAGAAGAGGCTCAAAATAAAACTGTGCTTTCATGTGACTCACAGACACACTCCATCACAGTGCTCCTAGAACCCTGGGGCGGTACGTGAGCAAATGGAAGCCTGGAGAGATGAGAGGTTTCCTGGAGTCTACCAGTGAGAGAAATTCAGGGCTGCAAATTAGACCTGTAAAAGTGTCCTTTGAAACCTACTTGTCAGGCCACCTGACACACTACCCGTCTCACTCCTTGTTTGCATATTCCCTACAATGTAAGTTCCAAGAATTCCTTTCTGTCTTGATCATTTATGTGTGAAGTAAAGATAGATCAGCATCTGCAATATTAGTTATACAATTGATTACTTTTTGGCTGACCAAACTAAGTCAGCAGGCAGCCCCTCCGTCCACAGGTGGGAAAAGTCAGAGAGATTCTCCCCCCTCTGAAGATCATCTACGTCCTGAATTTTCAGATCCTGGGCTGGGCTAAGGAGCCCAATGGTCACTGCTTCTTAATTTTGTTCTCTGGAGTCCGGCTGCTCTACAGCTGCTTTGCAGCCAGGAGATGACAATTTCACATTTCCCTATGTGCTCTGCAGGCCATGACCTACTCATCACACTCACAAAGAAGATGCTGAGGAACAGGAGATGGGGTGAGGCTTTTGGAAGTTCCCCACTTCCCTTTCTACTTAGAGCTGTCATTTAGAAGTGACCCCTTGAGACCATGGATTTGTGGTAGGAAGTGACTGAGATTCTGGCACAGGTGATGTTGACAGAGCCACTTCACCAAAGGCTTCTGGAGTTCACTGTCAGCAAGTGAGACAGAAAGTACCTGTCAACTGAAGTGGCTTGACTCTCAGCAGCAATGCATCTGCCTGTACATTATAGAATACCCTCTCATCTCCAAGTGATGTCACATATGAGCGACCTCTCATATGGAAGGGCCTGATAAAGGGACCTATTGTTGTTAATGGTAGTGTCTCCTTTGCTGTGTCCCTGGAGATAGGATCCAATCTAATATCTCATTCTCCAAAGATATCCTGTCAGGTATGATGGCCTTTGTCCAAGTACTTATTTGGTCCTAAGATGCATTGGAGGCCTATGTGGGCATGCTGGAGCAGGCACTACAATGGGCTAACTGATAGAGTGGTAGGTGACATTGGATGATGAGCAAATAGAGAGCTAAGCTCCTTAGCATGTCAGCTGGAAGTGTCAATTACACCAAGACAGAGAATCTGTAAAACATAGAGTCATGCCTTGGGACTTTAAAGTACACTTATCATAAAATTAGTATTTGTTCTTAGAGACTGTGTATATATGGATAGGAGAGTGTGGATATGGGGAGGTAGGCAAACATTTGCCAGAGGTTTCCTGGAGTGACAGAAGGGAAGATGACAAGAATGGATGGAAAAACAAGTCTATTCTTTTCTGGTCCAAGACTGTTCTCCTGAACACAGAATACCAGCATTTGGACCTTTCTGATGGCATATGGGATATATCCTCAGGAGAAAAACAGCAGAGCTCCAAGAAAGACATGGGCAAGGGCAGGGAGAGGGGATACTGGGAATTCAAATGAAAGCTCATGTGTGGAGATGAGGAAGACCTTCCAGAAAGGATGGCTGACAATAGCAAGAAAGGATGGGAACTGGCTCTGGGTGACTGGGGGCAGAGACAGCCACCAACTTTCTACATGTACATCTTCTCTGAGGATGTTACCCTCATCTTCTTTCAGCCCTTCCCTACTTTGGTGGGGACTGTTGTGGAGCAGGAAGAGCTGGTATATTCAAGGACTCAGATGCCATGTTGACCACCCCTCTATACCTTCCCACAGCTGCCCTGGTAGAACTGGATGCATCTAACAGGCAGGGAGGACACCACAGATCCAGGTGACAAAGAAGGCAAGGGCCACAGCATGGTAGGCACATCTGCCTTGGCAGCTTAGGAATGAACTAGGATCAACCCTGCTTTCTCAGATGCACAGGGTGCTATCTCTTAGCAAGGAGAGAAATTTGACTAAAGGCCCATGACATTTCTTTCTGGTGACCCCTCCTCACCACTATGTTGTGCCCAATGCTTTAGTGACCCTGACCCCATGATCACACTACAAGGTTCTTCAAAGCTTCCATTTATTTGACAAGATCTAATTGGAGATTAGATGCCATCCCCAGAGTCATTCATTCAGTAGGTGATGCTCCCTCCCCAGGTGACTGAGGCTGCCACAGAATTCCTCATTGTTGGTCCCTTGCTGCAGCTAGTATAGGGACCACGGCCATCCATCAATTGAAACAACCTAGAGGCCAAAATATTTTTTTAAGTCTCTATATTGTATATGTACAGATTTTTTTCTTGTCCGTATACCAATGGGAATGCAATATCTCAAGTATTTAGTATTAGTATATAGCATTTATTAGCTCTTGGGTATTATATCAGATGTAGAGAAGTTAAAGTGTATAGAAAATGTACTAATTAATTTTTTGTCAACTTAGCACAAACCTGGACATATCTGGGAAGAGGAACCAACATTGAAAAACAATGCCGCCATCAGATTGTCATGTAGGCAGGCCTTGGGATCATTTTCTTAAGTAGCAATTGATGTGGGAGAATCCAGTTCATGGTGGGCAATGGTACTTCTGGGCTAGTGTTCCTGGATGCTCTAAGTAAAGCAAGCTGAGCAAGAGGAAGCAAGCCAGTAAGCAGCACTCCTCCTGGATTCTGCTTCAGTCCCTGCCTTGAGTTCCTTCAGTGATGGATTGTGCCATGAAAGTGTAAGGTGAAATAAACTATTTCCTCCCTAAGTTGTTTCTGGTCATGGCACTGACCATAGCAACAGAAACCTAACTTAGACAAAAGATTATACATAGGTTCTATACACCACACCCTTTCATATAAGGCATAAAGCACCCTTGGGTTTGGGGTCTGGGGATGCAGACAACTACACAGCCAGTGGGTAGTCAGCACAGTCATGGGGGCAGCTTTCCTGCAGTGCCCCCAACATCCTCAACCCCTACCCCACCCTTGCACTCCCACCCCTCTCCCACCAGGTCCTTACTTTGTAAATGAGGTTCCTCAGGTTCAGGTTCTGGCCCATCACCATGAGCAGAGAGAACACTTGAGAACCAGGCAGGCTGCAGAGTTCCCTTGTAACAAACCAGGATTTCTCACTCTCGGGAAATGTCAGCAGGAGATGAAGAATTTCTTCATCACACTTTCCAGACAAAGCTACAGTGAGGACACTGGAGAGAACCTGTTGTGAAGCATGTGAATCAGACAGAAGCAAGGTAAACAGGGTAAGTGCTTCAGCTCCCTGCCCCCGCGCCCAGACCCTACTTTCCCAAGAAAATGTAGGAGGGAGAACTTTGGTTGGAATGTAAAATGAAATTTAAAAAATAAATAAATAAATAAGATGTATAACTAACAAAAATTGTAAATCTCTAAAGTGTAATCTCAAAATGATAGTGGTGCAATAACATCTGTATAGAATATAATCATATTACATCAACAACTACATGCCACTAGACTACAATATGCATAAAAGTCTAGAAAAGTTTGATTTTGGCTGGTTGTTTAACACAGTATCCTGACATTCACTGAATAAATGTTATTGCTTAAAAAAGAAAGGAAGAAAGGAAGGAGAGAGAGAGAGAAAGAAAGAAGGAAGGAAAGAAAGAGGGAAGGAAAAGAAAGAAAGAAAGAAAGAAAGAAAGAAAGAAAGAAAGAAAGAAAGAAAGAAAGAAAGAGAGAGAGAAAGAAAAAAGATTTGTTTTTAGAGAAGTGGCTCAAGCATTATGGGGACTTGCTAGAACAATCTATGTAATAGGCCAGAAGTTGAGGCCCCAGAGAGGAGGTGCTGCTGCAGCTCAAGCTTAAAAAGCCCCCAAAGACTGTACTCCATCTTGGTCAGGGGACCTCAGTAGCTTTTTTTTTCAAGATCCTTAAATGAAATCTGATTGTTTAATATTATTCTCATCAAAGAAATAACAACAATAACAAAAAACCCACTACACTGACAGGGACATTTAGAATGCCACCATCTTCACAGGCAGCTAAGCAGAGGGCTATTATAAGTAAGGTAGTGGAGCAGACACAGTTCCTCACACCTGTTTCCAGATGTTCCTGGCAGTTCCCAGGGATCCCTGAAAGTGTGGTATGGGCACTAACCTGACTTCTGGTGCCATATTTGTCAGTTCTGTAAACTGGCTCTAGGACAGAACTTTGCTGGGAAGTGGAACTCATCCTAACACATGCCCTCAACTCCAAAGAAGCTGCTCCCAGTTCTGGGTGGACAGGAAGCCAAGCTGGTCCCATGACAGTCCTCCCCTACTTGCTGAGAGCCTCTGTCCCCACCACTCTTCAGTGTGTCACTCAATAGTGCCAGCTCTTAGAACTTGGTGTTATTTCTTAGAATTTGTTCAAGGGTCAAACTGTGTGTGTTGAAATTTTGGGCACCTCACTTAATAAATAAAGAGGATCCCACCAAGACCCCTATGACACCACCCCAAGGGCAAGAGCTTATGGGAGGTTGGTTGACACTCCTTTGTGTGGTTTTCCGTTTTGCTATTTATCTTTTGAAAATATTATTATGCCTGTTTTTCTTTTTGGAAAGATGCCTGTATCAAGCAGCACAGGTGAGGAATAGAAGGAAACACAATTGCTCAGTTAGAAACATATACAGTGATTCAATCCATCATGCAGGCTTTGCTCAGGCCCATACCTTGCACTATCAGAGACAAAAAAAAACTGTGTTTCTGATGTTTTTTCTACACATCCATATTTGACTTGGAAATCTGCAGGAAGACCAGATACCTGGGGAGGTGTTTCCCCACTCTGGGCATATATACTCAGCCACATGGATATTTGTTTGATTTAAACCTAGTGATGATCCACATGAGAGACACTCACCATTTTCAGCAAGAGTTTCCACACCAGGGGACATGGGTCAAGAGCAGGGCTAAGAATGTGCTTCAGCTGTTGTCCAGCTAATAGTTTCATGCACTGAGGTGCAGATAAAATGGGAGCAGGGTGGGAGGAGCCATGCTCAGTCTTGTGAGTAGCAAGGACATACTGAGAGCAATGCAGCCACGGTGGAACTATGAGAACAGTGACTCTGCTGATCTGAGGTTTGAATACTGGACTGGCTGGTTTGTGTGTCAACTGGATACAAGCTAGAGCTGTCAAAGAGGAAGGAGCCTCCCTTGAGGAAATGAGTCCATGCTTACATCCAGATGTAAGGCATGTTCTCTATTAGTGATCAATGGGGGAGGGCGTAACTCATGGTGGGTGTTGCATCCCTGGGCTGGTGGTCTTAGGTTCTATAAGAAGGGCTGGCTGAGAATGCCAGGGAAAGCAAGACAGTATGCAGCACTTCCCCACAGCCTCTGTTTCTGTTCCTGCCTCCAGGTTTCTGCTTGAGTCCCTGCCCTGGCTTCCTTCAGTGATGAACAGCAATGTGGAAGTGTAAACTAAATAAACCCTTTCCTCCCCAACTGGCGTTTTGGCCACAGTGTTTCCTCATAGCAATAGAAACGCTGTTAAGACAAATGCTAAGAAAGTAAAATCAGGTCAAACTGGGAAAACAGATCTTATGTACTTTAGTGAACATTGCTCGGCTTTGGGGTTGGGGCTGAGTTCATATATACTGACACAATAAAAAGCCAAATAGAAGAAATGGGTGTGAGAGAACAGCAGAGAGCATGGGCTCTGTCCAGGACTGAGCCCCAGGGTGAAGTCAGCAGTAAGGGCCACATTCGGTGGATCTGATCCAAACTCTCACTGTATGACTTGAAAGATACTGGATTTCCATCCAAGGGCTCCAGTTTCCATGTCTTCACAATAGTAATTAGAAGACACTCAATACTTCCAAAGGTTGGTTAGTAGAACTGCAAATGTGAGGCTCTGAGAAGCAGTGGACAGGAATGTGAGTGTTCAGTAATGCTCCTTGGGGCAAGCTTGCAATAATCAGTCATAATGCACCTTTCACTGGAGTTCTTCAAGAAAATGAGAATATGGGAGTGTTAGAATCATCGATTGAAAAAGACCCTGATATTTAAGTCAGCCTGTGGGTAGAGTTGAGGAAGAGAGAGAGCAGCTAATCAATCCATTCTGTATTTCACATTCCTGAAGAGAACCATCTGACAGTGGAAAGGCATCCTGGGCGCCCTGCCCACTGGGGCAGACTACTGTAGAGTGGTGCAGCATGGAATGGGTAGAAGGGGATCAGGCCCTAGGCAGAAGGTTGGGCTACATGGGCTTCAGGATCTAGTGCATCTCAGTAGATGTTGGGTGTGGATGACATGATGCCAGTGTTCAAGAAAGGAGGCAAGAAAGGGGGCAACAGCTCATAGGAACCCTACAAGGAAGGGAAGGCAGCCAGGCACCAACCCACGAGCCTGCCCTTGCCTCCTTCAGCATTTCAATATCTCGAGTACTTTGGCTCACCGCTCCATCTCCATGTCCCTGATAAGGCAGGCTTCCTGTAGTTGCCTGTCCCCATTGTTGTGTTACACGTATGCCACAGGACTTTCCAGGGTCTCCATATACACTGTCAACATTGCATATTTAATGAGCTGTCCTCACAAAAGGTCAGCTTCTTAGAGCAATGCCTCGAAGACACAGCTTCTAAGAACCATGCTTCAGGCATGGGAAGATCTTCGGTGGACAAAAGGAAGAGCAAGCAAAGGTTTATGAAACATTCCAAGGGACCCAGCACTGAAAAATGTGCCTTGTAGGTCACCAGTAGCTTGGAATGGGTTCAAAGTGATGAATTGACTTTGTAAATTGTAATTTGTAAATTGTAAATGACTAATGTAAATTGTAAATTGACTAATGATACTACAGGAAAGAAACCCAGGGGCAAACAAAAGGAGATGGGGCAGCAAACTAAAAGTGGTCATCAACCTGATACTCTAGAAGACAACAGTGTCCAAGGTGTCACCTGCTGAGCAGCTGTGGACATGTGATGTCTTGGACATATGTACACATTAAAGTGAGTGGCCTCATGTGTTTGAACTGTAAGAATGTATTTGTTTGGTCCCCATCTAATTACCTATGGATCCATCTATTTTGGTGACCACAGTGGTTTGTAGAGATGCAGAGAATATACACAGATCAGGGCTGGGGGGCGGTGGAGACAGGTAAAACAAAAGCATATGTGCAGCAATTGGCACTGTGTAACTGCATAATCCACTCTCACTGCACAGCTCCTCTCACCATAGACCATCAGCGACACCTGGTGGCTGCTTGCTCTTAAGCAGGCAGCAAGGCAGGAAGCTCTGTGCTCATACCAAAATGGAACTTAAGATGAGGACCTTGAAAGACTATCGAAATGAGTTTATCAGTAACACTTATATACAGGCAGTCTTTGTCTGCTGCAAAAATATTCCAGCCATTGTTCCAGCTTCCTGTTAGATGTTCCACCCTGCAGTGTTCAAGTGGCAGCAGTTACCATCTCCACTGAACTTTGCCTAGTTAAAGAAATGTTAGCAGTGCTCCACTCTCTGCTGAGCCCCCTCCTCCTTCATCCCCCACATTCCCATGGGCCTGATATATCTAATGCTAAACAATTGATGTTTTTATCGAAAACGGATACTGCCTTTCTTGTGACAAGTAACTTCGAGATACTGCATTTTGGATCACTAGCTTTTAAACTATTTCTTTCTTAATTTAGATTAACTGTTAATGAGTCTACTGACTAAGTGCAAATTTAGCCCTAATTAGCTGAAAATAACATGAAATTAAATTTATATTGGAGCTTGAGTGATTGTCAATTGAAGCACTCATGCATAAGCTGGTTTCTTGACTGCAGAGGAAGGTAACCATGTCTCCCAAAAGTACTGAAAGTCATCTCAGAAAACCATCAGCTAAAGGTTCAGGTGGCATTTGCTGTGGCTTACATGGTTGCCATCTGCTTCCCTTTCTGCTAATAATATCCCTCCACTATTTTGACAAGTCAAGAGATAAGTAACACATGGTGTGAGGGTTCAAACCACTCCTTTTCCCACTTCCATACCCAACACTTCCCAATCATGCTAGGGAAGCCTGAGCCTGGCACTGCTCATCTGAGTCATATCCATACCACATGGCCAGAGTACACAGTTACTCCCCACCATGGGAAATTATATATCTCTAACTAGCTTTGTTTAGGGATTCAAGATTTATGACATGCATGGAACCATATGCAAACTTAAAGCACTTCATGCATTAGGGTTACAAATCACTAAACAAAATGTTGCCAGAAACCTCATCCTTTCTGTCCCCCCAAATGAAGACCATGTGACCAGGTTATGTCATGAGACGTTGACATCCTCCAGTTCCCTGCTTGTCCTTGTGTGTCCCCTCTGCTTTCAGCTACATCACTTAATGCAGACATCCATTCCCCCAGCTATGGACCAGGGAGGAGGAGACAGAGAAAGGTGGTCAGGGTGCCTGCAGCTGTGAGGGCTCCTTCCTGATGAAAAGCAGCCCTGTACCTTTGAATGGGAAATGGTGGCTTCTAAGATACTGTGGATGGTCTCATCGGAGATGGGGAAGGAGGAGCGGAGGTCCTCGGTTAATTTGGTGACATTCTTCATCAAATCCTTTATTTTGACATCTGAAGAACACACAAAAGGCAAAGAAATTTTATAATAAATTTTCAAAATCTTTACTGATTTATAACAAAATTTGATGTTGCCACCTAAATAAGAAGTTTTGTTGGTGGTGTCCAGCTTATCATAAACACTAATTAAGTTTTACTCTTCTAGGGGGATCTGTGATGACTTCTGGTTATGTGATATCATCTTGTCAATGGTCGACTCTGAGTCCAGCGTGCTTTGAGACTTGCCTTAGAAAGAGCTCTTTCTGAATGAACCTTGGGCTACAGGGACCTAGTCTCTCACTTTCTTAAATAAGAAAATCATCACCTAAGGATGTGTGAGAATTCTTCACACTTGCCATACTGATCCTGTGTGAGTTTTAGGAGTTGTGTGGTTTGTGGAAGGACAAAAGGTTGGTGAGAAACCCAAACAATACAAGATTCCATTTTTTTTTCCTTTGTCAGCTTTTTGAGACCTTGAGATCTTGGGAATTTCTTCCAGAAGCCTTAATATCTATGACTAGCCGTGTTCTAATTTGTTTGGTCGGTTTTGGTTTTAGATGATATATAGCACAACTCTTGCTTTTTGTGTTTTATTTTAGAATATTAGAATTAAACATAAATTTAATTTTACTTTTTTCTTTAAAATGAAACATAATCACATTATTTCTCCTCCCTTCCCTCCCTCCTAACTCTCTTTTGTCCCCACCCCTTCTCAAATTCAAGCCCTCCTCTTCTTTAACTGCATAACCCAACTTTTCTTTTTTATGTTTTATTTGAAGAAAATTTTGGGCTGGAACATTAAATTTGATTTTTAATCAAGCAAGTTCGGAAACGACATACCCTCTGTGACTGTAAAATTGCTAAGAAACATCATAACAGGAATCTTTGTCATCCATGTCTCCTTGAGACTGTTGATCAACCTGAAGTGACAGAAAATTAAACTTAGACAAGATAAAACAGCAGAAGCAAAGCAGGAGTGAAAAATCCTGCCTAGGTTCCAGGACCCAGGCTGGATCACACAGTTTCCCTGTGATAAATGGACATGCTCTGTCCTTTGATGCCATCTGTGCATGAATTCCATTAACACCGGGGTTCCAATGTGTCCTCACTCAGGCCAGCCTAGCAAATGAATCAGGGCAATGGCAATAAGATGCATGATAAATGGCTTCTCACAAATGTGGGAAATAGATAAAATAGACTATGGTGAATCTGAGAAATTAGTGTAACCACCAGGAGATTGCCACTTCTCTGTGCCAACATCATCTGCAGAATGTAAATGCCCTCGCCCTCTCCATGGGGCTCACACTTCTAGAACACACTGAAAAGTTTTAATCAAACATGAAGTAATTTGAAAACATTTGACTGCTCCGGTATTTATATTTAATACTGTACTGTCATCCTGGATCATAACATCTGACCCAGTTTCTTGCTCATTATAAAGTTCACCTAATGGCAGAAGTTACTCTTGTGTTTTAACATTTAAAAGTGTATTTATGGAAAGCCCTGGTGTTTGACTAGTATGTGGTACCAACGGTATCTGAAATCAGTCACTTGAGCACACATCTTGTGGAGGACTGAGCATACTGGGGAGGTACACGCCCCTCTTACACAGACCTGTGCATGTGCTGTTGAAGTGTTCCCACCAGGGGTTGGCATGTGCAGCCCTGGCTAGAAGCATTTTCCAAGCTTCTTTTGAAGCCTTCCAACGCACTGGATAGACTCCTGCTAAGATGTTCACAGTCCAGCTGGTCCGGTGAGGACCATATCTTTCCAATTTCCTAAAAAAAAAGCAGCAGTGACAGAGATCACAGTGTTTAATTCCACACACACACATGCTTGAGGCTGGTTCTCAAGTAAATGCAGGCTTCCAGTTATTTCCTGAAGTATTAGGGAATGTTCTTATTTCCTCTGTGCTTGTGCAGTAGTAAAACAGGGCAAGACTGCTTACTCCAGGAAGGACAGAAAGTAAGCCACACCCTGTTACCTGGCACTTAAGTTCCCAGAGCCCAGTTTCCAGCACCTCTGGGTCACTGACAATCCAATAGGAAAAGGTGAAGTGCCAACATTTAAAAAGTGGGCACAGACCTGGAAACATGTAGAAACTGCCAAAATAAAAGATCCACACTGTCAATCATGAAAATGCAATAAAACCTGCAGAGAGGTTGTCTCCTCAAATCTTCTAAGCTGTCTATTGTTTATAAGACAAGAAATGATTATGTTGACGATGTGGAGAAAAGGGACCCCTTGTATGCAAAGTAGTCCTGGCATTAAAAATGATAATATGCCAGTTACTATATGATCCCTGAACAGCATTCCTGAGTCTACATCTAATGGAAAGGAAAGCAGGTGTGAGACATGTCTACATTCGCATGCTCACTGCCGAATCATTGACAATGAGCAAGACATGGAATTGACCTGAAGGTCCACTGAGAGGTGAATTGATAAAAAATATATGAACCTAGAAGAAATGATAACTCAAATAAGTCAATCACCAAAAGGAAAAAATGTGCACTTAGACCAGAGAAATGAAGACTGAAAATCCAGTACTGTGGACCATACAGAGCCCTGGCAGGAACAACCGCAGAACACTCTTCTGCTGGAGCAAGAAAGAACACTCAGCTTCACTTAGATGTCCACTAGCAACACATTCTCACAGATAGCCTCCTCCACCATCCCCTTCTCTTCTGCAAATGGGTCCACAGACCCAGCTATTTCCTGAGTGTCCCCATGAGAGCAATGGCAGGCACGCTCCTGCAAGACAGAGATAGTGAGCCTGTATCTGTCCATTTCAAGCATGTTCCTTTCACAAGCCATGCTTTTTCCTGTTCCTGAGAGTAAGACTCTCACTTAAACACTTCACAGACCTGATGCCCCCTTCCTCCGTAGAGGTCTTTCTTCATAGCATGCTGTGTTGAGCAAGAGGTAAAATGAGCATCAGCTTACATGCCAACCCACTTCTGAGAACACAGGTGGAACTCACCTCATCTCTTGGAGCTTCTGTCCACATTTATGCTCCCTCCTAGAACTCCCAGCTCATCACTGAGTTGATACACATATAGCACTCCTACTGCTAGTGTTACTCTTACATTTAACAAAATAATAACTTGGACATAAAAAGAATTGCAGAGAAATAAAGTGGACTGCCCTTTCCAGTAGCAGGAAGTGATCAAGGAAAAATTTCAACATCCTTGAGCAGCACAGATGGACCAGGCTTCTGGTCAGAAGTATCTAACATAAAGACTGACACTTGACTTTGTTAATCTACACCCTTTAGAGGATAAGGAACCACCACGTGTCAAACATGGCACATAAGCCCTCCTTCTCTGAGTGAAGCAGATCTGCTTCACCTAAACACTAAGCAAGTGAGTAGACACTGTTCAGAAGCCCCCAAGTCAACCTGACATTCCAGCCACATTACCTAATTCTGGTCAACCCAGAAGTGTCACTCTGTGAGTAGTGATGTCTTTTAAAACTTAATTTCAGGTTCTACTGAGCCCAAGACAGTTACCTTCTGCTGTTGGGATCACAATGTCAGAGAGAATAAGGAGTTGACACTTAGAACTCTCCTCACCTGGATTGGTGAATGGAGCCCCATTCTTGTACTAACCGAACTGCACAATAGAATACTTAGACACCAAGCAGTTAAATGTAGCAGCAACCTTTGCCTACCTGAGCCCATCACAGAGAAACCCCATGACATCATCTGGAAAGGATTTACATTTCTGAAAGTCTCACACAAAATACCCTTGGACTACAGACCCTCTTGGTAGCTAATGTCAAAGCTCTCAACTTGATATTCCTACAATGAGGGAACCACAATTGAGGAATTGTTTCCATCAGGCTGGTCTGTGGCCATGTATCTAAAACATTTTCTTCACTGCCAATTGACATAGATGGCCCAGCCCGTTATGGGTGGTACCATCCTAGGCCAAGGCTGCATAAAAAAGCTAGCTGAACACAAGCTAGAGCAGGGAAGAAAGCAACTTCACCACATGATTTCTTTTTCAAGTTCCTGCCTTGGACTGATATCTGGGAAACCAGCATGGGACTGATCCAGACCCCCTGAATGTGGGTGTCAGTGAGGAAACCCTGGAAATCTTCAGGGCCTCTTATAGTGGATCAGTACTTATCCCTAGCATAAGAATGGACTTTGGGAGCCCATCCCACATGGAGGGATACTCCCTGAGCCTAGATACAAGGGGGTTGGCCTAGGCCCTATCCCAAAGAATGACAGACTTTGAAGACCCACCCCCATGGAAGGCCTCACCCCCCTGGGGAGCAGAAAGGGTATGGGATAGATAGGGTGTTAGTTTGAGGTGCAGGAGAGGAGGGGAAGGAGAGGGACCTGGGATTGACATGTAAAATAATTTTCTATCTAATAAAAAGAAAAGAAAAAAAAGTTCCTGCCTTGGTTTCCCCGATGATGGGCTATAACCTATAAGCCAAATAATCTGTTTTTCCCTACATTGTTTTTGGTCATGCTGTTTATCACAGCAACAGAAAAGAAAATAAGACATGTTTTTCATCCCGACATGAGCAATTGCTTTTTCATCATCAAATCAGGGGTTTATGCTTTTCATCCAACCAGAGGTACTATCACATACACACTTATTTGAGCCATGAATGATGTCCTGTGGTCAGTTGTTCCAAAATCTGCACTGCATTGCCTGTTTTATTATCATAAACTTCTCTCAGCATTCAAAATAAGTGAGGTTTTTATGGTTTTTTTCTGTATGTAATGCAGCTGGATTTGCCTTATCTAAATAAAATACTTAAGGCCAGAAGTTCTTCCAATGCCAGGTCTTTCTGGATAATGGGATGTCTGAATACACATTATTAGGTATGCTAAGGCTAGGAACCCATTCTAACTGTACACTATGCACATAGTCTAAAGACAACCCATGCGGTATGTTAGGGCACCTGTATTTTGACTGTGGCATATCATGTGCATATTTTTTTTATGTGTGGTATGCTGTTAGTACCCAAAGTTTTAGATTTTGGAATATGTTGCATTAGGAATTTTCAGATTATAGAGTGTTCATCTTTACCAGACAAAAATGTGCACATCCTGGAAAATAAAGTAGCTGTCTAAATAAACAAACACAAAAAGAAAACTTTGAGCTGACAGGGCAGTTATCTGGTGGACTCGTTGGGCTTCTCTTTCACACACATTTCTCTCTAGAAGCTAATTAGATGATGGCCTGATCCCCAGTTCTCACCACCTTCTTATGCATCCTCAGAAGAGTGGCCTTTGCCACATCATTGGGGTTTGGTCTAGCAGTGCATGCTCGTTGTCATTATAGCCACTCTGATTCCCCAGAGGATCCCACACCCCGGAACATCTGACTGGAAAGGGTCACTTTACCACAAAAATAGTAAGAACTCAGAATAGTCTGTATATAAAACCTAAATATTTACCTATTTCTGGAACAACACTACCATTCTTCCAGCTTCTCAAGAACTCTAGCTTTTAATTTATATTTGTGGGCCCTATATAAAATCACACTCTAACAGTGTTAGTTGGAAGCCCTGGGTGGGATTTCTGAGTATTTGTACAAGTTAATAAGAAAGAAAACCACCATGCATGGTCTCATCAGCTGTCAATGTTTGTTATAAGTAACTTAATCCCACAATGGGTCAGTAGGTATTTAAAAACTATCTTGCCAAGATAATGGCTTTGTCAGGGGAGGGGATGTTGGTGTATGGGGCCCCGTTAGCCAATGATTCAAAAAGATGTCATACACTACAAGGAAAAAGCATTTTCCAGACACATATTGAACTCTTAGAGACTGTGATATAAGACCTGCACAAAATCAAACCAGACAAAATTCCAGCACTGAGAAGAGGTGTACATAAAGCCCCACCCCTAACCAATAAGCTATTTGCAATTGATACTTGCTGAGAAAGGGAAAATCAGTTTTCTCCCATGGAATGCCACTGTATAAAAAATATATCAACCAGACTCAAGGGTAGGACCTATGCCCAGGAGTAGATGGCCAACACAAAAAGGACTCCAGGTTTTTGGTTTTGTGCCTTTTATTTTGCATTGTTTTGTTTGGATTTTTTGTGTTGTTGGGCTATTTATTTGTTTAGATTTTCATTTTGAGAGGTGATGGGGTGTAAGGGAGAATATGAACATGAGTTGGTTGGGTAAAGAGGTGGGAAGGATCTGGGAGGAATTAGGGGATGGAAAAGAATATGGTCAAAATACACTACATAAATTAACAATTTGCAGTAGGAGTGGGAGGGAGGCAAGACAAGATAAGGCGTAAATCTAATAATGTATATTATATACATGAATAAAATGTCATAATTAAACAATAATTAATTATTGTTTGAATAATTAATATGTGCTAATAAAAAATAAATAAAAAGTTATCTTTCTAAAACATAGATGATAGAAAACTGGTAGACAATAACTGATGGATGGATAAGTGGATGGGTAGGTATGGCAATGGATGAACAGATGGATAGATGGATGGACAGACATGATAGATGAGATGGATGAATGGATAAATATATAAGAAAAAAGAAAGTGGAGAAAGAGTAAGGGAAGAAGGGAGGGAAGGAAGGAAGGAAAGGGGAAGAAAGGAAGGGGGAAGGAAGGAAGGAAAGGAGGGAGGGAGTGAGGAAGGAAGACAGACAGAAAGATAGGCAGATGAATGGATGGACAAACAATTTGTTTTTGAGAACTTACCAATTCCCCTGATGTAAAAACCCCACTTCCTATAAGCATGATGTTACTGAACACAGAGCTATGAAGCCATGCTCAGTAGCAAGTCTACAGCCCAGAGTACCACTGTCATACGGATGACATGAATGCAAATGATCTCAGGACAGAGGCAGTAAAATATATCAAAAACTAGGAAGTTGTGTGTCACAAGCACTTGTTGCTTTTGCTCTTAACATATTTACTTAATTACATGTGTCTATAGTTTGAGTTCTTAAGGTGCAAATGATTAACCACCATTTGTAAAATCCCTAAGACTTTAACAAGCAACCCTCATAGCTGAGTCCTGGCCAAACTCAGCATGCTACCAGTTCTGCAGGGCTCATTCCCTTTGTGACCACACAGCAGAGTCCCTTGGTTTCTCAGGACCATGTTGCAACTATGGAGAAACCATACTACCTTGCCTGACAAACACCACTGCCTTGCCTGGGCTAACTCTGTTGAATGCAAAACGCTCTGAACATTAAAGAAGACAAACCTGGTAGTGGTGATGTGCCAAAGTGACTCCTTGCATAGTAGATAAGATCAGGTGCCTCGTCCCACCTCCCTTGCAACTCAGAATAGCACACAGAAGGTCCTTAGTCAGGGAAGGGTTTTCTGCCAGAAGAAACAGATGAAGTTAATAAACAGTCCTCTCTTGACCAGCCCAATCTCAGAAAATAGTTCTTCAAAGATTTCAAAATGATCCAAATGCCTAAATATTTCTTAAATCATCATCATCAAGATGAACAGGCAGATAAAGGTGAAACTGTACCTTTTAAAACATTTTGGTTTTATGTATATGTAGTAGCTTCACCTCTTAAAAGAGCACACTGTCTTTCTGTACACTCATCCAGACACTATAAAAAACTAAATCAAGGTAATTGAGTGTGGTCCTTCAAATGAGAATTGTCCCATAAACTCAAATATTGGAATGCTTAGCCCCCAGACAGTGGAACTGTTTGGGAAGGGTGAGGGGATGTGGCCTCATTGGGGGAGGTGAGTCACTGCAGGTTGACTTTAAGGCTCAAAAATCCATAGTGTTCCCTGCTTTGTTAGCTTTCTCTGCTTTGTTGTTGTGTCCCAACATGTAAGCTCTCAGTTACTGCTCCAGTGCCATTCCTGCCTGCTGCCATGCTACCTGCCATGATGGTCATAGACTTTTTATGAGTAACTAAACTTGTTAACTTTTCAAGTAGCAAAGGTCCTTAAAATAAATAATAACGATAGATAGATAGATTGATAGATAGATATACCAATGGATCAGTCTTAGTCTGGGCAGTATACCAAAAGAAGAAATCCACACTGAACAGGCTCCACTCTATCCCAGCAAGGTGGTATACTACTGCAACCCCAGCATTTAGGATACTGAGGCAGGAGGGTCACAAATTTACTGCGCCATTCTAAACCACATAAGGAGACATTGTCTCCCCAACAATAAAAAGATGGAGGAAGGGAAAGAAAGGGTGGTCTTGCCCTGTATTTCTTCAAAGTTAGATCACAATAATGTTCTTATGAGGAGGGGTGTTAGGCTTCTGGTCACCTGGCCTCTCTCTGTCCCCCGTTGGACAGCAGACCCTCGAGGCATCACAAGAGCATCTAACAGTCTTGACACTAGCAATAACTCAGTTTGCACCTGGACCCCATTCCCTCCAGAGTACCCTCTTCCTTCACTTCACTTTGTTTTTTCAAAGCCGCTCTCCAGTCCCTTCTACCTGAGCTTGTACCTCTTCTGACCTTGTAGACACATTGGATATCTATCTGCCTTGGCTTTTCAGGTCTGCCACCTACCTCTAGATCTCCACATTGTTCCCCAAGCTCTATAATCTCCACATATCTCCTCAGGAAAGGTACATATGCATGTGTAAGGGTGTGTAGTGTGTGTGTGTGTGTGTGTGTGTGTGTGTGTGTGTGTGTGTGTGTGTGTGTGTTCCTATGTATGCCGATTCACATGGAGGGACAGATGGATTCAGGGTGTCCTTTTTAATCCCTCTCCATCTTTTTTTCCTCTGGGACAATGGCTTTCACTGAATGTAGAGCTAACTGAGAAGAGTTATTCCTAGAAAGCTCTCAAGATCCAACTGTTGCTGCCCCCTCTCCAGAGCTAGGATTACAAGCATCCCCCCAACACAACCATCTTTCACATAGGTGCTGGAGATCTGAGCTTAGATCCTCCTCGTACTTACACAGCAAGTACTGCCCACTCAGTCCTTTCTCCACCCAGCTTTGAACTCTTCTTTCCAAGCATGACTCATGCTCTCTGTTCCTCAGCACATTAATTTGTGATATGAAAACATTAAAGTGGATGCCAGTGACAATTTTCTTCTTCCATGAACTTAACAGGCTCTGATATGATCACTGCTGTCATATTTAACACCAGAAGGAACAGAAAAATGGTGTTGAAGTTAACTCGGTGTCAACAATGACATTAACAACTCCAGCAGCTGGGCTCCTTATGTGATGGAAGATCTAGCTGCCTGTCCAGGTCCATTGCACCTCTGATTTCCTCACTGAGAACTTCTGGCTCCACCCAATCTCCTACTCACAGAACAGGGTTTGCTCTAATGAGGAAAGTGAGACAGCACTTTCAACAACAACACTTCTGAGTGAAATATAAATACTAAAAATTAATTTTCTAATATCATGTGTTATATTAATTTAGCATCTGTGATACAGAATGGCAAGATACTTGGAAATCTAAGTACCAATAAGGGTTTCCATTCATTGAAAATTCATTACTTTACCCAACTGTGAAATGTCAAAATAATTGTGCTTTCAAATATGGCTGAATTTTATGTGCCAGAAAAAGAATCAGAAAAAGATATGATTTAATGTCCCAAAGCATGCTTCTGCATGGTGAGATTTTTATTGAGCAGCATGCTGTGTGTTTTCACATGTAATACTTGGTGTTTGGCAATACAGTCCATGTTTACAGACAAATCCAGTAGGAAATAAAAATTTAGTCTATAGAGATATAGAACTCCCCTATGCAACAGTCTTCAGGTTTCAGTTGCATCGTGTGTTCACTCTGGCCCCCTGTTTCTCATTTATTAATATTTTGATCCAAAAGGTTCAATCCTAGGTTCAAAGAAACATTCCTATTACAATAAGGAGGGCAGTGAGTAGACCAGAGCTCATCTGGCCCATCTCTCCTGAAAGCCAGCTCTCAGTAGCCTTTCCCAGCTGCAGGCAGGGAGCCACAACCTCAGCCTGCCCTAGAACCAGGGAAGGAGAAGCAGAGTTGTACATCACATACATGTCCCCAACAAGGCCCCAAGAAGATCACGTGTTTACACTCTCTTATTTAGTCTTCGCAACTACTTTTTTAAATAGATGTCAGTTCACCCTCTTTGAGGCTCAAAGAAATCCTGTAGCCTACCCTGTGTCTATCAGCTAGCATGAAGCCCTGAATTCAGCCGATTTGATCTCAGGCTCTCTCTCCTCCCAGTAGACCAGTTGCCATGGTGTCACCGAACAAAGCCAAGTTTAGTTCTGTGCCTGCAGATACTATGGCCAATAATGCCTCATGGGCACATGGAACTATATTACCTTTACTTATCAGTTAAGTAGCCTGACCCCAGTGTGTCCATCCCACAGTTAGCATTCACTCAGCAATCCATTCAGTCCTTTTGGAAACATTAGTTGAATGTCTACCGTGCCTATGTCAGAGTTTTTCTAGACACTGAGCAACACATCAGCTAACACATAGACACACCCCTTCAAACTTCAGGTTTCAGCTGGCATGCCTCTACTTGGGGTTTCTTCCCCATGGTCTTCTCTCTCCTACCCTTCATTCTCACCCACAGTATCCTCCTTCAGCTAACACCACTGGCCAGTATCAACATTCACATTAGAAGGCTAGTTCCTACCCAAGTCTCATTTCCCCTTCCTTCCACTTGCAGACACATACTTTCCGATATACCTGGATCCCAGCAATGGCCACCCACACAGGCCAATCAGTCTACCCTGAGGCTAGTGACCCTTCCTCTCTGATGGTGGACTTTTGTGTGTATTCTTATTCTCTTTCTTTGGCAAGCTTGACTCCTCTTTGGGACATCCTCCCCAACCCCACAGCCAACACTTACACCAAATAAGAGTCGAGAGTGTGCAGATGGCCCTTCCAGTGTCACTTAAGCTAAGTATTATCCCACAGATTAAATGTTTAGGCGGACTCATGGACAGCAACATCCCACACAAGCAGGTTGCACACTTAGGGATTTCACAGAAGGCAACAGGAGTATCTGAGGGCTCCTGGCTTCTATTCAGGCATTCACCCATTCGATAAAAGAATGCCTGACCAGCATCTCAGGTTCTATTGACACAGCCCTTACAATCAGAGAAAGCACATTCACAACAGCACACATGGGCTGAGCATCTTGTTATAAAACTGTAACCCCAGAATTTGGGAAGCTGAGGACCAGAGAGTGCAGGTTTGGCTGGGGGGAGGGACTATCTAGCTTGGCTAGAGCAGGGAACACTGAGGTGGGAAAGGGTGGGCCAGGCCACTCTGGGCCTAATAGCTAAGCTAGGAAACCTATGCTTTGTTTTAAAAGAAAGTCAGAGTCAATCTATGCATCTCGCCAACAGCCAAGCTGTGATAACTGGGACAGGGCAATTATGAGTGCTTCTTACATAAGCAGCCCACCTGCAAAGATGATGAGCACATGCAAAGCCATCATCTCCACTCTGTGCAGCATCTCCACAGCTTCCGAGGGCTTCTCCAGCTGCAGGAAAACTTGACACATCTCCAAAACACTTAGGAAAAACAGATCATGGTGTTAATGGATAAATGTGTAATCTCCAAGCATGGCTGCCCAGCAAAAGATTAAGTCACATGTAAGAACTGTCTCTTCACACTACTCTGTTTATTTTGCACAAAGAAAAGATGCAGGCCCCTAGGCTGGACCTCCAGAAAGCTTCCTGCTTCCTACTGTAGTTTGATCTTTTCTACTTATAACCTTGATGTCTGTTTTTTCTTCTTGCTCCATTCTATTGAGATGCAAGAGTTGGGCATTGAAGCAGATATAATATGACAACCATAGAAAGGATAAAGCCTGTTCTTAGTGTAGCAGATAGAGGTGGTAGTGTTAAGTGAAATAAGTCAGGGACAAAATGACAAATATCATATGTCACCATTCATGTGGAATGTAAAGAAGCTGATTTCATAGAAGTTGAGAGTAGGACGGTGGCTTCTAGAGGCTGGGGTGATGATTATGGAGAAGAGCAAGTCCCAGTCAGGAGCCAACAGTGTTGTGTTCTATGGTATAGTGAGATGGATACAGTTAACATCAACACCTTGTGAATCTCAAAACAGCTAGAAAAACATGTTTCAATGTTTAGAGGCTAGATCTTGATCATTTATATATAACACATGTATTACTTTGTTCCCCATAAATATAACTCAATCAAAATTAAAATAGTATTTTAAACACATTACATCATATGGATGTTGAGGTGCACACCCACAATCTCAGCACTCAGCAGACTGACTCTCTAGATCATGGCTTCCTGGGCTGTGTAGCAACTGCCTATGTAAAAGAGAAGTGGAGAGAGGGAGGAAGAGAAGGAGGGAGGGAGAAAGAGGATATATAGATGTATGGTGGAGAACTGAAAATCTCAGGTGAAAGCTGAGATTACAGAACAGAGGTGGTCAGGATTACCTCCAGTTGGAAAGCAAATCCCAAGCAGAACAAGAACACTACACTCATGTACTATAGTTTAAGGATCACAGACAATGAGTAGATGAAACAGGAGGCTTTGGAAGCCAGCATTTAAATTTTGAAATAATGAGACATCTGTTCCACCAAGCAAAGACATCTTTCCTAGCCATAAAAAAAAAGATGATCGTGTTCAGAGTACAGTTCTGTGGCAGCAGAACTAACAGGAAGTGGGTCAGCCTGTCTGGTAGCAAATGAAAACTGTTTACACAACATCTCTAAGTCGCCACATGGGGCTGAGAGAAACATGAACAGGCAAGGGCCACAGCAGGCAATGCCAAAACTAAATTTAGTGACACTGGAGCTTTTAAGAACAAGTTTTCAGCAGGGCTTGATGGCACATACCTGTAATCCTAGCACTTTGGAGGCTGGTTCAGGATTGTAAATTCAATGCCAGTCTTTTGTCCTAACATTTGGGAATAGGCGGGCTTAGAGGCAAACATCATTCAGAGCTGTGTTTCAGGAGGGCAGGAGTCCTTAGCTCCCAGTTTTTATCCTATGGTAAGTTACAGCTGCAAGCACAATCTTGTAACTGAACTGGATAGTTCACATTCATGACTATATAGCCAATAGTGGTACTCATGGCTGCTGTGATTACAGGTGTACACTGCCACACCTGACTCATCACTGTTTTACAATTCATTATGTTATTTTTCTTGGCATATGATGACTATACATATTAGTGAGGCACAAAGTAGTACTACTGCTGTGATACACGCGCAAATGCAATCAATGATGAATCTAGCCTCCCAAACACTATACATATATCCAGTCCCGAAACAAGTGGATAGGGTACAAGGCTTTTACTTTCAGAAATTTAAAAAAAAATCCAAATCATACTTGGATGCCAAACAATGAGGCAAACTTGGAGAAGAAATTGTTGACTTGGACCATTCTGTGTGGATGAATGCTGGCTTTAGAGTGTGACAGAAGCTGAAATAGAGAAAAACTGTTTACTCTGGTTTGATGTGAGTCTGTCTAGATTTCTACAATAAGGAATAAATTAAGCAAAACAGGAATTATAATACCTTTGATCAGCTTGTGGGACTCTCTGCCAGTGTCCAATCAATACAAATAATGCCTTCAGGAATTTCTGGAAGTATGACGTTGGTTGGGAGCCAGGAGGAAGTGCCATCATTTCTTCCTTGGTCCTCCCATCCTTTCCTGATGTAACATTCTGACCAGTGGCTGAATTAGGAAAGCTGTTGCTATGTGGGTGAAACAAAGTATGTGTGAAATGTATCCACTGAGCATTGTTTGGAGGCCGCCCTTCCCTGGAGGGGACCATTCTGCTGAGACCAATCAAGACTGTCTTTGCAAGCTGATAGCGAGTGGTGTTCTGAAGCAATGACAAATTGGAAAATAAATCTTGGCTTAAACCATCTCCATAGTCACTATTAATTCCACTAGAGACCTCTACAACTGATTCTATGGTTTTTAAAAGGTCATCTGGGTGCTGGGCAAATGTCAACAGGAGATTAAAAATATCCCAGTTATCTTCCTTTAACCCATTCCAAAGAGCTTGTAAGGTGAGATCAATCACCATTTTCGAGAAAGTCTCTCTTTCTGTGCTGTTATCAATTAGCATTCCATCCAAAAATCGGATTGCTTTGTGACTTCCCTCGTAACTCAGGACCTGAGGACAATTGGTAGGAGAAAGCTCATAAAACTTCAAGAAGTCCATTTGGGTAGTGATATTACTTATAGGAACTAAGCAGTCTAGAATCTCTTCCCATAAGTTAATAGCATCAGCAGAAAAATTTTGAGTCCTGTTTTTAATCACCACAACAAGATGCTCCAAATCTCTCCAACCAATTTTTGCAGAAGTTAAATTTTCAGTCATTTCTTCCAAAATCTCAGAAAAGTCTTTGGACTGGTTGACATATGAAAGTATGCTAGATGACATGTTAAAAACATCAGAGTCCTGTGATATATTAGGTGTGACTCCAATCATCCAGAAGGCCAGGTCAAGAAATGGCACCAACAAATCCTTTGTCTTTTCAAATATGAAAGGTTTTACTTTTTTCAAAGTAGTTATTTGTTTCACATGATATTGAAAACTTTGTAGCATGAAGGAATACAAAGTGTCAAAGAATTTCCCAGAGTCCTTTGTACTAGAGATGGAGAGAGCTCCCAACATCATAGCCATCTTTCTTGAAACCTTTTTAGCTAAACTGAGAAATCTGACCATGGAATCCACTGATGAGGCAAGACCACCAAGTTCAGCAGTGTTATTCACCAGCATAGTCAGAGTTCTAGATATTTCTAAGGCAGGCTCCAGGACATGACTTTCTGCACCAACTCGGGAAATGGCACCAAATAACCTCATAGCTGATTCTAGAGCATCTCTGTTTCTTAGAGGGAATGAACTATTTACAACAGAAAACAAGTCAGTTAGTTTAGCAATTGCAGTGTGTTGGAGCACAGAAGAGGAGGAGTGGCAGGCCTGAGTAGGTGAGTGTAAGAGAATATCCCTGATATTAGCCATTTCTGCAGAACTTTCTCTTACAAGGTGGAGAACAGACCTGAGATTTTGGTTGAATTTGGACAGGTCCTCAGAATTATTGACCTGGGAAAGAAACTGAGTCACTACGGTAAAGAAATCCAAGTGGTCTTCAGCGTCAGTGTTCACCATGGGCTCCCTTGGATGGATGTAAGTTAAACCTTTCAGGACTCCAGAGAGTTCTCTGTTGTCTAATGAAAATATGTTCTTAATCAGATAATACACAGACGTAAAACTTGAGAAAATGTTCATCAATTGGTCCTCATTCACCCAGGTAAGGAATGGATCCAGTTTCAGAATTTCAAGAATTTTATCTCTGGGGACAAAACTGAAAAATACATGTATTTTTAATTTCATGTTTCATAAATTAGTAATGGAAAAATTAAAACATGGTGATATCATGATTTCATTTGTTTTACAATAGTATCATAGAATGATGATATTGAGTGAAGAGTTGAGATTCTAAAATAACTCCAGACGAAGCCTGACACCTTGCTATCAAATAACGAAGGCAGTGAAGGAATTTCATAATCAGTATTGTGACAATCCTTTGAATGCAACAATCTCAAAAGCCTCACTTTTTGCTCTTAGAAATGAGATCTAGGCCAACTGATCACAACGAGAGCCCTCATCCAGTAGCTGATGGAAGCAGAGACAGACATCCACAGATACACACTGAGCTGAAATCGGGAATTTAGTTGAAGAGAGGTAGGAATGAAGAGTGAAGGGATCTGTACCAGATTGGAGAAACCCACAGGCACAATTGGCCTGAACAAGGGAGAGCACATCGACCCCAGATGCTGTCAGGGAGGCCAGTACAAGACTGATCCAGACCCCTGAACATGGATGTCAATAAGGAGGCCTCTGCACTCCAGGGAGCCTCTGATGGTGGATTAGTATTTTTCCCTGGTACAAGAAGGGACTTTGAGAGCCCATCCCACAGGTGGGATGAACGGTTACACTCTGGCCCTGGACACATGTGGAAGGGCCCAGGACCAGCACAGAAAGATTTGGTGGACTTTGCTGAGCCCCCATTGAGGCCCCTACCCTGCCTGGGGAGTGGTGGGTGGATGGGGTGGGGGTGGGCTGGGGGTGGGGGAGGAATGGGATGGGAGTGGGGAGAGGGAGAGAGAGAAGGGACTTACATGTGAAGCTAGCTTGTTCCCTAACTAGAACTAATAAAAAAAATCAAAAAAAAAAAAAGAAACGAGATCTAGAAAGACTATACAGTGGTTCTCTTTTTTACTTCTGTAATAAGATTATTAAGCTTTACAAATAAGCAAAATACAGATAAATTGACTACATTAAATTTTATAATGTTCTTCAACAATAAAAACCACAAAGAAAGGGGAGGAACCAATTAGATAATTGAAGGATATATATCTATCAATTATCTAATTGATAGATATATATCTGATTTAACTGATAAACAACTAGTATCAAGAATATAAAAAAACTATCAAAGACAAATTGGGACCCACAAAACCTAAAGAGAACTTAAAGAAGAAAAAGAAGGCCATTCTCAAAGAATAAAAATCTTATTGGACCAAAGAATACATTCTGAGGTACTCAACTTTAAGAAAATGATGTTTAAAACAACAATGAAATTCTGCCATAGTCTCACCAGGTTCACAGATCTCAGTTCACATGAACAGTACCAGGCATGACAAGGCTGTAGAGCCACAGGGAGCCTCACACTCTGATCAGAATGAAGATTAAGGCAAAATTCCCCAAAAATTTTATAGTTGACATTGTGTATGTGCTATTTTCTACACCAGAACTCTTCTGTATTTAGGCTACAGAAACATTTTCATTTGTCAGTAATTGCCATCCATTCTCATGTCACCAACCCCAGATAAATGCAGCAAGTCACAAACACACTAAAGGTATAAAAAGAAGGGGACTTGTTGGAAGAAAGAAAGGATTTGTTGCAGGGAGTGGGGGATAACAGGAAGATGAGAAATAGCAGTCTCCCTAGAAAATGATTCTTGATAAGCAGTTATCATCTGAAAAAGTGGAAAGTGTATTTATAATTTGTTCTGAATATGAAAAGTACTAGCAGATTGCTTGGTCAATCTGTGATGCCTATGATATGTCTCTTAGACGAGGCTGACCACTAGCTCCAACATGCCCTTTCCTACAATTTTCTGAGCTGGGCAGACTCCAGGGGAGACTCCCTTGACAGCACTGGATGGGAGATAGTGGCATTTTGTAACACAAGCATGACTCACCCCAGCTACACTCCAGGGGAGAGTCCCTTGACAGCACTGGATGGGAGATAGTGGCCATTTTGTAACACAAGCATGGCTCACCCCAGCTACAGATTCCAAAACTAAACTAAGATCCTGCAGAGAAGGGCTCTTATTCAAGTAAATGTTTAAAGTACCTAATAAGTTAATTTCAGGATATTCAGAAGGCAAACGGTCTTAAACAAGCCAGCCAGTTGGTGAGAAGGCTGTATAAGAGTCTCTGAGGTCCTCTAACCTAGAGACCCCAGTAGCAGCTAGTCAGTCAGCTTTTGCCCTGTGGACCCCCCTTGTTAACTGCCTCTTTGGACTGCAAATGTTAGCTCATGATACACCTGGCATTCCTGCTGCTCTGTTTGTCCCTTCCTGCACCCTGCCCCTCTGAGGTTGGATGTGCTTATCTCCAAAGCCACAGGAATCAACTTCCTGCACTGCATGTTTGCTGTACTGCTTGCTCCCTGAGTGTCTCCCCAATCATATGACATAGAGTAAATGGGAATTTCTCTTTAGAACTTCCACTGGTAATGTTGAGATTTTAGAAGATTGTGAATAGAGATAATATGACTATTTTAATGGATCCATATGCAAATATTAGGTTAATTGGAAAGAAATACTCAATCCTGTATTTATGATAAGACAGGTAATACCATAATTGAAATAGTGACCATCTAATATGTACATGTAAAGCCATTCAAAATAAATTTTTCACTCTATGTAGGAAACAATTTCTTGTCTTGATGATCTAATTGAACAAACAATACATACGTGATGAACAGAGGTTGGATTTGAATGTTTACAGGTTAAGTGAAAATTGAAATTGTGTTACCTTATTTCAGCCATAAAACACTCATTGTGACAATAATCACTTTAAAGGCCATTGCAAACTCCAGTACAAGAGCTATGATAGTCATCTCTCTACTCCAGAAAGTGAGCCAGCTGGGATGTACTACCAGGATGACTATATGAAACCAAAATGCACTCACCTCATCTCTGCAATGAAATCCCTATGCAAGTCTTTTAGCAGAAGTGATATTTTATTTTCAGGCATTCCATTTAGCAAAGAGAAGAATGTCTCCAAAAGCTGCTTCAGGAAACCCTCTGTGCTTCCTGCAGTTTCTCCACCATTTTTGGACTGTGTGTGATTCAAGACAAGAGTCATGAAATCCATTATTTGAAATCCATTGAAACTCAGAGCTGGTTCCTGAGAATTCTCAACAAAGTAACTAACTAAATTCATCACAATGCTTTCAAGAAGCAACTGAAGAGTTGAGAAGCCAGTTAGCTGCTCTTGATTTAACATATGAGTGAGAATGCCAACATCCAAATTGCCTTCACTACTGTTTCTGAGATAGCCCAAATATGTAGTAAGATCCCTGGCCAACCTAGTTACATCAGTTGAATTCCCACTGGCCATGGCATTTAGTAGTCTTTGAATCAACCTAAAGTAATCTTCATTTTCATACTCATGGAGCCAATGTTTTAGGAGAAATGAAAAGCCTTCAGTTATTTCTGACATCTTCAATGGTGATAAACCCAGGATTTCCAGAAGCTGAGGAAGTTGAACAGTTGTGTTTTGAAGAGCTATGATTTGGATCTTCTTGTTAATATCAGAAAGTAATTGTCCTAGACTCGAGTTATTGGTAGGGTCTTTGGTGTTTTGCTTAAAGTCAAACCACAGTTCTTCAAAGTTGTAAGTTGATGTATCATTTTTAATTAAACTTGATAGTGAGTCTGGGTGCCTATCTGTATGATTTACATTCAGAAAGTTTGTAATTTCTGAGAGTAGATAGTAAGTACTGTTTCTTAAAGTCCAAACAGCAGAAATCAATTTGAAGATCCTTTCCAAGTTTAAGAAACCGTTATTTTGGGCAGATATCTCTATGTCTTCAGTAATGTTAAGGATCTTGTCTAAGTTACCTAGCTTGTTCAGAATGTTTTCATGAAGTAGAAATTTGGTAAAATTTGCATATTTTAGTTTTTCTATGACTTGCAAAGCACCTTGCTTTATGGTACTACTAGGACAGAGTTCTGGGATACTGCCATTGACTTGATTCCCAGAAGGTGACATGAAGGGCAACACCTTATGCCAAAGTCCCTGCAGAGATTTCACGAGTACATTTTTAACATGGAAAATTTCCAACAGCTCCGAGAGAATGGAACTCCAGTCTGCAAACTCATGCGTCACACAGACCACTTTCCTGGTTATTTCTACTCCAGAGTTTTCATTTATGCACTGGGAATCAGTTGGGTGTGGCAGATGAAGAAGATCCAGTATACTGGTCACCATGTGGTAAAAGGAAGAAGACATGTGCCCCTGGACATTGCAATGTTCTACCTCAGGGTTTTTCTCAAGCCTAGAAGTTGTGTGGTTCAAGCACCAAACCCTAGGAAGGCACATTAAAGCCTCAGAAATAACAGCTGGCTCGTCAGATACTAACTCAACTGTATCCAAAAGAGTTTTAATCACATCAGCAAAGTCTTCCTTGGTGGTATTGAACATGGTTATTCCATGAAGAAGTGTGAAGTTATAGATGTCCCTGAGGCTCTCTATAATGTTTTTCTCTGTGACCCTCTGCAGGAGCCCCACAATATGGGGAAGAGCATAATATACATCCAGCACAGTGTTCACCACTTCTTTGGGAAGCAGACGGGAGAAGCGCAGCAGGTGATTAACGTTCCATGAATGTGAGCTGTCTACAAACGTTTTCACTAAGCCAACAAGCACATGGACCCCTAAATTGTCGACCCCTGACCTGCTGAGATTCTTAAAGAAACTCATTAAGTTTTCACCAATTTGACCCAGCTGTCCTACTAAGAGTTCTATGTCTGCCTTCTTGAGAGAATGCATGAGAGATGTCATTTTCTTTAAAACTTGAGCATGATCTGAACTTTGTGGAATATTGAAATGGATTGCAGTCATTAAGGAGTTGAACACATCCCGTGTCAGTTGAATACCGAGAACCACAGCTTTCAGTATTTCATTCGGGACTATTTTGGATGAATTCTGAAGATCATGAGTTAAGTTGACAGCAAAGTAATTAGCTAAGTGGTAAATGGAATTGCCTAAACGGCTTATATCTCTTTCCTTTGGACTTGTAGAGAATACACTAAACACTGCTTCAGTGTCAGAAGAGGAATTATTTCCTAGGACACTATGGAAAATACCTTTAAAAAGTTTCTGCATTTCGTTCCCCAATGCTATGATGTGCTGCCAAATATTCTGAAACCAATCAGTAATGTCATCTGACATTCCTCCGGGTCTCAGAAAAAAGTCCTTGATGTGCTTCCAATCTGATTGGGAGGCAAAATCAAAGTCTCTTGTTAAATTGATGATGATCATATTTACCTGTTTTGTAAAATTATTGAAGAGAGCTAATAAGCTCTCAAATTCATGGACCTTCTCTTTTCCTAAGCCTGTAGTAACTATAATATTTAGAAATTCAGTTATGTCTTTCAGGTAAATAGTCACACAATTTATATGTGACTCATTTAATGGGCAAATGGGTATCTTCTTATTTAGTGCCCAAGTTAGAATTTTCAATGCAGAGTTCATTTTGTTTTCTATATCCTTAAAACTTCTCAAAGTACCGTGAAAATGGCTGGGTGAGGAACTTGAGTTAAACATCATACACAGACAGTTTATGACATCTGCCCATGCCATACACCCTTCCAGGCTGGTACTCGTGTTCTTCAATGAAAATATGGAACTTAACATGGCCAGAATATGTGCTGGCTTCTTAGAAGTGTTCACAGGTAATAGATTATCTTTGGAAGTCAACTCAGTGACACTCTGTAAAACATCAGCACATGACAATAAACTTCTGTCCTGGGACACATTCCTAAGAAGTAATATTGTTTCTCTCATTTTAGTGATGCCACTTGCAAATTTGCCTTTATGTTCTGAGAGATCACTGGAAAGAAAGTTATTGATCAGATCTACATTTCTATCCACAAAGTCTGAGGCTTTGCTCAACTCAATGAAAACATCAAAGAGGGGATATAAAAACGCCCCGCTTGCATTTGTTTTTATTGAAAATGTCTTCAGCTGGCGCAGAGAGGTTTCCATGATGACAAAAGATTTCTCTGCTTGGTCCAGGTTAAGTGATTGCACTGCAACTAATTCATTACCTAATGAGACCCAAAGATCCCTGAGGTCCTGGAGGCCATCCCAGTCATGAAAGCCATTCTCCTGGGTTATATTTTTAAATAAATTTAATATGAGTCTAGCAGTATGATAAGTGGGAACTATTCCTTGGCAGTTTTTAGAAATGTTCCCATCATTTTCCAGTTCATCCAAAAGCTGAGTGATACCAACATGAAGAGAAGTGAAAATATTCAGGTCAAGTTTAAATATTTGAGAAATGTTTCCCCAGATCTCAGTCCATGTCTGAATCCATGAAAGGGTGCAGTGAATGGCCATGAATTCACTGATCACACTGCCATTTACTGAGAGGTTTGAAAACAATTGTGTCCACAGGAAAGGGAGTGAAGCTCCCTCATTTCCTGAGTAATTCACAGAAGAAATGGTTGCATTTTCCAGAATGATACATTCACTCGGCAGTAGGGTCCCTGCTGAACCATTGAAGAACTGATTGACATACTGAAGTAAAGAAACACGAAAGCCTTCATCTGCTGCAAACAGCTGCTTGAGGCCTGTCAAGCTAGCATGAATCACTCCTGGTTCCAGGCCCTCAGTAGACATCAGAGACTGGGCTTGAAGCTCTAAAAAATTTAAAATTGAAAGCAATTGCTGACAGTAAGATATTTCTGGTATTGTCCCAAGAGCCTCTGTTGTCTCCGATAAAAGCAAAAGTGCTTTACTGATGTTTTGGATATTAAACTGCTTTATGAGATCCAAAATGTGTCTAGAGATGTGAGTAAGATAATTTATCTGGGACTCTCTGTTCTGAATGTTCAAGAATTTATGAAAATATTGATACAGTGAAGAATAGGTCTTCAGAAGGAGAGCTGCATCTCTGTCTTGGAAGACATTTATATGAGTCAAAATGTCATCCAGTTCTTGTTTCTGGGGTTCAGAAAGGGCTGAGAAAATCTCAGACACGTTCTGAAGAGCATAGATGGTGTCCAGAGCTATTGAGACTTGTTCCTGTGTCAGAAAGCTAAATTCATAGAGACCGTGTATCATAGTCCTGCTTAAATGTATAAAGTCTGTGTTCACAGCTCGTGATTTGAACCAATCAGAATGGAAAAACTGGGAGAAATTAAAGCTTCTGCTAAGAATTTTTCCATATTCTGGAACAGAAAAATTTCCAAATGTGGATGAGATTTTAAATTTAGCTCTTCCTTCTTGTGAAGTGCCATTGAGCCAGAATCCTGGCAGCTCTGGATTAATTTCAAGAAGTATTAATTCAATGAATCTCAAAATTTTGGATTCCCTTCTCATCCAATGATTTTTAATATTTTGAATTTTTTCAATAACCAGTTTCTGAATTTCCAGAAGGTTCTGAGCATCACCATCATGTGGGTCTCTCTCTAAACTTTTTAAATGATTTATCCATGGAATGCTTCTATTCAATAAAAGCTCACTGAGAGAAGAGAGATTATGAAATTCAGGAGTAGTGAGTGAGCCAGAAGGATCAAATAACAAAAATTCCTCCAGAAACTCCACAAGTGACAAAAGAATGCTCATCTGTCCATTTTCAAGGGCATGCATCTTCTTGTCCACCACTAAAAGGTGCTTTGTGAAATTTAAGACCCTATAATACAGACAGAATTGTTTTATTATCAGAAAGAAAAATTAATTCAACATCTCAATCTCCTAAGACAGTGATCATTTATAGTGACCAAAACGAAACATTTTCTAGACAACACGTTTTTTTTTTATTTCATGTCAAGCTAATGTAAGCATCTATTATTATGTTAGAAATCACAACATGGCTGCATCTATTTAACTTAAAATATGCTCCCTATTATCAGAAAGAATACATTTTAAATCACATTGCCCTGTGAATCAATATGTATGACTGGTTTTGTTTTGTTTTTGTTTTTGTTTTGTTTACCAAGTAACATTTTATTTATTATGTATACAGCGTTCTGTCTGCATGTATTCCTGCAGGCCAGAAGAGGGCACCAGACCTCATTATAGATGGTTGTAAGCCATCCTGTGGTTGCTAGAACTTGAACTCAGGACCACTGAGCCATCTCTCCAGCCCCAATATGTATGACTGTTAAGCACAAATCTGCCATTTGTGCTTGATGAATGTTTTCATATTTCCTTTAAAAAGGTCATGGGCTATAGAGATAGATCAAGCAAGCAGTGGGATGCAGCAGAAACTTTTCCTGCTGCAACGTGACCAGCTGCCTCTTTCTCTTTTTTTCCTGAAAATAGACACCATTTATTCTATTTTACAAAATGGAGCTAGAGATTTGGAGAAAATAAATTATATAAAAATCATGTTACATATAAAAAGCAGAACAAGAACTCAAATCCACTGCTAGAGTCCCAAGGTCATATTCTGTGTATCACAGGCTGAACTTCTCTTTTTCTTGCTCCAAGCTGTGTTTATCCGAAGAACTTTATTTTATCCTTACTCATTTGTCTTCTGAAAATAAAATTGCATGCTAACATTTTCTATAAATCTTGTGAGAAATATGTATATAATATTTTTGCAGATTTTTTTTATTTGAATTAGAAACAGGATTGTTTTACATCTCACATTCTTTCTTGCACAAATAGCTGCTTCCACCATCATGCCTTCTCTACTCTGACAGACTGAAATCCCCTGAGACCCTAAGCTAAAACAAGTCTGTCTTCCATCATCAGGTATTTTGTCACCACATTAAGGCAAGTGACTAATGCAGGTGGGGAGTAGAGTACATTTAACAAGCAAAGTAGAAGTCGCATGCCATGAGTACTGTTGCCACAAAGATCCAGCACTGTAGGATCTGTGACGTACTCCCACAGCTGTAGTCTGACCTCAACCCTTTTGACAGTATGTTGAAGGACATGTCAATACTTTGATCTTATGAAAAAATTATTTTGTTTAACAAAGCTTCGCTGTTAACATACAGCAGGAACAAAGCCTAGGTTTCCTTATGTTGAATGCAGCTTCCTTGGCATCATTTGTAACTAATCTCTAATATTTTCATCCATTAAATCAACACCAAATTAACTAACTATCCTCTTCCTTTAACAATTCTATGCTAGCTCCAGTGAGTTCATAGATATAAGATTAAAATACATCCTTAGAGCACATTCAGATTACTTTCGTTGCTCTTGTTAGAGCTGTTAAATAATTGAGATGTTCAGGACATAGAATGAACAGGGGCTGATTTTGCAGAGGTCATCCTGTTGTCTTTCCTTCTGTGCCCATGAGGAAAGCTTCCAAAGTTTGAGGAAATTCAGGTCTAGGGAGAGATAGCTGAATGGCTTTGAAACATTGGTACATGAAAGAACTTCTCATGAAATTTGTAAACACACAGAAATCTGGGCCCTAGTTGCAGGATTTAGCATGTTGGAGTGAGGTTCAACACTCACAGCTTTAGCTTGTTCCCCTTTTGACTCTGAGTTCTTCTATTGTATGTAAGGTTCTGCCCAATCCAACCCCAGCACAGTTTACAAACATGAGTGCTTCAAACATTGCAAATATCTGTGATCTTATATTAAAACACCATCTCAAATCATGAAATTTCAAAGCAGGAAATATCCTGGCATATTTACTTTCAAATACCTCCCCCAAAGTTACTGCAACTACTACAACTGGAATCATTGACCCTGTGTAGAAGTGCCAAGCAATGTCAGGCTGTTCTTAAATAAATGCTATATTCCTAGATCCTCTATTATAACTCATGCTACTGCTTAGGAAAATCCTATTCCTGTGTTCACATACCTGATAGACAAATGGTCACTAGATGCCTGATATGAAACACTCTGTCTCTGTTTAAACTGAGCTCATAACCATCAAATAATGCCTAGCCTATGATTGGCATTTGCTTATGACAGGTAATATCTGGATGTTGTCTTCTAAAACTTACCTGGCTATGGAAGTTATTGGAGACTTCATAATGTTATTGAAAAATACAAAATAATTATCAATAATGGCTTTCCAATCCATATTTTGTGTATAACAAGGAAAGTCCTCAGAGAAAGCTAAAAAGAAACATCAACAATCTGAGTACAATAGCCAAGCTAAATATACAGCATATTACCTAGTCTGTCTGAAAAATTGACAAAGGGGGGTTGGGGAATTTTGGGAATTTGTGGTTTGATATCTGTTTCCAGTCATGATGAAGCAATCAGCCACTGGGCAATGAAGAAGATTGATGCACAGAAGACACTCTGTCTTCCATGCAAGAGGAGACCTGTATTATCCCCACTCACTGCTTTAGAGAGACACTGGGACCAAGTACAAGGGGGATGTGGTCTGGAATTCATTGGACATGCTATGTTGGGATGAAGCTTAGAGTCTGAAAAAAAGAATGCCAGGGAGCACTCTTCAAAGAGTATATGTCCTTCTAGTGTCCAGATGAGAACTAATTATGCATGTAAGGACACTGCTTCAGATTGGGAATCTTCAAGCCAAAAACAACTAAGAGGTTTGTTTAGTGGTCATACAATAACAAGAATATACTCTTGCTCACAGTTGTATTGGAACATTTTACAATTCATAAATTATCAAGTACAGTAAGCAAAAAGGATTTTCAGAGTTACGGGTAATCTCTAGAGATGACTGAGCTGAGTAACATTATTAAATCATCTCTTGACATTGCAATATGACATTATCATCTACAAACATATTAGGTCATAGTCACAGCTCTCCTGAGATGCAAGCTGCTCATGAGTCACAGGTTCAACACAGTGACTTTAAAGCAATCCTATGGCTAGGAGTGTAGCTCAGTGGCATGTACAAAGCCCAGTGTTTGAATCCCCACATTGGAGAGTTGTGAAGGCTGGACACCTAGGGCCTTAAAGGACTAAGCTCTATTAATTTCTTTCAAGAATAACCATTAGAATAAAAAATTAATAGCACAGAATAAAGATCAAATCTGTATTTGGCATCCAACCAAAAATTCCAGACATACAGAGAATGAAATATGATGAGAAAAATAATTGGTCAAAATGGATGGACATGATGGAATGATTCCGAACAGGAACCACACAACATGGTTTGTGTTATTCATTTTATACTCTATAATTTACACAATTCAGTTAAAAAGCAAAGCTTGTCAGAATAGATAAAATAAGAAACTTACCATACACTATATGTAAGAAATATATTTAAAAGATAAGGACAAAAAGAAAAGATATATGACCCTCTATATTAATTAACAAAAAGAAAACTATCAAAAAATGTAGAATTCAGGTGAAAACGTTATCATTTTATGATGTTAAAGGCACCAAGTCATCAAAAAATACGTAATAATTCTAAACAAGTACACATTTGGCAATAGAGTTCCAAAACACAGGAAATAAAAGCAAAGCACAAAGTGAAATAGGCTAATTCATGTTGTGCTCTGAGATATAATAGACATAGAGACAATATCTGCAAAAATGGAGAATTTGCATAATTCTAACAATGTAATCTACCTGTTGCTCAAGAACCATTCCACCCAGTGCCAAAACAATGCTGATTCCCTTCCTGGGCACATGAGACAATTACCAAAACCTCAAACAAACTACACACACACACACACACACACACACACACACACACACACACACAAATTAACAAGACTGGTGGTATAAGGGGTGTTCACAGACTAAAAGAGAATTAATTAGAAATTAGTAACAAAAATATAACTGAAAATCCAATGTTTTGAAAATGAAATAATACACCTGTGAATTATTCATGGGTCAGAAAAGAAATTGAGAGATTGGGTGTGATGAAGATGCTTTATGGGTATATGCAAATTTATATATTTCAAATGTGTTTTATTTTGTTATGGGTTTTTCCAAACAAAAATATTTCTAACTTGAAGCAAGCAATTTAACCTCTTTAGCATCTATTTCTCAAGTAAAATTGCATAAGACACACTCATTACGCCTCATCAAGTTCCCACTAAAATAACTACATGTCTGTGGGGGAAAGATGGAAACACTCCAGCAAATTAAGTCAGAGGTGTGTGATATTGCATAAGAAGAGGGATGATGCTATCAGAAAATCAAGAAGTAAAACAGAAATGTTTAAGCAAGAAAAAATAAAATAAAATTCTCCACAGTCAACTCCTCTGCCATTGTTTGTGAAGAAGTTCAATCTGGATGCTCATTTCACTAGAGAGAAAAGAAAGTAGCTTCTATTACATCTTCAGTTCTTGCCAGGTACCTTATATACATCATCCTAGGTCATCCTGATAAGATACTAGTAAAGTAAACTGGCTCAATTAAATCTGCCAGATGCAATATTTGTTCTCAGCTGCTTCTGAGACACCCATATCATCAAATCACACTCCACCACTGCTTGGTCTACAAGGTAAAACTTCACTCTAAAATGTACAGTAGCCAAATCTATTCACTAAACCATGTCATGTCTCCCTCATACCAGATTCTTACTGTCTTTGTTTCATTTTTGTTGCCAGCTTAAAGGAGGATAAAGAGATAAGTGATGTGAAATCTAAAGATGAACGCACAGCTGCAGGGTGTTTTGCTATGGTTTGTTTTTCTCCTGTTGCTATTTGGTGATTTCCAAATGTTTGTATGCTTACATGTCCCTTGGACATTTTAAAATGCACATTTTGACTATTCTTCAGGTCTGAGGTGGGGCTATGATCTGCATTGCTAATGAGATGCCAGCTGCTGCTGCTGTTCCAGGAACCAGACAGTTAGTAACAAGGATGTAGGCAATTATCTGTGTATAGCATACATAGCACAAGCAAAAAAAAAAAAAAAAAAGAGGGGGGAGAGAGTCAAATGTCCATAGTCTACTAAATACACTGAATACCTCAGTATATTTATCATTTATCTGTCCCCTTGTTACCTAACCAACTTTCCATCTGATGTTAACATTGCTGAATAATCAAAGGCTTCATAATTTAAAGTCTCTTGTAGAAAGATTTGCTAGTCTGATTGTGACTGAAGTACTATAAGGAGAAATATCTGAATACATATCTCGATGCTTCTGCCTATTAATTGCATTCATCTTTCATGTCCCAATTCATGTCATGAGCTGTCTGTGAACACAAGCCTTTCCTGGAACTTTTCTCTACTTTTGTCTATTTCTCTCACTAACTTGGGCTCCTTTTAGGTTTCTCCATTGCACCATATGGTCTCCAATTGAGTGTGACTCCCTTGCTCTAAAAGACAACTGTCCTTTCCAAAGGTCAGATAAAAGCAGTCAAGACAAATAGACATCCATTCTCCCCTTGGTCATCCCAATAACAAGAAATTGGGAAAGTATCACCTTCCAATTCTTAAGACATTGCCCCTGGAGGACTTTTAATTGGAAGATCAGACATATGCCTTCCTCTCCAATCATCCCCCAAAGGTCTGTAAAATGACAAGGGAAAACAGAATGTTGTTGAGCCTTCAGATTAAATGGATGGAAAAGGAAGGAGCAGTGGATGGCAGCTACTAACATCTACAAGTAGGAATGTAAGTGGACAAAGAGTTTCAATCTGGCAGAGCAGAAACAGAATGTCTCAACAGATTCTCCATGTAACTCTTAATAAGACCCATGAATTAGAGAACGAATGTCTGAGGATGTAAGAGATAGAACTGAAAACGGACAGGTAGTAAGAGAGACAACATGATACATGGTCCCCTGGAGAAGGGGAAAGCATCAAGGTCCCCTGAGCAAATTGGGAGCACGGGAAGAGGGGGAGGAAGCTAGGAGAATGAGAAGGGGAGAAGAGGAGGGATGCAGAGGACATGAGGGAGCAGAAAGGTTGAGTCAGGCGAAGAATAGAAGATAACAAGAATGGAGATACCATAATAGAGGGAGACATTTTAGGTTTACAGAGAAATCAGGCACTAAGGAAATATCTGGAGATCTACAAAGATGACACCAGCTAATAATCTAAGCAACAGAGGAGAGGCTACTTTAAATGCCCTCCCCTGATAATGAGATTGATGTCTGACTTATATGCCACATGATAGCCCTCATCCAGCAGCTGGTGGAAGTAGAAGCAGACACCCACAACTTATCACTGAACTGAACAGGAATCCAGATGCAGAAAAGGATGAGTGAAGAGCAAAAGGGTCTAGACCAGGCTGGTGAAAACCAGAGAAACAGCTGACCTGAACATCAGGGAACTCTTGCTCCCCAGACTGATAACTGGGATACCAGCATGGGACTGATCCAGACCCCAGGACATGGGTTTCAGTGAGGAAACCTTGGAAATCTATGGGACCTCCTGTAGTAGTTCAAATACTTATCCCTAGCATAGGTATGGACTTTGGGAGCTCATTCCACATAGAGGAATACTCCCTGAGCCAAGACACATGGGAGTGGGCCTAGGCCCTATCCCAAAGGATACAAAAGACTCTGATGACACCCTATGGAAGGCCTCACCCTCCAGGGGGAGCAGAAACAATATGTGATAGGTAGGGTTTTAGTGGGGGGGGCATGGTAGGGGAGGACAGGAGAGAGAAGGGAACTGGGATTGTCATGTAAAACAATCTTGTTTCTAACTCAAATAAAAAATCTGCAAAAAAAAAAAAATGTCCCACACAGAAAAAAGAACTCAACAAAAATAAATATAAAATCATGTTTCAACCTGGGCAGTGGTGGCACATGCCTTTAATCCCAGCACTCGGGAGGCAAAAGCAGGTGGATCTCTGTGGATTTGAGGCCAGCCTGGTCTACAAAGTGAGTTCTGGGAAAGCCAAGGCTATTACACAGAGAAACCCTGCCTCAAAAAAAGCAAACAAAAATAATCATTCAAAGTTTTTTTTTAAAAAAAGGACTGCTTTGTGATGAGGTAATAGATGCACAAGAAGCTATTTTCAATGAATACCTACAGAGCCCAGGAAGATCCTCCTAGGAAGAAATTAAATAGATGAAAAATCTTAAAGGTGCTTTAAATAAAGTTAAGGAAATGTCTCAGAAAAGCATCCCAAAAGATTATAAAATTAGAGAATCATATAAAAGAAGCAACTGGTGACTAACAGAAGGTTCTAGAATGAAAGCAAAATGTAGGGTGTAAGTTACAACAGGAATCGTGCAAGATATTTTCCAAACTATTAATTTTCGAGTAGAAAGGACATACTGAGTACACAGAACAATGCAGTTTTCATAGTTCATGTTTACTGAAGTCTTCATGAAATTTCAGAATACTGGTTCTAAGAAAAGAATCTTGACATTATCCATGAGAATGGAAAAATTCATTTTGAAAGATTTTTTTTTAATCTTAATCCGAGAGGTTTTCTAGCAGGGATAGAAAAATAAAGACTACAGGTAAGAATGGGTGCTGAGAAGGATGAAGGGTGGTAAAGGAGCACAGCTAACATGTGGGATGATCATCCAGTGCAGGAGGATGCTTCCAACAACCAGCACCATCAAGTTCAGAGCTTTCAGAATATAATCCTAAAGAACTGCAAGATCTTTCTATCTTGTGGGGTGTAGGTTTATAAGTGGGAGCCAGGGAGGAAGACTCACTGGTAGTCTGTAAAGGCAGCAATTTGGAGAAGGAAAGAAAGAAAACCAGAGAAGGGATAAGAAATTCCCACTGCCAGCTGTGAATCCTGTGAGTTACAATAATGACTGACCTGATAAGACATACCCACCGGTACAATAGAGACATGAACGTCATGGGAGTAACCAACCACCTCACTTTCTGATTGGATTAAGTTTTGTTCCACAAGATGAAACCCATACCTGATGCCATTGTTGGGCTAAGAACCTATAACTAGACAAGTCATAGACTCTAGAGGAGAATCTAAATGAACATAGTATTGAACTGACTCATAATGACTTATCATTATACTCATAGATCAAGTCATCTCTCAATCCTTATCTAAGCAAATTCTATTTGCAGTAGATGTTGAGTAACACAGAGACCCACAAGTAGAGTGGGTGCAGAGAATAAGACACTACAAGATGCTCAATCCTAAAAGGAACTTTTATACCATACCACACACCCCCATCCCAAGACTCAGGGATCAGTTCAGAAGAGGGAGGAGTAAGAGTGTGAGAGCCAAAGGTGGTGAATGACAAGGAAATAGTGTCTTCTGGACACAGAAGGCAGCTGCACATATGAAGTCACAGCAGTTACAAAAGCATCCACAAGACCTGTACAAGCCCAAGCCAGACCAAATCCCTGCATGGAGAGGAGAGCTCGGCATCACATCCCTCATCGTAGAGCCACTGGTAATTGTTTGCTGCTAGGAGAGGTAGAAACAGTTTTCCCTAAGAGTCTAGCCCCTGGTAAGTCAGACATGCTCAACTGAAAGGTCACACATTCTAGAGTATTTATGCAGCACAAATTGGTCTTGAAGGGTTTCAAAAAGTTACAAAAGGATACAAAGTTGGATGAGGAGGGAGGAAGTGTTAGAGGAGGGATGAATATAATCAAAATGTATGCATAACTTGCAGTGAAGTAATAAAATTGGAAAAATAAATGTTTCCATACAAACAAGGGACAATTTTGAGGGTGAAAAAGATCTCCGTGAATATTGCTAGGAGAGTCTAGCCAGACAAAGAAGGGCAGTGTGGGTGTCTGATCACAACTGTAATGAAACCCTGAACACAGTGACAGCCAGAAGGGTTGTAGGGACTTCCACTTAAGCCTTCCCGCCTCCCGTGATGCATAACAGCATTTCACAATGCAACTCTGTTTCACTAAGTGGAGAATACTTCACACATTTCCTACCATTAAGACCTCCCAACTTACGTGGCGGACTATTCTGGAAACTTTCATGCATGTTCACATATTGAGCCAATTCACATGTCTTCCTGATGATTCCTAAGAAGATTTTCCAATACAACACTTGCTCCAGAGACTTTTGTCCTTCTTCAAGTATGTGAGACATCCTGAAGCCAAAACAATACAGAAAACTAGAACTTACTAACAGTTTTCACTTTGATATATAATTATAAGCCCATTTAAAGACAATGCATGCAAAAGTCTGACAGTTCACACTAAAAAAAATAGAATCTTTTAAATAGTTCACTTAACATTTATTCATTTACTAATTCCTTTATCCTGATTTGGATGATAAGGGAAAACATTTATGACAATACATAAAACACAAAAAAGACTAAATCTAGAGAAAACAAATACAACAATATAAGATAAACTTTGAAGCTGAGAAAAAAATACATTGCCATTTGAGTGCAAGCTTATTAGATGCCACAGAATGTGGCTATTGATGAGAAGGGTCATGAAATAGAAATAAGGTACAGTTCACATGGACAGTCCCCCATATGGAAATTCTAGCTATGTGACAAACTTTGGCCTTGGTTACACACAGATTTTGGGTTTGTCATGAAAGGTTGTCAGTGGTTAAACATGGAAACTGATGTGTTACAGATTTTAGAAGCTTTCTTATAATAGCAACAGGTTATTCCCCTAAAAGCACCTTTGTATTCTGTTCTTGATGGATGGCATGTATGATGGTGAGCCACCATTGCATATCATCTGAAATCCTGCCCATGTCCAAGCCCTGAAAAATTTCCCATCCAACACATACTTACACTGTGGAGACAAGCTGGTACTCACAGCCACCTGGAGAGATGCCATTCTCAGTTGAGGCAGCAGCTCCTGGCAACTTGAAGACCTGGGAACAGGTAAAGTTCACTTCTGACAGCTGTGTCCCAAGTTCTTGCCAGTCTAAGTTCCCGAATTGTTCTGAAACTGTTCCATCTGTGTGTCCCGCAATTATCTCTTGCAAACTATGACCCTTAAAGAAAAGAGAAGACATCACCTGTCAAAAACTAAGCCATTTCATGTGGGCACTTCAGATGTAGCCCACCTATGCTAGTTATCAAGGTTTTCGTGTGAACTGTAGGAGAATGACCCAGAGGCACCATTCTAGACATGGACTTTTACTCATGTTCAAAGTTAACAGCCTCCAAATAAAGTCCTACCCAATAAAAAGTAAGATTCTTTATCAGGCACCTAATAGATACTCTAGTATCACAGCCATGTGTGTTGAATGGTCATCCCAAATGTGTTGGAGGAACAATTAACAAAGCCCTCAAAGAAGCAGACCTGACAAACACCCTCATGGTGACCCCCCCCTTCCACAATCCCTTGAGCCTGAGCCCTGACTCTCACTAGCCCATAAATGCAGCAGAGTGACTCGAACTAATTTCAGTCTGAGTAGCTGTCACAAACTTGAAAACTTTCCTTCTTGCCCATTTTTGGACTTGACTATGAAGAAAGCCCACATGAGGTTATGATAGAGAAAAGATAAACCTCACAAGTTTGGTGCCTAGCCAAGCATTCCAACTCCAGCCTTTATGACCACAAGATCACAGTCGAACATCTGTAAGAGTATGAGAACTACACCTGCCTGAGCCCCCGTCAGCCCCCAGAGTCAGGAGAGATCAGACAGTGTGTTTTGTTTTTAGCCACTGAGCTTTGGAATGGTTTGTTAAGACAGATCACCTAACCTCTAGACAAAAGACTTCCTCATACAGGTGAAGAGACATGCTTGCCACCTGTCGATCCCGTTCTGTCTAACTAGCATCATCTGTGACTTTTCTTAACTTCCAAGTTTTCCTCCACATTTAAAGCTCATAAACGTCTTTTGGGAAATGTCTAGGTGGTAAACTGTTCTTCACTCACGTTATCTGCCCTGCTGTAGTCACAGAAGATCTTCGTGTTTGTATTGCACACCCCTTGGCATGTGTTATAGAGACCAAGAAGACAATGTAGGGTTTGACATTGTACACACTCTTATTTACACTTTTGTTTGGGCAAGAGATGAGGAAACCTGCAAGGCAGATGTGTGTTTTTTTAAAGTTTGCAGTCCTCTCAGAGATTTCCAGGTAGGTTGTGGCAGGGAGTATGCACCTCCACACCCAAGGAGTCAGGAGGGATAGAACTCATCGGTAGCCACTATTCGGGCAGCCGTGGCCTTTCAGTGATGCCAGCACTTTCGTAGTTCAAATTTCAGGTTCAAGATAAGCATGTTGGGTGACTAACCGTTTAATGGGAGCCCCACTAGTGCTGTTGGAGAGATCTAATGGTGGATACTCACAGCATCTTTCACTTCGTGAAGCAGCTCATGTAAAACACTGGTCTCATTGATGGAAGGGACATGGCACAGCACTCCCCAAAGACTTCTCCAGATGCTGGCATTCCCAGTGTGGAGGGCCACCTCCTGGGACAAGTGTCCATTCAGGCACGTGGCAGAAGCCTTCTTTGTCAACAGCTGAAAAATTAATGAGGATGGAAAGAGGGAACATTTAGGAACACTCGGTGATGCTCCCCATGGAAACAAGAACTACAGATAGAAACAGTAGCCATGTTAAAGGGAAGCCCAGAGCTCTTCAAAAAACCTGTCTATTCTCCTTTTATTTTGCCAGTAAAACTCACATCAGGTAACGGTGAATATTGCTAGGGTTTTTTTAATGGTTTGTGGGAATGGTTTGTGAATCATCTTTACCTGCTTTAGCCCCCAGAAGAACACATCTTTTTCTAGTCTCCAGCTGTCGGGTCCACCAGGTACAAAATCCTTTGCTGATGTCTCCAGGTAACTGAGGGCTCCTGCAAGACAGAAATACGCCTCACTGTCCACTTGACTTGGGCTTGTTCAATCTTGCCTTCTGTATATAACCATAAGACAGTAAAGTGAATCACAAAAATAAGAATTTCAGTGAACCCGACCTGTTATCAAATACTTCATAATCTTATCGGAAAGGAAAAGGGAATGTCATGGACTGTGATTTAATCCTTTATGAGAACTAAATAGTGTGGGTGCTTTGTCATGAGAGCACTTTGCTTCTAAAGCAATGTCCCTTCTCGCCTTTTCTCTCTTCTCCCTAGGAAGGTGAAAAGAATTTGGCCCGTGAAGGTATAAGTGTAAAATTGCCTTCTTTGAACTAGGGTAAAAGGAACACCTGCCAATCAGTAGAAGTTCAAAACAGGGCATTCTGTACTCTCAGCAAGTTCTAGATCCCATGCAGGCTCTCAACAGTAGAGAGGGCAGGAAAGCAGAGGTACCATTGCCCTTATGCACAGTGTCCTGGGTGTATTTCCAGCCTGAGAACCACTGAATTGGTGTCAGTGAGAAAGTTACACCATCCCATGAAATGGCTTGTCCTAGACCATACAGCAGGCTCTGTTAAACTGCAGTGTGTAACCTTCATTGTGATGGCAGCATGGCATGTTGTGTGTGAAACATCCTTGAGGCCACTGTAGCAATAAATAAGTGTATATGACACACCAATAAAACTCAGCTTGAAACTCTATCAACATATCAGGAAGGCACAAGTCTGTCCACTTTCCAGTAACTGTTTCACTTGCTCATGGTCAGTGGATGACACATAAAGGAAGATCTAGTTCACCTTGGACAAAACGCAAGTCCTGGGTCACCACATTCCTGAGAACAGTATCCAGCAGGGGCAGTCTCTTCAGAACTGGCCATGGAGATAGGTCTGACACCACACCTTGTAACTTGCTTAGATGCTGGAGTCTGCAGACAAAAATAAATAAACGTACCACCTCAGAAGATGAAGCAAAGGAAACACACACACACACACACACACACACACACTGCTTAGGGAAGCATAATCACAGACTAGAAGGCACTCTGCAGCACCTAGCAGGGTTCACCCCACTGCAGCACCTAGCAGAGTTCACCCCACCACTTAGGGAAGCATAGTCAGACTGGAAGGCTCACTGCAGCACCTAACAGGGTTCTTGACAAACTACTTTGTCAGTTGTTGAATCCTCCACTGGGAAGATTCTTTTGGGAAGCAGGCCCAGGTTAAATATTCTCTTTACCTCCAGAATTGTGTGAAGCAGGTGAAAATTGGGATGAATCATCTGCTGACATTTACAAATATTTACATTGCTGAGAATGACACTTTATTTTTTTATGACTATCAGCTTAGAACTTGGCAAGCTAATGCAGAAGGATTGTGGGTTCTGGGCCAGTTCAGGGAAACATACTTTTTAATGCTTTAAATCTTACAGTTACAGGGCACAGAAAATTAATCTGACTTTCAAAATATTGACCCATCAAAGGAGTAAAAGTGGTATTAAAGACCCATCAAAGGAATCCTACACAGGCTAAGTTAAGAGTCTCCAAAATCAAAGAAATAAAAAAAGAAAACTGTAAGACTGTTTGACATCTACAGTGCCTGGGGGATGAGGCTAACTAGGCAGAAAGAGCATTCAACCTGGGGCCTGCTGTAAGAAATATTCTTTTTAAGATGTTCACCTTGAAATCCTCTAAGGAAACCCACTGAGGGCTGAATTTCCAGCAATACCTATCTGTCTCTACCTTCCTGCTTGGGGAGCTGACACTATAGGAAGAGTCAGAGGCCCAGCAGATGCTCTGCCATCAAGTTTGTAGAGAAGGATGATGTGTGGCTCAAAAAGATGCAGGACACAATGCAGCCGAGAAAGTAGAAAGGAAATGATCTGAAAACTGAGGTTGAAAAGAAGCTCAAATGGAAACCAATGTGGGAGAGTGAAGAGCCATTAGCAGGTCACAGTGAGGAACAGGGCTGCCTAGAGCAGCCAATGCCAGGCTTTCTGCTTCTTCATGGAAGTATACTGCATCTTCAACCAGGAAAAGGATAGCCAGATGAGGAACAGAAGATGAACAGTGGAGCTACTAAGAGCCCAAGCAAATCACTCCCTGGGCTGAAATGCTGCTGCAATGCGTGTCCACATCTGGACTTTCTCAGACCTGCTCTACCTGGACTCCTCAGAGCATCTCACCAGTGCTTGGTAAAGTACAAGTTTGACAAACAATGTCTTCAGTTGGATTCCATAACTGCAGAGAGTACAGAGGAGTGAGGAGGGTCCTGGTGGTGTTTCTCCTATGAGGAATCAAAAGGAAGGGGGAACCATCTCTAGTCCATCACCCTACATGTACCAGCTCTCTCTACCCAGCCTGAAGGGTAGCTTCTTGAACTAAGCCTTCCATGGGATGAAGCAAAGGTCAGATTGTTCACTTTCTAAGACATTCTGGGTACTGAGGAACAAGCAGATTGGTTCGTGGGAAGAATGAGAAAGGGAGAGACAACTGTGCCTTATTTTACTCTCTAAGAAAAAAAAAATAAACACCCAACATGTCATATGGAATCTGAATCTGGGCTGCTTCAAGCTCTGACAATCAAGGGAATTATAGGACCACATCTGTAAGCAAAGAGCTCTATCTTTGACAACTCAGGCTTGCTGAAGTACACAGGGATACCCTATAAGTCCATGTTGCCCAGAATCTTTGCTATATATCAGAGCCCAGATGAAGAGCTCCCAGGGCCCAGGCACACAACTGGCAGGAACAAACAAAATCTCAAGAAAGAGAAGGTCTGCAGTGATTTGAGAAGAAGATGTGAAAGATTGGCTATGGAAACAATGGATTAAAAAACAAGTATGATTCCCTAAACCAACACTTGGTATAAGAAAGATGCAGTTTCTTGCCAAGGCTGAGTGCAAATCATGCAGAAGCCTGGCAACACGGTGGCTGCTCAGTTAAATACAAATGCATATACTAAGAAACAAAGTTTAAACAGAGACAAGAGGTATAGCAGAAACAGAGGCAAAAGTCCCTAAAGTGGAGGAAGCACTCAAGAGTGCTACAGGGACCAAACAGAAGAGTGGTCAGTCACAATATGACAGGTAAGAGAGAACATCAGAGAGAAAGTGGGCAGAGTTCAACCACAAAAATTCATGTTGAGATGGGACTCCATGAAGACAAGGAGAGGGGAAGAGGAGGAGAAAAAAGAGGATGAGGAGGAGGGGGAGAAGGGGAGAAGAGAAGGAAGGGAAGAGGAAAAGGATAAAAAAGAAGAGGAAGAAAAAGGAGGGGGAGGAGGAAGAGAAAACTCCAAAAACAATATAATTAATGAGGGATTGCAAAGTCTTAAAGATTGTATAAGGGACATTTGACATCCATGTAAGAAAGTCAGTGAATCTGAAGAGGAGAAAGACAGAGGAAGGTTTAGAAAGAGGCAGAAGCAGAAACAGAACTGGATGTTAATGGGAGAAGTGGGAATGTCCTCCACTGAGCTGGGGCATTGTCTGCATAGGGGCCTCTCTGTCAATCAGGGCAGCTTAGCAATGTTGGCAGACTAACCCCTTATGTGAAGTGAAGAGATGGGGCTACTAGGCAGGGCAACATCTCCAGAAAATCAATAGTTTGATAACTAGGTAAAACCTTAGAGGTTATCTGGTGGCCATTAACAGATAGGATGGCTGAGGCCCCAGAGAAGCTGACAGAATGGCTAGAATTGCACAAGTGATGGATCTGCTTATTGCCCAGATAGCCACCAGGGGAAATTTTGTATTAGGTGTAGCAATGGTGGTGGCTGAATGGAAAAGGAGATTCCTTGGACTAATTGCCTTGTGCACTCAGCAGTAGACAGCAAAGGCAGTGTCAGGCCCTGAGTCTGACTACATACAGAGGTTAACTGTGGCTTGGTGGACAGCACATAGTGAAACCTTTAGCTTCCCTAATCTTAATGTACTAAGGACCAAGTGGATGTTCCTCAGATTTCACTCTCGTGAGTCAGAGAAGAGTCAAGACCCTGGGCTGAAGTGTTAGGAGGTCTTTGAGGTCTTTGAGGTGACCATGAGTCTGAAGTTACTGACATCACTGACCTTTGTCCTTCTGTTTCAACCACACCCCTGCTATTTGTAGTATCCATCCTTCTACAGCCTTTGTGGCACTGCTACCCACAATCCTAATGCCCCACAGCCCAGGCATCTCCTCAGTCAGAAGACAAGATCCTCAAGAAAAAAACCTACATCCTAAGTGGACTCTAAAAAATGGGAGAGAACATAAAATATTTAGAGTTACCCTTCACTGTGCAATCACAACAATATAGCCTCATATACTCATGATTCTATGGTACCATTTGCATTCCACAGAACCAGAATTTGAACAAAATCTTATGGTTTAAACAACATTTTGGAGACAATAAGAAATCTGTTTTCTTCTGAGGAAAGCATGAATTCCAGAGGCTAATAGGATTCACATTAGTACAAACTGCTACACACACACACACAGACACACACACACACACACACCACCACCACCACCACCACCACCACCACCATACTATAAACATACACATATGTACATACACATAGGTACACACCACACACAAATAGATACATATACATACACGAAGACACATGAACATACCACACATATACAATCATACATATCACACAAACACATGTATACACACATCATACGTATACAACACACAAACACATATATCACATACATATGCACACAGCACACATATACATCAGGACATATATGCATAAACAGGGGGAAAGGAGGGATTAAAGGGTAGTACATTGGCCCTGAAATGGAAAACTGAGTTGTGAAGCCATCACTAAGCATCTCGCAGACACAAATGCATCTGTCGTTGAACTAGCAAACATGGTTGTAGTTATGGCCTGGCCCCACACATGCCCGTGCAAGCTGATCTTGAAAACAATGTTAACTTCTGCTGACCTACTGTACAGTAAGCCCTTCTTTAAAATTACCCATAAACAATCTACTTTTTCCCAGCACTGATCAGAATTCCTACCTAGCAAATACTTCTCAGCCCCTGTTTAAAACTCTGAAGACATTGCCATTGTATGAAACTTTGATGTACATTCCAGAAGGCTTGAATTTGTGCTTTCCTATGTTTCAGTTTGTGTATATATTAGCCACTCCCAAACAGGCGTGGTCAGTGCCAAGGGTACATCTGGTATAGATCCCTCACTACACAACAACAGCAACAACAACAATGCCATCTTTTTTGGTCCCAACCTGGTAGGTTTTATCCTGTAGATCCACAGCTCCTAAAGACACACACTAAGACAAAGTATCCAGTCTCATAAGAAAGTGACCATTTGGGTAAATTAATCTTGATAATATTAAAAATGAAAAAAATCCAAGTCTCACCTTTTCCCACTACTAAGGTATGACTGAGCCTATGTGAACACTTCAGCTCTGTACAGTCCTTATATGTGAATACAGGACACACCTCATGGGAAAGCACCTCTAACATGCATGTGTTCATTTTAGACAAAGACATCAACCCAAAATTCAGGAAGCTGACACCTTCTCCAATATGCCTGTAAGATTACTTTGTTCGTTTGCTTTTGTTTGGTTGGTTATGTTTTGAGAAAGGACTCTTGAGGCTGGGATGAACTCCTGAGCTCAAGAGCTCTTATGCCCCCTGAGTACTGGGTTGAGAGGTGTGTACCACCACAACCAGACAACCCTTTAGATGCCTTTACATATTCACATCCATGTCCAGATGACTGCATAGGCCTACCCTGGTGGTATCCACAATAAAAGCCTCCGGTTTCCCATGTGCTAACTTGGAATGCATGTCTAGCTGTAGTTTTACAGCATTTGTTTCTAACAGCATTGTTGCACATTCCTACAATGTCAGCGTGATCAAGCCTACTCAGTGACAAAAGACATACATATGCCTTACATCTGTGCAAACAGATGGCTGTCTCTGGGGCCATCTGCTGCCAAGCTGTCGCTCAGGATGAGAAGGGCAGTGTGCAGGGCTTCCACCACCTTCCGTGGTTCACTTCCCTCTTTAAACTGGTCCCTAAGAGCTGCCAGGCTGTGACTGGCACCTGCAAGCAGGTTCTGCAGCAGACCACCCTGCTGCCACTGGTCAAACACCTGCAAATTAGGAAACATAAGTAGATTATCAATCATATTAGAAATACTGTGCTTAGGAAATAGTAACAGGCCATTCCAAAGGACAAGGTTTTTTAATTTCTGATCAATTAAAATATCTATTACAATTGTATTATGATAGCATGTCTTCTCAAAAATTAAATTAAATATTATAAATGTCAACAAGGGACATGGCTTATTCCCCTATTTTTTCATTCCTCCAAGACAAACAAGAAATGAAAATAAGGTAAAACTATGCATTTCACTTAAAGAGATCTAATGATCTAACTTGAAAACTGAACCAGCACACTGAGAATAGTTTGGATGAAACTATAAGCTTTAAAATACACACTGTCATTAATAAGTGGTCCCTGAGTATCACTGTGACAGGTCTGGGGATGATACTGCAGGCAGCTAGCCATGTTGCACAAGTGTCTCATGCCCAGATCAGACAGTGAGTCTATGCATTAAGCAAAGGCAGGTGTAGGGGAACCTGTAGCCACGCCTGCTTAGGGGCTGGCTACATGTCTGCCTACAGGCAGGTAGACTGATGAAGTCTTAGCTAGCTACCCAGATTAACACTTTAGTGTTGGCCCCTAAGAACTATCTCTTGGTCACTTCAGTGATGGAAAAGTTACACTCTAACAAGTGAACGGTCATGCATATTTTTCTGAAGATTTTTTTACCCACTACTTGAGATTCTGCACTTTATCATTTGTGTGTTTGGAGGGTAAGAAGATCTTATCAGGGTGAGTTTTCCAAGGCAAAAAATAATGTAAGTGGATATGATACTTGACAAAGAGTCCGTGGTACTGTGGAGGGAGTGTGGCCTGATAGTGTCCATGTATCTCAAGGAACAGAGCTGAAAGCTACCGAGGGCCACTGTGAGGTTTGGAGGTTATCAACTTTCTTCTTATCAGGGTATTCTGCTGTACACCAGCATCTCTGAAATAGCCCCCAATGAACACTTTTCCCCTATGTCTCTGAAGACATCTGATAGACCTTTAAATCATAGTCATTAGTTTTGCACAATGTTCAAGGAAAAAAACAGAGAAGGCATAAGACAAAACTAATGCTTGCATGACATTCAAAGCGGCACCAGGGATCTCGCATGCCAGCAACACAGCATGGGTCTAGGGACCTCTTACCTAACGCTAACAGGTGCATTTGTATGCCTAGGTCACATGCTTTTGGTGGCTTTGGCTGAGAGTCTGATGAGTTACAGCCATTGGATGTATGTGAGAGTGGGTCACAATGACCAGATGCAGAGGTCCTAAGGTCTTTCCCAGGAAAGATCATAGAATCACACAGTGAATGACATGAGAGGAGATCTGCTGCCCTCAGAGCATCCAGACACACAACAGCACCTGTGCATAGAGTTTCAGCCAACTGACTGCATGGATGATATAGTTCTGTACTGCTGACCACTTGGGATGACAGTCTGCCTGGTAGCCCTTGCTCGAGGCTTCATCCTCAGAAGTGTTGGACAAGATGAAACATATCATCCTCTTGAGGATGCTGTGTGTAGGAATCTGGAAACAACATGAAAAAATACTTATAATTATGGTGGTTTTTCCTGGAATGTTTTTCTTTCAAAATTTTACCCCAGTCTTGCTGGAGTCAAAGCTCATGTGTTCACCTGAACAGTACTCTGCCACTCATAATGTCTGTGTTATTTGTCCTGAGGGGAGGCCTCTATAGTTAAGGACAAAAATAGATCCCACTCTTTTAGGAACAGCAGGAGCCAGTATTTCTCCAGGAGGAAGACACATAGTTAAGTCAAATACGGCTCACCCTCATTTTTCCACCAAAAGTCATCATGGGCCAGGCAGTCTACCTGCCTTTGCTCCTTGCATACACTCACTGTCTGATCTGGGCATGAGACACGTGTGTTACACAGCTAGCTGCCTTATCATCCCCAGACCTGTCACAAAGTGGTACTCAGAGACTGCTTATCAATGACAATATATATTTTAAAGCAGTTCTGGTTAGAAATTGTTTTACCATTTTGAACCAATTCTCTTTTGTGTATTTACTTCTCTAAAACTACTCTACAAATGCGTGTGGCAAAAGGAGCTACATCCATCCAATTCTGGATTCTTACAATAACTGTACTATCATCAGAAGTTCTGTTGATGGTTGCTGCAGTAAGAATATTTTCAACCCCCTCAAATGCCTACATGGAAGCCATCACCCACAAGTTGACAGTGTGAGGAAGGGGAACCTCTTGGGATCTCTACAGTTTGGAACTGGTATTCTCCAGAGGCCAACAGGGTATTATTAGGAGGTGACCTTTAGGAAGTGAGGCATAGGAGGGAAAAATAAGATCATCTGGGATATGCTCTTCTAGAGGACATTGTGTCTCTGTTCCTTCTTCTGTCTTTGCTTCTGGGCCACCATGAAGTAAACAGCTTTTTCCACCATAATGTGCCACCTCACTGAAAACCCCAAGAGAACAGGGGCCAAGTGACCCATAATACCCTGAAACTGAGCTAAAAAAAAAAACCTTCCTTCTATTAAGATGATCAAATCTCAGGTAGTTGCTACAGTAATGGAGAAGTGATTAACACAGAGGCAGAAGAGCTCATGAGGAAGGAGTTATCATTGGACTAATGCTTCTCAAAAGAAAAAGGGGCTTGATGAGCTTATCAGTCATCCTTGGACCACGTGAGGGCACAGGGAGAGGACACTGTCATCTTACAACTAGAAAGTGGACTTTAACCAGTCAGCCAGCCTCCTGGTGCCGTGAACTCAGGCTTTCAGCCTCCAGAGTTCTGAGAAAGGAGTTCTGGGGAGCATACATCCCTCAATCTGTGGTATTTCAGCATCAAACTGGACAAAGACAATGGAATGATAAAGTGTCTTTGCTCATCCCACACTTTCCTGTAGGACTCACATGACTCACATGAAAATTATTCACTTGTGACTATCGAAAGCACAAGGCCCCTTGTGGTTTTATTCTAATTGTTATTCTCTCTCTCTCTCTCTCTCTCTCTCTCTCTCTCTCTCTCTCTCTCTCTCTCTCTCCTTTGCCCCCTCTCTCTAGATGGAAGTAATATCAAGGTCATGTATCCTATTAAAAAAGATATGGCCTTGATCCTGCCTAGACATTCAATCTGTGAGGACAGTATGTGCAGACAGTAAGTTCCCTTTGACAGGCCCTGTCACAGAGGCTAAAGAAGTCATGGGAGCCCTGAGACTGGAGGGAAGTCATGGGGACTCCTAGCACATGGAGCTCATCAATCACTTTGTGGGGACAGAAAAAGGTGGTGATGAGTCCCACATCAGACCAGGAGCAGTGTATGGTAAGGCTCCCAAACAGGCACAGGAAATAGAGGGAAGTAAGTCAGGCCAGACACAGAGAAGACCTGAAGACATGAACAGGTGACAGACATTCACAGGCTTTTCACAAAAGTGGGAAGCAGATTCACCAACCCTGAGGTTTCCCATGCTAACCCCCATGGATACAGTTTTTCCAAGTAGTAAAGAAAGTCTAAACCCACTGGGCTTCTTGGGTTCACATAGCCCAAGATTCTAGAACCTGTCAAGTCTGAGAATCTTCTTGGCATCTCATGAGGGCCTTATTCTTCACCAAAACAACATTAGAGTATTACATGGCCATACAGAGTGAATGTAGCACTCAGGTCTGTCCCTCCCCAATAAATCCACCAATGTCATCATGAGTTAAGCAACCAAGACTTCATCTGTTCCTAGTTCGCAAAGAATCCACCTCCAAACAATATTAACAAATTCATGAATCGGGTTTTCAAAACCCTTGGGGTGGAGAGAGTGTGTTCAAAGCATGACTAATGTGTCACAGAAGGATACTTACTCACAGGGACATGGAAAATCATAGGAAGGTAAGTTAGATCCCACCCTAAGTACATGAGTACTTTTAAGACTCCAAAAGGAGATACTGGGTCTTCACTTAGCATACAAGAAAAGTCTTATAGATGTAGGTAGGGTCTGAGAGAAGGAGTTCATGGACTAAGGATGCAGTTATGTGTTCTTGTGCCTATTGAAAATCAGAAGAGCTTCCAAAATGTCTCGGGCCATAGAAGAGGGCTCTTCAGACAAAAGACACCACAGAACCTCAGTAATATCCATGTGAACTATGTTCTAAGGGTAGACAAAGACAACAACTTCATTTTATCCAGTTTAAAAACTTGGGCTCAGTTTTGGCTAGCCCATCTCCTCTCACATCCATTCTTTTTTCTTTGCCTGGAGAATCCCCCACATATCTGCTCCCACTGAGACCCAATTTCTGCCTGGAGCCATGCTCACAGATCCACTTAGTGGACATCACACCTCCACCATGCCTGGCCTGGCTTATCCTACTGATGGTTCCCAGAGTAATCAGGTTCATACCACTTCTAAACTGCCTGAGTGCTGAGATAAAATGATAAGGAAAGAATGGGACATCTTGCTGGGCATGATGGGACATACCTTTAATCTCAGTACTCGGGAAACAGGCAGGCAGATCTCTGACTTTGAGGCTAGCCTGGTCTACAAAGTGAGTTCCAGGACAGCCAGGGCTGTTACATAGAGAAACCCTGTCAAGAAAGAAAGAAAGAAAAAAAGAAAGGAAGAAAGAAAGAAAGAAAGAAAGAAAGAAAGAAAGAAAGAAAGAAAGAAAGAAAGAGATTGAATAAATCACTATGGCCAATAGAGGCAGGGAGACAGGCAGGACTAGGAGATGAGAAGAATTCTGTGACACATAGGCAGATGCAGTCGCCATGTAGACCAAAAAGGAGTAACAGGACCTTTCTCCAGTAAGATAAGACCATGTGGAAATATACAGATTAATAGAAATGGGTTAATAATTAAGACAGAGCTAGACAATAAGAAGCCCAAGCCACTGGCCAACAATTTTATAATTAATATAACTTCTGTGTGTTTATTTGGGGATCTGACAGGCCAGAAAACTCATGCTTACAGGTGACTATTTTGTAGAGTCACTCTAAAAACACCCAATTCCATGAGAAGAACACAAGTATGAATACCTCTTTCAGCTCAGCTGAATAATTCAGGATATGTTCCATTTGATGGTCATTGAAACCAAATTGAGATTTGAGATCAGATTGGACTTTCTGTGGATCCCATACCATATTCTGCAGGGATAGGTGGTAAATGGACTCTGTGAATACAGATGATTCATGCATTGGTTATTTTGATATTCAGATATGCCTATAGTAATAAAGAAAATATCTTACCTCTAAGTGGATAGAAAAATAACCTTAAACCATCAAATACTATTTGTGAATAACTAAAAACAATGGCTGGAGACGTTGGTTCAAAAATTAAGGGTGTTTGCTGCTCTTGCAGAGGACACAGTCTCAGCACCCACATGTTGGCTCACAACCACCTGTAACTCAAGTTCCATGGGTTCTGATGAGGTCTTACCTCCATGGGCACCTAAATGCACATTTATATACATAAACTCACTTAAGTCACACACACACAGACACACACAGAGAGAATAAATAAATAAATAAATAATTTAAAGAAGAATAAACAAAGCTGATACAGTCATCACCTTTCATGTGCAAAGTACACATCACAAGGCCCCTAGTAGATGCCTGAAACATGTGTAACCAAACCCTGAATATAGCAAAAACTTTGCCCATATGCACCCATGAGAAACTTAAATGTATAAAGTGGGCATAGTGAGACATTTAAGCAACTAGTAATAGAACAATAATATGCCTTGATAAAATTGCCAGGTTCACTGCTCTTTGCATTTGAAGGCTTCTATTAAGTAAAATAAATGCTATTGAACAAAAGCACTACCATGCCATGTCAGGTAGTCTGATAACCACAGGTACTGTTGGCTGCTAAGTGACTAATGTGCAAGCAGTATACACAGTTTAGATTTGGGACAAAAGAGTGATTCCTGCTCAAGGCAAATGGAACATGAAAGAGAAAGTTTTATCTCATTGTTCAGAAGGTCATGCATTTTAAAATATGTGGATCCAGGCTGGAGAGATGACTCAGAAGTTTAGAATACTTGCTGCTCCTGCAAAGAACAGGAGTTCGGCTCCCAGAACCCACATTGGATGACTCACAGTTGCCTGTAACTCCATCTCTGAGGAATGCAATGCCCTCTTCCAGCCTTTGTGGGTATCGGCACATACACACACACACACACACACACACACACACACACACACACACACACACACACACACTTTAAAGAAATCTTTAAAACTCATAAATTGCTTATTTTGTTAATTTTTAAAATTATCTACTTACCATTTGTAGGTTGAAGTTGGTTGTGAATAACTAAAACCATACATAGGGGAAAACTAGTGTTCTAAATACTAAGAGAAGTGTGGTATCTCAAGACTCCCACATGAATGATGACACAGTTCCAAGGAAGAACTGAAAAGTACATTTCATGAGCTTTGTAAAATTCAGATTAATGAACACAGTAATTCACATCTAGTCTAAAATGCTATCTCAAGGAGATTAATCAGATAACCAAATGAAAATTAGGTATAGTAATAGTTTTGCACTAACTTCATACTAGTTAAATATTGAAAAGTAGCTACCTGTAGCATCAAGGAAAAAGACTCAATATAAAACTCTACAGGGAGACCTCTAAGTCCAACTAAAAGTTCAAGCCACAGTAGGAAGTTCATACAAACTGGAATAATCAAGACATAAAGCCTATATATAAGCTGCTCAAATTCTCAAGCGGCACCATCTGGAAGTGCCAGCCCAACCAAATTCTGGGAGCCTGATAAGATCCCCACGGAGCATATCCTGGCAATTGCAAACAGCACACAAGCCATTAGGGGAACTTTTGTCAGCAAATCTAGCAAGTAGATGGATCATTTCAGATCATGATTCTACAGCCATCTGCCGTGTACCTTACATGTGCCAGCCACCTGCAAAATTTCTCCACATGTGTGATCTCATATGATCCTTAACCTAATGTGGTAATGGGAATGCTACAGATAAGACCCATGACACTTTTTAAAGGATTTTTACTATTTTTAATTATATGTGTGGAAGTGTGTTAACATGCATGCAGGTACCCATGGATGTCAACAGAGGGTGTTGGATCCCCTGGAGCTGGAGTTGCAGGCAGTTGGAAGCTGCCTGACATGGATACTAGGATAAAACAGTCTTTTTTGAGAACAATACATGCTCTTAACCTGTGACGTATTTCCCCAGCTCTAGTCATGACATTTGAGAGAAAAAGGAAAAGGAAGGCAGACCCTGGGAATCCAAGACTTTAGATTTCCAATATTGTCTTTGCATAATGCCATAGGTCAAAATAACATTGTTTTCTGAGATTAAAATTAGTCCTCAATGGAATGTTGATGAGATGCCAGACTGGGAATTGAGCATTTCCCACATGAAATTTAAGTCACCAAAAAACAGCATGTTAAATGTCCCCTTTTGAGAGAAGAAGAATCAGAAAAAGTTATGTAAAAATCTCATTCCTAGAGTAAGATAGTGTTTACACCCAAAGGATGTGGTTCGCAAGCCTGAGCTGTAAATACCTATTCCTACTGATATATCTTACTAGAATTAGACATAGAATTCCAGAAAAGAACAGGAAAGATAGTGTCATATGTCTACTAAAATGCTTTGGAAAAGAAAGATAATGTTCTTTGAAAATCAAGAGCAATATGGATTATGAAATTCATGGCTGAAGAGGGGATTGTTCCGATCATGTGACAATGTCAGTGAATGATGTGGCTGGGACGGCAGAATGGTCCCTTTCCTGCACACCCTATAGTCTATTCACTAGGAAAGGCATTTTTCTTGGAGACAAGAGAAATGAAGACAACTTTTAGTGGTCTCTAGAAGTCTATTTTAGAATTGTATTTCTTAACTCTGACTCAAATGGATAGAAAATTACTTTTAATTACATTCTTTAAAGTAATTATATCTCCAATGTAAGCTAAATTGAATGTTACAATTTGGATGATTTGCACAAATTTCTGCTTCCAGATGAGCTTGTTAAAATTGAGGTCACAGAGAACCTTTCAATGAGATATTTAATATACCTCTACCCGGCCTCCAGGCTTTTGTTCTGGACTTAAGAAATAGCTTCTGGTAGAACTAAACTCATATAAAAAATGAGTTAATCTTTAATGGCCTAGTTTCCTTCATACAGAAAAATCAAAGAAACCCAACCTCTCCATGAGACCTAATATGTTGAATCCCAAGAAACAAGTGAAATTTGAAGTGAGGGAGGGTATTGTGAAGGATCATATTGTGTTAGCCTCTTCCATACAGCTGGAGAAATGTGGCTGGGTTTGCAGGAATCTCTGTGAAACCAATGCATTGTATAGCTTAGGACACTGAGCCACCAAAGTAAAAGGCCAATGGGAGGAGTGACCCAGGATTTGCCTGCCTCCAGTCCTTGCTCACACTTGTCTCCAGAGCATCTCTCTACTACAGTGAATCTCTGAATCTATTGCTCCATTGGTCGTTGTGACTGAACCTGGCTCTCTTTCTGAGCCAATCCCTGGCACTGCCTGATATAAACTCAGACACATTGACCATTGAGCACTCTCCACTTCTGGCAAGCCCTTGCATATCAAACACTGGTCCCCTTTCCTGGAAATGCTCTTCAGCCATACCAATGAATCCTAACATTCTTCAAAAACCTCCTTTGAAGATGTCCCTGAAGAAGATGCCAGATGCCTACTCTGAGGACTCTGTTTTCTGTATTGGCATCTTTTGCTCCCTTATAAACATGACACCTCTGAGTGCAATTGCCACTCCTTACGATAACTATGATCCCAGCTACTACAGAAGCCAAGTCTAGAGGATTACAAGTTCAAGACCAGCCTGGGAAACTTAGTGAGATACTTTCACTAAATAAAAATAATTTTAATGTAATGTAATAAATTTAATGTATTCACTTTTTAATGTAAATCACTTCATTGTAATGAGCTCACAAATAAAATACCATACACTCAGATTAGCCTGGCTACTCAAACACTTGTCCAATATACAAATCTCAATGAGTTTGCACAAAATAATAATAAAAAGTGGGAAGGTGATGCTAAAGAGATGGTTCAGTGGTTAAGAGTGAATATCACTGTGGTATAAAATCTGAATTAGTTAAATTCCCAGTACCCATATCCAGTAGATCACAACTACCTCCCGTTCTAGAGAACCAGATGCCCTCTTCTGACTTCTGCAGGCACTGTACTCATATGTGCAAGCTTATATACATATACACATAATTAAAAATAAAAATAAAATGGTTTAAAGTATTGAGTATATATAAGTGTGGTAGAGTACTTGAGTGATATGTCAGATTCTAGATTCAAACTTTAGTCTCACAGAGAGAGAGAGAGAGAGAGAGAGAGAGAGAGAGAGAGAGAGAGAACAATTTCCATTTCAGCTCATGAATGAAATAGGTAGATAGGTGGTGAAGTTGATGGATTAGCAATGATGGGATGAGTGGGTGGGGAATGAATTAACTGATATGTAAATGAATAGAGAGATAGGTGGGCAGATGAACAGCCAAATAGATCATATATGGGTGGCTAGACTACTAATCAGATGGACAGATAGACAACAGATGATAGGAAATGAATTCTAACTCCACTGTTCTCTCACTGTACTAATTCCCATACAAAATTAAACAAAGAAAAAGCCCAAGGGAATAAACTTTTAAGTAAACTATTAAATCCAATGGCAACTTAATAATGTCCGAGGCAAGAAAATAGGGATCCCATTCCCCTCCCTGAAGATGGCTACTTATTATCTACACAACAGTTTGCCTTCTTTGAGTAACCTCACTGTTTTTCTACTGCTTCCAACTCCAGTTGGTGGGTACTGGAATTTCCTCCCAATAGGAGAATAAAGAGATGAAAGGTTAAAAGTCACAGAGCAGCCGGGTGTTGGTGGCACATGCCTTTAATCTCAGCACTCAGGGGGCAGAGGCAGGCGGATCTCTGCGAGTTCGAGACCAGCCTGGTCTACAAGAGCTAGTTCCAGGACAGCCTCCAAAGCCACAGAGAAACCCTGTCTCAAAAAACCAAAAAGAAAAAAGAAAATCACAGAGCAAGTGGTTTGTTTTAACTTAAAAGGCAGCTTACAACTTACAATTTAAGGAATTCAAAAATCAGTTGTTTGAAATATAAGTGCAATTCTTATTAGCAATGACTGCAGAATTTTCAGTGGTGGTAGAAAGTCAGTTTTGACTTGGAAATTTTGTTCCTATGTCCGTCTTTTACTAGCAGAAAGAGTGAATTTGGCGTCAAGATGTTCATTTGTCACTTCTTGAAGATCCCTTTGGCTCTGAGCTTGCTAAAGCATTGCAAGAGTGGAATACCCCCAGTACAGCCCTCAAGGTGCCTCACCATTGACAGCTACTCTGTGCTGCAGCAGAAACCTCAGGGTGGAGATGGTCACATTCAGAACATGTCTAGAAACCTGAGGGATTGTCTGGTGCAATGGTAGCCAATCCAAATCTCCCAGAGAAGTTAACGAACTAGAACAGAAGAAACAAAAGCAAGCAGGGTGAGTTGGTAGTCAGTCAAAGAGTGTCAACTCCAGACTTACTTAGTCCCCATTGGCCAGATCCCAGCCCTGTTCCAGGACATGCCAGATCATTACTTTTCTTAGCTTGACGTGACCCTAACTCCCTGGGCAAAATAACAAGCAGAAGTGAGTTCCTCTCTTGAAATACCCCAAAGTAGCTTTCCCACACACCATGCTTTGGGGTACTCTATCATGGGTACTGTTTTATGATCAGCCTTGGGTCTACCAGCCCACTCTTGGCAGCTGACAAAACCAGGAAGAGTACACAATTAAAAAAAGATGAGCAGCCGGCTGGACTGCCTCAAGTTCCCATGGTCAGTCTAACACCTGGATAACATACTGCACTGTGTCCTATCCAGGAATCTGAAAAAGGCATGGGCCAATCGGTGGTTCTCAAACCATTTTACAGAATAGGGGGTTTTAGACAATTGGAGTCCATAGGTATATTATATACATTCTTTTTTTAAAATGATGATATTTTATAAATAATTACAGTTAAGATCAGAAAGCATGCTTGGCTGAGTATGTGTTTTAGCAGCATGAGGCTGACTCCACCATACATCCTGGTCTCAAACAGGTGATGTCCATGTAGTTTCTCACTAAGAAAAATCTCTCCCTGCAGCTTTGTGCAATTAGGAAAATCTCAAGACTGTGAAGTAATCCCTGAACCCCAATATCACTTGCAAGCAATGTCTATGATGATTCTTTATGTCATAGAAACAACACAAAACAGAAATGAAACCCACACAGAAGGTGACACTGTCAGCCACCGTCATCAATACATTCCAGTTTCAAATTGTACTTTCTTCTAAACAATCTTCTAAAGAATTCCCACTGTCCACTGCTAATACATCCAGTGTTTAGAGCAATGGGACAGAGAGCCTCCTTCCAACCATGTCCAAATATTTAAGATAGTGAAATGCTAGGGTGTTATTCATTCTCTGCCATTCAGTGAATCTTCATGACAACTAAAACGTCATAAAGAAAATTTAAAGAGCTATGATCCTCAGATGAGCTGTGCTACACAATGTGAGGGCTAAGACACCCACCCCTGACAATCCTCAATCATGTCAGCATCACAAGGGGCTGTGTGTTAAGTTAATAATTTATGTTAAAAAAAATCACTGGTTAAAAAGTGGAAAGCGCACTATGGAAAGCTCTGCTCCAGAATGCTCCCCTAGGGACATGGGATCAGAGCTACCATACCAAATGGTTCCCAACTTGTGAGGAAGGCACAGAGCTTATCAGGCTACACAATGTTAGTAGCTAAAATTATTACATTTATGTCACTTTTCTAATGGTGAAAACATTAGAAACAACACAGCTGATGGTACGATTATGAAGTATAGTGTGGTATATGCTAATTCATCAGCCATTAAAAATGATGAAAGATAATACAAGCCAATGAAATGTTATCAGATAATATTAGCTTTCTAATGATTGAATATGAGCTAAACAGCACCACTGCCCCCAGGTAAGATATGTGCACATAGGTGGGGACAAAGACGTAGGTATGAGGGCTCCAAATATTTCAGCAGGACATTAGTAGGGTATCTTTTATGAAACTATTACTCAGTGAAACATTCCCCTATTAAAATTATGGAAGATAATACATGTAATTACTTGTTGCTGTTTTTCACTTACTTTAAACCTGCCTGGAGAAAGTGTGCCATGGCATCTATGCTGTCTTCCAAGTGAGCATTGATTGTGTGCAGTCTGGGAAGTGAATGAAGAAAATCCCAAATATGAGGTTGCTGGTGGAGGCTTTCCAATTTTGATATCACATCCTCAGTTTTATTGAGATCCATCTGATGAAAAAAATTATCAAACGTTTTTATATTTAATTTTATTGATCAAACAGAGACACACAGATATACATACATCCAGACAGACAAGATGCTTCAGATGTGTAAGAAGCTCAAGCTGAACACATATCTATGTTCAACAGACAAGATTTTTGAATTATTACTAGGTTGCTTCTATCTTTAAAGTTTTGAAAATATAGAAATTTGCATGTCTAAAATCAAGTATCAACAATAAAAACATTAAAATAACTGTAAACTATCATAAGGAAAAAATAAGAAAAATGAAAAGCAGCAAAAAAGTGAAAACGGTTATTGTAAAATGTTTTAAAGATGGTTCCATGTGCTCTAAGTCAAACATGGTATAGTTTAGGATATTTCGGCCACAGTCTCATAAGTTGTTTACGTTGATTTGCTAGAAGGAGATACTGAATGCCATGCCCGGTTCAAAACTCCTGAGGATGCTCAGGCAGTAATGAGTGCACAGACTGAAATCAGAAAGAAGCACTGTTGGAACCTCTAGGTCCTTTTGGGTGATCATGAGCAGAGGTACTGGCAGAAGATTTTGGTAGATAGACAGGCCAAACTTAATCAACCTCGGGAAAAGAAAAGAGGCACGGAGAAGTTAATCACAAAAGCTGAGAAGATTAGACTGGCCAAGACTCAACAAGCCAGTCAGCACATTCGATTCTCTGAGTATGATTGAGAAGGACAGCAGCTCCCTTTGGGTTCCCTTGCTGGAGTGTTCCTAGAATGCTAGGACCCTGTGATGGATTGTTCTGCTGAGATCTACATTTAAAAAAAAAAAAAGCCTTTGTTCCTTGATGTGTAAATACGACTTTTCTAGAGACAAATACAAATGATTTCAAAAATAAATGTGTCTTGAAAATTTTTTTTTAAAAAAAAGTGAAAAACAATGAAAGATGGATGCTGGAAGGAAGGGGGAAGGGAAGCAGGTTTTGCTGTCACAGGCACCACTGATGGGTGGTATCCTGGGAGGACTGCTCAGGGTGCCAGCCACCATTCTCTCTGGCTGTATTTGCTACTGATGGGGAACAGATGCGGAAAGCAAATCCTCTCAGCATGTGCTTGGTATGGGATGCTGTGACCAGGAGGCTGGAATCTCAGGGAAATGTTGGCCTTGTGGCTAGAACAGATAGCCAACAGGAGGTGTGGAACCTGACAAGCTCAGGAACATCTTCTATGGCTGGTCTTTCAGCTCTCTGCATATCTTGTTTTCTGGGCTTCCACACAGCTCTGCTTCCTTCTCTCCCTACCCCTAGTCTCACACACCTTCTCAGATACATTCTCTGCCTCACCTCCATCTATACTCTCCATCCTTCAAGAATCACTTCTTCCCCAACAACTTCCACATCCATATGTCTATCCCAGACTATTTCCCTCAGCACACGGTTTGTGTCATCACACCCACCTTGACAGCACCACCTTGATGGAACACTAACATGCCCCAGCCCATCCCTGATTTTTCCTCTTCCCTCCCTTCTGCCCACCACATAGACAAGAAAATCTTGTAAAGATATAATTCATGTCTAACTCCTCTGCTCAGATTATCACACAGAGCATTCCACTCTAAATGAAAATCAAATAGAAAAATGTTGGACCATGCCTAGAATCCCAGCACTGGGGAGCTAGGCAATAGGAGTATCAGGAGTTAAAAGTCATTCTTTGCTGTGGCCACACTACAGTTCACTGTACACACTGACTCAAGAGCTGTGCATAATAATCAGATCACGGATATGACAGCAGTTTCTACTTTTCACAGTTATCATAATCTTTTCCATTTTAATTGCTGACTTATAAAGTAGGGCATCAACATTTACTTACCCTAGTTTTGAATATTAAAATAATACATCCTCATAAATAACCTACTTCAGTGTGAAATTTTTTAGTGTAAGTAAGATAAATTGTCAGATGGGATACAAAGAGCATCAAGTTGTTTATCAAAATTGATTGTATCAGCCTTTCGCTGTCACAAGCTATCTGACATTTAGGAGGGCTACTCATAATTCCCTTAAAATGCTAATTTGATCATTAAAATAGTGCTTCATCCAATGAAGCTAACGTTCTTCAATTACTTGTAAACTGAGCTTGCATGCGCCCTGGTGAATCAATCTCTCTGCCCTGGTGTAGCAGTTAGGGTAGGTGTCTGATCACAGCTGGGTATCATTTAAGGGAAGCACAGGCATCCCTGCTCAATGTACAGCACTGGTTGGCCTTTATCGTTGGATTCTTCTAATGGTTTACTATGTACACGTTCCTTGAGCTGCCTTAGGGCCATCTGAGAATTGCTCAGACACAGTGTCAGAGCACAGTGCTACCAAAAACACCTGGGTTTTGAGTGTCTGGTGGAGCAGTATGAGCAGGCAAGAACCTCGCTGTTGACAGGTTCATTCTTTGCTTAGACGTCACATCCTTGACTCTGCTGGTGGCTGGGTGAGTCTCTGTTGTGAGGCTGCCTGTCTTTGAAAGATGCTTAGCAGCATTTCCACCCTAATTCACCAGAAACAAAGGACAGCCTATCCACCCACCCTAGCTGTGACAACCTCACATGTATACAGATGATGGCAAGTCGCCCCATTGATGACTATGACCTTAACTGAAAGTCCTTCATTTAAAGCAAGTCGAAAGTAATATGCCAAAGACAAATCTCACCAATTTTGAGTTCATGTTGACTTAAATGCCTCCCCCAAAGCAACCTGAGTACCACCTACCACTCACTGCCTCCCCTCCCACCCTCTCCTCCTCATAGACCCAGAGCTCTGACTTAAGAAACTAAAACCCGTGTTTCAATCTATATCTCATGTAAATTTACTTCTGTTGAATTCCACCCTGCACAATTGTTACAAAAAAAAATCAAATGACTAATAGAGTCCTTGAAAATATAAATGCAGCTACAAAGAGAACCGTGAACCATGTCTCTGTGTTTCCAGTGTTGCTGGGGATACTCACTGTTAAAAAACTGGAGCCATAAGAGGAACCTACAATAAAACACATTTAACAGATCAGCCGGTCAGGCCCAGACTCTGTAAATGAAACAGCCAGGCTTAAAATACAAAGGTGAACAAATAGGAGAAAAAACTAACAAATAGTAAAGGATGTTCAATACTTTGTCCAGTATTTTTGCCAATCTCTAATTACACTTGGCATTGTGAGTACTTGACACAAAATGAAAGTGAATGGAAATAAAGAAAACCAAGCTAGATATGTTGGCACACCCTGTATTTGGTTGTTTTTATTATTTGCTCTGCCACCCAGCTCCCTAACAAAAACACAGAAACTTACTCTTACTTATGAATGCCCGGCCTTAGCTTAGCTTACTTTTAACCAGCTTTTCTTAACTTAAATTACCATATCTACCTTTTGCCTCTATGCTTTTACCTTTATTTATTCTATATTGTTTTCTCTTCTTCTTACTCCATGACTGGCTGTGTTGCTGGGTGGCTAGCCCCTGGTATCCTCATCTCCTCCCTTTCTCGCTCTTTTGTCTTCTCTCATCTATTTATTCTCTCTGCTCCTAAGCCCTGACTATTTCTCTCTCCTGCCTAGCTACTGGCCGTTCAGCTCTGAGAAAGACCCTTTCTCAGAACACAAAAAAAGCAAAACTTCAGATGTGACAAGAAAGAAAAGTAAAAGTATTGTTTTTTAGATTTTTAAATAACAGATGCTATAGGAAATAGCTCAGTCAATAATAAACTGAAAATAGATATACCCATCTGAAGATAATCAGTTCTCTCAATTGTATCTAAAACAAAAACTGTACTTGATGCCCCCCCCCCAAAAAAAAAATAAATGTTATTGCTTATTGAGACAAGATCTTCACCACATAATCTAGGCTGGCCTTGAACTCAGTATTGTCCTGCCACAGTTCCCAAATGCTGAGGTTACAAGCATGAACACGAACCCCATGACAGAACCCAACAGAACCCTCTCATCTGTTGTGGAAGGGCCCCTGCCTTTTGTTGAGACCCTCTCTCAAAAACCAAAAAAGGAAAGACCAAGTCATATATCCAGGGAAAGGGGGGAATCGAAAATGTGTGTAGAGAAGGTGTGGACAGTTCTTAAATATGGAAAGACAACATGGGATGGGTAAGTGGCGTTAGAAAAGGTGATTAAGCTAGGTGGGCCTCAGCCTATGGGAGGGCTGACTTACTCCTCCTTTGTACCCTTTATTCCTCCCAGAGAGGAAGATCCAACCCCACCCTCCATAAGAGCAAGCACTGCTGGCCTCATCCAGCAGGGGGCGTGCCTTCTCCTAAACCCTTCAGAAGCAGCTAGCATAAAAGATTCTCACTCTGTCCAAGGAGAAACATGGTTTCCTTTTCAGGATCTTACCTGGGGTTTCTGATCTTTTCAGCCAGAGGTTTTGTAAGCTCTTTGCCTTGTCCATTGTTTCAAAAATGTCCTCAGCCAGGTCCTGTAGCTCTTTTAAAAAGACCAGGCTACTGACTTTGCTGTCATGAGTTGCACTTTGGAACCTAGACAAACTTCAGACACAAAGAATAAATACCACAGGTGGGAAGAACTCTTACAGTTATCAGTTTCCCTGGTGTTTAAAAGATTTTAACACTCCATACCAAAGTGTCTTCAGTGAAATACACACAAGGTACCATGCCTACCACCCACCAGAGAAACCCCTGACCATCATCCAGAATGGAAATTATCTCTAAAATATGAACATGTAAGATTAGAAAAATTGAGTAAGAGGCCCAAATCCAAGCCCGGAAGCAGCATCAGAGAAAGGGCCGAGCTTCTGGCCCTGAGCAGCTTCAAGAGAGACACGAAACTCAGATCCGGGAGCAGCGTCAGAGGTAGGCTCGAGTTACAGGCCCCAACCAGCATCAATGAGAGGTCTGAATTCCATCCCAGAAGCAGCATCAGAGGAAGGCCCAAACTTCAGGCCCAGAGCTGCAATGTCAGAGGGAGGCAGGAGCTTCATGCCCTGAGCAACATCAGTGAGAGACCCGAATCCCAACCCAGAAGCAGCATCAGAGGAAGGCTGGAGCTTCAGGCCTGGAGCAATGTCAAGGGAGCCATAAGCCTCAGAACCAGGAACAGTATCAGAGGGAGGCCCCAGCCTCAGCCCCAGGAGTAAGGAGTGATCACCAGGTGAAGCAACAGTAGTGCTTTCCAGCAGTAACTTCCAGAAACTATTGCAAAAAGTTCCTCTGGGAAAGAGCACCTGTGTCCCAGCCAGCATCCACTGCCATTTAAGACATGAGCTCTGAAACAGAGGTAATAAAGAAACACAAACTAAGGGAATTCTGGAAAGGGAAAATCTGAATAAATGAGCAGGAACCACAAATGCAAGCATAAACAACAGAATACAAGAGAAGGAATAGAGAACTTCAGGCATTGAAGATAACTTGGAGGCAATAGATTCATCAGTCAAAGAAAATTTTAAATCCAGCAAATCCTTAACACAAAACGTGCAGGAAATCTGGGACAACATGAAAAGACTAAACCTAAGAATAATAGAGATAAAAGAAGGAGAAGACAGGCCAGGCGTTGGTGGTGCACACCTTTAATCCCAGCACTCGGGAGGCAGAGGCAGGTGGATCTCTGTGAGTTCGAGACCAGCCTGGTCTACAAGAGCTAGTTCCAGGACAGCCTCCAAAGCCACAGAGAAACCCTGTCTCGAGAAAAAAAAAAGAAAACATAAAAAAGAAGGAGAAGATACAGAATAAAGAAAGAATATTAAGAGCTGCAAAGGAGAAAGGCCAGGTAACATATAAAGGCAGACCTATCAGAATTACACCTGATTTATCAATGGAAACAATGAAAGCCAGAAAGAAGGTCCTTGTCAGAGGTTATGCAGACACTAAGAGGCCATGGATGCCAGCCCAGACTACCTTGGTTGGCAAAGCTTTCAATAACCATGGATGGAGAAAACAAGATAATCCATGATAAAACCAAAGTTATGCAATATCTATCCACTAACCCAGACCTATGGAAAGTACTAGAAGGAAAATGCCCACCCAAGGAAATCGCCTATGTCCACAAGAGCACAGGAATAAATGGGACCTTCTGAAACTGAGAAGCTTCTGTAAAGCAAAGAACATGGTCAACAATATAAAACAGCTCCCTACAAAATGAGGAAAGATCTTTACCAACCCCGCATCTGACAGAGGGCTGATCTCTAAAATATACAAAGAACCCAAGAAACTAGAAATCAAACTACCAAATAACCCAATTAAAAAATGTAAAAAATGGGGTGCAGGTCTAAACAGAGAATTCTCAAGGGAACAATCTCAAATGGCAGAAAGACACTTAAGGAAATGCTCAATATCCTTAGTCATCAGGGAAATGCAAATCAAAACCATTCTGAGATTCCATCTTACATCGGTCAGAATGGCTAAGATCAAAAACACCAATGACAGTTTATGCTAGAGAGGATGTGAGAAAGGGGAACACTCCTCCATTACTGATAAGAGTGCAAACTTGTACATCCTCTGTGGAAATCAGTATGGCGATTCCTCAGAAAATTAGGGATCAACCTACCTCAAGACCCTGCAATACCACTGTTGGGCGTATACCCGAAGGAGGCACATTTACACCACAAGGACATTTGCTCAGCTATGTTCATAGCAACATTATTTGTAATAGCCAGATCTTTGAAACAGCCTAGATGCCCCTCAACTGAATGGATAAAGAAAATATGGTATATTTACACAATGGAGTACTATTCAGTGGTAAGAAACAATGACATCCTAAAATTTGCAGGCAAATGAACAGAACTAGAAAAAAAATCTTAAGTGAGATAACCCAAAACCAGGAAGACAAATATAGTATGTACTCATTCATAAGTGGATACTAGAAATAAAGCAAAAGATACCCAGCCTACAATCCACAACCCCAGAGAAGCTAGAACCCTTTTCCAGAAACAGATGGAAGCAGATGCAGAAATCCACAACGAACCAATGGGCCAAGCTCCTGGAGTACAACTGATGTGAAGAGCGATAATATGAACAAAAGAGTCAAGACCATGATAGGGAAACCCACAGAATCAGGTGACCCAAGATAGTAAGAGATCACTGACTCAGGTCTGACAAATGGGGAATCTGCATAAGACTGAACTAGACTTCCTTAACATAGGTGACAATGGTGTGTCTGGGACATTATATGAGACCACTGGCAGTGGGTCCAAGATCTAACACTAATGCACAAACTGACTTAGTGGAGCCCATTCTATATGGAGAGATACTTTGCCCAACCTAGACACAGGGGTGTGGGGGGTGGAGAGGTGCCTTGGTCCTGCCTCAAAGAGATGATGGGACAGACTTAGTAGACTTCCTAGGGGAGGCCTTACCTTCTCTGTAGAGCAGATGGGAAGAGAGGGGGTGAGGGGAACAGGAGGAGAGGAGGCAGGGGAAACTGGGATTGGAATGTAAAAAAAATAAATTAATAAAAAGTGTATAAAACATAAAAAAGATTTAAAAATTATCCTCATTACCTTCATCATCTGTAAAACACAAAATTTTATATAGTCATTAGCCATTTTTTTCATTTATTCAACATGTGTTATACATACACCCCATGCAAAGTGCAGAGAATAAGCATCAGTGAGCATGAGCAGGAAACAGACAGGACTATGGGTAGAGATAGTTGCTTTGAGACAATGAATGCATGATACCAGGTGGTGGAGAGGGGCTCATAGCTGATAGCTGAGAAATGGCCCAAGAAGAGGAAGAACTGGGGAGTCAGTGCTGGGCATAGGGGCACACATGTAAAGGCCTCAGGGTGGGTCCAAAAGTCAGAAGTGTCTAGGTAAGAGAGAGGAGAAGTTGACAAAGCCAGAGGATTCCAAGAAGTTAGTCATGAGAAGACAACTATTCAACAGCACATCCAACAGATCCACTGAATGTGAACATCCATGAACAACTACTCAACAGATCTTTTGGCATGACCTGTCTAAACAGGAGAAACCATTCAAGCATGCTCTTAGCTGTAGAAGCAACATTTGCTAAGCCCAGTGCCTGTTCATAGTAAAAGGTTCCTGTAAATGACACCTACTTCCTCAGCTGGTAAGGAACGCTTGCAGAACACCTGCTGCTAACTTCCCTTTGCCAGTGAGAACCTCAAGGCTTTCCCACAAAGATCAAGAGCCAGCAACAGCAGTGCTTCCTCCCCGTGCCTTTTCAATATCTACTGCAACTGCCTAAGGCATGAGAGCAAAGAGGAACTAAAGATGCATGAATTTAAACAGAAGTAATGCTGGGTTGCAGGGATGCCTCAGTGCTCAAGAGCAATTGTTGATTTTGCAGAGGACCCACATGGTGACTTGAAAGCATCTGTAACTCCACTCCCAAAGGATCCAAAGCCCTATTCTTTCCTCCTTGGACACCAGGTATACATGTGGTTGGTACATAGGCATTCATGCAGGCAAAATACACATATACATTAAATATTAACATCAATAAATATTTTTAAAAGAAGCAAAGAAAGACCTTCTTCAAAGATGCATCGTGGTATATAAATTCAATAACTGTAAATAAACTTCAAAAGAATTTTTAAAAGCTAAAATAAAAGCCTAGCAGTGTAGCACATGCCTTTAATTCCAGTACTTCAGAGGCAGAGGCAAGTGGATCTCTTGCCTTGTGATTGAGGTCAGTCTGGTCTACAAAGTGAATTCCAGGACAGCCAGGGCTATTACATGGGGAAACTGTCTCAAAAACTGAGAGAGAGAGAGCGAAAGAGAGAGAGAGAGAGAGAGAGAGAGAGAGAGAGAGAGAGAGAGAGAGAGAGAAGAAGAAGAAGAAGAAGAAGAAGAAGAAGAAGAAGAAGAAGAAGAAGAAGAAGAAGAAGAAGAAGAAGAAGAAGAAGACCACAAACAAATACCATAAGGTTCCATTCTTTATTACACTGACATTCTCAAAATGACAAAACTAGAGAGACAGAGGACCGATCAGTGATTGGTGTGGACAACATGTAGACAGGGAATGACTTCAGGAAAGGCATGAGGGAATTCTCATGTTCTCTGTATCTGGATTGTAGCATCACATGAGCTTGTTCCAGTGCCACATGGCAGGGAAGTACAGACATACATACACATACACGCTTGCAATGAGTTCCATCCCCAGTACAAGGATGGAAGGAAAAGAGTGGGAGAGAAGGAAGCAGAGAGGAAGAAGGAAGAGGGGGAGGGAGGGGAAGGGAGACAAAGGGGAAGGAGAGATGGGAAGGATGGAGGGAATTTTAAGTAATGATGAGAAAAAAATGAACCCTCAAAACTTGCAGGCAGAAAGATAAAATAGAGTGATAACCCTGACCAGGGACATCTTCAGGCTAAGCAATATAATGTTCTCAATGTGGCCTCCAAGTCCACGAAAAACAACTGTGGCAGCCATTGCCACTATCACCCACCAGCAGAGGATCCACGGCTGAAAAGCTAGTAAGAAACTGATAGTGTGACCCATCTATGTGACCGCCAAAGTTTGTGATTCATAAGACAAGTAAAAGCAAATAAAAATAGTAGGTTTCTGTAGGTTTTTTTTCCTGTCATAGCCACTTTGGGAGAGCACCAACAATTGACTATTCTTCAAAATGCTAAATAAAATTGCCATACAACCTAAGGAAAGTCTATGAGAAAAAAAACAGCCTGAAAAAAGAAACTTGTACACAAATACTGCATCATTCATAATAGCTGAAACACAGAAAAAAGTTTAAGTATCCATCAATGCATGAATAGATAAGTCAATCACTAATTTAAAATATGAAATATTGTTGGGTACCACATAAAGGAACCTCCAAGTAAAAAAAAAAAAAGACACATATGCATGAATGAGCACACACACACACACCACACACAACACACACCACACACACACAACAAATATCAACAAGCACACACATATATACATACAGCCATACACACACACACACACACACACACACACACACACACACACACACACAGCTACACAAACATACAGGCACACACACACAGAGATGCAGTATATAAACAAATATACACACATATACAGACAGACACGTATACACATAGCTACATATATACATACACACAAATACATACTCATGCACACAAACATAGATGATGGGAGATGTCCTTCTGAATGCTGTGAATATATGTTTCTCTTATTGGTTGATGAATAAAGCTGTTTCAGCCAATGGACAAACAGGAAGTATAGGCAGGGCTACCAGACTAGGAGAATTCTGGGAAAGGAGCCAGAGAGTGAATCTCCAGAGAGATGCCATATAGCTAATGGGAAGGTTGACTGCCCGGACATTTTTCAGTAAGCCAAGACACATGGAGATACATAGATTAATAGAAATGGGTTAATAATTAAGAAAAAGCTAACCAGTAAGATGCTTAAGCCATCAGCCAAACAGTTTATGATTAATACAAGCCTCTGTGTGTTTATTTGGGATTAAATGGCTGCGGCACCTGGCAGGACAGAAACTTCGGCTACACATAGACACTAACACACAAAACTGCAAACTTCACAAATCTTAGTTTCAAAGGAACTGTCCAAAGTACTGAAATCTATAGCCAAGGAAGGAGACTGCTGAAGTCCAGCACTGAGCATAGAAGGAAATAAATACTATGGACACAGATTTTTCTTTTTGAGGGAAAGAAAAAAATAATTGATTATGATGATCAATATTAACTGTAATTTACAACTGTGAATAAGGCAAAACTAATGGGTTGTATACTTTAAACGAGTCACTCACATAATGTAAATTAGATCACAATTCACCTCAACTTTTTTCTAAAAACATAATGCCAAATCAAAATCTTAGCATGCACTTTGTAGAAATACATAAGCAAATTTCGAAAATGTTTCGAAAATCCATAAGCCCTAGAATGTTAAAATGACTTTTAAGAAGAATGAAGCTGAGAACTTACACTGCCTCCAAGATTTTCCCTGACCTACCGTCATTAAGGTCAGAAAGGACAGTGGAACAGGAAAAGGCAGAACTGCATGCTATCATTGCCTCAACTGATGCTTTGCACAGTCAGGCAAATAAGGAAGATTGTTTTTAACAAAGGAAAAGAAACAGTTAAGAAAAATGGCTTCCATGAAAGCCAAAACATTGAAGTTTTCTGGTGAGGACCATAACTCCAATCTGAAATAGCACCAAAGAATCAAAGGGAAGTATGTCTGCAAACATAGAGTACATTAGTTGGGCTTCAGCAATAAATCACTATATGCTGGGTGCATTAAATAGCACAAATGTCTTTTCTCACTGATCTGGAGGTCAGAGACCTTCATAGCAGGGTCCTGGGTTGGCTAGGATCAGAGGTAGGGAAGGGGCATCTTCATGGTGCGCAGAAGACCATCCTTAGATGTGTCCTAACAGATCAGGGAAGCACTCTGGTGTGTCTCCCTTTTAATGAAAGAGGTCTATTATATCAAAGATCCTTGGGATATTTTTGAACTTTAATCCACTAAAGATCCTGTCATTGGTATAGTCGTATGGGTGGTTAAAGCTTCAATGTGTGAATTATGAGACAGAACAGTTAAGTCCATAACTTGCCATGCCAGCACCTAAGTCTCACAATTCAAGGCCTTTTCTTATGTAAATGGCATGTGCTCAATCATAACATCCCCCAAAGTTTTGACTCATTTCATTATTGATTCTGAAGTCCAGTTACAAGACCTCTGCTACATATCATCTAAAGAGTATATGAGTGACACTTAAGGAGAAACACATGTTCAAGGGAATATCTTCCAGTCATAAGTATATGAATTCAGAGAAAGTATATGTTTTCAAAACATAATCACGGTCAGCAGATCACAGACCTTGACATTTCAAACAAGAGAAACTGTAAGGCTAAATAGTGTGGCACACTTGAAATAAGCCTGAAATTAAATGGGGCACTTTAAGTTTTTGTTTTTGTTTTTTTTGTTTTTGTTTTTTCAAGACAGGGTTGCTCTGTGGCTTTGGAGGCTGTCCTGGAACTAGTTCTTGTAGACCAGGCTGGTCTCGAACTCACAGAGATCTGCCTGCCTCTGCCTCTGCCTCTGCCTCTGACTCCCAAGTGCTGGGATTAAAGGCATGCACCATCACCACCCAGCATGGGGGCACTTTAAGTTAAAGCTTAAGGTTAAAGTACAATTATGCTTCATCCAATATCCTGAACTGCAGAGCAGCTGTGGGAATGATAGCATACACAGTTTTGCAGAGAATCCACCTATAGGCTCCCTGTGAAAGTGACATCTCTTTGACTCTTTCTGAAGACTCCAACTAGAAAGCAGCATGCAAGGATAGTTCCCACCTCAGAGTTACTGAAAAGGGCATCTTGTGCCAAGGAAAATAAAGAAGTGACTATATCCATTGAAACCTTGAAGGAATCATCCTTGCTTCCTGGGTCTATGGGGATAAATATATTTTTTTAAAAAATAAGGGTGCCAATGCACTTCTTTCTGGGTAGGATAAAACTAGGATAACAACAAAGCAGGAAAATATTGCAGATGATATGTGTCTTGGGCATCCATTATTGTGATAAAAACACCATGACCATAAGCAAGTTTGGAAGAAAAGGGTTTATTCATATTACTCTTATTAGGAATTCATCACTGAGGAGGGAAGTCAGGGAAGGAACTCAAGCAAGGAAGGAAACTGGAGGCAGGAACTGAAGTAAAAGCTGAAGAACTTTGCTTAATGGCTTGTTCCTTGTGGTTTTCTCACCCTGCATTCTTATAGTTCCCAGAATCACCACAAACAGTGAGCTGGGCCTCCCACATCAATTCACTAATTAAGAAAATGCACTACAGACTTGCCTACATGTCAAACTTAATGGAGGCATTTTCTCAATTATAGTTTCTTCCATGTTAACTCCAGCTTGTGTCAAGTTGACATAAAACTATACAAAAAAATTGGTCCCTTATTATCTTGACATGCAAACACATCACTATTCCACTAGAACCTTTTCTTTCTCATTTGGCCCCAAGATGGCATAATAACATTAAAATTATAGAATGAAACATTACAACTTTTAAAAGTCTTTAAAAGTTCAAACACTTTAAAATGTTTGTCTCTTTAAAACCTCCAAAGTCTCTCTCAAAGTTCAAAGCCTCCAAAATCTCTCTAAAACTTCAAAGACTCTTAAAAATTCCAAAGTCTTTCAAATTCGGGCTTCAGTGAAATCAGAATAAGTTAAACACATTTCTTCAAGAGGGAAGAACCATGGCACAGTCACAACTGAACAAAGTAAAACCAAAGTCCAACAGTGTCAAATCAGTATCAGATATCTGGGACTCATTAAGAATCTTCTGGGCTCCTTCAAGGGCCTTGGAAAGCCATTATAGCACATACAGCTTGTCTCACAGGCTCAGGCTGGTTACATTTCACTCCTGATAATGTCCTTGGTAGTTGTCCCATGATACTGGCATCTACAAAATGTTGGAGTCTCCACTGTAACTGGGCTGCACATTCACCAATAGCTTTCCTGTGCTGTCTTCAGGGACTCCGAACCTGCCATGTTGTATCAAGCATCAACCTCTCTTCATGACCTCTTCAGTTCTGGTGTTTTCACTACTGCTAAGGCTTCACCTTCACCAATGACCTCTCGTGACTTCTCATGGTGCCAAGCCCCAGTTGCTCTCCATGACTTCTTCACTCCTTCAAAGCCAGTACCAGTACCACCTGAGTGACTCTTACACTACCAAGTTTGGCTGCCAACAAGAAATACAACCTAGGCTGCATCTGGAACACAGAGTCTATGTGCTAAATCTGAGGAAACACTTCCCATAAAATGTCAAATGCAAAAAAAAATTTCAAATGCTTTGCAAACCAACTGTTTCATTTTAGTAGTTCTGGTTTCTTCCAATTCTTCAGCTCCAGCAGAAAGATACCACAGACTCTTAAGACAAAATATATAAACAGCCCTGGTAGATTCTTCCTTCCGAAACCTCACAAGCCTGGCATCCATTGTCTGCACTTCTCTCAGCAGTATCTTCTAAGTTCCCACAGTAATTCATTAAACTCTCAACACTCAACAGCTTCTTTAGCCCAAAGTCCTCCACAGTTCTCCTCAAAATATGGTCAAAGTCTATCGCAGAAATACCCCACAAGTATGTTACCAATTTCTGTCTTAGCTAGGGTTTCTGTTGCTGTGATGAAATGCCATGCATGACCATAAGCAAGCTGAGGAGAACAGCATTAATTCCATGTTGCATTTCCACTCCCACCTACGAAGCTGCTTTGGATGAAGCAGGAGGATTTAGCTACTCAAAAAAGCCTGAATCCTTGGTCAGTCAGAGTATCTGAGAAACTAGAAGGGACAAATTTTAAAAGACAAGGGTGAAAAGAAACCTAGGAAGCTGGAAGTTGAGGCAGCACAGATGATGAACACAGAACAGACAGCAGCAGAGAGGGAAAATGATCATTAAGAACTTAAAAATACTTTAGACTGAAAAAAAAACAGAACATAGTGGTGGTTGTAGCATGTGGATAATTAAAATAACTGAAACTTTTTAAGATTTTAATTATGTCTATGCAGAAGTGGGGGTGTGTATATGAGTGCAGATGCCTGCCAAAGCCAAGAAAGGGAATCGGGTCCCGTGGAGCTGAAGTTATGAAGCTGAATCCCTCCCAGGTAATGTGAGAGCTGAGAACTAAACTCAGGACCTCGGTAAGAGCAGTACATGCTCTCAGCACTGATCCATCTCTCCAACCCAAAACTTTTCCTATTAGTAGGGGTAGCATTTTAAGCAGAAATTGAGAGTGAAAGTCTAAACTACCAACCTAAGTGGAGGACAGCGCAAGATATGCAGGAAAGAGCAAAGAACACGCTGGCAGGGCTGACTTCAATCTGTCCCTTAAAGATGATTGGCAGCAGGAGGGGTCAGAGGTCCAGAGCACACGGGTAGCACAGAGCACTTCAAATGTGCTTCTGTTTATTCACTTTATCTTGAACTAGGAGTGACTCCCTAACAAAACACTCTGTGAGAATATCCCCTTAATCTGTGGCCGGTAATAACTGTGGTTGCACTCTGAAATCCTCTTATTGGAGCAGAGGGGAATCGCCCTACAAAGCCAGGAATGAGGAAGCTGATTTTCATAATCATATACCACATCAGAATGTACCTAGACATTCTGCCCAAGGTAAGCCTCCCTGAGTGATGAGGAAGATCATGGCCATTCATGAGGCAAATTAACCATGGTGATATCTAACTAGCTTTGAAATGAAAACATGTTCTCAGGCTTTGTAAACCAAGACACTCAGAAGGGAGCTGCTGAGGGTTTTGTTGCTATTGTTTTGTCTTATGTGGGTTTTGTTTTGTTTTTGCTTTGAATGTCAGCAGAATTCACACCAAAAAAAAAAAAAAAAAAAAAAAAAACATGAAAACAAATGAGCAGTGCCTGGCAGGGCAGGTCTGAAAGCCAAGCTCTCCCTTCGAGCCTGTTTCTTTCTCAAAGCTCACTCTTTTCTCACTCCTTATGCTGTTCTTTCTGCTTTCATCTTATATTTCCCACACCTCTAAGTTGGCTCTCCTCAATACTAAGAGGAGTTTTAAAATTTAAAGCTCTTAAAATCCTAGCAGTACTGGAGAATTTTGCAACTGACTATGGTTTTGAACATGGGAGATAAACACTTGCAAGGGTGACTTTATAATCCTTGAGTTTCTGCAAACTGGAACGGGAGTGTTAAAATGGAGGAGCACACAGACAAAAAACTAGTTATTTCTTAGAGTGAAAAAAATAATAGTCTACCAGACCAACACCAATACTTCCCCAAATAGTCCATAAAATAAAAAAAGGAACAGACACTGCCAATCTCATAGTAAGGTAGTATAAACCTGGTGATAATAAAATCTAGATAAAAAGACAACAAAAATGAACATTGTTGACCTATTTCCCGGACAAACATAGATACAAAAATTTTCAACAAACAATTTCAAACCAAATTCAAGAATATATCAAAAGATCATATGATGGAAAGATGATATATTCATCATGATCAAGTTGACTTTATTTCAATACATGTAAATCAGTAACTGTCACCCTTCACATATGATCAGAAAGCACATGATCTTAGTATACAAAAGGATTTTGACAAAATACAAGACCTCTTCATGATAAAATTTAGGAAGAAACTGGAAACAAAAGGAACACATTTTAGCAAAATAAGGGGAAATTTTATATATAAATATACATGTACATTATATACATAAACATATACATCATATACATATATATAATCTCCAACCGTGTGCTAAATGGGGAAAATGAAAGAAAGCAATTTCTCTAAAATCAGGATCTAGAATAAAGTGTCTGTCTATTTTCTCCACTCTTACTCAATATAGTACTGGAGGTCTCACCTAGAGCAATATGACAAGAAAAGCAAATCAAAAGGATACAAATAGGAAAGGAAGAAGCCAAGGTATCCTTATTAGCAAATGATACAATTCTCTAAAAGACTTCACTCTTCCTGTTGATAAACACTTGCAGCAATGTGGCAGGCTATTAAATTAGCACACTAAAATTAGAAGCATTTCTATATAATACTGACAAACATACTAAGAAAGAAATAAGGGAAATAATGCCATTTGCAGAAGCCTTAAAAAACACCTTGCAATAACCCTAACCAAGAAAGTAAAAGACCTCTAAGATGGAAACTTTAAAAAAATTCTCAAAAGAAGTTAAAGAAGACACTAGAAGTTAGAAAGTTCTCTCACACTGTGGATTACATATTTTGAAAATGGCCATCCTACCAAGAACAAGTTATAGATACAGTAAGATTCCCATCAAAATTTTAATGTTATTCATCACAGAAGTAGAAAAAAAAGAAAGCTTACAACTCATCTGGAACCGTAAAAACCCTCAGGTAGCCATAGTAATCCTAAGCAAAATAAATAAATAAATAAAGCATAAAACATCATACTATACTTCAAGTTGTATTACAAAGACATAGTACAAAATAGTAGGGTTCTGGCATGAAACCAGGCATTTACTTTACTAGAACTGAAGATCGAAAAATAACTCACACAGCTATAGGTACCCAGTTTTTGACAAAATTGTCAAAAATACTCATTAGAAAAGAGACATCCTCTTAAACAAATTGAGCAGGGAAAATTGGATATATACATGTAGAACACTGGATGAAACAAAACAAGAGCTGGTGAGATAGCTCAGAGTTCAGGAAACCACACAGTAGAAAGAATCAACTGCCTCAGATTTTCCTTTGGCATTTGCATGCTCACCATGACATACAAACACACAGAGAGAGACAGAGACACACAGACAGACAGACAGACAGACAGACAGACAGACAGACAGACAGACAGACAGAATGTTGAAATTTTGGTTTTTTTTTTAATTTGTAACAGGTATGTCCATGCTACTAAGAACTTATTACAACTCCCACTAGTCTAGTGCTTGATTCTGTGTCACAGTCTTCTGTATGTTGTTCTTAATCTTCACCATCACTGAGCTAGGAGGGTGAGAGGCACTGGACACAGAGAATATAAGTTTTTCACTGAACTATAAAAACCAGAAGGTGCAAGAACCAGACTATATAACTTGTTTGGCTACAGAAGTCTATTCTCTACACTTCCACATTTTCTTGACTTTCTATTCTGAGTAAGGCAACATTGGAGAGCTGAAAGAGGATAACGGTAACTCTCAGTCTCCAGTGCTACCCTGAGAGTCTTGGATTCTCATTCTTAGACAAAGATGAGATCATGGGGCATTTCAGGATTATTATTTATGTGGCTTCCAAAGAGTCTCCTCTATTTTTATACACCTATCTTAGAAAAGCAATTACCTGAACAGGGCTCAATATTTGCATCTTTGCCCTATAACTTTGTTAATGCCCAGTCCCTAAGATATTAGGAGTTTGGGGGAAGAGATTTGGTCATGAGGGAGGAAACTTGGTGAGCAGAATTAGTGCTTTTGTAAACTGAGCTCCAGGAAGACATTTGATGGCACAAGTAGAAAGTGTTTCTATGAGCAGAGAGTCCTTACCAAACACTGGTACTTCTGTATTGAACTTCCCGGTACCAAGAACTATGAGAAATCAGTATGTACTTTTTATGAGTTTCTACAAAAATATTCAGTTTAGGACATTTGGTTATATAAACAACACCACTTACAATTATTGTACCCATTATTGTCTAAAATTGTCTGGAAAGATTCTGTTTAAAATGGAAAGATGGGAGTGGAGAAATGGCTCAGCAGTAAAGAGCACTGTTGCTCTTGCAGAGGACTTAGGTTTGGTTCCCAGAACTTACATGGTAGCTCACAACCATCTATAACTCTAGTTCCAGGGGATCTAACTGCCTCTGTTGGCACCAGGCACACACACAGTACATATACACATGTTCAGGTAAAACATACACATAAAATTTTAAAACCTAAGTTTGAAAGGTAAATATCTTCTGTTTTAACATTTGCTTCATGTTTTAAAATCTTCAACTGTTTAATTGCAACAAGCATGAATTCAACTCTACATCATTCAATCTGATAAGTTCAAACATGAAGATCAGCTAGTCATTTTCTTCCATTCTTTATTCTACCTGAGAGCAGTTCCCAGAACATTTTGCATTCTCTGAGTTACACCTCTTCATTTTGAGCCTTGTCACTTAAACCAACTCCTGCTTTGTCTCTTGATTAATGATACAAAATAAGGCCATGGGCTATCTCAGCATAGCTCAGCATTGTGAGAATCCGAGAAAGCAGAGTAAAGCCGAGTAAAGCCGTCATGCATCTGAGGAAGGTTAGTGCCAAGAGGAAAGTGGTCCCTGGCTGTTCTTTCATGTGATGACAACTTGGCACAAATCATGCTAAGAACATCTAGCCCCCAAACCACTCATTTTCCAACTACACCCAAATGAAAAAACTGACTAAGCAAAGAATTTTGAAGTCAGAGTTTAACTACAGAAAATAACTAAAAGGAGATAGAATTTTTTTTCTCACCAGCATTTAACATGCTATGAGTCTAGAGATAACAGTGGACATCAGTAAGAGCAACTGTTATGTGACTCCAAGCAATAAAACATTTGTTTTTAACTCTGAGTTCTAGCCTTTCATTGTCCCTGACACATCCCAGATTACTAATCATGCATAAAAATCACGTGACATTGTAGAGATTGGAGGCTTTGAGGAAAGGTGGGTAGCATGTAAAACCATCCTAAGAATTCTGAAAAGGATATTTGTATTTCTCATACCGAAAATGGTGATCCATGGAACTCTCAAAGCTGATGTTCCTACAACTTGAGCCAGTGTTACAAAGCAGTCCTTTAACAAAAGGGAAAACACCCTGGCTGGGAAGATCCCGGGCTTGCAAGTAACCTGGATATAAACACAAGGAAGAAATTAGTTCTGACACCTATTATCCAAAGTAGGGTGCTATGTGCAGTGACCCTGGCTCCCAGTCCAATTGCATATAATGTGAGGGACAAGTAGCTTCTCCATCCAAGAACCTAGACCATGAGAACCTAGATTTTCTGTGTCCATGTACCCTTTTGTCCTTTCTTTATTCTCTTGCTGTCCCAGTTAGGTCAGTTCCTGGAAATGTGCAGGATGTGGCAAGTGGTGCCCAACAGTAGACACTGACTATGGGGAACTCAAATTGATTAGAAAGGGAATGGCTCTTATGAGAAGCACGCTAATAAGAAATAAGGGTAACAGAACAAATAAAGGAATAACTGGGGAGCATTTCAAGATAGGCAACCATGTATTAATAAGAATAATCTAGAGGTTGGCAGTTATATCTTAATAGTTAGAATCTATAGTTAGATGGTTATATGTTAATAGAATCTAGAGACAGGCAGTTACATGTTAATAAGTAGAATCTGTAGTTAGGTGGTTATATGTTAACAGATAGAATCTAGAGACAGGAAGTTACATGTTAGTAGATAGAATCTATAGTTAGGTAGTTATATGTTAACAGGTAGCATCTAGAGATAGGCAGTTATATGCTAGTACTTACAAAGAGATTTTTGGGACAAGCAAAATTGAGAGATGTGTAGTTTTATGGTAGTCTTTGGATATTTGGTAAAACCATGGAATGGGGTGGAGATGGGAAACTGAGCGATAGAGACTTTTATGTTGGTCTTTGGATATTTGATGAAACCATGGAATGGGGTGGAGATGTTGCAGCTTCCTTGGTTCTTGGGCTGTGCCATGGAAATGTGCCTTTGGTTTTCAGGAAAGGAGAAAATTAATTAGGCAACTTCAGAAAAATAAATAATCGAAAAATTGATGGACAGACACATGCCTTAATGACCAAAAAAAGCATCAAGCAGGAGGACACCCAATGGTGGAGTTCTGGCCAGGCTGGCTACATGTGCCACTAGGAAAAACTGGGTGAGTTGGCACCTTCCAGAAGCCTGCACTGGTAGCTCAACTTTCCAGAGGCCCAGAAGGAACTCTGATTAAATGCTATACAGTTTTTTTTTTAACAACTAGACCCTTCTTCTGATGTGTCTGGTAATTCATGAGGATAAAACCAGTCAAGGGAGAAGCCTCCTGAGCCTATGTGTTTTCATCTAGTGGTTTGGTCAATATTCTCCCATAACTGTTTATATTGATGAGTTCCTCCATTTTGGAGGGCACTTCTCTAACTACTTAAAGTACCCATGAGCTCCATCCATTCAGCTATTCAGGGCAGGTTTCAGTACTGCAATTTAGACAGGAAAAAAGGAAGGAAGGCAGGAAGGCAGGAAGGCAGGAAGGCAGGAAGAAAGGAAGGAAGGAAGGAAAGAAGGAAAGAAGGAAAGAAGAAAGGGAGGGAGGGGAGGGAGGAAGGAAGGAAGGAAGGAAGGAAGGAAGGAAGGAAGGAAGGAAGAAAGGGGGAATTTTCAGGAAAATACTCCTATAGTGTATAATGAGCCAACATCTTAACAAAGTGCTGGTGACACATGCCCCAACCCTATCTGCCCTTTGTATGCACAGGTGGACAGGGCATGGAGACAACGGCAATGACAGGCAACTGGGAAGCCACTAATCTATGTGGCTCATCTAGGGAACAGCTTTCCCCCTGATATCCACTTTGATTCTGGGAGATGATCTCCTTCACCTGAACTTGAAGACCCACTATGCCTAGAATTTAGCACAATGTTCTGATGGGGTATCCTTCTGTATATTGTGAATACATGTTTCTCCTATTAGTTGATGAGTAAAGCTGTTTTGGACAATGGACAAGCAGGATGTAGCCAGGCAGGTGGGACTACCAAACTAGAAGAATTCTTGGTGGAGGAATGCAGAGTGAGTCACAAAGGAGATGCCATGTAGCTACTGGAAAGGTAGGATACCTGGGCATTCTCTGGTAAGCAAAAACCATGTGGAGATACACAGATTAACAGAAATGGGTTAATAATTAAGAGAGAGCTAGCCAATAAGAAGCCTGACCCATCAACCAAAGAGTTTGTAATTAATATAAGCCTCTGTGTGTGTATTTGGAAACAAACGACCAAGGGACTAGATGGGACAGAAACTTCTGTCTACAATGTTCTTCACACAGAAGACATTCACTAAATATATGATGACTGAATGAATAAACAAACAAGAATCAGAGAATGGATGAATGAAAAAATAAATGAATGTGTTTGCTGCTTAAGGGATGGAGAAATTCTTAGCAAACACAGGACATAATGTTTTAGAAGATCATATAGAAATTAGGAGTGATACATCAGTTAAAAAAAAGATGCATTTCTCTAGCTGGTTCTGTATCCCTTCTCAGGAACCCATCCAGAATGGAGGCCACCCCAGTGGGAATTTTGTGGTTTGGAGGTTGAGGACTCCAACCTTGAGTATATTTGTTCTTATATGGAGTCCCTTATGATACTTCTCTCGCTGTACTCTAATACAACAGCCTTCTAAAAAGTTCTTTGAGGGAATAAAAGGCCCTAGATATATGTTTGCTGAATGAATAAAATAAAATACTAAAATTTAAAAGCTCTACAAAAGATTTTCAGATCTTTATAACTGAAATTATAATAACCCGTTTCACTGTTTTCTATAATATACAACACCACCCACCAAAGCACAAATGAGTCATTAGACTCATTCCCTTTTCAATATTCAGAACCTAGTTATTATTGAAGACATATTTCAGATAAATTCCAACATTTAATAACCACTTTTCTATGGGAAGCTTGCAAAGTCAAACAAACTACACATTTGAAGTGGCATAGTCAAAGCAAAACAGATCACCATTTCTCAAGAGGTATCATTACTGAGCTTTCAAATCATACAGACAAAGTGACATGACTGGCCACATTTCTGGAGAATGGGAAATTCTTGTAAGTTTATCAGTGAACCTCCACCATCAGCCACAGTATCCACCTCCTGCATCTCTGTCATCACCACTATCGTATCATGTTAAAATGAAAGGCACCTCCCTTACCTCTGTTTCTAACTCTTCCTAAATGGACCAACAGTTTATATACCCAAGCCCCTATCAGTTCAACCCAGGATAAACCTATTTGCTAGATTGAGCAAAGATCTATTAATATCATTCTTAAGTGGTGAAGAACCCTGAATTGTCCCTTCCTGGCACATTCTTCTAGTATACTGCTGTTGTCATAATAGAGCCCTGGTCACTTGCGCCACTGAGAATTCAATGTGGATAAAGAATAGAGAAAAGGGTGGATGTTTTTTCTTTGAACATTCGCATTTAAAAATTGTATTCAGAATGAAACTTACAGCTATCTCTGTGTCTGGGGGGTTCTTGAAAACGAAGCACTGTCAGAATCATGAAGAGAATACAAGGCCAGAAGAATTCGGCAAGGGAGAGAACCTGGGAAAACATAAAAGACAAAACTCTGAACACATTTCCAGGTACTGCAATAGTCCCTCCACTTGAAGGATGGTGGGCAGCCAGGCCAGGTTACTTTTACAGAAAGTCACTGTTGCCCCTATTTGTGAACTATGTGAGCTATGTCAGAAACACAGATAAATCTCTGTCAGATGTATCGAATAACAACAAATTCACAAGATATAGTGGTCTCATTGACAACAATATGCCAAGAAATCCCACTCTCCTTGACAGCCGTCCAAGACAAACACGGGTTCTTTCATGCCAATGTAAATTACCAAAATTAATATCAGATCACACATTACACATCATATAAATACATAGTAAATATATCTCTGTGCTTATTACAGAATGGCTACAAAGGAGTTATAAGCCTCAAGAGAGTTCAAAGAATTTCAATGAGGCTTGAGGCAGAGTCTGAAAGAGATGTGAAAAGATGAGGACAAGCATAAGGAACAAGGTATGACTGGGGGAGGGGCTCTGTCTGAAACATCATTGCAGTTGCCCCTTAGAGGCAGGCTTTAGGGTCAGAGTTGATCCACAGGAGTGCAAGTTACAGGACATTGGAGGCTGTAGAGATGAGAGGCAAGATAGGGTCCAAAGAGATGAGCCAGTGGACAGATAGACAGCAACAACGTGAACAATAGGGACTGAGACCATGCTGAAGACCCTAGGACAGTTGAGACTTCTCTGCCGATTGGTCCCTTGACACGCACACCAAGTAGTTGGGTGTGATGGATTGGTAGAGCTGTCACCACTTATGTGTCCTCTTCTTTCCAGGGTCTAGCTGGTGTATCCAGAAAATTCTCAGGCCTGGTTTTCCTGAAACAGCTTTATTGTGTTCTGTGTATATTCTTACAAGCCTGATTTACTTTGATAAATTTATAGTGTAGTACATTTCTGTGTTTAGCAGTTATTTATCAGACTGTGCCCTGTAGGTGGCAATGGAAAGGTGTTCTCTATGCCTCTGGCAAGGTGCAGAGTCATCAGCCCACCTCTGCATTGCACTCTGAGTCTCTCAGGGCAGGGCACCTCTGAAGAAGCCACTTTCACATAACACAAAATAACTGAGGAACTGACACAGCCTGATGGAAAAACCTTTTCCCAGGATCTGTTGTGGCACAGCCTGAGAGAAGCCCTAGCTCACTTGCCTTGGGAGCCAAATCCATAATGTCACCTGTTCATCTTTCTCACCTGTCCTGGATTCTGTTCCTTTCCATTTCCAAGATTCTTTTTCAATTTCAGAATTGTTATTAAGGAAGTAAAAGAAGTAAATAACTTCACCCCCATTTCCTATGCTCCAACAAATCAACTCCTTTTCATTTTTCTCATCTCTTCAGCATTCCTGTAGGAGATAGTGCCACATTCCCTGGTCCCATCTGAGAATGCCACTTTCCCTTTGTTGCTGCACAACACTCAATCAAGTGAATACACACAGGCTACAAAAGTATTGCTTCTAAAGATCAATGCTTTGTGTGTTAAAATATCTCATTCTTTAAATTCCTTTGGGGAAATGGAATAAACTCCTCAACCTAAGGTAGTCAAATCTTTTGACAAGAAGTTTCCCAGAGAATTTCAGTAATGTGGAGAGCCTGAACTATCTTTTCAGTACCAGGACTTGAACCCAAGGTCTTGTGCATTCTAAGCAAATGTGTTGCCCCTGAGTTACACACAGCCCTAACCTTAAATTCTCAGAATTGAAAGAAGTGCACAGACAATGGGATTAGGAAGTGATGTGAGAACGAGATACAATCTTTTTTCCTTTTTTAAAAATTTTAATTAGAAACAAGCTTCTTTTACATGTCAATCCCAGTTCCTTCTCCCTCCCCTCCTCCCCTGCCCCCACTGACCGCCTATCCCATACCCTTTCTGCCCCCTAGGGAGGGTGAGGCCTTCAATGGGGATCTTCAAAGTCTGTTGTATCATTTGAAGCAGGGCCTAGACCCTCCCCGTGTGTCTAGGCTGAGAGATTATCCCTCTATGTGGAATGGGCTCCCAAAATCCATCTGTATAGTAGGGGTAAATACTGATCCACTACCAGAGACCCCATAGATTGTCTAGGCCTCCAAACTGACATCCTCATTCAGGGGTCTGGATCAGTCCTATGCTGGTTTCCCAGCTATCAGTCTGGGGTCCATGAGCTCTCCCTTGTTCAGTTCACTATCTCCATGGGTCTCTCCAGCGTGGTCTTGACCCCTTTTCTCTTCATTCCTTCCTCTCTGCAACTGGATTCCAGAGTTCAGCTCAGTGTTTAGCTGTGGGTGTCTGCTTCTGCTTCCATCAGCTACAGGATGAAGGCTCCAGGATAGCATATCAGGTAGTCATCACTCTCATTATAGGGGAAGAGCTTTTAAGGTAGCCTCTCCACTATTGCTAGAGATATAATCTTTAAGCCAATGTTACTGTGAAAAAACTTTACTGATTTCAGTCCATCTCACCTTTCTAATACACAACATGTATGCAGTGGACAAATTCACACCAAAAGCTGCCTGAAAATCAGCAAATCGGAGTCCTCAGTCACACAATGAAGACAGTGTCAAACTGCCTCAGATTCTAACTTCTGATACTTTGAACTAAAGTGAACTCTTTGGCGCCTTTATTCTCCAGCCTGCCATTACCATCTCCCTCCCATTGTGTGCTTGTCAGTGGACATGCAGAGAGCAAATGTCAGTGTGACCAGGTGAGTGTGCTCCCTGAGATCAGCCAGGAAAATGCAGGTGGAATAGCATTTGAGTCCCTGGTGTAATTACAGAAACAAAATCACCCTTTGAAATAGATTCCAAGGAAGTGTTTCTTAAGCCAGGAAACAGGACAAAAAGCTTCTGCCAGTCTGAGGTAACTCAATAACTCGTGTTCATAAGAAAGGGGCTGCAGAGGCTAGCCTCAGGCTGACGCCCTTACAACTACCAGAGCCCTGGCAGAATCCTACCTGATTGCTAACATGATCAAAGCAGAAAAGATGAATATATGAAAAAGTCACCATGAAGTCATTAATATGTACTAGTTATTAATAGTTCACACTAATAGATACCAGTTCTTGCTGATGCTTGTAATTAAAAATGACAACCAAAAGAACACTTAAGAGGCTGCAACTTGTTGCATCATTCTGGTAGTCACATGTAGCAATAGAACAATTTACTGCATGTTGGGGTAGGGATGTTTGGGTAGGATTCTATACTTATGGATGGATATAAACATGCAACATAGAAATGTACCTCATTAAATATGCAATGAAGAAAAAGCATTTTTCATTATTTTAATGGCATATGGTAGCTAGCTTGTTTTTTGTTTATGTCATTTTTCTTTTGTTTTTGGTTTTTTGAGACAGGGTTTCTCTGTGTAGCCTTGGCTGTCCTAGAACTTGCTCTATAGACCAAGCTGGCTTACATAGATCCACCTGCCTCTGCCTCCCAAATGCTGGGATTAAAGGTGTGTGCCACCAACACCCAGTGTGTGTAGCTTTTTAAGACAAAGTTATAAAGAAAAAAGTAGCTTATACATTCAAGATCAATAGACAAAGAGAACAAGTTGATATTATAAATAAATAAATAAATAAATAAATAAATACATGCATGGGCATGAAATTTCAAAAGTCAGCTGGAATGCAATCACTGTTCCAAAACATACATAGCCTTAGGTTTCTTAATTCACTTAAATATACATGTATATGCATATGCATATGTATAGTATGTAATTATAACTAATACTTCAAGACAATTTTTCTTACAGCACTTTGAGGTCTGCCTTTCTCAAAGACAGTTAATACTCTAATGTCAGGTTATTTATCCATTCACCTGGTGTAAGTGTTACAGCTCTGAGGAGAAAGGTATCCTGGCAGTCAGGAGCCAAGGAATACCACAAAATCACACCTCACAACAAACCTCACACAAGAGATTTTCGGGAGAGAAAAACCCTGGAGGGTGGGAATTGGTAGGATTTCAAGTCCTGAGCTTGGGGCAAGCTCAGGAATTGGTGGGATTTCAAGTCCTGAGCTTGGGCTCTTTATTCTGTAGGTCAGGAACTGGATCCAGCCATTAGGACAGTTAGGGTGTTCTGTGGGTGGAAGCCGGCAGTTGGAGCTCCTCAGGGGAGGAGCCTGACCACTTGTGTGCCTTGACGGACTTACACCTACTCAAAGAAAAGTGCCTGACTCTGCTTGGCTACCATGAGCTTTCTTTACTCTCTGTCTGACTTGTGAGAGAACATGACTAAATGCAATCCCTGAGCCAAGATGAACTTGGATTTTATTCTGGATTTGAGTCTGGATAGATAAAACTGTAATTCTCTCATTGAGAGTGAAGCCCAACCACTACACCCCTACAGTACAGATTTTGTTGTTTCCTGGTAGTGTCTGGGATCACACTCAGGGCCTTTTGCCTGCTAGACGAGCACTTCAACCCTGAACTGTGGCTCTAGGCTAAGCTTTTAACTTCTGTCATAATTTTATCAAATTGATATGCAAAAATAGTTCCTTATTAGTATCAAAGTGTTTTTAAGCATATAACAATTCCTTATCTGCTAGTTCTCTGTTCTTCCAGGTGCCTGTTTCTCTATTAAATCATTCTTTTTTAACTACTACTAATTAAAGAATTAAATCCTCTCTTAGCTGATATTTTCTCTCTATTTCATTTGCCATTTTTTTATTTGTTTATTTTACATACCAGGCACAGTTTCCCCTCCCTCCTCTCCATCCAATCCCTCCCCCCAACACCCTTCTGTTCCCACCCCCCAATCCACTTCTCCATTTCTGTTCAGAAAAGGGCAGGTCTCCCATGGACATCAGCAAAACATGGCATATCAAGTTGCAGTAAGACTAAGCACTTCGACAATGGTTCGACTGGGGCAATGTATAAAGACACTGGCAGTGGGTCCAAGACCTAACTCTAATGCACAAACTGACTTAGTGGAGCCCATTCTATATGGAGAGATACCTTGCCCAACCTAGACACAGGGGTGTGGGGGTGGAGAGGTGCCTTGGTCCTGCTTCAAAGAGATGATGGGACAGACTTAGTAAACTTCCTAGGGGAGGCCTTACCTTCTCTGTAGAGCAGATGGGAAGAGAGGGGGTGAGGGGAACAGGAGGAGAGGAGGCAGGGGAAACTGGGATTGGAATGTAAAAAAATAAATTAATAAAAAGTGTATAAAACATAAAAAAGATTTAAAAATTATCCTCATTACCTTCATCATCTGTAAAGCACAAAATTTTATATAGTCACTAGCCATTTTTTTTCATTTATTCAGCATGTATTATACATACACCCCATGCAAGGTGCAGAGAATAAGCATCAGTGAGCATGAGCAGGAAACAGACAGGACTATGCTCCTCGGATAGGGTAAGGCCTCCCCTAGGAAGTCTACTAAGTCAGTTCTGTCATCTCATTGAGGCAGTTCCGAGGCACCTCTCCACTCCCCACACCCCTGTGTCTAGGCTGAACAAGGTATCTCTCCATATAGAATGGGCTCCACTAAGTCAGTTTGTGCATTAGAGTTAGGTCTTGGACCCACTGCCAGTGGCTTTATTCATGGAAGGTAGAGAGGAGTGGGAGGAGCCAGAGGAGAGGAAGGAGGGGGGACTGGGATTGGAATATAAAAAATAAATTAATAAAAAAAAATTTAAAGACTAAGTACCTCCCCATGTATTAAGGTTGGAAATCAACCCTCTGTCAGATGTGGAATTGGTAAAGATTTTTCCCATTGTGTGGGCTGCTGGGTTTTGTTTTGTTTTGTTTTGTTGTTTGTTTGTTTGTGATTTTGAGATAGGATCTCTTCTAGCCTAGCATTGTCTGAAACTGTGTATATGAGACTAGGGTTGAAAAGTTGACTTTCTGCCTCTACCCAAGCATGCCCATCTTACTTGCTTTTTTGTTATTTAAATCTTTTGTGTAGACAACTTATTGATTTAAAAAATTAGTATCTTTATTCTCTTTCCTAGATGAAAAGAAAGCATGATTTAAGGACTTTTGCTAAATAAATTGTGTCAGCCATAACTACAAATATTATCAATATAGTCTTAAACCAGTGACAAATTTCAAGTTGCAAATGAAAATGACTGCAACTATTATAACTCTATATCCCATGGAGAAGTTCCTTCAAGAATCTTAAAATTCAAACCAAATTAAACCTAAATGAATTCTACTTCAGGGTTTGTTGTTGTTGTTGTTGTTTACAAGTTGGTTAAATGCCCTTTGGAAGAATGCAAGTAGGAAGGATTTTCTATGGTTCTGAGTCTAAAATTACCCCAGGAAGAAATGTCTTGGGAGACACTGCATTCCGCTGAGTCACTATCCATGTGCACCTGTGAATCGGCTCCTTTCATGAGGCTGTTTCTCTGCGGGGGTCCACGTCGCCTTTCCTCATCACATTTTCATGCTTTTCTACTCATGTGTCTTTATCCTAGAATCTCAAGTGGCACTTTTAATCAATTCCTGTTAATGCGGATGCCTCCTGTCATATGTAGGACGGCTCTCTCCCTCCCAGACTTCAGGCTCTCCCTTCTTAACACCGTCATCTGGCCTAAGTGAAAAAGACATCGGTGTCCAGTAGCACCAGGAGTGGGTACTGCCACAGGCTCTGCTCTCAAGAAAAACTATCAGTCATCCCTTGAACCTATTAATGCTTGAAAAAGCATGGGTCACCTTTCCAATCAACCACAAAGCACACTGCTCTTTAAACAGAGTCCCAGGAGGCTGTTCCCACCAAGAGAAAGCATAGACTCCACTTAACACCTGACTTTCATGGTCCTTCTCTGTGACCTTCATGGGTAAGGGAATCCCCTATTGCTGTCACATTCCACCCCAAGCACAGAGATTTTCCTTTTACCTCAGTGCAGCTCAGATAGGAAAGAATCTGGGAGCCCCTCCCAGTCTGAACATGCATAGAAGATCTGCATAGGAAATACAGTGAAGGTTTCTTCCTCCAGACAAAATAAAGAGGGGTATGGGAAGGAAAATTAGAGGGAACAGGGTGGGAGGCTTGTCTTTGTCTCAAAGGAAAAACACATAAAAACCTACAAAATGATCAGTTCTAACCATCCAGTCCACATTCTCCAAAGCCATCATGATGGATCTTCATTGTCTTCCCAGCACCCACACTGATGAAGAGAAACACACCAAAGGACTCTCCTTATCCCTTCCCTCTGGCAGAGCACTTGAGTAAAGTGCTCTAATTTAATGAAACAATGAGCATGGGCAGCAAGGATGTGCTGTCACAGAAGCCTCCAGAGCTGCCCAATAGAAGATGAAAGGATGGGCTGGGCCAAGAATTCAGTAGGAGAGCTCTTGGTAGGCACAAGGCCCTAGGTTTGATCCCCAGCAGCACACACACAACAAAAGGAATGTACAGGTGAACTGAATCCAACGTTTGACCGAAATTTCCTCAACTGAGTGAACATAGTATAAAGTATTTAACAAAAATTCACAGGAGAACATGGAACTAAATTAATGTAGTGAATATTGTCTTTCATCTCAGATGAGTTTCCTGTTCAAGTCCACCATCATCTCCACCACTCCTCCTGTTACAAAAAGCAGGAGATACAGGATGTGATCAGGGGCCAAGATAAAAGAAAACCAAACCAAAAAAAATACTTAGGAAATAAAACCATTGAAAAGAGTAGAGAACAAACACAGAACCTTAGCTAGGCTGCCAAAGTGTGAGTCCCATTTCTCAAAGGACACAATGCAGAGACAGGTAAGCCAAACACAATCTAGAGAGCCAGGGAGCATGAAAGGAGAAGAAATAAATAGAAGAATGTGTAAGCACTTCAAAAAGAAGAATGACATCATAAAAACAAGAGCTCAAAAAGATGACAGATGAACAAACTAAAAGCTCACTGAGGTAAAGAAAAGGAACAGAAGAAATTGTTGTGCACAACTGCCTTAGAAACCACAAAACAAGAAAAAAGAGACACTAGTTACACATGAATTCTTGAACACAGAGAGTTAGAGGTAATAATAGTGCTCTTTTAAAGTATTTTAAAGGCAAAAATATTAAAACAGAGAAAAGCAAGGACTATGCAAATAAGAAATTAGCATCCCTGAGGGAAAGAATTCAAAATATAAAAGCCTAAAAGGCTCAAAGCTATGGAAGAGTTCATCTAAAGATTAAAAGCATAATTTTGTACAGTATTTCAGAAAATTAACCATCCTTAAACTGTAGATAGTGAACTTCAGGCTATGGATCAAAGATAAGGAAAGAAGTAAAAGAAGAAAACAGCAAGTTTTAGATGATAAAAAGGCAGTTTGAAAGGTTGGGCACAAGCTAACCTTGTACATGTTCTCAAAACATTCCGTGTAACTGCCAGTGTATCAATACCCACACTGTTCTTTGGAAAGATTGTTTGTTTGTGGGAGTATACTCCCACAAAAAGGTGTGCATGTGGAGGTCAGAGGATAAACTTACAGGCATGTTTTTTCCTTCTACCATGTGGTCTAGGGCTCAAACTCAGATTATTGGGAATGATAACAAGTGCCTTTACTCACTGGGCAATCTCACTGACCCAGTATCTGCAATGCTCAGAGAGAAAGTAAGTATGATTTTAAAAAATGATATATATTAATATGTATAATACCTAGCTAAAATTGTTCTGGAAAACACACACACACACACACACACACACACACACACACACACACACACACACACACACACGGAAAAGAGAAATTAAAGGAATGGACAGGGAGGGGGAAACTTGTCTTTTTTTGTGATCCTCAAAATGATGGGGGGTGTTCTCAGTGATTACAGAACATAGATAATATAGAGGCCATGAACAATGAAGGGGTAAAAACTTGACAATGAAATCCAGCCAACATGAAAATGACTCAGAACTTAAAATCCAGTAATATTATTTCTGTTTCCAGTGCAGCTGGTTGGGGGAGAGCTGTGCATTGCTGGTGAAGTACTAGTTCCAAAGAGATGCAAAGTTCCCTCTCAATAGGAAAAACAGAATACATGATATTTTTTAAATTATGTCTGTAGACTTTTCCAAGAAGATGAAAACTTTAAATATGCAGATAATAGAAATGCAATACTATAAAGAATATAGACATCCACTTCTGTCACACCACACACATGCATGTGCACATACAAACACATAGACACACATACCACATACACATATGTACACATATACACACCACATACACAAATACACCATACACGTGGTCCTGGTTGGAATGAATTTTATCAACTTGACACAAGCTACAGCCATTCGTGATGAGGAACTGGAGATAAAGCTTCTATAACACTGGCCTATAATAGGCAAGTCTGTCAAACATTTTCTTGATTAATGGTTGATGGGAAAGAGTTCATCCCACTGTGGGCAGTTCCATGCTTGGCATATGGACCTAGGTTATACAAAGGAAGAAGGCTGGGAAAGCCATAAGGAGCAAGCAGTAAGCCCCACTCCTCCATGGCTTCTGCTTCAGTTCCCACCCACAAGTTCCTGCCTTGGTTTACTTCCCTGACTTCCCTCAGTGATGTTCCCTGGAAGTGCAAAATGAAATAAACCCTTTCCCCTGAAGTTACCTTTGGTCATGGTATTTTTATCAGGGCAATGGAAACCCTAACTAAGAAACATGTATGAACATACATTCACACACACACACACACACACACACACACACACACACACACACACCACATATTCACTCCCCAACACACACAAACACACATACATGCACCCACATTCACAGCCCCCCCCCACACACACACATATACACACATGCACATGTGCACACCCACACAGACCCAAACACAAAGATCTCAAGAACAGTTCAAGGAACACACTCATCAATAGGGTTACTAGAATCACCAACAACTCAGCTCACTGCCAACATGCAGTCATGTCTCTTCAGACTGCTACAAGAAACTTGGTCAATTTAGAATAGTGTCACAAAGAAATTGTATCTCAAGAACATGAAAAGAGAATTGTAAGATAAACAGAAACCAGGTTTCCATTGCCCAATACACTAAGGCAGTTTTAAAATCATGTGTTTGATTCCAAACAATGGTAGGATGAAACTAATTGAAAGACAATGACTTCAGGCTTTACTTTCAAGAGATTGGCAGGTACTATTTAGGGTGTGTAAAGTTAGAGGCAAGACGGTCAACCATGAGGAGATGAAACACACATAGCAGGTAAATAGTAAATGAATTAGTTAACACCACACAAATGAGACAAGACACTAAGAGGGACACTACAAAAGAGAACTTCAACATGAAAAACTTCAGCAACATATAGTAAGGACTAAAAATACTTGAGTGTACCTCATAGTCTATCTGGCAAAAATAGGGCATGAAATTTCCAAATTCACCTTCATAGATGATTCCAGTAACATGTCTTGCAATAATTACATATACCACCAGCAAGAGTCAATAAGAAAACACATTTTAAAATGATATTTAATCATACACCAAAAGTATAGAACAGCTAAGGAGAAAATGTAGAAAACTAAAATATGTCATTTTATGGTATTTAGTTTTATTAAAAGGTGCCAGAGTATTTAAATAAGAAACAGATGAGCATTGCTAATGCATAGAAGTGTTATTGTCATGAAGATACCATTTCTGCCCTGAACTCTAGGTTCACTGTAAACCTGTAGCGCCACACAATAGAACAGCCAGCGTCTTGAACTGACCCCAACAAGTATGTTGGCATACTTAGTGAGCTGTTTCTCAGATATTCAGATATATTTAGTAGAATAAATACCAAAAGTAGCCAAGATCATTTACATCAATAGGTCAGAAGAACTCGTCTTCACACATATCAAAGCCTTGTATACAGTAAGAGTAATTAAAACAATGTACTGGCCATTTAACAACAGGTGAACTGCCCTGCAAAGGGAATACATAACCCAGGAACAAAGCCATACTGATCTGACATATGAGAGAGGGAGGGAGAGAGAGAGAGAGAGAGAGAGAGAGAGAGAGAGAGAGAGAGAGAGAGAGAGAGGAGAACTTGCTATTCAACAACTGTGCCATATGATTTGTTTTCCTGAGAGCTAGGTTGGGGTGGAGGAGGCCCCTGCCTGCCATGTAGGATATAGAATTAAATGGGGGAAAAATGAAAAAGAAGAAAAAGAACATGCGGAAGGAAATGAAGGGTATTATATTGATGTCTTAAGACACAAATTCCATAAACTATAAAAACAATTAAGCTTATTACAATGCTATTTGTTCTTTTTATTTCTTTAATAAAATTTATTGTGTCTAGGAACTGAAGAAATAGATTGTTTTGTTTTGTTTGGATTTTTTGTTTTTGTTTTTATTTATTTATTTTACATCCTGGCTGCAGTTTCCCCTCCCTCTTCTCATCCCAAACTCTTTCCCCTAGCCCCTCACCCCTCACCCCTGCCATCTGTGTTCTTTAGAAAATCTACTAAAAATAAATAATCTCTTTCTCGTTAGAGAACATGCATCATGTCAGGCGCCATGATAGGAACTGGGAAGCATTGAACAGCATGGATGAAGCCCTGCTTCCCAGAGGAAGAAACAAGTGGACAGATGCAATATCTCTAATTCAAAAACTTGAAAAACTTCAAAATGCCCCTAAATCCAGAAAATTCAAAACAAAGGCATGATGTCATCAGTGAAAAGGGCACTTCATGAAACTTTGTTTCATGTATAAAATTATTATATTATAGCATAAAATTCCCTTCAGGCTATGTGTTTAAAAAAAAAAGTCCATAAAGGAGGAATAAATTTTATGTTTAGATGGGATAAGTTCTTTCCCCAAGGATCTCATTATAGATACATGAAAATCTTCCAAAACCTGAAAAATATCAGAATTCTGAAGCATTTCTGGGTCCCCAGGTATTTTGGACATGACATTACACCTGCACCTGTGAAATGAAAGGAACCTGATCAGGTTCTTCAGGGCATTTTGAGATGAAGAGCAAGCCTGTCTTTGGCTTCCTCCCATGATGCTGGGTATTTCCAATCAGAACATGAGACTCAAGGTGACCAATAGGACGGGCTTCACTGTGCTGGCTAACACCTTGGAAACCATGACATAATTATTTTACCGGATGTCCTTGAACTGACCCATTATGGAACCTAGACAAAGCTTATGCCTGCAGAGTAAACAAGTCAACTTCTACCTCACTTGCACAAACAACCCTCCAGACAGAAACTAAAGCCATTTTAAACCCTCCCAGTCTGTGGTTTCGGTTATAGTGGAAAACACAAAGGATAAAATGCTTTGGTGATAAAAAAAATAATAAAATTGCCAATGAATTAAGATAGAAAAAGGCCCCTTGCCGGGAGAAGCTTATCCCAAGAGCTCACTGGCTGGAGGGAGGGGAAACATCCTAAGTTTAGAATATCAAGGAAGCCGAAGCAAAGCACATAATTAGTTTGTTACCCTGGACTTTGGAAACACAGACTTTTGTGGTACACATGTAGGTCTATTGTGTCTGTTTAGGGCAGTTTAGAACCTCCCAATGCCAACCTCTCAGAAGTGGGGACTTTTCCAGAAATGTTCTACAGCCTTTGTTGCTGCTGTTTCAGAAAAACCAATCCAGCACTCACACAGTACAAACAAGCTTTGAGAAAGTCGGTACCAAATACCACCTTCAATTGCAGGTACTGTTACTGCCCAGAAAGGAGCTAGGCCATCCCAAGAGCTCATAGCTCCCACTCAAGCCCAAAACCACTTCCTCACAGAAAATGCTCGAAAACCTTGATGACAGCTGAACACTGAGAAAAAATGTTGACAAATGCAAGTCTTTCTCCTTCCTGCATTCTACTGAAAAATAATCATCTCTCTTTTGACATTCATTCATTCATTAAACATGGACTTAGCATTAGACTCTGTCCAATGCTGAACTATAAGAGGCATTAAAGAAGTGAATGAAAAACAAATTCTTCCATCACATCTCAAAAGCGGCAGAAAAATGCATTAATGTGTATCCTGGGTAGAGGCTCACTGGTGAGAATGTTCTGGAGAGGAAACCACCCGCCTCCAGATCATAACTGTGTTTACTCTGTCAAGGGCTCACACTCATTATGAAACAAGAGAATAAGTTCTAGAATATTCTCAAAAGTATTTGAATATTGTTCTAGTTGCAAAAAATAGAAACCAAGTACAGGTCATTAGCAAATCAATAGGATATAGCATTTTGAGTGAAGTATTTTTAACCCTCCATTACTGTGGCCAGAGTTGGGGTGTGAGCTACTAGGTGTAGGAGGTCACACCTTTTCTGCCATAACCAATTCCAGTGAGCAGATGAGAGGCCCATAGATAGGGAAGAAGATGTCATAGGACATACAAAGTAAATCTGAATAACAAAGCTAAAGAACAGACAACAAAGCAGAGAAATACATATATGTAATTGCCTGAAATATATACATCTAATACATACATGTAATTGACTGAGAAGGAAGTTGGTAGACCTTTCATGTAAATGGAAGTAGATCTGGAGCAAACTTCAAGCTTGTACAAACACCCTCAAAATGAGCCCTGATGGTCCCCTGGAGAAGGGGACAGGGTCACGATCCCCTGAGCAAATTGAGAGCACGGGAAGAGGCGGGAGGGAGCTACGAGAATGAGAAGGGAAGAAGAGGAAGGATGCAGAGGTCATGAGGGAGCAGAAAGGTTGAGTCAGGGGAAGAATAGAAGAAAGGATATGTAATAGATAGGGTTTTAGTTGGGGGGTGGTAGGGGAGGACAAGAAGGAGAAGGGAACTGGGATTGTCATGCAAAATAATCTTGTTTCTAATTCAAATAAAAAAATGATTTAAAAAAGCCCTCAAAATGGAAAACTAAATAAACCATATTATACCACTGTAGATGGACTTAATCACAAGTACAAACCACACAGGTCATCAAGAATTCAACACTGGATGGGTCAATCCACATCATGTGACCTGTCATTCCTACTGGGTCAGCAGACAGTGCAAATTAGAACAGAAAATTAATCCAAGTTCCTTTCCAGTTTGACTGTGTTTCTATTAAGTAAAGTTACTGAAAGCATGCCTAACATGCCTAGATAGGTAGTATTTGACACAATATATATATCAAAGGGATAGAGAGATGGCTCAGTGGCTAAGAGCACTTGCTGCTCTTATAAAGAGCCTGAGTTTAGTTCCCAGCACCCTTGTCTGGTGGCTCACAATCTCCTGAAACTCCAGTTCCAGGAATTTGATGCCCTCTTCTGGTTTCTGGGGGCACTACACTCACATGCACACACAACCCACACACACACACTATACATACATACATGAAATTAAAATAGTAAATCTTAAAAAACACATGACATACATGACATACATATATTTTATATGTGTGTAAAATATGTATATTATATATGCACATATTTGTGCATGCATATACATATACATACATGTGTGTATATATACATATATATATGTGTGTATGTGAGGATCATGCTAGGATATCAAGATGCCCTTGGAAACAAGAATGCCTCCTCACAATAGATCTCATAAGATGGGTGACTCAGCTCCACCTCTGATGGTACATGCCAGTGGATACATAGTTCAAGGCTATGGTAGAGATACATGCAAGGCTGTGCTGTGGTAACACTACTAGTAGCTCCTGGCAGCTCATCATGTGGAGACCACCAACTCCAACCCTGGAGTATACAAGAAAGAGTCTTAGGGCTCTGGTTGCTTAGGGTCATTCTGTCCTATTTAACTCACTTTAGTTGTTAAATAAACTCCATAAGATTGCATTCAGTGCTGTTAACCAGAAGAGTCAGGAAGGGCCTGCCTGAGCTCTGCTTCAGATGCATTCAGGTCTCTCAATGCAGGTCTTGCTAATGTTAGACCCTCGGAAAGCTGAGGCTTCCAGAATCTTAGCCCAGGACCGCGGCCACCCCAAACACAGAATGGAGGCGAAAGCTTGATGCAAATTGCATGAGGCTTTATTGTAGTTTAACGAGCTAACCCCGTGTTAGCTTGGGTCTTTGATCCACCCACCATGGTGGATGGCTAGCAAAGAGGTCTCCTAGGGGCTCCCAAAAGATCTTATAGGGCAGCGTAAGGGGAGTGTCTAGGGGTACGCACAGGCTCACGATTGGTGTGCCTCCAGGCTTGGAGGGCTTGCCCTGTGTTGATTGGTCAACTGGTTGTTATGGCCCATAGGCCCTCCCAGGGTGGTTGCTATGCTCTCTACCTCATTGCTGTGTGCTTGTCCGTAAAACACACCCAGGGTCGTAAAGCATAGCGCCACCAACTAACTTCCAATTGGTTCCTTGTCACGAGACAGGCATCTGACTTTCTAGTGTCTGTGACAAGGTCATAGAAGCATGTGTTCGGCCATTATGTCTGCCAAAAGGGAAGCTGGTTCCTTCACTACTTCCCCTGGTCTGTGCCAACAATGGGCATGTCTCCTCCCTGGCCTCAGCTTCCTGATCTGTGAAAAGGGAAGAAGACCTGTGAGGGTATCCAGGGCTAAAGGTCACAATCAGCTTGGAGAGAGAAGACATGTGGATGCCATTTGGGTCTGGGTAGCGTGACAAAAATAAAAGTGGGTAACAGCTGCCAGATCTGAGAGAAATGCTTACATCCAAAGGGAGCACTGGTCACTAACTGGCTTCTTCCTCAGGCCCTTTGCAGCAGCTCCTTTGAGCCACCCTCAGCCACAACTCCCTAACTCAATGACTCTGCTCAGTTTCTTCTGGCCCTTACCTCTCGTCCCTAAGGAGTGCTACTCTCCTGACAGATGAGTACAGCTAACACAAGTACACCCAAAGATCCAGACCCTAATCTAAAAGACAACACATGCTAATGAGGCATTCAAACCAGACAGTCTTTCTACACGCCCTGGGACAGGCCTCAGTGGACAGTGCCATAGCCAGACCCACACAAAAATCTCCAGGCCTACCTGGGAATGGAGCATGCATTTATGATCCTAGCATTAGGAGAGTTGGGAATGGAAAATCATGAATTCAAGCCCAGCTGGGCTACAGAATGAGACCTCTTCTCAATGCAACAACAACAACAACAACAAAAATGGGCCTGTCTATACCAAAGTCCACAGTTACTGCAAGGAAAGACCATGCATTCAAGGGGCCTTTGTTCTGTTCTACAGAAGCCACCATCCTACATAAAAGAGACCCAGCCTCTTGATGATGTTAGCATCTTCTCCCCAAAGCGGTGGAAACTTCAACAAGAGTATCATAGAGAAGAGGGGTGTCTGTTTGTTTTTATGTATTTTCCCCCTGGCAAACAGTCAAATAGGGAAGTAATGAATCCAAATGCCTACTATTTGAAAAGCAGCTATTTTCCATTCCTTTGGAAGGCTTAAGCTTCTTACCCTCAGGCCATGGGACAGGACCAAAGGGCACCTATAGGAGACTCAAAGTGCCTGAGACCCTTTCTTCCTGCAGGCATTGCCCTCACTGCCCTTCAAAGTTTTTCATTTGTTTTGGTTGCTCCCCATCACCCCACACACACACCAGTAGTTTGTACATTTACTTGTGCTTTGAAAAAAACAGGGGATGGGAGGAAAATAAAGCCAAATCAAAGGATTAGAAGCAAATTAAGGTCAATCAGATTTGAAAGGGCCCTGTGATCCCTTGATTATGAATAGAAGAAAAGCAAACAAGCTCAGTACATGCCAGCTCCAAGCTCTAATACCACAAAACATGTTTGCTTCTCTGTAATTGGATTTCTGCCGAGATATACACAGATGACCTGTAGTAACCTCCCAGTGACCCAACAGCTTCTTCCCCAGGGTCTGGAACAGGTGTATCATAGCAGCCTCAAGCCACACAAGAACCCCACAAGCACTTTTTAATGGCCCTTTTATCTATCACAAGGGCACCAGATCATTCCCCAGATGTGTAAAGAGAATTCAATCAGAGCTTCAAACTATCACAAAGCATCTGGATTTGGATGTAGCTGGCTAAGATGCTGTCCATGGGGCTTAATTATAGAAAATGAACAACTTCTCCATGACTGCTGGGAACCGTGAGAATAACACACCAGCAAATGCACTGCTCTGGAGGCCCCTTATCTCTCACCCTTTTTTATTCAACAATGTCTGCAGCTGGAGCCCTTCTATGTAGCAGGCCACTGGGAGGCCAAGCAGAAAGATCTGAGGGCTGTCAGCAGGAGGCCATTTAGTACCCTTCAGGTACTTCTAACTGACTGACTGACTGACTGACTGACTGACTGACTGACTGACTGACTGACTGGGTTGCAAAAATGTCTTGAACCTGGAGAACTTCTGAGCTCATTTGTGGATTCTAGTAACTACAAGTATGTCCCAGAGCTTGGGACTGGCCCATGACACAATTGCTATTGTAGCCTAAGCAAAAATCATTTAATCAACATCTACACCAAATCCTAGGCAGTACTGGACAAAAACCATCAGAGGGATCTAAGCAGGGTCAGACCACTAGTCATGTACCAAAGTCACTTGGCTCAGGCTTTTCTGTGGGAGGATTCTGAGAGTTGAAGAAAGCTAACTGATACCTGGGACTTTTGATAAGAGGTTGAGAACAGCCATTGGGTCCTCAGGGCTTAAAATGCACAGGAAATTCTGCAGAGTTTGCCCACTCTGTCCATTCAAAGACAACACAGGTATTCTGCTAGAAGCCAGACAACTAAGTAATGGTTATTCACCTTTAAGTTTATTCACTGTCAGCCAGAAGTTAGCAAGAATCAGAGACATGGCACTTCTCTGTCACTGTAGGCCCACTGGGAAACCTGAAAACCTAGGAGAGGAAGGGCGTTGTCACTCACTCATGATGACTGGAAATTTAAGCAGATTCTTAAGGAAGCAATGTTCTCTGTTTTTGTTTGAATTTTGAGACAGACTCTCCTCAAGCAACACAGGCTGGCCTTGCACTCACTATGCCACTGCTATGCCACAGTTCCTGGACAGAAGTTGAGGTCTAAGAAGCAAAAATCTTTCCTTTGACCCAAATGAGTTAAGTAGAGCATTTCTCAGTGTGGAATGGTGGTACCTGAGGACTAAAGTTGTGCTATTTAAACATTCTAAGACATTCAAGGTATGGCTTTATCTCTCGAGACAGCAATTGTACTAACAAAGGTGGAGCCCCTTTGTCAGATAGGCTATCACTGGGGCTATACTAGTTTCCTGCTGCTCGATGCTCCTAGGGTGAAGTCCTTAAGCCTCAGCACTTCATAGTCTGATTTTACTTGGTAATAGAACCATTGAACACACAATTCGTTAAAACATGTTCACACTGGAATAGCCCGAGCTCAGATCCCACGTGGCATGCACTTTCCTAGTGAGAGAAAACTTTGAACACCAAGATACACAGAGATGATGATGAAGAGCCATGGCAAAGGCCATATATACACCACTCCTCAGAGAGGCTAGCCTGCTGGTCCCTCAACCTTAGCTTTCCAGCCTCCAACAGTGAAGCAACACATTTCTCTTTTCACCACTTTGTATATAGTATTGTGATATAGCGGCCTAAGCAGACTTCTAAATACCACATGGTCAAGCACAGATTTAGCCTAACTGCCCTGCAGTATGACAACAGGCTCACTACTGGAAAATCTCTCTTGATGAGAAATATCTTATCAAGTGTCAGGGCACAGCAAGACTCCTAATCCAAACAATATTGGTTTCAGAGCTAAGGTCCCTGCAGTGACCCTTAAATGCTGTTATTCATTTAAGCCACTTACAGGTCAGTTCACTTGAAGCATACCCAATGTCTGCTAATATGATGTTTGAACTCTTGAGGTTCTTTCCAATAAAAAGGCATTCTGAGGTTTTAAGAGCTGTCAGGAGTGGGCTTTTGGGTCAAAAAATTTTTTTTCCAACCTAAGAATTCAGACACTTGACCAATGACTTCCTGGTTTCTGCTAACAGAACTTTAAGTCAAATATATTTGGCAGGAAGCCATTGAATTATAACTTCTAACTCCACAAAAATAGTAACAAGAACAGTGGCAGCCTCTGAGACAATGTCAAAAAGAAAGACAATCTGATCCACTTCTGGCTTTATATCTATGATTGTTTCCAGTTTCAGAAAAAAGGCAGACATTAAGGCCAGCAAGTTTTGTTTTCAAAAGAAAGTTTTGCTTCAAACCAAGTCAGGTTTGAGCATCAGAACTTAGGAGTAGATGAAAATCTCAAATAAGTGTGAGGTTCTTTTTTTATAAAACAAAAACATAGATACACACACATGAAATGTCAGAGGCTCAAGTCAATGAAACCTGAAAATGTGTTTTTTAAGGATGGTTTAAGGGTTAGACCCTGAAGTAGATGACTGTGAGTTAGAGATACAGGCTGAGGTTCAGCCTGCTTGGGCTGGGCTGATTGGGAGCTCCCTAATGGAAGCTGATTTGAACTTGCCCATGTGTTGAGCATAGAAGCTGCTATACTGGCACTCTGACAACCTCATGGACTTCTTCCAAGCCATGCCTGAGGGAAGAACATGGACAAGACACCATAACTCTTGTCTATACTTAGCAGAAAGCTTCACTGTGGCCTTTTGAACCAACAGCACTGAGAATTATGTGTGAAAAGGGGCTGGAGTCCAGAGTACATATCACTGAGTTCTATACTGAAGAGTGAAGAGTAGGAGAACATTTCTAATATAGTTTTGTCCTTTACTGCCTGTAGTTGAGAATTAACTGTTGGTTTTCAGAACCCCAGCGGTCTGCTACAACAAAGTAGCTTCTGTAATCATATTATAAAAAGAAAAGTTAATTTGACCGACAGTTCTAGAGTTCTGGTCTATATCAGTTGCCCCTATTGTTTCAAGCCTATGGTAACACCATACATCATGGAAGGAATTTGTTGTGGAAAAAAACCACTATAACTATATGCCAGGGAGCAAACAAGGAGAAGAAAAGACCAGGGTTCCATAATCCCCTTCAACACCATGCCGACAATGACCTAATAACCTTCGTTACACTCCAGCATGTAAAGTTGCCATAACTCCACATAGCATCCTCCTACAGACCAAACCTTTTCCTCATGAGACTTTCCAGAACATTCAAGATCCAACATGCTATCCATGTATACAACATGACACTTTAATCCCCCACTACTAGTCAAAGTTTTCAGCAATATTGTCCAAACTCAAACAGCTGTGTTACCTTTCATTACTTGATAAATATTCAGGATCCCCCACAGTAGGGGCAAAAGGGAAGAGGTTAGCAGTCACCACTGAGAACAGGAACCAAGACAAATGAGATTTGACGACAATGATCCCAAGAAAGATCAAGGGTCAGAGTGGACAATGGTGTCATCATCCGTAGGAAACAGGGTGGGCAATGGTGTCATCATCCATAGGAAACAAGGCAGGCCCAGCCACTCTAGACCACAGCTGGCATGCTGACTTACACCTAGAATTCTATCATGAGGGAAGGTAGGGACAGCTCAATGGGCAGCTAGTCATCCTGAATCAGTGAGCTCCAGGTGTGAGATCCTGTATCAAAAACTAAGGTAGGGAGCATTAAAAGACACTGCTGTCAATCTCTGACACACACACACATATGCACAAACACATATGCACACACACACCCCACCTGAACACAAACACATACATACACCACACGAGCAAAATGTGCCTTCATGAACCAAGGACATAGTCAAATAAGTTATGTGCATTTGATGACGAACTATTATTCAATAAAGCCATTGAATAGGAAGACCATACATCAACTTATAAAATGTTAGGCTTCAATGGTTAATGAGAAAAGGGAAGTTTATGAATTAACAATCAAATATGTGTATTATATATGCCAAGAAAACAAGTACATGAATCATCACAATGGAATTTCATGTAGTTTAAAATTTGTTTCCTTGTTCTTATAATAATGATTATGCAATAAATAAAAACTCAAGAGGAATAAAATGAGTGGCATTAACATAAATATAAAATTAGACTTCTCATAAACAATGATCCAAACAGAATCTTAACCATCTATAGGGATGAGTATTATCTATCCTTAATCTTGTTTTAATTTTTCTCTCAACTATCCATAATGAAATGGTCTTTAAAGGAATCATAGGGACTGAATAGATGCCTTGGTCATTAAAAGTGCTTACTGCTCTTCCAGAAAACCCAAAGTCAGTTCCCAGCACCCACAAAGGCTGGCTCACAACTGCCTAAAATGTCAACTCCTGGGGACTGATACCCTCTTCAGACCTACATTCATATGTACATATTCATAGACAGACACACATAATTTAAAAGTTAAGTAGCTAAGAATGGTGGTACACACCTTTAATCCCAGCACTTAGGAGTCAGAGGCAAGTAGATCTCTGTGAGTCCTAAGCTAGCCTGGGCTACATAGTGAGTTCTGGAACAGCCAGGGCTATGTTGAAAGACAAAAGATCAAACGAAACAAAAAGAAAAAGAAAAAAATCCTTAAAATTTAGATAAAGGATTTATAATCATAGAATAACCAAATGAAGAGGTTTTTAAGTATGTGTAAAATAAACAAGCTTCTCTTCTCATACAAACAATGCCAAATTCTTATTCACAGGATAAACGTTTGAGACTGTTTCTTCACTTCGTCAGATTGGTTGTACCCATCTGTGACAACATTCTAATTCCATAATGTAAAAAACAGAATTTACGGATCACCACTGGAGAACAGGAAGCTAGGAAAACCATGTCAGTTTAAAGACATTCACCCAGAGGGGCCTGCCCTCAATATTTCCACTGTAATTGATTAAGAGATGTGGACACATTGCCATTCTGTTGCCTCCGAGGTTCTGTTCTGACCCATTTCTGGTCCAGCAAGCTGGATGCCTAGAGCTCTACTCCTCTCTTTTCCTCACAGAGCCCAGAGCTCATGTCCTAGATGACTAAAACACTCGTTTCTTTCCTACTGTGCTGTGATAAGAATCACCCCCACTCATCTGAAGGGCCCTGTTGTGAGCTTATCATAAACACTAACCATTCTGGCCATCTCCGAGGGAGAAAAGCAGCTAAGACACCTGTATGAGTCAACTAGTAAATGTCAGACAGAGCCCACTAAGGAAGCAGCACATTCTACCGCTAAGGAGCCAGGGAGTCTGGGTACCGCCCATCACTACATCACGGGGCTATTGAAGTTAATGAATTCAAGTCGACAAAAGGAAAAGAACGTGTTCATGGGAAGCCACCTCCCTCTGGAACACTGTTGTGATAGGTGCAGATCCTGAAACTTATATCTTAATGAATTCCACTGCTCATCAAAGGAAAACCACACTGGCAGAGAATAACACAACCACAGTTCATCAGAAGCCTGTGTCTCCCTTGAGCATCTCTGATGTCAAACCTTTGGTGCAATCAAAATCTCAGCTAGATTCTTCTGATCCTCACATCTCAGGACAGAGAAAACCCTCCTTTAAACATTTGCTTTATTGTGAGGAGAGCGGGGAGGATGCTCTGCCCGAGTCAGCCAAATGAAATTCAGTTGTCATGACAGGCAGGTCTGCTGCTGAAGGGGACAACTCTAGTACTGAGGCTTCCTCAGCAGCAACAGGGATAAAAGACTGTTCATCATGACCATACTTCATTAAAATACACACTTTTAACTGAGATATTAGCATGATTTTGGTTTGCACAACTCCAATCTGCTCAGGAAAGCCTAGCTGCTGTAAACTGGATACAATTCTGAAAAAAAAAGATGTGAATTAACACTAAGACAGAAACATCATAGACTAACACTGAGGGGTGTATGGTGTGGAGCCCATTTATGTTCTTAGTCCTCAGGCATTAGACTCAGCATCCATATATTATGGTTACGCATTAAACATTTCTAATGCCTTGTTCCTTAAGCCAAAAGGCTTGCAACTCAGTTATTATAACAAACGTCCCCAACGTCAATTCTTCAAGCTCCACTTGTCACTTTATTTCTTTTTTATATATATACTTCTTTATTATTTTATTTTTTATTAGTTCAAGTTAGGGAACAAGCTTGTTTCACATATAAGTCCCTTCTCCCTCTCCCTCCCCTCACTCCCATCCCTCCTCCCCCACTCCCAACCTACTCCCCCACCCCATCTGCCCACCGCTCCACAGGCAGGGTAGGGCCCTCAATGGGGGCTCTGCATAGTCCACCAAATCTTCCTGTGCTGGCCCTGGGCCCTTCCCCATGTGTCCAGGGCCAGAGTGTATCCCTTCACGTGGGATTTGTCACTTTATTTCTAAATTAACCTTTTTCTGACAAGATTCTATTCAGCAATAGAATGTCCGTGAGAGTTCAGCAATATTGGCCCATAGGATATATTCTAGTGGGAAACAACCCTGCAGTCTGGGTCCCCCGGTGGATGCTGGCACCTCCAAGAAGCAGGATAAGCCAGAGGAGACCCTGATCTCTACCCAGTCCTCCCTCCCAAAGCTCTCTGGAAAGCCAGAACACTTACTGGGTGCCGCAGTCTGCAAAGCCAGTTCTTCCAGAACAGGGCTTGGAACTGTCGCCCAGCATGCCCCATGCTGGCTGCTCCCTGCTCGGTTCAGGAAGTCAGCTTGCAGGGTCACCCCTTATATCTGCCGGGCTTCAGCAGAGGCATGTGGCCTATTAGCCAATTCTAACAAAAGTGAGTGATGCAAGAGAGATTATTGGTGACTTGAATAAGGCAGGCATCAAATGTCTCCCTGTGTTCTGCCTCCGCTGAGAAATCTTATCTTTTCACTAGTTGTGTAGTGTAGAGGAAGGTTGGGCGACTGCCCAAGGCAACCTTCCTGGACATAGACATTTCCCAAACCTCACACAAGGGCACGTGTATGAGAGACAAGGGCCACGTTTTCCACTGACCTCCTTTTCTACTGATGTAAGTGGTTTAACTATGTTGTTTTCCTCTGTCCTAAATTGCCAGGTATCACATTAATTTGCCAAGATGTTTACATTTGAATAGTCGCACAGCAGACCCTTGGGAAAGAAAAAGGTCTGGGGTCTAGCTGTGGCTCATTTTGCCACAGTGCCCCTACTGCACACTCTGCTCTTAATCCGTATCTACCAAGAGGGCTAGGGTGTAATTTTCAAAGCTCAAGAAAAGAATGAGCTGCTCACAGGAGACAAGCACAAGCATCGCAGGACATGATAAGCCTAGGTTTACTCCTGAGCCCCAAATGATCCCTGCATGCTTGATGCTTGTGGATCCTCTCCCTCTCCCTCCCCGCAATGAGCATGCCTTTGGAGGTTAGAAGTCAACCATGGATGCCATTTCTCACGGGGTGTCATCTACCTTATTCTTGAGACAGGGCCTTTCATTAGCCTAGAGCTTGTGCATTATGCTAGATTAAGTAGCTAGCAAGCCTCAAGGATCTGCCCCTGCCTCCCCAGTCCTGGGATTACCAGTTGTGCTACAATCCCCAACTTTATGTATGGGTTCATGACATTGAACCCATGCTTACATGGCAAAGGCTTTGCTGACCTACTTGAGCTTCTTTCACCAACTGGCCAGGAGCCAATTGATTGCTCCACTGTTGAAAAGGCCAGGCCCTCCTCAGTTCCTGTGGCCCCTAGTTGTGGCCAGGATGTCAGGCAACACCATAATTGTGGTTTTCCATTTCATAAAGCAATTTTCACAAGCTCTGGTTAGTCTATAGTTTTCACAACAGGAAACAGGGACACAGGTATCAGCAAAGGAACTACTTTATCATTTAAAAAGCCATCCATTTCATATCTGTTACATAAGCAGCGGGGGGGGGGGGGTGATCCCAGCAAGCTAAGCACTAGTGTGAATGTATTAATTCTTGGCTTTCTGTGCTTGACTATGGATATAATGTGCCTAGCTACTTCAAATACACCTTGACTTTCCTGGATGTTGGTGTTTCAAGGTAAGCCAGAGACCAGCAAACAGACACCTTAAAGCCAAAAAGAAAGTCTTTATTGCCAACCAATATCTGTAGAACTTTCCCAAATCATGCATCCAGAGCCTTACAGCCCTTTGTCTTTTATGCACAAAAACCACATCCTGGTTGTCATACTTCAGTTAGCAAGAAGCAGAACTGCAGAAGCTAAAGAACAAGGTTAGCACATTTAGGGACTTTCCTGGAACTATGGACTTTGATAGACTAGGTCTTTGTTCACATTTTGGTAGGTATAGGGGGCCTATATGGTAAGTTTTAAAGTTGGGTTGGTGCCTCTAACTTTGCAATAGTTGTACTACGGACTATAACCTGAAATTGTGACTCAAATAAGTCCTTTCTCCCTTAAGTTGCTTTTGTCAGAATGTTTTATCACAGAAAATGGAAACGAAACTAAAACAGGCAGGAAAGCAGGTAAGTGATACTGGTGGGTGGGGGTAAAGAGATTTACTCTAAGGAATTTCTCAAACAGTTGTAGAGTCAAGTGTGTCTCAAGAGCTGCAGGAAGATTCAATGAGGTAGAAACAGAGTCAATACCATAGGTCTCCTCTGAATCCAGCACATTCAAAACCCACAAAGAACAAACATTTTAATAAGACTGAAGAGAAGGGGAAAGCTCAGATACCAGTTTAGACGCCATCCGGCAAGAAGAGCTCTGTTCTGTTGAGGGGATGATCAGACATTTTTCTAGTCAGGCCTTCAAATTGCTGTGGTCCAAGGCTCCAAATCAACTCAAGCAGACTCAAGAAGTTACCTCGAGGCAAGATCACATCCTGCTGCTGGAGGAGGTGAAGGGGAAAGAGGGGCCCTTCCTGTTTCGTCTTTGCTTAAATATGAGTCTTCTTGCTATGTCACTTCCTGCCTAGATCATCACTTCTCTACTACATTTCCCAGAATCCTCTTTGACTTCTAGTCCCATCTACTTGCTGTCTCATTAGCCAAACAGTATTTTATTTCACAATCAATAAGATAAACATACACAGTACATTCCCCATCAAATTTTAGTTAACATTAGATTTCCATAAGACCCAACAATGCATTTCCTAAATACAAAGAATAATGGAAATGAAAAGTATGGTTGTTCATGGAAGCAATATTGACAACAGCTAGAAAGCAGAAACAAATGAATGGGAAAAGTGTAGTTTTCCATACAATAAAACAGTATTCAGTCACGCAAACAAAGGACTCATTTGAACCATAATATAGATTAATCTGGATTATCTTACACTGAGTAAAAGAAATCAAACTCCAAATGTTACATACTATATGATTTCATTCACATGGAAAGTCCAGAATAAGTAAATCAATAGAGAGAAAATAAACTGGTGGTTGTCAGGGTTGTAGAAGACAGGAAAAGGGGAAACTTGTAATCGGTATGAGATTTCCTTTGAAATGATAGACGACATGATTTTGGAACTAAACAGAAGTGTTGGCTTTACAATGTACTGAAGGTATCAAACACTGCAGAGCTGCTCATTTGGAAACAGTTCATTCCATTTTTCCAATTCTCTCTCCTAAGTCATTCAGAACAAAGACTGCCTGGGTGACTCTGCATTTGGGAACTTAAGAATTTGGACACTGTTTGTTGTTTACTTTGTGCTTGGCCACTCTGTAAAATACAGTGCCTGGATGATACTTCTGTCATAGCAGTAGTTGTGCTAAGGTCTGGGAGCTACTGAGGGCCTGGGGGCCTATTAAACTTTTCCCACCTCTATTCCTTTCTTCAGGATCCCAAAGACCCATGAGGAAGCTACAAGTGGCTGATGTAAAAAACAAAAAACAAACAAACAAAAATGTCAGGCCATTGGGCATAGATAGGGAACTCCAAGGTGTTCCCTTTAGCCAACTGTAGAGAAGCAGATTGTCAGTAAGGGACATTCCAGTACCTGCTCCCATCCCCAGACCAGGAGGAGCCAGGTGGCTCACTCTTGCCTCAGACAGGGAAGACAGATTTCATCACTTCCAAGTCTATGTGCTCAGAGTGAACAGAGACTGGAGGAGGCAGCTGCACAAAAGATAGGGGAAGCCCAGACAGAGCAAGCAGTAGGGATCTTTTGCCGTGGTGAGTTGAGACAGGCATTCCTATGACGAACCAATAGTTATTAAGCATCACCAGCCTACCCCATGGTCATTAAAAGAGGGCTCATGCCTTTGCCTCCCTCTTTCCCAATGATATCCTCTCTCCCTTCCTCCTACCTGTATCCTCCCTCCCTCCTTTGATAAGAAACTAAAAGGGAATATAATTTGTTCATAGGGAATTCCTGTTTCTCAGAAAATACTAATCCCCACAACCTATAACACAATCTCAAATCAACAGAAATGAGCCTTTGCGGTGTCCAAGAAGAAGGAAATAAAAACTCCAACAGGGGTTTGGGCTATGGGGTGAGGGACACAGTACTGAGGGTGGTGTTAACAGCAGGAGGAGACAAGAAGCCACAGATAAGATAGCAGTGAGGCACAGGCATGGGGAAGCCAGGCAGGGGTTGGATTTCTAGGCAGAGAAAAGAGCTGGTACTGGAATGAGCGCTGACAGACTTCCAAGGTCAGCCTGTGGTTGCCCAGGTGCCTGAGCTAACCCTGGCCTCATTTTGCAGACAGCACACCTGAGCAGGTAACTGCTCTGGGGAAATAAGCAGCAACTAAAAGTCACTTTCTCACAGTGCTACCTGCTCCCAGGTCCTCCCACTCCAAAACCAGCTTGCCAGGAAACTGATCTCTCTCTAATAAATGGCTGCATCTCATTGGCTCAATATGAGAATGCTACCTCCAGCTGCCAACCTGACCATTTGCTCTACATTTTTCTACTCAGTAGAAATCAGGGCATAATTTAAAAGAGCAAATACAGTTGGGGCAATCCAAGGAGGGAACCATGAGAATGAACTCCTCAGCAAAGACATGCTGGTTCAACAGGAGCTAGGGAGTGGGCAATTTCCTATGAGAATTGTTTCACAACAGATGGCAAGGAAAGAGTTATGAGCTGAACCATATTCTTCTAAGGACTGTTGACTATCCCCCTCCCTAGCTTCCCATGGTGTATTTGCTGGTGGGGTCTTTGGGGAAGTAATTAAAGTTAAATTGAATTATGAGTGTAGGGCCCTGTTAGTAATGCCAGTGTGCTGGCTGGTTTTATGTCAGCTTGACACAACCTTTGGTCATATGAGAGGAGGGAGCCTCAGTTGAGAAAATGCCTCCATGAGATGCAGCTGTGAGGCTTTTTCTTGATTAATGATTGACTGGGTAGGGTCCATCCCATGGTGGGTGGTGTCATCCCTATCCTCATGGTCCTGGGTTCTACAAGAAAGCCCGCTGAGCAAGCCATAGGAGCAAGCCATAAGCAGCATTCTCCATGGTCTCTGTATCAGCTTCTCCCTCTCTGTTTGACTTCCTGTCCTGACTTCCTTTGATGATAAACAGTATAAGCCAAATAAGTCTTTCTCTCCCCAAATCGCTTTGGTTGTGGTTTTCCACAGCAGCAATACAAACTCTAAGACAACCAGTGCTCTTTTTTTCCTTTTTTTATTTCTTTTATGTATCTTTTACACCACATATTTTGATCCCATTCATTTCCCCATCCCTTCACATCTGCCCTCTGACCCAGCACACCCCCCCAAAAACAAAACAAAATCTAAGAGAAAAAGGGGGAAAGAGGGGGAAATTTAAAATCTCATCATGGAAGATGCAATGTGACACAGTAAGTCACACAAACCCTTTGTCCATGTATCTTTACTTCCAAGTGTTTATTGCAAAGAGTCATTGGTCTGGGTCAAGGCCTCTAGTTTCTACTACTCTATGGATGCAGAGCCCTCACTAGGGCTCCTCCTGGATACCCTGGTTTTGCCCTGTGTTATGGAGATCCTGCGGCTTTGATCTGAGGGTCAGGCCCCTTCAGGTGCTCTCTAGCACATTATAGATGGAGTGGATGTTGGGACAGGCAAAGTCATAACCTTGTGTTCTGTGCCTGGGCAGCTGTAGGATTGGCTGTTCAGCCAGTTCTCGCCTGTCCTTACCATCAGGGTGAGCTCTCCAGCATGGTCCCTGCTAATTTACCTTTCAGCAATGAGCAGGGGCAGGGCCACTTACCTTGCTTTCATGCCCTCAGAGTCAGTTCTTCCATACCTACACCATCAGAGTCAGCTCTATTGTGTTGCCCCAGTGAGATGCAGGGGGCAGGAGTAATAACCACTTTACCTGCTTCATGCTGAGAAGGACAGAGTCTATGCAAGGTACTAGTCCAAAAGAGAGGGTGTACTCCTATGAGGCAGACTCCTGGGGCTGATTCAGGGCCTGTGGTATAATTCTGGCAGGCAGTGCATCCCTGGCTCTGCCTGCAGACCATCTGTAGAAACAAAGGGGAAGGTAGAAATAGTTCTATAGCTAGTCTCTTATATTTTGGGTTGTGAGCCGAGCATTTAACAGCTGAGCCATCTCTCCAGCCCTACAGTTGATCTCAAGGGTGATGAAGGCTATGCTTTCCGGCTATTGGGGTGACTAGAAAAATAGTTTGTAGTCCCTCCCAGATGAATTCTAGAGGAGAGAAGAAATTTAACCATTACTTGATTTTTTTTTTTTTAGATTGAAATAATAGTGGGCCTGTCTCTCCATATAGGTTGACACTGTGGTATTGGATTGAGCCAAGATCACAATATGCAGAATCTGATCAACATCTCTCAAAACACTGGGTTTGCCCTAAGAGCCACAGTCAAGAGGCCCAGGATTCAAGGTTACAGCAAGCACCTGTAACATAGAAAGCAGTCGCCAAGGAGATGGATCCTCAATGAAGAGCAGTCTGAAGTCATTCCTGGTGGGGTTGGGACTATAAAAATATCCTCTGACCTCTGGAGATCTCCTGGCTGTAGCAACCAGACAAGGGAGGGCCAAGGTGATGGTGTCTGAGGTGAAGAAGCAGCATCAGAAAAAGTGAAATTAGACACTAGGTACCCCTCAGAACCATGGGAAGCCAGAACCTAGGATCATTGCCCCTGGAACTCAGAGCATGAACAGTCAATTTCAGAGTGTTAGAGTTTAACTCCTTCTTGTTCTCCTGACTCTGCAGAAGTGAGTGGTTTCTGCTGTCTCTAATGTGCCCATCTGATGCTTCTAGGGGCTTCACTGGTAGTGCTTCCTTTATTGACAGCATTTGGTAGAAATTTCAAACTGCTTGAGAAACACAGGAACCTGCAATGGTCATTTAAGCTTCACCTAGCAAGAAACTGATCCATCTAGCTCTCAGCCCACTCCGGAATCTTCTCATAGCTATGGAGACTTTCCACCCAATGGTTTACTCATTATTTCCCACTAGTGGCCACTTTCTTGATAGAAAATATCAGGTTTTCTGTTAAGGCCCATGGATTGAAGCAATCCCAGCAGGTAAGGGCACAGTCAAGGGGGGCCTTTGCTGATGACAATCCATCTGTAAGACAAAAGAAGGCTGATCAGAGCATCTCTTCCAGATCTTCTCTGTTCCCATCCCAGAGAGTCCTCTGGGGCTCTTACCATAAGCATGGGTACCTGAGCCCTCTTGTTCCTCGATAATGAGCATGGAAAAGATGGTGGAGAAGATGGCTTTCCCCCATTAATGTGACTATGTCTAATCTTATAAGATCTACCATTCACAAAAACCTCTGGAGTGAATATTCCCTTTAACCCCTTTCTCTCAAATCTAAAGTCGGTAACTAAGCATGATCTACACTCAGAATGAATAATTTATCATATGTATCTATAATCTAGAGAGTATGAAATCCTCTTTTTCCTTAGTCTATGTCCCAGCAAGTGGAGAGTGAAACCAAAAGTGGGGGTGTCCATGGCTCGGTGGGGCAGAAACAAGAGCAGTCAGCAGTGAGGAAAGAATAGAGAAAGACTGACCTGGAGATGCCCAGTGGAAAGAGCTGGTATTAAACCAGAGCAGCACTCCCACCCAGGCATGGAGATCCTTTCAGCTGTTTGCAGTACCTGGAAAACCATGATGCTGACAAAAGTATCCTTGCTATTTTCTCTAAAGAGCTGTCAGGGGCAGGGTGGGGACAGAACTCTCCTTCCTGCCTGGGGGGGAGGAGGGGGAAGGGTCAACCCTCCTGCTGCTCTCATGCACTTTCCCCTGGGGCTCACCACACCCCCACCAACAGGGTCAGCTCTACTGTGCTGCCCAGGCAAGGTTCAGGGCCTGCTCTTCCAGTTGCTGCAGTGGGTGATGGGCAGATCCCACAGAAATTTGGGGATTTCTACATAAATTAGCAATGAAATACAAGTCAGGAATGGGTAGCAAAGGAAGGAAGGCTGATCCAGACAGAACAGAATGAAGAAAGGCTCCAGAAGTCTAAACCCAGCTTCCTTTTTTTTTTCCTAGCTACAGTCACTCACCTTTTGCTTCTTGGATAGAGTATGTTTCAAACAGAAATTACGTTAGTCAGAGCTCAACGATTCCCAAAGAGCCAAGCAAACCATCAGACGAGCATGCAAGGAACTTGAATGCAGGCGATTATCACATACACTCACTTGACTGGTTCCTTTGAAAGGTTATGGTAATGGAGTTTAAAAGTTATAATGTAAATTATTCAGGGTTTTCAGGTAAAATTGCCTCTTTGTCTCTGTTTAAAAGCTTTATTAAAGTTAGGGGCAATAAGCAATTAGAAGTTTCATTGCTTAAGGAACTTTCCTGACCCAAATGTTTCTTATTTAATTGAAACTTATAAATATTGAAAATTAACAGCCTAGGAGGTAATTTAAATAACTTACTTCTCTCCGATACTGAAATTCTAACTTGCTAATTCCTATCATTTCTCATGAATCTGAATTAGCATCTCTTCTTGCTGTAATAGAAAAACATAACTCCAAATTGTATTTGCAGATTATCTGTCCAAGAGACAATGGATAGAGAGAAACGAATGTCTTTTGTCTCTCAATGCTATTTGGTGTACCCTGAGGCAGGAAAATTGAAGATAAATCCTAAAAAATCTATTAACAATGTGGAGAGGAAAATGACCCGTCTGTGGCCTAGACTTAAGTACCCTGAATGGAATTTCTGAACTTACCCTTTGGACCATCTAAGATCTGAAGGATGCTTCTTGCTTCCTCTGAGCTGATTGGGCTTCATCGGTGCTACTACAGGTACATGTCTGTTCACACCAATGTCTGGATACTGAGTCTAATTTGGAAGGATAGGATGGAACTCAAGTTAGCAATGGACACAAACGTTCCCATTTGTAGTTGTTCTTCTACTCATTGCTGTTGCAAAATGCCTTACAAAAATTAAAGGGGAGGGGTTTGGGACTTAAGGTTTGAGAAAAGATGAGTGCCTTGCAGCATCGGGCATGCATGACACAGCTGGTCATGTGTATACTTAGTTAAAGTCAGAGATGGCTGACTCTGTGCTCAGCACATTTTCTTCATCTTCTGCAGTCCCAGCCCATGGATGCTGCTGCAACAATCAGGGTCTGTCTTTCATGTTCAGTTAGACTTCTCAGGAGAGACCCCCCCTCCAAAGGCACACCCACGGGTGTGTTTTCCATAGCGATTCTAAATACAGTCACATTAACAATGAAAATTAAGCATCACAGGATCTGTTCAGGGTCAGAGTCATGAATCATGAAAGAGTTTTTCCAGCAACAGGTGCTGTCAGACTAGAGATGTAAGGGACCAGTAACTCCCAAATCAACATTCCGGAGTCTGAGGACCTCAGGAAAAAAGGTAGAGATACCTCAAGAACAACAGCTTCACTGGGGTCTCAAACAATGATCTTTCACAGAATGTCTTATAATTTTCAAACAATGTTTCAATGCATCCTCATCAAACAGTGAAATCCACAGGGAGGTATATAGGCAGAGCACATTTCACTCTCCTGACATTTAAACTATGGCTTAGGGCTATGTTAGGAAAACAGAGTTAGCCAGCCTCTTCCTGATCCATTCTGTCTCTTTCCTTTACTTTTTCCTTATTCAGACGCTTCTCCCTTCCAGACAAGGAATGTGCCCACCTTACTCCTGAATACTGCCAGCTTTCGGCCTGTGTCCCAGCAACGACTCTAGCCCTTGACAGCATCACTGGGTTTCCACTCTCCAATGGACCACTTTCACAAGCACCCATATGCTAGGGGGGCTGCCGTCAAGTAAAAACTGGCTCCACCAGATACTTCTTTGCAATCTTTTGTCTCCATTGCTTCACTGAAATTTCTTTTTATTGGGGAGGGGGGTTGAGGCAAGGTTTCTCTGTGTAGCTTTGGAGACTGTCCTGGAACTCACTCTGTAGACCAGGGTGGCCTCGAACTCACAGAGATCCTCCTGCTTCTGCCTCCCGAGTGCTGAGATTAAAGGAGTGCACCTCCACCAGCCGGCCCTCACTGACATTTCTGTGTGACCTCCATGACTCTAAACAGTGTCCAAGCCAAACAAGACCCTTCATGAATGCCTTCAACATGATGTTCATCTTTCCTCACTAAGTCCTGTTTCTTCTGTTCCTACTCCCCCAGTCTATCCACCTCACTCTCCACTACCTGTTACTCCTTGTATCTCCAACTTCTGAACTTTGCAGGGCTAAGTCTTGACTGGTTTCTCACCCCTTTTAAACCCACACCATATGCAGTCTCTGGATATAAACACCATCTCTATACTAATAGCTCCAAGATCTGCCTCCTCACAGCTGTACAATGGTGGCCAGCCCTAAGCAATCCTTGACACTATACCTCATGTTGGACCTCTCCGGAATACCTGTATTTGGGTTTGGTCTCCCAAAGCCCATAAGGTCTTTTGTTGCTTCACCCTTTCATCTGGATCCTAAGATTCCTCTCTTCTTTCACTTCATAACTTCAGAGATGTAGAAAACTAGAAGCTATTCTCATTTATCTCTTTTGGACTTTGACTAACTCAACATCTCCACCCCACTCCATGATATCATGGACTCTTTGGATTCCCCGAGAGCTTAGGTGAAAATGAAATATCATCTTTCTATGTGCTTGGATCCCCATTGCCATTTGAGGGCTACATGGTTCAAGTACTACTACCTTGGAAAAGAGGTAAGTATAGGGTTTGCTCTTAGATGATCTTTGCAATCACTTTTTCCAAACTTGAATCAAGTTTTTCTAGATTCCTGCATGATGTATTTTAGTTAATATTTTAATTATTCTATTTTGCATTTTGAGCATAATATTTTACTTAAAAGCCAAGGTTAAGACTCTCATTATGATAGATTAAGCCTTTCCTCACTATCGCCCAGTTATGATTTTAAAAATACCTGGAAAGAATATTAAAAGAAACTATTAAGGAACTCTGAAATCCAAGCAGATGGACCAGAGGAAAAGACCAAACCCACAGAAGAAACCCTCTTTCACCTCCCAGGCCTAATTCTGAATAACTCACAGTGATAACAGCTGTGGTAGGAAACCCACAAATTCAGTGTCTTACCCCCTCAGCCTGAAGCAGATTCTAGTGTAATAAATAAGAGTATAGAGAGGCAGAGCCCCAGTCCTAGATAGGAAACCAGAAACAGTGATCATGGGAGCCACTGCTTATGAGAAATGTCCTATCAGAGACCAGAAGAAAAGACTCTCTAGGCCTGTGTATAAAAGAATCTTTGGCCACCCTTGATCTTTGGATCTACAGAGCAAATGCTTTGGTAGTAAACTACCAGATAGAACACTGTCCAGGACCTAACTGAACCAAGGGTGGCATTCAGCACTGCCCTGCAACAGCTCTGAAATGTTATCACACAGCCCAGAGATGGTGGACCAGATCTTACAGAGTGAGCTCATCAGGATTAACTTTTAAATCAAATCAACACTCCCCAGAAGAGTTTAGTATGACCCACAGTCATATGTTATTTTTAAATGTTCAAATAGAATTTTTAAAAAATTCTGAAGCTTCCATGGGAAAGGGTGAACAGTATAGTAATAGTCTCCAAATAATCCAGATGTTGGCATTATTTAGGGAAATACTGTCTTGAAAATACAACAATGTTCCATTAAGAAAGGAGGAAAAATTACCAGATAGCTATTTCTGACAAATAATTAGTACCTACTGCTTGAAAATACAACAATGTTCCGTTGAGAAAGGAGGAAAAATTACCAGATAGCTATTTCTGACAAAGAATTAGTAGCCATTAAAAAAGAAATTGGAAATTGAGAACTTAAACATAAAAAAAATGAAATTTGAATTTTCGCCAGAGAAACAATTGCAGGGTAGATACGAAATGAAACTTCCAAAGTCAGTGAAAATACTGGAGAGGAAGCAAACATGATGGTGATGCTTGCAATCCTAGCACTGAGGAGGCAGAGAGAATATCTGCAAGTTCAAGACCAGCCTGCTTTACATTAGTGAGTTCCATGCCAACCAGAGTTCCACAGTGAGACCTTGTGTAGTAGTTTGAACAAGGATGGTCACCATAGGCTCATATATTTGAATACTTGGTCCCCAGTTGGTGGGACTGTTTTAAGAAGGATTAAGAAATGTGGCCTTATTGGAAGGGGTGTGTGTGTCACTGGGGTGGGTTTTGAGGTTTCAAAGGCACACTAGACTCTCTCCCTCTGCTTGCTGTTTATGGATGACATACAGGCTCTCAGTAACATTCCTGCCTGCCTGCTGCCATGTCCCATGCCATGATGATCATGGACTAAACCTGTGAAACTGTAAACAAGTTCCCAGTTAAATGCTTTATTTTATAAGCTGCCTTGGCCATGGTGTATCTTTCCAAAAATAGACAGTGACAAAAACACCATCTCCAGGAAAACAAAAATGAAACAAAACAAAATACGAAAGACAGAGAGAGAGATCTGATATGAACAACAAACACAAAAAGACTAAAGACATAAACAGACCTTCAGAAACCCATGATGGACCAGAAGGGGAAAAAATAAAATGCTAGTGTAGAAAAAAAAAATGACTACCAGAAGGATATAATATGGAAAACATCCATGAAAGAGAAACCTGTAATTTATCAAAATTAAAAACATTTACTCTCAAAAACATACTCTCAGGAATACACTAAGGGAATGAAACAACAAAACAAAGCCTGTGAGAGTATATTTACAAACTTGAGTCAGAACTCAGAATGTATAAGCAGCTTTCAAAACTCAACAGGAAAAACAGTGCAACAGGGAAACAGGCAAAACCATGAACAGAGCCAAAAGAAGTAAATTCCTATGAGAGCAGATGAGAAAGCACCTTGCATCATCAGTGTTAAAGGAACATAACACAGACTAGTTAAAATTTGGCAAATTTATTTGGGCAAAGCAAAAACAAAAATGATGCCCCAGCCAGGCAGCTTCCAAGCCCAGGACAGGTTCTGAGACCACCCATCACATGACCAGAGGCACCTTCAGGCAATAGAAATGGATCCCAGAAAAACATTTGACTATAGCCGAGTCAGTTTCCTTAAACGTTTACAGTCCAACCAGTTACCTGCCTCTAGTGCTCTGCACCAGCCACACTCACTTGATTTACTCCATTGTGGTTTGGTATGTTGGCCTCAGTGAGTGCAGCATCCCTGTCCAACCGTATGGCCCCCTACAAAGTGTAACTTAACATTATCCTTTGAGAAAATGCAAATTAAGATCAAAATGGGGTATCATCACCCCAATCTGAGGATAACTACTAAAACAACTAGGAAAGATAACACCAATTTCTAGCAAAGGTTCAAAGAAATTAGATCTTTCATACTTGATGAGTGAGGTGGCAAAATGGCTTCAGAAGTTTTCTTTAAAAATTGACCACATACATTCCATATAATCCATCTATCATAAACCTGAACATTTTGTATATGAATTAGAACTTTTTCACATGACGTCCTGTATAAGAATTTTCTTAGTAGTTTATTCATAAGTCAAAAGTGGAATAGTCAATATGCCCTACAGCAAGAAAATGGCTGACACACTATCTTATGTTCATAGCATAGAATGTTCATAGCACAGCAATGAAAAGTGTATTATATGATTCTACTTAGCTATCATCCTCAAAATGACAAAAATACAGAGATGGGAGCATATTGGTGGTGCATGGAACTAGGGAGAGAGGAGGGTCCTGCATGCCTACAAAGGGCTAGCATGCTGGAAGTCATAGTGGTGGGACTAAGGCTTATCTGTCTTGGTGACAGGATAAGCATCTGCACACATGGTAAAGGGAACAGGCTGCACATTGGGCTGGTGGGATGTTTGCACTGGGCATAGCCATCTAGCAACCCCACATGAAGGTTGCATGGACTCACTCCATATCATATTTGTGACTTCTCATATATCTATATTTACTTCAAAACAAGATGTTTTAAGAAAGTCCGTAAGCCTGTACATCAAAACTATGAACTGTAGCGTGCAAAACTAACAGATGTAAGACTTGCTGGCTGAGGATCAGGAATACACTGTTCTGGCGTCTGAACATGACACATGGAAATTCAGAAGAACCCAGTCACCAGCTTAAAAAGCAAAACTCAGGTGTTCTGTATGTTGTTGCCTGTAGTCTGTTCATAGAAATATCTTAGGGATCCCATGTGGCTTGTATTTATCAATAGACCCGCCAGGTGGCTTCACTGAATAGTACCCCACTGTGGCTTCACTGAAACTTTCTCGGCTCTTAAACAGAATATCTGATAAGTATTTGGATGCAACTCCTGAAACAGCCATAGCAATTTACCAACACGAAATGAGGCCAACCCGCCAAGAGAGACAAAGTGGAAAGAACTGCACGGAAGTGAAACTGAATCCTTATCCAACTAAACCCTGGTACTACACACACCCTCCACCTGAATTCCTTGTAATGGGAGATAAAACATGTTCGTTATGAAGTCAAATGTCTTGGTCCATTTTCTTTTATTATAACAAAATCCACAAGGCTGAGATCTTCTCGACTCCTCATGAGCGCTTTGTCTTGCCACATCATTGGGGTGAGGCAACAATGGAAGTGGGAACATATACAGGAGCGTTGGGCACCTGTGTAGAGGAGAGCCCAGCTCACGATCTAATAGCCCACTGTCTCAAGTAACCTATGAGAATACAGTCATCTGCCAGGCATCCATTGGCCCCTCTCAGGATACAATTGCTTCCTAAAAACACTACCTCCAAACCCCTTCACACTTGGAACATAGTCTAAGCATGAACTTGGCAAGAACAAATTATATTTGCAAGACAGCATCCATCAACACTGAGGGGGCAACAATGCTGGGTGAGGGTGGGAATCCCTTCATGAGCCAAGAACTAGCTGAACTGTGCTAGTTCCTCTTATTGCTATGACTGACTGCCTGGTGAGCTATGGAAGAGAGGAAGGGTTCACTTCAGCTTGCAGTCTGAAAGGTTTCAGTCCATCATGGAGAAGAAGGCCTGACTAGCATCAGAAGATGTGAAGCTTGAGGTGGCTGCTCATACTGCATCTGTCCATCAGGAATGGAGAGATGAGACTGATGTGGATTCTCACACTTTCTCTTTTTCTTCTCCATTTAGTCGAGGACCCTCAAACATGGAGTGATGCCATCCACATTCAGGGTACATCTTGCCTCCTCAGTTAAGCCTCCTAGGGGATTTTTCCCCAGACATAACCAGAGGGTTCTGCAGCCCACACAGACTTTCTACTTCTTTCAAAAAAAAAAAAAAAAAAGGACCTGAGGCTTTGACTTCTTAATAAGTTCTTGAGAAATAGCCATGCTTCTATTTCAGGAAGCTCTAGTTTAAGTTAATAAGGCCAGCCCTTTTCTGATCCCCAAATGAATTTTTGATCCTGCAGGGCAGTTGTGGCACTGGTGAGAAACACACATGAATGACATGAAAGTCAAGGTAACTCAACTCCAAAGGCAAAAATCAATATAGAGCCATGTCCTTGTGGGAAATGCCTTTCTCCAGGGACACTGTCCTCCTATCACAGGACAAAGGATTCCTAAAGGATGAAAATTATCACTAAGCAAGTCATCCAGACTTGGGGATTAGAAACAATATAAGTCCTCTGGAGTGACAGGAAATAGAAGTGTCATTCAATAGGTGGTGGGTGACAGAGTTAGGGGAACATGGGTAGACCCAGAAAGCAAATGCTGCTATGTTACATGGCTGCTTCCTGGTCCCAGAAGACATTGTAAACACAAAAGGTGTGGGAACGTGGGGTCAAGTGTCTAAATAGGATCAACAGACAGAAAGGCCCAGGGGGAGCAATAAAATGCCAACCCTCCTATGGCTCATTTTTATGTCTTTCATAAATGTTCAATGCTCTGTCTATCCCAGGGAACTAGCTGGGCCAGTGGTCCCCTAAATGACTACTGCTTCATCCTTCTGCCAAACACAGATCCTGTCTTGGGGTCACTACATAGGAAGACTGTCTCCTCTTACACTCCACACTGACAGTCCGAAGACTTGAGCATCTGTAGTGAAGATGCTCAAAAGACTATCAGTGAAGCTCCGCCTGGACACCTATCACCAAGCTGCTTTCCCCAAACTGCTTTTCCTCTGTCTTCCTCTTTGGTTCCCACACTGACCACAAAAGGCAGATAGAGTAGGAAGGTTTTTTTCTTGCTTCATCAAACAGTAGGTCAACTAAGGGGGTGAGAACTCATGGGCAGAGGGCAGACAGCAGACTCTACCTCCTGGTGCACCTCCCATACTCAGAGCCTACTCCTGTCAACTCAGTGGTCCACAGCCTGGTCTGCTAAGGACTCTGGGTCACTGCATTGATGATTTCTGCAAGTAGCTAAGAAAGAGGTAGGACTCAACCATTAAGTGCAAGTCACCTAGAGAAAACATGGAAAAACTATGACATGGCACCACATCCAGGCAGCCAGCAGATTATGTCTCCAGGGTAGCTTTCTGATCTGCACTACAGAAAGCTGATAGCCATCTTTGGAGGTAGAACATTTCCTGACATTTCCTGGTTTGTTGTGAGTGCGTGCATGCGTGTGTGTGTGTGTGTGTGTGTGTGTGTGTGTGTGTGTGTTTGGTTTTTTGTTTTGTTATGTTTGTTTTTTTTAACTCGTATAATTGTTTTCTTTGTTTATTTACTTTTTTGTTTTTGTTTCTACATACCAACTAAAGTTTTCCCTCCTCTCCTCCCAGTTCATACCCCCATCCACTCATCCTTTGTTTCTCTTCAGACACTGGCAGGCCATGGATATCAGCCAGACATGGTATATCAAGTTGCAGAGAGAGTAGGCACCTTATCTTGTATTAGAGCTGGATGAGGCAATCTGGTAGAAGAACTGGGTCCCAAAAGCAGGCAGTAAAGTCTAGACCGTCCTTGTTCTCACTCTTAGGAGTCTTACACGAAGCTGTATCTTAAGGAAGGTGAAACCTCTTTAAGGAGGTCCATTAGGGTGCTACATCCATCAAACCACACACAATTTGTTTAGTGACCCTCTCTTCCTCAACCTGAAGGTAACCAGATTGCACTGTTAAATATGTTGTCTGGGGCAGTTGTTTTTCTTTGTATAATGTCCATGTGCATGTGTGTTTATTTTGACACAGTCTCACTATGTAGCTCAGGCTGACCTAGAATTCACCACATAGGCCAGACTGGCCTTTGAACTCATGGTCATCCTGCCTCAGACTGCCAAGATTACAGATATATGCCACTATGCCGGGCTTATGTTTTTAAGTGATGTATTTATTATTAAATTAGATATTTTCTTTTCTAATGATCACACTTCTAACTTAATTTTTATCACTGTGCTTTCATTGAACATGGTGATGTGTTTCATAAACACAATCTTTTCCAAACATACCAAGGACTTTGATGATGTCGACCCTCACACACTCTCCATTCTCCCTCCCACTAGCCTCTTTTCTTCTCTCATTCTCCCACCTGCAGAAACCTTGCATATAAATGTGTTTTTTGTGTGCATAAAGTCTGGGGCTCACAAATGAAAGGAACATCTGATATCTGTCTTTCTGAGTCTGGCTTATTTCCCTTAACATGATCCACTCTCCTGCAAATTACATAACTTTGCTTTCCTTTATGAACAAATAAATCTTCCTTGTGTATATACAGCACTTGTCTCCATTCATCGTCTGTTGGCAGACTCCAAGGATGATGCATTGACTAGATTGCTACACAATATTTGGTTTATTGTATTATAAGCATGGATGGATATCCGTTCATTTCATTTCCCCATTTATTTGTTGGGTTTTGGCTTTTTAGTTTTCTGAGTTCTAAATATATTCTAGTTATTAATCCTCTGGCTGGTGTGTAGCTAGCAAAGATTTCTCTCCCATTCTGTAGGCTGCCTCTTCATATGACATGTTTTAAATTGCTTCCATTAAGTGGATGTAATATGAATTCTTTATATTAGAAACCCATTCTAGTGTTATAAAACATTTGTTAGACTAAAAATACCCCAATTCTTCCAGTTTTGAAAATCTTAGCGCTATATCACAGTTTACTCAACTGCAAATTTCTAAGAAGTTACAGACTCAAATATTACAAAACACATTATAGTGTGATACCACATAGAGGGAACGCTCTGAGAACTTGTGAAAGTAACATCTACCAGTTCTTTGGTGCTGTATAGCACTCAATAAATTTCAAAAATATTATCCCTTCTAATTCTAAATGCTGTAGTGTGAGTAGGCTACATATTTACAACGTAGAGTTAAACTCTGAGGCTTGATAGGATATAAGGAAAAGGTATATAGAGATGCCAAAACTACACTGCTCAGCTCTGTTAAATGCGTGATAAGAGTTAGATGGAAGCTTAACATGATTGTCAGAATACACAAGTTTTCAAATTATTTTCGGGAATACATAATTTTTTAAAAACCTAAATGACCACTGAACTCTGCCTAGGATACTTAGATTTAGCAACATCATAAAACTACGTAGTGTTATTACATAAGAAAGCAGTGTGTGTGTGTGTGTGTGTGTGTGTGTGTGTGTGTGTGTGTGTGTGTGTGTGTTGTGTGTGTGTGTGTGTTGTTTATTCACAGTTCTTTATTCCCAGAACTTACTATTTCCTGAATGTATGGGAGTCTTTTGTCGGTCACAACAGGCCCCTTTCTAACACACGTGAATTCGTGCTAATTAGGCAGTATGGATGGAGCCCCTGGATGCCTTGAGGATAGAGTTACCAATGGATAGCAATGGATAGGATGGAGCCCTTTGATGCCTTCAGGTTAGCATGCTCATTCTGACATCCAGAGGGAAGAGCACAGGTGGAATTCACATGGGGATTCCCCATGTGCACAGGTGGAACTCTAAATAGAGGCTCCATGGAGCAGCCTGGGTGGTGAACCTATCAATGTCCTGGCAGGATGGTGTGTCCATCTTGCCTGCCCAGACAGATGCTTCTGCACTCAGGACCTTCCAGGTTTTGTCCTAGTCACTTGTTCATCTGGATATTTGTGTTTCCTTCATAAGAGAATGATAATCTTCAGAAAAGAGATGGCTTGAATTCTGTGAGTTGTTCTGGTGAACCTGGGCCTGAGTGAGTTCTAGAAAGCCAGAAATATAGTCAAGCAAGTAGAACTATGATTGGCCTGCCAAGCCAATCTGAACTGGCATCTCCCATGGGACCTTGTGCCACGTCAAATACTTGCCAGTTAACTTGTAGAACTGTATCAGTTACTTTTCTTGAAGCTCTGACAAAACTCGTCCCAAAAGTAATGGAAAGGAAAAAGGATTAGTATTGGCTCACGGCTGAACGCTAGTGAGAAAGGGAAAGTCTCTCCACTAGGGATGTGGCAGTGGGGAGGTTGCTCAATTGATAATCACACACCGATGTGCATATAGGCAGCATTAACTGGATTCAGGGAATCACTAGTAACAATAAAAGTGGAGATGGAGTTTGGAGAGAGATAATGGGATGACAGGCACTAGGATAAATTAGAGGGAGGTAATCATGGGTAGATATGATCAATATACATTGCAAAATGTTTAAAACTTTCTAGTAATTAAAATTTTAGTTGATACAAAAATGACCTCTTGAGGAAAACAACGAAATCTAGAGTTTGTGCAAACTGGAGGGAGAGATGGCATTATCCATAAAAGTAATGGTGGCAAACACTTTGTAAACATTCCTATGCTGTTGTTTTTTTTTTTAAAGCCACCAATCTTGATTTCCTGATTCAATCTCAAGAGCTCATACTGTGGAAGGAGAGAACCAACTCCTACAAGTTGTCTTTTGACTTCCAGCTACACATCAGGGCACATGTGTCACACACAAATGTAAATAAAACAATATTAAACATATATGAAGCTATTCTTCAACACAAACATGACTTTATAAGAGTTCCAGGGGCCCTCTCAATTCTTATTGGTTAAATATCAACAGGAATATCAGTAGATATTTTCTTTTCTAACAATTTTTGTTTTTACTGGTAAGAAATTCTCGGTAAGACCCAAGACTTCATATACTACAAGGAATTCTTTCTGGTGACTAGTTGCCTTAACAAGTCACACCTATGTGCTTGGAGGGTGCAGAAGCACAAGACAAGGTGTTGTAGTATATGGTGTGGGTTCTCACTTGTACTGGAAAGAACACAATGCACACATAAGCACATCTCTGGAATGACCTCTGGAGAACCACAAGTGATGAGTCAGCTAAGAACCAAGAGGGAAGCCATGAAGTTTTATTGATGTGCCATTGTGCCATTGAAGTTTTTCCCCATTATAACATGTACAAAGGAAAACTATTCTTTCCTTCCACTCCTCTTAGGTCTGTTGATGGAATGAATCCCTGTTTGTTTGGATTTTTTTAATGATTAGCAAGAGAAAAATACAGAAGCTATTAACTTTTCTGATACACCAGGGAGACTCCCAGAAAATTAGTAACTATGAAAAGAGGAGTCTTGGCTTCCAGGTTAGTATCTCTCCAAGAAGGGACAGAACATTTTTAGAGCAGTGACAAAATTAGGATAAGAACTTGGGGTCACTATGGTCTCAGCTTAAAGTATGGCTGTTAAAGGTGTTGGCAGAGCTCTTGTAGAAGGTCCTTTAATATGATCTTCAGACCTGTAAATGTCTAAAACTGCCTTTGATGTTGGATCTTTTCTCCCTTCCAGGCAGGAAGAAAGAAAGAAGTCTTTTTTCCCTGTGAACTGTCTTGATTTTAGGTCAGTAAATGGAGGACAAGGGGCTTTCCTGTACCTACTTACTGCCTTTAGCTCAATTGGCCTCTATATTGTGTGGACTCATATTCTGGCCACCCATAGATGCATAGCATTTTGATATTTTAATGAAAAGATAAGTCTATATTTCACAAATAAGAGCAAGCAAAGCAAGAACAAAATATCTCTCTACTCTGTAGGATACTTAAGAAAGTATCTTCCACTTGGAATGGTGAGAAAACCCTCGGGTATAATCAGATGTGCAGGGATGCTTTCCATGGGTGCCATTGTCACAAAGCCATCAAAGCACTGCTGGGCACTTACAGATGGCATCTCACCTCCTCCGGGGAAAGACTGCTCTGTTCTCATCATGGGTGTGGTTCAGACATTTTCTTTTTCTTTCTTTCTTCTTTTTTTTGTGCTACATGTTGAGCCCAGAGCTTTGTGCATGCTAAGTACAAGGTATACCACTGAGCTGTATCATAAACTTATAACCTCCTCACACATCATAAACATAATCTCTTCCATAAAACCTATAACCTCTAAGAGAATGTGCAAGACCAATCAATTAACCCAGTATGCCATTCACACTTCATAGCAACATACACATATACAGAGCACAGACACAGAACATGGTCACATTTGGGCTTCCCATCCAATTGCTTGTATATTTCATAGAGTTTATCTTGGAGGGCATACAGGAGTTTCTCCCCATTCCTTAATCATTCTCTTTTGTTTTGCACCACCTTCAGCCAGATGCTAGAATCCTGGGTCCAAACTGCCCTGAACTGTAGAATGACCATCAATAGTGGAGGAAACTCTGCCTTTTCTTCTCCAGATGGCCCCAGAGGTGTCTCTCCCAGGTGGAAGCCCTCTCCGGGGTACAAATCCAGATCATTTGATGGCCTCTCTAGGAAAGAATTTACTTCCTTCAGATTGTTCAAAGGGAAATAGACCTTCAAGCAAACATCTCTCCCCCCCCCCTTTGTTAATATGCCTGACCTGTGGCAGATATCCTTTAATGCATTAATAAGGCTGTGACTACATTTTTTCTTAACCAAAAGTAAAAGGAAGAAAGGAGTGGATAACAGTAGTCCATTATTCTTTCCTGGTTATTTAAGGTTCTTCCCTGAGCCAAAAAAAAATATTAAAACTACTCCCCTTAACTGAAATACCCCTCCAGACAGAGGTGATCACTGCCTCTTACTTTGCAATGTGTGTACTCTTAGAAGGTGACTTCCTCGTCTTAAATATTGATCATGGGCTATAGATTCTGGGACTGTCTTCGCTCTTCCTGGTTTTTGCATTAGACTAACCTAAGTCTAAAACATTTGGATTTTTGTTTGTTTTTTAGGTCTCATATAAGTGACCCAAAGTCAATGTGGATAGCACCATCCTAGAGATGGGGAGCTTGGATGGACAAAAAAGAGAAAAAGTAGAAAGCCAGCTAGAGCAGTTGTATACATTGTTTCCTGCTGCCTTGATGTGAGCCTTTCTGTCACACCATCCCCAACATATTAAACCTTTGGAAGCTCTGAGCCAAATAAATGATTCTCTTGACTTGTTAAAAAAATAAAAAAAAAATGACCCAAAGTCCTCTCATATAAATGACCTGAAGCCCTCACCAAGCTATTTGACTATGATCATTAATTAGGTTGCCAATTCCAATTTCACAGATGAGGAGTTCTAACGAGATCTAACCTGTTTGTTAGCAGTTTCCCAAGCAACAGTGCTGGTCAGAGCTGCTTAGAAGTCAGTAGCCAGCAGAGACTCTGTGGTCTGCTCTGCTCTGTTCTGCTTTTTCAGGGTCTAGTTCAAGTGGGGGACAACTGCCAAGTGTCTGGAAGAAAGAGCTCAGGAGAGCAATATATTCACCATTGAAGCTAATTATCTTACCATGTATTTATTATGTACAAGTGTGGATGCCTGCCACCATGTGGACATAGCCGTCAGTGGGAAGCTTGTGGGAGATGGTTCTTTCTTTTGACCATGTGGAACTAAGGGATCAAACTTAGGTCATCGGGATTGGCAGGAAGTGCCTTTACCCAGTGAGCCATCCTGCTAACCCTGAACATAAGCTATATTCTTTTTAATTTTTAAAATATTTTTATTAATTCTTTGAGAATTTTATACAATGTATTTTGATCATATTCACACCCCTTCCTCTCCTCCTCCCTCTGGTTCCTCCCAGGTCCAACCCCATCCCCAACTTCATGTCCTCTTTTGGGTTCTTAATAACCCATCAAGTATGATTTGTGCTTCCCACATCCTCCTGAGTGTGAAGCCATTCACTGCAGTGTGGCTGACTTACCAGGAGCCACACCCTTAAAGAAAACTGACTATCTCCCCCAGAAGCCATCACCTGTCTATAACTCTTCAGTTAGGAGTGGGATTCATGAGTCCCTTCCCCCTCCATACGAGGATGCTGACTGACTGCATTGATCCCGTGCAGACAACCACAGCTGCTGTGAGTTCGTAAAATGGTCCTAGCTTGACAAGAGGATTCTTCTTCACCACTGGCCTCTCGGAGCACTTGATGTAACAGACTTTCTGTCCCCCCTTCTGTGATGGTGCCTGCACCTTGGAAGAGGGGTGTGATATAAATGTCCCATTGGAAACTGACACTTACTCTCTGTTCTTTGATCAGTTATGAGTTCTGTGTTATTCACCAGTGTACAAAGAAACTTCTCTGATGGGGTCTAACAGCTGCAATGATCTATGAGTATAGAGATATGAATTTAGATGGTCGTTGGCACTGTGTCCATTTAGCAGAATAATAGTAATAGGTTCACACCAGGGGCCTGTGAGCTTTCTCCAGCCATAAGTTCCTGGCCAGATCTACAGTGCCAGGTATGTCTTTTCTTCACTGAAGCAGGCCTTGAACATAAGCTAATCTAATTTTTTAGGAGTAGATATTTTAATTCACAGTTAGTATTTGTTATAAAATTAAAAACTTGGTCCTGTTGGCAGAATATTTTTGGAATGGATTATATTTTTTTTCTTTTTTTAATTTACTCTTCTCTCACAGATTATATCCCAACCACAGTTTCCCCTCCCTTCACCCCTCCCAGTCCCTTCCCCCCACTTTCTCTCTCCTCCAGATCCATTCCTTTGCATATCTCTTCAGAAAAGAGCAGGCATTCCAGGGATATCAACCAAACATGGCATAACAAGCTACAATAAGACTAGCCACTTACCCTCATGTCAAGGCTGGACAAGTAAATGCAGTAAGAAGAAAGGGGTCCCAAAAGCAAGCAAAAGAGCAGATGCCCCGACTGCCACTGTCAGGAGTCCCACAAGGACACCAAGTTGAACAACCATAACATATATGCAGATGACCTAGCTCAAACCCATATAAGCTTCCTGATTGTCACTTCAATCTCTGTGAGCTCCAAAGACCCCTGCTTAGTTGATTCTGTGGACTGTGTTCTGTTGGTGTCCTCAAATGCTCTGGCTCCTATCATCCTTCCTCCCTCTCTTCCACGGGATTCCCAAACTCCACCTAATGTTTAACTATGGGTCTCTGCATGTGCTCCTACCAGTTGCTGGATGAAGCCTCTCTGACGACAATTACGCTAGGCTCTGGTCTATGAGTATAGCAAAATGTCATTAGGAATCATTGAATCATTTCATTGACTTTTTTTTTTTTTGCCAGTCATGCTTGGTTCTGTCTTGGCTCTGGGTGCTATCAAGCCTATAATTCATGGCCATCCAGACAATGTCAGGTGTGAACCTCAAGTTGGACCAGCCATTGACTGGCCACTCCCATCAATTCTGTGCCATCATTGCCTCAGCACATCTTGGGGCAGTACAAACTATAGATGAAAGGTTTCGTGGCTGGGTTTGATGTCCTAGCCTCACCACTGGAAACATTGCCTGGCTACAGAAGATGGCAGGTTTGATCTCTGTATCCCTCATTACTAGGAGTCTTCACTAGGGTCAGACTCCTAAATTCCAGGGAGTTTCCATTGCACTAGGTTTCCACATGCTCCCCAAATGCTCCCCAACTCCAGTACCCTCCCTCCATCCCTCTCCCTAAACCTATCCCTCCTGTTCCTATCCTCACCCACCCCCAGTCCACCATGAAATCTATTCTATTTCCCCTTCCTAGGGAGATTCATGTAATTCCCCTTGAGCCTTCCTTATTACTTAGCCTCTCTGGGTCTGTGGATTGTAGCAGGATTGTCATTTATTTAACAATTAATATCCATTTTAAGTGAGTACATACCATGTTTGCCTTTCTGAGTCTGAGTTACCTCACTCAGGATGATTTTTTCTAGTTTCATCCATTTGCCTGCAGTTTTCATGATGTCATTTTTTTACTACATTTTCCTTATCCTTTCTTCAGTTAAGGAACATCTAAGTTGTTTCCAGTTTCAGCTTACTATGAATAAAGCTGCTATGAATATTATTGAGCAACTGTCCTTGTGGTAGAATGGAGCATCCTTTGGCTATATGCCCTGGAGTGGTAAAGCTAGATCTTGAGGAAAATCAACTCCCAGTTTTCTGAGGAGCACAATATTGATTTCCAAAGTGGCTGTACAAGTGTGCACTACATCAGCAATGGACTAGTGTTCCCCTTGCTCCACATCATCCCCAGCAGGAGGTGTCACTTGTGTTTTTTATCTTAGTCATTCTGACAGGTAGAAAATGGAATCTCAAAGCCATTTTGATTTGCATTTCCCTGATGGCTAAGGATGTCGAACATTTAAGTGTTTCTCAATAATTTGAGATTCCTTTGTTGAGAATTCTGTTTAGATCCTGTACTAGCTGGTTTTATTGTCAGCTTGACACAAACTAGAGTCATCAGAGAGAAAGCTGCCTCAGTTGAGGAAATGCCTCCATGAGATTCAGCTGTAAGGTATTTTCTCAATTAGTGATCAATGGGGGCGGGCCCAGCCCATGGTAGGCGGTGCCATCCATGGGATGGTGGTCCTAGGTTCTACAAGAAAGTAGGCTTAGCAATCCAGAGGAAGCAATCCTTTAAGCAGCACCCCTCTATAGATTCTGCATCAGCTCCTGCCTTGGGAATCCTGCCCTGCTTGAGTTCCTGTCCTGACTTCCTTTACTGATGAACAGCAATGCTGAAGTGAAGTCTAAACCCTTTCCTTCCCAACTTACTTTTTGGTCATGGTGTTTCATCACAACAGAAACACTAAGACAGATCTGTACCCCATTTTTAATTTGATTAATTGGTTTGTTTATGACTAGTTTCTTGACTTCCTTATCTATTTTGGATATTAGCCATGCGTCAGATGTAGAGTTGGTAAAAATCTTTTTCCATTATATAGGCTGCCATTTTTCCTTTTGAAGATGCCCTTGCCTTATAGAAGCTTTTCAGTTTCATGAGATCTCGTTTATTGTCAATGTTAGTGCCTGCACTACTGGTGTTCTGTTCAGTAAGTTGTCTCCTGTGCCAATGCATTCAAAGCTATTCCCCACTTTCTCTTCTATCTAGTTTAGTGTATCCAGATTTATGCTGAAGTCGTTGATCCACTTGGACTTGAGTTTTGTTCAGAGTGTTAGATATGCATCTATTTGGATTCTTCTACATGCTGACATACATTTAGATCAGCACCACTTGTTGAAGATGCTCTCTTTTGTCCAATGTATATTTCTGGCTTCATCAAAATTCAGGTGCCATAGGTGTGTGGATTTATGTCTGGGTCTTCAATTTGGTTCCATTGATCAACCTGTCTGTTTTTATGCCAGTGCCATGAGATTTTATTGCTATTGCTTTGTAATACAGCTTGAAATTAAGGATGATGTTGCCTCCAGAAGTTCTTTTATTGTTCAGGATTGTTTTAGTTATCCTAGGTTTTTTGTTTTTCCATATAAAGTTGAGAATTGTTCTTTCAAGGTCTGAAAGAATTATGTTGGGATTTGGATGGGAATCGCATTGAATCTGTAGATTGCTTTTGGTAGGATGGCCCTTTCTACTATGTTAATCCTACTGATACCTGAGGATGGGAGATCTTTCCATCTTCTGATATCTTCTTCAATTTCTTTCTTCCAAGACTTGAAGTTATTGTCATATAAGTATTTTATTTGCTTGGTTAGAGCTACCCCAAGATATTTTATATTATTTATGTTATTTGTGGCTATTGTGAAGGATGTGGTTTCCCTGATTTCTTTCTCAGCCCACTTGTCATTTGTATATAGGAGGAATAATGTTTTTTAAGTTACTTTTGTATCTTACTCTTGCAGAAGGTGTTTATCAACCATGAGTTCCCTGATAGAATTTTTGGGATCACTTATATTATAATATAGTATGTTATCATATCATGTACAAGTAACACTACTTTGACTTCTTCCTTTCCAATTTGCATACCTTTGATCTCTTTTACTTGTCTTATTGCTCTAGCTAGAACTTCCATTACTATATTGGATAGATATAGAGACAGCAGACAGCTTTGTCTTGTTCCTGTTTTTATAGAGTTGCTTTGAATTTCTCTCTATTTAATTTGATGTTAGCTATAGGCTTGCTATAAATTACCTTTATTATGTTTAGGTATGTCCCTTGCATTCCTGATCTCTCCAGGATTTTCATCATGAAGGATGTTGGATCTTGTCTAAGGCTTTTTCAGCATCTAATGAGATGATCATGTGGTTTTTTTTCTTTCAGTTTGTTTATGTGGTAAATTACATTGGCATATTTGTGTATGTTATACCATCCCTGAGTTTCTGGGATAAAACCTACTTGGTCATGGTGAATGATATTTTTGATGTGTTCTTGGATTCAGTTTGCAAGTATTTTATTGAGTGTTTTTTTGTTGTTGGTTTTTTTTTTGTTTTTTTTTTTTTTTTTTTTTTTTTTTAGTTCTAGTTAGGGAACAAGCTTATTTCAAGTCCCTTCTCCCTCTCCCTCCCCTCACCCCCAAACTTCCTCCCCCACCCCCAGCCCACCCCCCACCCCATCCACCCACCACTCCCCAGGCAGGGTAGGGCCCTCAACGGGGGCTCTGCAAAGTCCACCAAGTCTTCCTATGCTGGTCCTGGGCCCTTCCCCATGTGTCCAGGGCCAGAGTGTAACCCTTCATATGGGATGGGCTCTCAAAGTCCCTTCTTGCACCAGGGAAAAATACTAATCCACCACCAGAGGCTCCCTGGAGTGCAGAGGCCTCCTTATTGACATCCATGTTCAGGGGTCTGGATCAGTCTTGTACTGGCCTCCCGGACAGCATCTGGGGTCGATGTGCTCTCCCTTGTTCAGGCCAACTGTTCCTGTGGGTTTCTCCAACCTGGTACAGACCCCTTTGTTCTTCATTCCTCCCTCTCTTCAACTAAATTCCCGATTTTGGCTCATTGTATATCTGTGGATGTCTGTCTCTGTTTCCATCAGCCACTGGGTGAGGGCTCTAGGATGGCATAAAGAGAAGTCATCAATCTCATTTTAGGGGGAGGGTTTTTAGGTTATCCTCTCCACCGTTGCCTGAATTGTCAGATCGTGTCATCCTTGTAGGTCTCTGGAGATCTCCCTGGTTCCTGATCCCTTCTCGGGCCTACAGTGGCTCCCTCTGATATCATATCTCTCATCTTGCTCTCTTTCCTCTATTCTTCCCCCAACTCAATGTTTCTGCCCCTCCGTTTCCTCTCCTCTTCTCCTCTTCTCTTGCTCTTATTGTAGCAGCTCCTTCCCCCCCCACCCTCATGCCCCCAATTAGTTCGGGAGTTCATGCCACTTCCATTCCTGGGGACCATTTATCCCTTAGAGTCCTTCATGTTTCCTAGTTTCTTTGGTGAAGAGCATTATATACTGGTAATCTTTTGCTCTATGTCTAAAATTCATATATCAGTGAGTACATACCTTGTTTGTCTTTTTGTGACTGGGTTACCTCACTCAGGATGGTTTCCTCTAGTTCCATCCATTTGCCTGCGAATTTCAAGATTCCGTTGCTTTTTTCTGCTGAGTAGTACTCCATTGTATAGATGTGCCACATTTTCTCAATCCATTCTTCAGTAGAGGGGCATCTAGGTTGTTTCCAGGTTCTGGCTATTACAAACAATGCTGCTATGAACATGGTTGAACAAATGTCCTTGTTGTAAGTACATGCCCTATTTGGGTATATACCCAAGAGAGGAATGGCTGGATCTTGAGGTAGACTGATTCCCATTTTTCTGAGCAACCGCCATACTGATTTCCAGAGTGGTCTTACAAGTTCGCACTCCCACCAGCAATGGAGGAGTGTTCCTTTTTCTCCACATCCTCTCCAGCATAGATTGTCATTGGTATTTTTTATTTTAGCCATTCTGACAGGCGTGAGATGGTATCTCAGAGTTGTTTTGAGTTGCATTTCTCTGATGGCCAATGATTTTGAGCACTTTGTTAAGTGTCTTTCAGCCATTTCAGATTCCTCTGTTGAGAATTCCCTATTTAGTTCTGCACCCCACTTTTTAATTTCATTGTTTGTTGTTTTGGTGGCTAGCTTCTTGAGCTCCTTATATATTTTGGAAATCAGTCCTCTGTCAGATATGGGATCGGTGAAGATCTTTTCCCATTCTGTGGGTGGTCGTTTTATCCTACTGACTGTTTCCTTTGCCTTGCAGAAGCTTCTCAGTTTCAGGAGGTCCCATTTATTAATTGCAGACCTCAGTCTCTGTGCTACTGGCATAATGTTCAGGAAGCGGTCTCCTGTGCCAATTTGTTCAAGGGTAGTTCCCACTTTCTCTTCTAGAAGATTCAGTGTGGCTGGATTTATGGAGAGATCTTTGATCCATTTGCACTTAAGTTTTGTGCATGGTGACAGGTATGGTTCTATCTGTAATTTTCTGCATGTCCAAATCCAATTGTACCAGCACCATTTGTTGAAGATGCTGTCTTTTTTCCATTGTATAGATTTAGCACCTTTGTCAAAAATAAGGTATCCATAGGTGCGTGGGTCAATATCAGGGTTTTCAATTCGATTCCATTGGTCTATCAGTCTATTTTTGTGCCAATACCAAGCTGTTTTCAGAACTATGGCTCTATAGTAGAGCTTGAAGTCGGGGATGGTGATGCCTCCAGAAGATCCTTTATTGTAAAGAGTTGTTTTGGCTATCCTGGGCTTTTTATTTTTCCATATAAAGTTGAGTATTGTTCTTTCAATGTCTGTGAAAAACTGTGTTGGGATTTTGATGGGGATTGCATTGAATCTGTAGATTGCTTTTGGCAGGATTGCCATTTTTACTATGTTAATTCTACCTATCCAAGAGCATGGGAGATCTTTCCATTTTCTGGTATCTTCTTTAATTTCTTTCTTTAAAGTCTCAAAGTTCTTATTGTACAGATCTTTTACTTTTTTGGTTAGTGTTACCCCAAGATATTTTATGTTGCTTGTGGATATTGTGAAAGGTGATGTTTCCCTGATTTCTTTCTCATTGGATTTATCATCTGTATATAGTAGGGCTACTGATTTTTTTGAGTTAATTTTGTATCCTGCTACCTTGCTGAAGGTGTTTATCAGCCGTAGGAGTTCCCTGGTAGAGTTTTTCGGGTCACTAATGTAGACTATCATGTCGTCTGCAAATAGTGAAAGTTTGACTTCATCCTTTCCAATTTGTATCCCTTTGATCCCCTTTTCTTGTCTTATTGCTATAGCCAGAACTTCAAGTACGATATTGAAGAGATATGGAGAGAGTGGACAGCCTTGTCTTGTTCCTGATTTTAGAGGAAACGCTTTGAGTTTCTCTCCATTTACTTTGATGTTGGCTATTGGTTTGGTGTATATTGCGTTGATCATGTTTAGATATGTTCCTGTTATTCCTGTTCTCTCCAAGATCTTTATCATGAAGGGATGTTGGATTTTGTCAAAGGCTTTTTCAGCATCTAGTGAGATGATCATGTGGTTTTTCTTTTTCAGTTTGTTTATATGGTGGATTACATTGATGGATTTTCGTATGTTGAACCATCCTTGCATCCCTGGGATGAAGCCTACTTGATCATGGTGGATGATTTTTCTGATATGTTCTTGGATTCGGTTGGCCAATATTTTATTGAGTATTTTAGCATCGATGTTCATGAGGGATATCGGTCTGTAGTTCTCTTTCTTAGTCATATCTTTGTGTGGCTTGGGTATCAAAGTGATTGTAGCCTCGTAGAAAGAGTTTGGTAATATCCCATCTGCTTCTATTGTGTGGAACAGTTTGAGGAGTAGTGGAATTAGCTCTTGTTTGAATTTCTGGCAGAATTCTGCAGTGAAGCCTTCTGGCCCTGGGCTTTTTTTGGTTGGGAGGCTTTTGATTACTGCTTCTATCTCATTAGGGGTTATAGTTCGATTTAAACTGTTTATCTGATCTTGATTTAATTTTGGTAAGTGATATTTATCCAGAAAGTTGTCCATTTCCTTTAGATTTTCCAATTTTGTGGAATACAGGTTTTCAAAGTATGACCTAAAGATTCTCTGGATTTCCTCAGTGTCCGTTGTTATATCTCCCTTTTCATTTCTGATTTTGTTAATTAGCATGCTCTCTCTCTGCCTTTTGGTTAGTTTGGCTAGAGGTTTGTCTATCTTATTGATCTTCTCAAAGAACCAACTCTTTGTTTCATTGATTCTTTGTACTGTTTTCCTAGTTTCTACTTTGTTGATTTCGGCTCTCAGGTTGATTATTTCCTGGCGTCTACTCCTCCTTGGTGTGTTTGCTTCTTCTTGCTCTAAAGCTTTCAGTTGTTCTGTCAATTCTCTAATGTGACTTTCCTCCAGTTTCTTCATGTGAGCACTTAGTGCTATGAACTTCCCTCTTAGCACTGCTTTCAGGGTGTCCCATAAGTTCGGGTATGTTGTGTCTACATTCTCATTAAATTCTAGGGAAGTCTTTAATTTGTTTTTTTTTTACTTCTTCCTCAACCCAGGAATGGTGCAATTGGGTTTTATTCATTTTCCACGCAAATATAGGTTTTCTGTAATTCGTATTGCTGTTGAATTCTAGCTTTAATGCATGGTGGTCTGATAAGATACAGGGGGTTATTTCAATACTTTTGTATCTGTGGAGGTTTGCTTTGCTGCCAACTATGTGGTCAGTTTTTGAGAAGGTTCCATGTGGCGCTGAGAAGAAGGTATATTCTTTTGTGTTTGGATGGAATGTTCTATAGATATCTGTTAAACCCAGTTGTGTCATAACTTCTTTCAGATCCTTTGTTTCTTTGTTAAGTTTCTGTCTAGTAGTTCTGTCCAGTGGTGTAAGGGGGGTGTTGAAGTCTCCTACTATAAGTGTGTGTGGTTTTATGTGTGGTTTGAGCTTTAGTAATGTTTCTTTTACAAAAGTGGATGCTTTCGTATTAGGGGCATAGATGTTCAGGATTGAGACTTCATCTTGATGGACTTTTCCTGTGATGAGTATGAAATGCCCTTCTTTATCTCTTTTGATTGCTTTCAGTTTAAAGTCTAATTTGTTAGATATTAGGATTGCTACCCCAGCTTGTTTCTTGAGCCCATTTGATTGGAAAATCTTTTCCCATCCTTTTACTCTGAGGTATCGCCTGTCTTTGAAGTTGAGGTGTGTTTCTTGTAAACAGCAGAAGGATGGATTCTGTCTTCGTATCCATTCTGTTAGCCTATATCTTTTTATGGGTAAGTTAAGACCATTGACATTCAGGGATATTAATGTCCATTGTTCATTGGTTCTTCTTTGTTTTGGATTTATTGTTGGTGGTATCATTGCATGTGGATTTTGCCCTCCTGTTTCTTTTTGTGTTTGGTGAAATTAGATTAACTACTGCCAGTGTTTTTGTGAGTGTAGTTATGTTTGTTGGGTTGGAATTTTCCTACCAGAGCCTTCTGTAGTGCTGGATTTGTTGATATGTATTGTTTAAATCTGTTTTTGTCGTGGAATATCTTGTTTTCTCCATCTATAGTGATTGAAAGTTTTGCTGGGTACAGTAGTCTGGGTTGACATCCATGCTCCCTTAGTGCTTGTAGGGTATCTATCCAAGACCTTCTGGCTTTCAGAGTTTCCATTGAGAAGTCGGGTGTGATTCTGATTGGTTTGCCTTTATATGTTACTTGGCCTTTTTCCTTTGCTGCTCTTAATATTTTCTCTTTATTCTGTAGATTTGGTGTTTTGATTATTATGTGTCGGGGCGACTTCTTTTTGTGGTCCAGTCTGTTTGGTGTCCTGTAAGCTTCTTGTACTTTCATAGGCATATCCTTCTGTAGGTTGGGGAAGTTTTCTTCTATGATTTTGTTGAATATGTTTTCTGTACCTTTGAGCAGTGTTTCTTCACCTTCTTCTACACCTATTATTCTTAGGTTTGGCCTTTTTACGGTGTCCCATATTTCCTGGATATTTTGTGTTAGGGTTTTGTTGGACTTGAGGTTTTCTTTGGTTGATGAATGTATATCCTCTAGCGAGTCTTCAGTAGCTGAGATTCTCTCTTCCATCTCTTGAATCCTGTTGGATATACTTACATCTTTAGTTCCTGATCATTTATCCAACCTTTCCATTTCCAACATGGTCTCATTCTGTGTTTTCTTTATTGTGTGTATTTCAGCTTTCATGCTATGAACTATTTCAAGAGCTTCCTTCACTTGCTTGGATGTTTTTTCTTGGCTTTCTTTAGATTCTTTAAGAGATTTTTTTATTTCTTGAATTTTTTTGGTTTGTCTTTTCCTCCAATTCATTTAATTTTTTGTTTGCTTTCTCTTCTATTTCTTTAAGGGATTTTCTTGTTTCCTCTTTAAAGGTCTCTATCAACTTGCTGAGATAATTTTTGAGGTCCATCTCATCTTCATGCTCTGTGTTGGGCTTTTCAGCTCTTGCCGGAGTGGAGTCCCTAGATTCTGGTGGTGTCATATTGGTCTTTCTGTTGTTGAGTGAAATCTTATTCTGTCTTCTCCCCATATCTTCTTTTAGTGGGTGCGGGTGGGTTCTCTCTATCTCCTCTTGTGGCCTAGTGGTGTGTGGGGGCTAGGAACTCAATATCCACAACTCTAGATGATCTTGACGCTCCTGGTAGTCTCCTCGCTAGTTCCTAGTTCCTCGGTCGTTCGGCAGAATGGAAGAGTGGGGTGCTACCAGATTTGGGGCGCATGGAGCTCCTCCCTGCCTGGGCGTGTCTGGCCCAAGCCGGCAGGCACAGGCGGGGGTGGGGGATGGGGGTGGTGGGGTGTTCTGGCCTGGGTTTCGGGAGCGGGCAGGAACTCACTCACCTCTTTATTGAGTGTTTTTGCATCATTTTTCATGAGAAATTGGTCTACAAGTCTTTTTCTTTCTTGAATTCTTGTGTGTTTTGGAGATCAGGGTGACTATGACCTCATAAAATGAATTTGACAATGTTCCTTCTGTTTCTGTCTTGTGCAATAATTTGAGGACTATTGGCATTAGCTCTTCTTTGAAAGTCTAGTAGCATTCTGCATTAAAACCACCTGGCCCTGAGCTTTTTTTGGTTGGGATGTTTGTGATGATTGCTTCTATTTCCTTAGGGGTTATATGTAATGAGTCTTTTTCTGCCCTGCCAGACATCTCCCAAATTATGACATGGAAACTTATTAACTATCTCAGTCGATAGTTTAGGCTTGTTTGTAACTAGCTCTTATAGCTTAAATTAACCCATTTATAGGAATCTATGTTCTGTCAACATGGCATCACCTCTCTTCCATCTTGCAACTCTTGTTTCCTTTCCATGTCTGGCTGACAGCTCTGCCTTTCTTCTTGCAAGAGTTCACTCTGTCACCAGAAGTACCACCTATACCTTCTGCCTAGCTATTGACCATTCAGCTTTTTATCACACCAATCATAGCAATACATTTTCACACAGTATACAAATATCCCACAATAATTATATGGCTATTTAAATTGTTTAACTGATCTTGATCTAATTTGATAAGTGGTAACTATGAAGAAAATTGTTAATTTCATTCAGATTTTCCAATTTTGTAAAGTATAGGTTTTCAAAGTATGACCTAATAATTCTTTGGATTTCCTCCATGTCTATCATAATGTTCTCCTTTTCATTTCTGATTTTGTTAATTTGGATATTCTCTCCATGTCTTTTAACTAGTTTTGATAGGGTTTGTCTATCTTGTTGATTTCTCAAAGAACCAACTCTTTGTTTCATTGATTACTTGTGTTGTTCCCTTTCTTTCTATTTTACTGATTTCAGCTCTCAGTTTGGTTATTTTCTGCCCTCTACTGCTGTTGGGTATGGTTGCTTGTTTTTGTTCTAGAGCTTTCAGATATGCTATTAAATTACTAGTATGAGATCTCTCCGATTTCTTTATGAAGGCACTTAGTGCTATAAACTTTCCTCTTTGCACAGCTTTCATTATGTCCCATAAGCTTGTGTATGTTGTGCATTCATTTTCAGTGAATTATAGGAACTCTTTCATTTTTTTCTTTATTTCTGCCTTGACCCAGTAGTCATTCAGTACAGAGTTCTTCAATTTCCATGAGTTGAGTTTGTAGGCTTTATATTATTTCTGTTGTTGAAATCCAGCTTTAATTTGTGGTGGTCTGATAAGATTCAGGGGTGGCTATTTCAGTTTTCTTGTTCCTGTTGAGACTTGCTTTGTGACTGAATATGTGGTCAATTTTGGAGAAGGTTCTATGAGGTGCTGAGAAGAAGGTATATTCTTTTGTGTTTGGGTGAAATGTTCTATAGATACCAGTTAGGACCATTTGGTTCATGATATCTATTAGTTCTGTATTTCTCTGTTAAGTTTCTGTCTGGATGACTGGTCCATTGGTGAGAGTCAGGTATTGAAGCTTCCCACTTATTAATGTATGAGGGTTGGCTTGTGATTTAAGCTTTAATAATGTTTCTTTTACAAATGTAGGTTCCCTTGCATTTCAGGCATAGATGTTAAGAATTAAAATGTCATCTTTGTGGATGTTTCCTTTGATGAAAAGTGTCCTTTGATTATGAAGTGCCCATCCCCATATCTTTTGATTAATTTTCATTTGAAGTATATTTTGTTAGATATTATAATAGCTGCACCAGTATGCTTCTTGAGTCCATTATATTTTCTTTCTGTGATATGTAGTCCATTCTGTTAGATTAAGAAGTTTTGTTCTTCCCATGGCAATCCTAAATCTTATCACATTGACAACCAAAGTTAATGATCATAGCACTCAGTATCCAAACATCCAATTCATTATCTTTTTCCATGTTTATCTTTGATGTTGAGGCATGTTTCCTGTATGCAGCAGCAGAATGGATCCTGTTTTTTCATCCATTTTATTAGCCTGTGTCTTTTTATTAAAGAATTGAGACAACTGATATTGATAGATAATAATGACCAATGATGGTGAATTCCTGTTAATTTGTTGTTGGTGTGGTTGTGTATGTGCTTCCCTTCTTTTGGTTTTGCTGATGTGTGATTATTTGCTGATGTGTTTTCATGGGTGTAGTCCTTAGGTTGGAGTTTTCTTTCTATTATCTTCTGTAGGGCTGGGTTTGTAGATAGATATTGTTTGAATTTGACTTTATCATGAAATATCTTATTTTCTCCATCTATGGTGACTGAAAGTTTTGCTGGGTACGGTAGCTTGGGCTGGCATCCGTGGTCTATTAGAGTCTGCAGGACATCTGTCCATCCTTTTTGGCTTTTAGAGTCTCCATTAAGAAGTTGTATGTAAATCTAATAGGTCTGCCTTTATATGTTACTTGCTCTTTATCTCTTGCAGCTTTTAAAGTTCTTTCTTTATTCTGTATATTTCATGTTTTGGTTATTATGTGGCAAAGGGACTTTCTTTTCTCATCCAATCTACTATCTATTCTAAGTTTCTTTTACCTTAATAGGCATGTACTCAGTTAGGAAAATTTCTTCTATGATTTTGTTGAAGATACTTTGAGGGCCTTTGAGCTAGAGTTATTCTCCTTCTTTTTGTTCCTATTATTTTTGTTTGGCCATTTCATAGTGTCCCAGATTTCTTAGATAATTTATGGCAGAATTTTTTTAGATTTAACATTTCCTTTGACTGATATATCCATTTCTTCTATTTTATCTTCAACACCTAAGATTCTCTCTCCATCTCTTGAATTCCACTGATGGTGCTTGTGTCTGTAGTTCCTTTTTGTTGACCCTAGATTTTCCATTTCCAGAATTCCCTCAGTTTGTGTTTTCTTTATTGCTTCAATTTCCATTTTCAGGTCTTGAAGAGTTTTATTCATTTCCTTCAACTGTTGGGTTTTTTCTTGGTTTTTCCTTAAGAGATTTATTGATTTCCTCCAATTTTTTATTCTCTTTTCCTTGATTTTTTTAAAGAGATTTATTCATTTTCCCTTTAAGGACCTCTATCATCTTCATAAAGTTGGTTTTAAGGTTTTTTTCCTTGTGTTTCAGCTCTGTTGGAATTTTCAGGGCTTGCTGTAGGAGGAAAGCTGGGTTCAGGTGGGGACATACATTGCCCTGGTTATTGCTGATTGTGTTTTTATGCTGGCATCTAGGAATCTGGATTTGGAGTGATTATAGGTCTAGGAGCCAATTTCTGAGTTTGTCTTTGTTGGATAGATGTTTTACTCCTCGATTTCTGTTTTCTCTTTGGTCTTCTGGTCTGAGGTCTGGAGTTCTGGCAGCCAGGGTGAACTCTGGCCCAGTAGGTAGTCTTCGTCTAAGTTGGGGGCTGAATTTCTGGTGGCTACCATGGCCTTTGGTCCAGCAGGGGGTCTCTGCCTAGTCTTCTGGCTGGTGTGGTCTGCTCTTCTGATTGGACTGACATGCAATTGAACAGAGGATATCACCTGAGTTGGGAGCGGGCAGTGGGGCAGAAAGAGGTACCAGCAGGTTGAGTCTTTGGAATCTGAACTGAGAGTGTGGAAGAGTTCTGTGAGCAGATGGGCCTCTTACCTATTGTTCTTACTGTTGAGGCCTATACCTAAACAGCTGATATAAGCTAATTTTTAAATGAAAATACTTCCAGTTTTCCACAAGTAATAATCATAAAGAAGATTTGAAGAAGCTACACATTGATGTTTTTCTCTCCATTAAATTAAAGTTACAAGAGCTAGCAAAGATTGTCCACACAAATCTCTGTAAAACTCAAACCCTGGGAGGGCTCTGTCTCCCTTCCTCAGTTCATCCAGCCTAATGTGTCTTACAGATGAAAGTTTTACATAGTTCTGGGAGTCCTCAGCGGCCACTATGTCAAACATGTCTTCATCAGATAAGGCACATACAAACATCCATGCACTTCACACATTTCTGAAATAGTCATGCTAATATAACATGCATGCAGGTATTACCTGAAGTATAATATACTCAAGTGCCTCAAGAAATTCAACATATCACATGGACCTTAAGCAGTTAACAGCTCTCCTTTTGTAATAAGAGAAAATGTATTTTGAGATTTTTCCCAGAGCCTTCTGGGAACTATCAAAATTCATTCAAAGTTTTTTGTTGTTGTTGTTGTTTTGTTTGTTTTTAAGCCATTCTGAATTGGATATTTGGATGTTGAGATATTCTGACAATTAACTTTGATTGTCAACTTGATAACATTTAGAATCTCGGTGGGAAAACCAAATCCTCTTAATCTAAAAGAACAGACTACAAATTACAGAAAGAAAATATAAATAGCTGAAATAATGGACTCCCAAGAAATTAGAATTTCCCAAGGAATCTCATGCTGGGAGAAGGAAGGAGTTGGATTCTTGATGGGGGGATCCTGTCTCCTGGTAAGAGAACTTTACCTACTGCAGACAAGTTTTCAAATGCCCTTGCTGGAAGGAGTTGGGGCCTACACCATGATGATTGACAAGGCCACAGCTTGACTGGATCTGCTTAATCGTGCATACCTTTTGCCTTACAGTTAAGCATCAGCCTCACATTAGGACCCTAAAGAAAGTTGAGGAATGAGACCACTGGACATCTTTGCTCCTCCTCCCACATGGTCAATAGACCTTTATCTGCTTCCATTAATGCCTGCTTGTTCAGTGGGCATATTATGGACAAGTAGCTGAGCCTGGATTGTTAAAGCTGCCAGGCCACAGGCTGTGACCCTAATAACATCAATAACAATTAGAATTAACCTGGCTCCTGGATCGTGGGGGGGGATACTAAATCCCTCTTAGCAACCTAATCAGCTGTTACCATCCCCACCTCTCAACACTGTCACAATAGCCAGGCAGAATTCAATATGAGTTTCAGAGGGAAAAAACAATAGCCATGATGTCACTGCTCTTGTTTTTTTTTCCATATATAAGCAAATCCAGCACACATACAACTCTTTTCCTGCAAACCTTCTAACCTTTTTTTTTTTTCTTTTGGTTTTTTTGAGACAGGGTTTCTCTGTGGCTTTGGAGGCTGTCCTGGAACTAGCTCTTGTAGACCAGGCTGGTCTCGAACTCACAGAGATCTGCCTGCCTCTGCCTCAGGAGTGCTGGGATTAAAGGCGTGCGCCACCAACGCCCAGCTCCTCTTCTAACCTTTTGAAATAGCTTTTACATTAACTGACTTTGGGAGGTATTTGTTTTGCTTTCCTCTTCTTTTCTTGTTTCTTATTCTGGAACAACCAATCATTCTACTTTAGCACAGAATTACTTTCTTTTTCTCTAAACAACTCCCCCATCTTCCCTTATCAAAACACATTTTCTTTGCACACTGAAGTCTTCATGTCTATAAAACTTCTTGTGCTTATTGGAAGACGCATACATTCTGCTCCCCTATGCCATATTAAAACAGAGTACACAAATGCTCAAAATTGTGTTGTCTACTTGCACTTGGTAATTAATGATAAGTAGTTTGTCTCTCTTAGCAGTGACCCAGGCTCTAAGCAACCCCTGTCCCTCAGTTTAGCATTCTGGGAACTTTCAAATCACAAAACAATGGAGAAGGAAGGGCGGTCAGCTGAAATCTGTTCTTCAGCAGTTGTAAAATATAATTATTTTTAAAATATTTATGACATTCCTATTTTTAATTTATATAATCCAAACAATTATTATTGAATTGTTTCTTAATATTTTTTCTTTATTTTGTTTTCTGGGGCTTTTTAGGGGGAATTGTTATTGGGTCTTTTTTCTGTTTTTGTTTTTGGAGACAGGATTTCTCTGTAGCTTTAGAGCCTGTCTTGATACTCACTCTGTAGACCAGGCTGGCCTCACAGAGATCAACCTGCCTCTGCCTCCAAAGTGATGAGATTAAATACATGTGCCACCACCGCCCAGAATCCTTAATATTTCATAAGATTGTTAAGTAAAGCTATCCTCCATGTTAGGTAGAGAGTTTGCCATCTACATTTCAGGCGAGGGTTTTTTAAAATTACAAAAACAAAGAAACAAAAAAGGTAGAATGATTTGTTGAGATGTGTTGTGATTGGCTCTGAGTTACTCCCCATAATGTGAAACTGTGCCTTTCAGGCTGTGCCTTGCCCTAAGAGACTCCATTTTGAAATGGAGCTTTCCACTTTTTAGGAAACAGGGCAATTTTTCTCTTGGGTAAAATTATATCACTGAAAGCAGGCCCAACAAATGACTGAACATACCAGACCAAGAAAGGGTGGAACTCCCTCACCTGGCCCCCATAAAGTGGTGGGCACCTAGCATTAGGATGACAGTAGTCCCACATAGACCTATTATCTGATAACCAGTGTGTTTGTCAAAGACCCACACAACTCTTGACTGTCCCTAGGGCTTTAGCTCACCTCAGTCCCTTGCTGTTAGTGTGGCCAACTCATCTGCCCATTCATTCATTCACCTGTTTAGACCTGAACCTACCATCCCTGCTCTCACCTGGTTCTGCACTCTGACCTCAAAGCTGGACTCAACCCCACACCTTTGCCTTCAACCATGACTCTTGGGGCACCAGACACAACTTCTTCCCTGGGGCTGGTCTTGGGTTCAAAGACTCTACTTACACATCCATCATCCCACTGCTAAAATGTTTTGAACTCTGATTTTGCCTCTTGTAATTATTTTGTAGTCCACATATATGCAAATATATGGACAGACAGGCAGAATTTACTATGTGATGTAAGAGTTGATATTAGTTGTTAAGATTAGAATAATCAGAACCTAACTTGCCTCAGCCAGGTTACCAATAGAGAGGATTATCTGACAAATCACTGCCATTAAGACTGCTGCAGCTGGAGACTAGGTGGTTCAGAGCACTTGGTGCTCAAGAAAAAGATGGGTTGGGTTCTTGGCACCACCCAGGGGCTCATAGCTGCCAATTCCATGCAACCCAATGCTCTCTTCTATTTTTCATTGGCACTATGCACACACATGGTGCACATACATACATGCCGGTAAACATTCAAACACATAAAATACAAATAAAATCTTTTTTAGGAATTTGTTATTCAATACATTCTAACTGCAGAGAGACACGAATGTGTTTATCTGTTTCTGGCATAGCACTCCTACCATGTGGTTCTTCCTTGTTTTGTCTTTTTCATGTATCCCAGGCAAGCTTGCAACTCACTGTGTATCTGAGGGTGATCTTGAATTTCTGATCCTCCTGCCTCCAATGCCCAAACAATAGATATGTGCCACTACGCCATTCACATGGTGCAAAGGACCAAATCTAGAGCTTTGCACATGTTAGGCAAGCACTAAACCAACCACATTATACCCCCAGAAACTGTTTTCTTACAACTATGTTTGATGTGAATCAAGAAGTTTGTATTTATTGACATTTTACTCTTAGGATGGATTGATAATTTAATAAGTTTAAGCATCTAGATGACATACCCTAGTTTGTCCAGCAGACTTAGGAAGAAGTGTCCCTGGTCTTATTTTATCAGTGAAGACACAGGTACACAAACATTGAAAAGTCTCCATCTATAAGGACACAGGTATACCTAGGGAAAAGAAGCCATCTACAAGGTCAGGATGTTAGGATAAAGCTCAAGAGGGACTTTGCATTGGGGACCATGGTGGATTCCATGGCAGCTGAGGGTGACCAAGGTGGGAGACAAACATGCCAAGCAGACAGAGCTTAAGTGAGGAGTTTTATTAGAAAGAGGAGGGAGGGGAAAAGAAAGAGAAAAGAAATAAAGAGACACAGAGAGAGCTCCCCCTTGTTCAGGTCAGCCTAGGGCTCCATCTTATAGAAGCATTCCCTTAACTGAAGTTCCCTTCTCTGGGATGACTTAAGCTTGTGTCAAGTTGCCATAAAAGTATACAATACAAACAGTGAGAGTGCAGCCTTTTTACTTTATAAGGGAAAGTCGCATGCCCTCACCTACTTAGGGAGTTCTCAGGGAGATGTAGACCAGTCGTCACCTGAATGCTAACCAAATGTTCTACCACTGAACAATACCTCAATTCCCAAAGTCATCACCGGTCTTTCCTCTTGTCACTGGATAAATGAGAGTGGGATTCTGTCTGTGAAGCACCCACCCCTGGATATATTTGAGCTCTCACACATACAGTGGTGCAGAAAGGTCTCTGGCTGACAGGTTGCTTCATGTGTAAAGCAAATGAAACAGTCGGGAAAACCCTTGTTGTGCCACACCACTGAATGTGTCAGAAGGCTTGAAAGGGGCAAGGGGCCTGCCCTATCCTCCTTACCCTGTGAAGTTGAGAGAACCGAGTGCCACTCTTCTGTAAGGTAGAGTCATATGTCTGTGTGAGCGCACATGTACATTTAGTACAGGTTTACGTGTAGGGTCTTTCTCTATCCCACCAGCCAGCTACCAAATAACAACAGAGAGACTTCTTATTAATTATGAAAGCTCAGCCTATAGCTTAGCCTTCTTCCTAACTAACTTAAATTAACCCTTATTTTTATTGATCTATGGTCTACCACATAGCTTTTACCTCTATCCCATCTTGTACCTCCTTTTTCCTCTCTGTGGCTGGCTGTAGAGTCTGCCTCTCTTCTTCCCTGAGTCCTCTCTGTCCCCGGAAGTCCTTCCTAACCTCCTCTTAGCTATTAGCCATTCAGCTTTTTATTATACCAATCACAGCAATACATTTTCACACAGTGTACAAATATCTCACCACATGTATGTACAGCTGTATGTAGTGCATGTCACACATCTATGTGCACCTGTGTTCACATGTTCTTCTACCACACACATAGACGGGTGTTTGATGGCACGGGAGTATGTGAAAAGCAGTTTGAACCTCATGAAATACTAAGCCTTCATCCACCTGAGGCCTCGATGTCATCTGACATTTGGGGGTATTGAAAATTGGGAGAGGTTGAAGCAGGATCCGTCATAGACCTTGCAAGTCACAATTTCTTGGCCAATATTAGTTACTACTTTTAACAGTTGGTCTACAAAGTTGCACCTAGTAACTGGAAAATACTTGATGAAAACAGGTACCCCTGTGATGCTTGCTGACTCTACAGGGCTTATTTTAAAAGCACAGTTGGAAGCCAGGGTTGTGACAAGTCGGGTAGCATCTCATTAGCTATTACCTACATCTGCCACAGGCTTGTTTATGGTAAGTGTATAACTATGTATAAAAATGATAAAAACAGGAGCTCATGTGTGCAAATTCTAATGTGAAAAACAGAACTGTCCTGGTGCTCCAGAGAGGTTCCAGAACCTCCCAAGTGTAGCCCACCTTCTCTACCAAGGAGATTCCCAGAGATGCTTTTCCCATCTCTGCTGAGGTGTCTTGCCTCTAGTTTTGTTTTTTTTAATGTATATAACAAAGGAAATTCTTTATTGTAAACAGGGTATAAAGTACAACAAAAAATATTGTGCAAATTGGAACTCATGATTCTTTATAATTTTTTTTAAGAAAAATCTTTTTTAAAGGGTTCTAGTTTGCATGTCAGAAACCTACACCCAAGGTACAGAAACAGTTTAAATGTAAGGTATAGTGACAGTTTTTCACTATATATTTTGGACAATTTACCTTTACTACCGAGTGTAACACATTTAAGTCTCAATGAGTGTCCAAACCCTGTGGTGAAGAACATAACTGTGTCATGAACATTGTTTTCAAGTTGAAAGTGAATGTTCTAGTAACAATTTTCTACCTATCTATTCACACACCCTGAAAAACTCCTATAAATAGAGAGAAAACTGTTGTCTGTGATGGTCATTAACTTCCTAGTTTGAAAAAGCACAGTGTGTCTTTGGCAGAGCATCCTTTACTGATGACATAAAGCCATCTTTCTCAAGGAGTTATCTCAAATTGTCTCTAGTTTTTAACCTCATGATGTAGTACCATTTGATGTGCCTGTTTCTGACATTTGGTTTCATTGTCTGAGGTCATTTTACATTACATGGTCTGCATTCACTTAAGGGCATCAAACTGTACACATCTGCTCTTGGCCACATGGGTGGTTACCAACTGCCCCCAGCATTGCTGTGGAGGACATTGCTACCATGGACATTCTTCTCTGAGCCATGTAAGCTTTTTCCAAGCAGTGAAGGCAGCAGGCTCAGGACAAGAGGTGAATTACCAAATCAGACATGTTTGCACAGGTTAAATTTAGTTAATTCTAGAATTTGTGGCAAAGATACACACCATCATTCTCTTTGCTTCTGGTGGGTGACATTGTTATTACTGTTACAGGATTGGGCAGCACAGAAAGGGGCATAGGAAGTAATGGGCTTCCTCATCATGGAGACATGGGAACAAATGCCATGATTTCAGGGGTAAACTCTGGAGTGTCACTGGTAATATGTTTTACATTTCTACTTGCAAAATGATTAGTTGTGGTTTGGTGTCAAAGGATGCCATTCTGAGCCCATCCCCAAAGGATGCCCTGAGGCAGAGCAGGACCCTGGGGTTCTAAATGGAAGGAATTGGTCCATCAAGGACAAACCCAGCCACATTCCTGATTCTGCGTAACTTGCTGAGGAAAGATGCCCGGTGGAGGTCATTTCTCCTGCAGGAAGGTCTCCTTATTGTCAACACTGGGAAAGGGATGTGGGGTGCAGGAGACTGAGGCTAGGTGGTAGGAAGAGGCCCCAACAGACAAAGTCAGTGACCAGTGTGACAGAGATGAAAATTAGGAGCCAGTGTGTGAGAGAGGGGCTTAAAAATTTGGTGGCATGTGGAGAAACAGTAAGTAGATCCACGAGCTCAACTGTGACAGTAGAAGCATCTCAGTGCTCGCCAGATGCAAATGGCATGCTGTTGAGCTGCCTTTCTTGCAAGCCAGGACCTGAACTGATCTGAATAGCTGCAGGAACACCATTGCCCACCAAGGTGCAGCAAGCCTTTTAATTTCTGGTCAGAAAGCTTGCACTACCTAGATTGGACAGCAGAGGGCAGTACAGTACCGCCTGGGTCCACCCTGAGCTTGGCCATCAACAAGTGGGAATGGGGGGAAAGTCACAAAAGTGCTGTCAAGTCCCACAAGAAAGTGCAGTTCAGGTTCTGGGATGGCTCTCCTGTGCCCCTCTACCTGACAACAGGCTCCTGCCAGTCTTGAATCCTATCTGCAGCTGTCAAGGGATACTGTACAGAAATTTTAAAGTACATAGGAAAATCTGTTTTGTGGCACAATTGGGAAATTTCTTACTTTAGTGACATGAAATCTGACATCCTTTGAAATAAAACTATGGAAGTTTCCATTTGCTTAGAATGGTCCTGAATAGTGTGAAATGCAGCCCAATTCCATTTGTTCTTAGGTAAAGTAGACGCCAAGCCACACAATGGGATATGAAAAATAGATTTATTGGTCAGGAGTTAAAGAGGTTTGTCCTGAGTGGTGAGCAAGGTGTAGAGGTTCAGGCTTTCCCCAGGCTTTTCTTGATGAAGTGGCCCACCAGCCGCTGAGGTCTCTGCTGGTATTCCACCAGCACATCATGGGGGGTGTTGATCTGGTCCCCTTGCAGTCTGTCCAGAAGGGTGACACACACCACAGCCGCTGCAAAGAAAAAGGTCTCATCAAGGCAGGGCCAGACACCTTCCTTTGTCACCAAGGAGGAAGGCCAGGGCCAGGGAGCTCAGTGTGCAGGCCAGGGACACCTAGTCCCTTTGCCTTTGTTGCCAAAAGAAATTCCAGCAAGTTCCAGGGCCAGCTCCTGGCTGTCCCGTGCAGCCCTGCAGGATACATGTTGTCCCAGACCATGAGGCATAGATAGTTTTGAGAGGTGATGTTTGACTGGAAGGATGCTCAGGTCTAGACAATAAAGTAGATTAGCCCCAAAGAAAGGAAAACAGTACTGAAAGCCGCGCTCTTGGCAAGGCTGCAGCAGCCCTATCTGAGCTGGATAGGTCACAGCCATCTTTGTTACCCTTCTCAGTGGTAAGGGAAATCCCTGCAAGAACACTGGGGACCCTGTGTTTTGCTATGTGACAATCAAGACATTGTACATGTCCCGGGGCTGCAGGGATGACACCTTGGTGGTCAAAAGCTGACCAAGGGGGACACAAGTGAGAAAACAAGCCTGAGGCACGATCAGGAGGTCCCCTCTATGATAGGCTAGCAAGTAAGACAGAGAAAGGACACCAAGGCCATCATGTGTCTTCCTACCTCTTAGGCCACAGGCACTGCACATGGTGGCAAACAATGACGATTCCATCTCAATATTTCGAACACCTGCGGCATGGGCTGCTTGCAGATAGGCCTGTTTGTCCTTCTCTGTGTAGGAGCATAGGGCACCATCCAGACGGCCTTGTCCTGCAGTACACGAAGACAGAAGATCCACAGGCACATAGTCAGAGCCTACCACACTTGGGCACCATGCTACACACATGGATGCAACTAACAATCTAAGCAATGGTTGAGAGGCTGCCTTAAATGCCCTTCCCCAATATGACACTGATGACTACCATATATGCCATCCTAGAGCCTTCATCCAGTAGCTGATGGAAGCAAAAGCAGATACCCACAGCTAAACACCAAGCTGAACCCTAGAACCCAGTTGCAGAGTGGGAGGAGTGATGAGCCAAGGGGTCAAAACCAGGCTGGAGAAACCCACAGAAACAGCTGACCTGAACAAGGGGGAGCTCATGAAGCCCAGACTGATAGCTGGGAAACCAGCATAGAACTCTTCCAGACCCCCTGAAAGAGGATGTCAGTTTGGAGGTCTGGGCAATCTATGGGACCTCTGGCAGTAGATCAGTACTTATCCCTAGTATAGGAATGGACTTTGGGAGCCCACTCCACATAGAGGGATACTCTCAGTCTAGACACACGGGGAGGGTCTAGGCCCTGCTCCAAATGATATGACAGACTTTGAAGATCCCCCATGGAAGGCCCCCCTCCCTAGGGCGCAGAAAAGGCATGGGATAGGTGGTCTGTCAGGGGGAGGGCAGGGGGGAGGGAGAGGGAACTGGGATTGACATGTAAAACAAGCTTATTTCTAATTTAAATTTTTTAAAAAAGGAAAAAAAAGAAGACACAGGGATGAGGGGACCCGCCTGCCTGTCTTCAAGGAGTGGATTGCTGCTCAGATCACTGTTACAGCCATCACAGAAATACTTTGACAGGGTTAGCAGGCCACATCAGGTGCCCTAGGGATAGCACCACACCATCACAAAGAGGCCTGGGTGGGCAAGGGATCCCTGGGCCAAACATGCACTCACTTCCTCTTACCCTCATAGAAGTCCAAGGTGCACATGGTGTTGCCCACAACAGTGGGGAACTCATTCAGGTCTGAGGAGCACTGCATCAGCTCCTGTACCAGCTTCACGTCCAGGTTGGTGCTGCGAACCACCCGCTTTCCCAGGACAATCTGCTCGAACTCTGGCTTGAAGCACTCGTCCACGGCCTGCTGGGTGATGACCACAGAGCCAGGCTCCAGACCTGAGGAAGATGCAGGCATCATGGTTACACGGGTGAGAGCAGCACAGCAGAGAACAGGCACCTCAAACACAATCGGTTGTCACAGTGGCATACAGAAGCATCCAGGCGCATGCTCAAAGCCATCCATCCCTTTTCTAGTCAGAGCTCTTCCTGACAGGGAATTTGCACAGAACCATCGCTGAAAGCAAGGAAAAGCAGAGAACAGCAACCTTGCCAGGAGTCTCTCCATCCTTTGTCTTCCAGGCATTGTCACTGACTAGCACTCCACCAACTAGGAGGGTGACCAGGAAGATGGTTTAATCATTCCAGATATCTTTATTTTGTACATTTTCAACCAGATACAAAAACAGACAAAAGTATAGAAAAGCCACGTGTGCCTCAAAAACAGCCTCAGTCCTTTGCAACTCCTGACTAGCCTGCTTTCCTCTGCAACCAGCAACAACTGTCTGTGCAGTGTGGGTGTTCGGGGTGTGCCCTCCTGGAGTAGCTGCATGCTTCAAAGGACAAAACTCTACTCTTGTTTTTCTGTCAGGTTTATGCTTTCATATACCATGTGACCACTGCTAGGAGAGTTTGAAATCCTACATTCCAAGAACAGTGTACTTAGACGGGGATGCCTAAATCTAAGGCTATACTGTCTCTGAAGCTGGTACGGCTTCCTGTTAATGGCTGTGTATTCCTGGTGGGAACAAAATCACTTCCTACAGTAACTTTAGTTCCTTAGTGACAAAGAAATTGTTTTAGAGCCACCAGGCAGTAGTAGCACATGCATTTAAACCCAGCACTCAGAGGCAGGTGGATCTCTGTGAGTTCAAGGCCATCCTAGTCTACAAAGCGTGTAGGACAGCCAGGGCTGTTACACAGACAAACCCTGTCTCAAAAAACAAGACAGAAAAAGAGAAAGAAATTGACATTGCTTTAGACTTTTATTGCTTCCAATCTTATTTATTTATTATGTATACAACATTCTGCTTCCATGTATATCTGCACACCAGAAGAGGGCACCAGATCTCATAATGAATGGTTGTGAGCCACCATGTGGTTGCTGGGAATTGAACTCAGGACCTCTGGAAGAGCAGTCAGTGCTCTTCACCTCTGAGCCATCTCTCTAGCCCTGCTTCATACTTTTACTTACATTATGGTATGTAACTGCCCAACACCCCCCCACACACACACACACACACCCGACTTCCAAATCCCACACTGAAATAAAATCTCCACTGTGAAACAGGAAGGCTCTGGGCTGGGTGGAACCTGTGTAAAATGACCGATGCACGGCCCTAAAGGATGGATTAACACATTCACTGAGTTTAATGATGGATGAGTGGCCGAGACTAGGGCACGACTCCCCATCTCACATACATGATGAACCCCTGTGCCATCCCTAGACACTACTAGCAAGGTTTCACTCAGCTATGGGCCACAGTCAAGAGCCCAAGCAGACCTTTTGCCTTTATAATAGAAAGCAGACCAGAGCAAATCAAGTCTTGGGTGCTCTGCAGTCTTATCAAAACCTCGTCTTTGCTACTTAGATTGTGGGTTTTTGTAGGGGAAGGGGCTGTTTGGTTGGTTGGTTGGTTTTTAGCTTTTGGTTTCTTGGGTTTGGTTGGGGGTGGTTGTCAATGATTAGAAACTTCTGAGCTAATTTCGGGCCTCTTTTGTTAGTTTTGTATCCCACAACCCAATACATACTTTGATGGAATGAGGAGACAGGCAGAGAGGAAAGCCCTTGGATAATCCTGTATGTGTTCTTACCATGCTGGAGCCACCGCAGGGCTCTGGCCCCTCCTCCACCCACAGGGCCCAAATCAATCCTCAATCCTCACCTATTCCACCAGAAGTGCCAATGCGGATGATGGTGATGTTGGAGCACCGGGCATGGTACAGCATCTTGATGAGCTCGTGCAACATGATGCCGATGGAAGGAATGCCCATGCCATGCTGGAACCAGAGAGAAAGTGCTGCGGCTAAACCCAACATTGTGCCTTTGTCAATGCATATACAAGTCCCTCCCAACAGACGACACTCCTCATTTTAAGTCACCCAAAGACAACAAAGCTTTGCACAGAATGAGATTTTGAAGGAACATTCTCCTAACTTTCATTATTATTATACAGTTATAATTATTCTACTTTGTGAATCATTATTGCCATTCTTTTGCTTTACCTAGTTCACAAGTAAAATGGGTCACAGTCTTGTGCACTTATCAGTTTTGGTGCTCTTCTGCTTGGAGACATCCACTGGGGTCTTTGAAGGAGATTACTGTATGTTTTATGTGGTATATTTCAACTAATAAAATCATCATATAGCAATGATGGACAGACTTCAAAATATTAACAGAGCTGTCCTATGACCTACCTACCTTGACTCACATAGTCTGCATGGTGGGAGGAAGCAGCTGCTATTGCTAGGTAACAAGCATTTCTTTCTGATAGCTGAAGCCATGCGCAAAGGCCCTTCCTTACCCATACCAGATAAGGTTTTGCCACTGCACTTCTCTCCTGCCCTCTCCAGTTTAGCAAAGCATAACTGGCTGGTTCCTCAATTCCAGACATAGATAATCTCCACACTTTTGTCCCTGCCACATCCCCCTAGCCTCCACCACAAGGCAACCCTACTCCACACATCTTTTAAAGACCCTCTCACAGTCAGATCTCCTAAGACACCTCCTCTCCCCTCCCCAGGTAGGTGCTGGGCAGAGCCCTACTGCAAAGGGACCCCTTTGAGAATGTCCATCACAGTGAAATGCTTCGACAAGGTGACTTTGCTATCAGGCAATTCTACATGACTGATACGCTTGGAGGTCTAGCTGATATGTCCAGACACACATCTCAGCAGGACGGGGATCCACTGCTGAGCTGTAGTTCTTCATTATATTACTGCCATCAAAGGAAATCAATTGCTAGGAAATGATCCCTTTGGTGGGATACTGGAGATTTCTGTAATTACTTTTTATTGCTCACAACATGTGTTATAATAAAGCAGGTCAGTCACTGTGAGATAGAAGAGACATGGCATGTGGCTCTTCTCATAGCCATGGGCCAGGCAGGGAAGCCCTCCCCCACACCTGCCACCCCACACTGAGTGGACAGCTGTGCATATTTACACGTGTATCTGCTTTTGTATACAGAGGCTCTCCAGGAAGCCCAACCTCAAGGGCTGGAGCCTAGGACTTAACTCATGCCCAGATGCCAGCTGCCCAGAGCTCACCATGCTCCCAGCCATTTACAGTAAACAAATGTTAAGGCACCAGCTGTTCAGCTGTTCACCAAGGCAGAAGTGTGGGGCACAGGGCCTTGCAGGGCAGAGACTAAATCCAAGTGAAAGGCAAGTACTCACGCTCACAGACAGCACAGGTCCCACTTTATACATGGCGTAGCGATCAGTGCCTGCACAGATGTTGGGATATTCTTTCCCTGGATGGTCAAGGCCCAGCTCAGCAGCCACATACTTGATGAAGGTGCTCATCCTGGAAGGGCTTCCACCAACACACACAAACTGAAACCAGAGAGTGGGGACCTCATCAATGCCTGGTCAATAGAGGTCTTCAAGTTGATGGGCAGCATTGTGGTCATCTGGGAACTTTGTAGCAAATTTTCAAGCCTGACTTGCACCAAGTGTATCTAAGGCAGTGATCCTGGGGAGTTTATAGTAGCACTGGTCTAGGAATCACTGCTCAGTACAGGCACCCAGAGCACAGGGCAGTCAGCTCCACACATGCAGGGACCCAGACTCTTCTCCCTTTGAAAAGGCAACAGCAGGCACCACACTTGGCCTTACACACCAGGTGGGAGGTGCTGGAAGGGAGTTTGGGTTTAGATTGATCAGAGTCAATGTGTTAAAATGGGCCACCAATCACTCTCTCACTTGGAAACCTGAGTAGCAAAAAATAGCGGCCCAGTAGGGGGTTGGGAATTTGTAGGAAGAGAAATAAAACCTTCACTTTGCCAAGTGTCATCTAAGAGGACATTTTATTTTGCCAAAGAAGAGTAAATAGTGAAAAAGTGATTTAATGGAATCTGAAGACAAAAGAAATAAATGCATCTCTAAACATGAAAGGACATTTGCATGGCCTGCAATAAAAAAAATAGATTATCAATATTGGGATAAATGGAAATTCAATAAATTAAGAAAACATGAAAGCTGCCCACCATTTACTACCAACGGTGAGTTCTACCCATGGCAGATGAGGCCCAGCTTTGGTGTTCTGAGCCCATCTTGGTTTTTAATTCATCATGTTAATTCATCTTCATGGAGATTAGACATTGAAGAATCCTGTTTTCATCATATGGTAACTACCTATAGTTAATACAACTAAATGTAAACCACAAGATAGCTAGTAGATAAGATTCTGAATGTTATAGACCCCAAAAAATGATCAGTGCTGAGTTGTGAACATGCTGACCACTGTTTTGTCTCTTCACATCATATACATAAACTGAAATGTAACACTGTTCCTTGAAAGGATGCAAACATACTTAGGTGTCAATTAGAAATAAGTTTTGACAAGGAATTTTATAAAAATTTAGGACAAATTACCACTGAGAACTGAACACTTGGTAGTGGAGGTGTCTTCATCAAAATTTTCCCTCAGATAATGAAAAACAGTCTCATCTATATACACCTTCAACAAGCAGGGGTCATACAGGCTCTCCATACTGACACTGCACCTCTTAGAAGTCCTTCCCAGCTCTCTGTTATCTAGGCTGCCCCCAAGTTCCCAAGATGAGGTGATTCTCCTGCCTCAGTCTTTGGAGTCGCTGGAACTACAGACATAGGCTACCTTGTATGACTCAGAAGTCTCTCATGCTGTTCACTCTCATATGAAAGTTCTAAGAGACAAAGTAGAGGCCAACGTAGCAGTAGTTAACATTTGTTCTCTCTTTTACTCACTAATCCCTATAAATAAAAGGTAACAAAAGCAAAAGTCTGATAAAGATAAAATGTAATCCTGTTTCCTGTCAATCATCTGCACACAGGTCCTGCTGTACCAAAGAGGAAGTTGAGTGCAGAATCAAAGCCTGGGCATTTTACCTTCACATCTCCAAACATAGCAGGGAAATCATGTGTGCTAGTGCTGAGGTTGAAGTGGTAGAGAACATCTTCCTTCATTGTTGCTATGTTTGGATTTGAAACTTGAACGAAGCAGTCACTGTTAGAAACAAAAAGGGAAAGGTTTATAGAACATGGGTGTGCAATGTCCAGCATTACCACGAATATGTTCCAGATCCATGAGGTGCGTGAGGGACATGAAGGGGAAGAGACAAGTGGATTATGGGGAGAAGATAACCCCACATTGCCAAGGTCCCTACTTCCCTTTCTCCTTCCTTTTAATTCCTCTTTCTCCTTGAGCCCCGTTTGGAGGCAATTGGCAAACCTCAGAAGAGCCCACAAAATTATAAAGATCAGATTGATAAATCATCCAACACAAAGAATGCTACTTTATATCCATGTCACCTATTCAATACATAAACTTGACTGTTTTGAAAGTAATATGATCAATATTGGAAATACAGACAAATAGGAAAAAAAAAAAAAAACTCCTCCATTGCAGAGATAACCTTTCCAATCTGAGCGCCTATAATTTCTTTTCCGTGTTTTGTTGTATTAGCTACCACTCCTCAGAACTGTGACACTAAGAGTGTCATGAGGGGATGACAAGGTGGCTCAGCGGTTTAGAGCACTTGCTCTTGAGGAAGAACCAGAGTTCTATTCCTAGCACTCCCATGGTGGCTTACAACTACCTGTAACTCCAGTTCCAGGAATCCACTGCCCTCTTCTGGCCTCCAAACACATAAAGTAAACCTTCAATCTTTTTCTTAAAAAGATTGTCATGATATAACTTCCTACCATTTTGATTTTTTGTAGGAAACTACAACATTTTATATGTGATTCAAATTACTTATACAGAGTAACATAATTCTGCTCTAAAGGAAGGTTGGCAGACAGAATTTGTTTCAGAGAAAGCCATATGCTAAATATGGTTATGAGCCATTATGCTTCTGTCACAAGTCTGCCACTGTCTCCTGAAAGCAACGGCGACAAGGAGGGCAAAGACATGATGTTATACTTCAATGTAGTTTGATTTACAAATACCCCATCTTGACCCTGGCTAAGCTTCCTCAGAGCCAGCCTTCAACATAGCTGCCTCAACAGTATGTACCTCCTGATTCCCAAACAGGTGTCTCCTTGGCAGGATAAAGAATATGTAGGGCCTTGAATATGGAGTGATTATGACTATCATTCCTTCCTTGAGTCTGACTTTCTGCCCAGACCAACTATTGACACTTTTCTTCAATCTAAGTCATGAGAAAAAGATGAGAAAGCAATGATCCAGAGATCACTGCAATATAGAAATACTGAATCTCTTGGCCTACAATAATTTGAAAATGATATGTGTTGAGTTGAGCATGGAATTTTTCCTGAGAACTGTGCCGTCAAGCTCCTTCCAGAGCATGCTCACCTGTTTTGTTCACTAACTTACTTTCTTTTTTTGGAGACAGGATGTCACTGTATCCCAGATTGGCCTCAACTTGCTATGTAGCTTTCAACTTCTGATCTCCCTGCCTCTCTCTCCTCAGTGCTGGATTATAGGTGCATGCCACCATGCCCATCTTATGTAATGCTAGTGACAGATGCCCTGGTGTGTGAGGCAAGCAAGCCACTCCCTCAGCTCCCATTTCTTTTTCTTTAGGCAGGTTTCATTTTTAGGCCAAAATGGCTTTGAACTCAATACACCTGCCTTAGCCTCCTGAGTGCTGGGATTACAGGCATATTCAATGAACCTGGCTATCTACATTTTGTCTTTAGAAAAATTTATGCAATCAATATAATTATAATTATCAAAATCTCCTGGGGGTTATGTCATGTCTTGTTTATTTACCATACACACACACACACAGTTGCACAAAGATGAAAGAAAGTTAAATAGATCTGTTCTGATTGATTTATTTCATCTAGTCCCCATTGTTTTTCTTTCTGGTACTCAATCTCAAGAACAGACACCAAGGCTGACTCCCTCTTCTCCCTTGGTCCTCTCTGCCCCCTTCTGTGTTTCTCAAACCCCCCTCCAATCTATTCCCTTAGGCGGTGTCCAGATTAAGTCAACACATGAAACTTTAAGACTGTTATACAACTGATAAGCATAGCTTAAGACTCAGGAGAAAGTCAGAGCTCTCTCACAAAGAGAGTAGGAGGCAGGTGGGTTGACCACTTCAGGAACAATGTAGAGATTCACAGCACACACACATACCAGTCATACATGCAGGGCCACTGCCCACCACACCCCGGGCTGTGAACCTTGCTTAGAAAGAACAAGCAACCTGGCCAAGGCACAGAATGTGCCCACCTACTGACCCCATTCTCCTGGCAGAGTTCCTGGCTTTTTATGAGAGGGAGGGATAAAGGAGGAGGAAGCCCTTTCTCACAGGACCAAATGCAGGGCATGTATAGCTAAACTTTCCCAGAAATCATTTTTGATCTCTAGGACAATCTGAAATTCCAATCATCACAACATACTCAGGCATCTAACCATATCCTCCTTCAGGATGTGGCAAATATGGAACACAAAACAGAAGGGCAACTTTATACTTCAAAATGACCCAACAGGATATGATTAAGATAACGAAGCCACACAGAGAAAACTTTTTTTTTTTTTTTTTACTTGTCAGATCCAGGAAGAGCAGAAGGAAGGGGCATAACCCTGAGAAGAGCATGATTTTAAAACTCATTCACTCTGATATGAATGTGAGCTGTAACGGTCCCCAATACACTGATTAAAGGATTCAAAGTGACAAGTCAGGGACAAACAAAACTATTTAGCCTGCCTGGATCTCAATTGTATTCATTATGCTTCATTGTCACCTTGTTCATTTACCAAATATTCATGGAGAGCCAACTGCTGAGGCCACACGGGAGCAGGACAGGAGCAGGACGGGAGCTACCTCACAGAGCCCCAGCAGATGGCTGACAGCCCTGAAGTGCAGAAATGAGAGAGGCTCGGTGGACTTCAAACCCATGCAGGAGGTCTCAGGGCAGAGCATGCACTCACTACAGCATGCTCAGAACCCTGGGTAGGATGTGCCTGAACATCCACACACTGGAGTCAGAGAAAGACAACAAATGTTTGGCTCTTTAACAAAGTCTAAACCCAAGAGAACTCATGAAAAACACACACTTGAATAAGAAAAAACTACAAAGAAAGGAGGAAAAAAAAACATTCAAGATTCAGAAACAAGATCGATCTAGGAGATACACCGGTAGACTGTCTCACAAAACAAAAACAAAAACAAAAACAAAAAATGGCACGTATAGAAGGAAACCTGAAAGACACATATCTGAGCACTGACCTGCCTGCTCTTCTGAACACACATGTCCTGATGACTAAGGATCTGAATATTTGCAAGTCCTCCGAAGCCCTTCATCCCTCACTCACTGCTGTGAGCGTCACATGGTAACACACGTAAAGAACTTTGAAAACCGAGCTGATTAAAGAAGGCTTAGTGGTGGTAGCGTGCATGTCTTTAATCCCATCACTCAGGAGGCAGAGACAGGCAAATCTCTGTGGGTTCGAGGCCAGCCTGGTCTACTGAGCGAGTTTCAGTACAGGCTCCAAAACAATACAGAGAAACCCTCTCTCGAAAAAAACAAAACAAAACAAAAACAAAAGAAAGAAAAAGAAAAAAAAAAAAAAGAATGCTTAGTAAAACCAACAGAGCCCAGCCTGTGTCAGTCTTACTTGTGATGATTTTCCAGGTCCTTTGCTTCAGTTCCTGTAGCTGCCATCCTCTCACTGTTGCAGGACCTAAGGGGAAAAAACATCACACAAAACAGAATTAACCCAAAGGGAACTAGGGTGGTGTGAGATATCACTCATCAAGAAGTCTGTGCAAAGAGACAGATGTGTGTGTATGTGAAGTTCACATGGGTGGACACTTGTGCATTTTAGGAATAAAGTTCAAGTTTCCTAGCATGGCATCCCAGCAACAGTCAGGATGTCTTTGAGCCTACCCACACCCTTTTTTATGTCTTGCCCTTCTGGAAGTCTTGAACATCCTCTTCCTGTTTAAAGGCAGCAGAGGTTGCAGGGATTTGAAAAGAGGTAGAGCAGCTGCCAACTCCAGAGGATGCTGTTCAGAGGGCAAGGACTTGAAGCTGGTGTGGGTTCAAGCAGCCAGCAGAGCTGAGTTTCCTTGGTGGGCGGTAAGGAAAGGAGAGCATCAGGAAGAGCCATGGGTCACAGGCCACTCAGTAAAACTACAGGCTGCGTGGAGACATTTCCTAAAGCTGGGCTGAATAAAAGACCCCTTTGCTGGGAAATGTATTTATAGCTCTTATCCAAACACACTGCTCATTTGAAGTAAAGTTAGTAAACTGGAGACCATTACAGTAGTTGGTTCCAAAGCAGAAACTCCCCCGTAGTTGGTGTTTGTCCCTCTTCATCTGGCTTGATCGCACTTGGCATCAGTGACACACTTGCCGGGAAATACCAGTTTGTTGCTGTCCAACCAAGGAAGCCAACAATGGAGTGAGTTGTATTGTTTTTATTGTGGAGATATTGAGGATGGAACCCAGGAAGTTGCTCCACTGAGAGGCATCACAGGCACCCTTACCCTGTGATACCAACATTCCCAAGTCAAGCATGGTGCAGGGAAAGAGCACTTAAGTCTGGCAGGAGAGGAGCCAGGGCAGCTTTGCCTGGCGGTGTTACAGGAAGCACAGAGCTGGTGGGTAGTGAGAGAAGTAGTCCCTAATGCTGTTGTCCCTCAGAACTGGATGCTGGTCATAATGAGGCTTTTAAAACCTTTTTGACATTTACATTATTTTATTTTATTGAGGATGGGCATGGGCATGCCACATTGTATATATGGATGTTGGAGGATAACTTGTCAGTGATCTCCTTCCGTCATGTGTTTTGGAGAGCAATCTCAGGTTCAGGCTTAGCAGCAACAGTGCTTACCCACTGAGCCATCTTGCTAGCACCACCTATTATTTTAATGGCACAGTACATTTCTAAAGTTTGCCTGGGTAACATGATTCTAAGATTCTAAGAGTGAAAGACCCCAGGAGGCACAACAGCATTGCCTCAGTTGAGGAATGTGAAACTCTGCATATCGATGATGTAAGTCAGCAGTTGGCGCCTGGACCTTTGCTCAGTGTCCTCGGGATTCAGCACATGCCTAGTGTAAAAGCATCTCTGGTGTGATGGTTTAAATGAAAAAATGTCCCCCAAAGTCTCTAAGATTTGAAAACTTGGTCCCTAACTTGGGGTCCTGTTGGGGGTGGCTTAGGTGCTAAAGCCCTGCCAAAAGATATATATCACCAGAGGCAGACTTTAGGACCAGGCCTCCCATCCTGCTGTCTCTGATTCATGTTTGCAATTAAAGATGTAAACTTGGTTTCCTACCTGTGCCTCTACAAATGCTGCTTGCTGCCCTGTGCTCCTGCCATGGTGGTCTTTACCCATCCAGAGCTACATAAACTCTGCTATAAGTTACCTGGCTTAAGGTGTTTTTATCACAGCAATGTAACAGGTAATAAATACTGTGGGGCCTCAGAGAACAAGGTGGTTTGAGCACATACAATCTGATCTGGAGAAAATGAGAAAGCTTCACTGGATTCCCTCATCACATAGTGGAACTGGTTACTTCCTAGCCCTAGCCTGACTTCCATCCCATCCTAGAAAATAATAATAATAATAATAATAATAATAATAATAATAATAATAGAGGGAAACTACAGGAGAATGTATGGCCCTAGGCTCCTTCCAATCCCTATGGCTTGGCTCAGTTCATTCCCTGGATAATCATTCACAAACTCTCAAAGCTGTCTTAGGTTCCTGCTCTTGTGGTAATATTAAGAAGTTGGGTAGATGCAAGCCCATGGTTTTTTTGCAACACAGTCTTACTTTTTGGCATATGAACAAACATGCAAGCCCTTTCTCCTGTCTAATTTCTGATTTTGTGAGTGAAACATGAGGAGGCATAAGGATAATTTCCCTTCCCTCTAGAGCATGTCCGACTGGGAAGGGATGAAGACACAGGACACTGTGAGCCTGCACACAGTATGTGAGACACACCAAGCAAGGAGATGAATACAGGGCAGAGAAGGGAGCCAAGAAATTTTAAGAACCAGCAGTCAATCTCTTTGAGGGTGGGAGTATAAACAAATACAGGTACTGGAGGTAAAAGCAGCATGTTCTTAGGAGGATATGATGGGTTCCGAATGGTCCCAGACTAGCAATCAACTTAGATATTGTGAATGAAACAGTCAGGGACCTCAAGGGAACCCACAGGCCAGTCAGCTTTGGGCCCTTAACCTGTTACTACCTGCATTTACATCATTGTGGCCAAAATCCCTGGCTTAGAAGGAAACATTTATTTTGACTCCCAGTTTTAGAGGGTCAGCCTATATATTCTGTTAGTAGAGCTTAGTAGCTGAGAAAGGCATACTACAGTTTTTCCCCTTTTGTGACCTCTGGGTTCTAAATCAGGGGTTTGGTGCCACCCACGTTCTCAAGGCCACATTCAAGGTGGTCTTGCCTTCAGTAATCCTCAGGTAACACCCTGACTTGCAAACACATGTAAACATGTGCAGTGCCTCACCAATCTCCAAGACGATTTGAAAAACAGTCTGCAATGAAGACTACCCATCAGTCACCCTGTAGAAATCGTGCCAATAACAGCTATGCTGAAAAGTACCAGTTAGGCCACGTGTTCAGAGGAATTTACAGAAGAAAGGACACAACCAAGCCAAGGGGTGGGGTCCAAAATGAGTCTTCTAATGACAGAGGGTGAGGTGTTGTCACTCAGGGAAAACCCATAAAATGCCCTCAGGAAATCTCTAGAATCACTCAGGTGTCAGACAACCTGTGAACACAAAATCGCAGCACTTGATCTAAGTTAAACCAAAATTTGCTAGTCCTCCCACTCTAGAGTGTGGGGTGGGGGTCACACAGATAAGCAAAACAATGCCATTAGCCTCCCCTCTAGCTTGCTAGAGATAGGTGGCATGTCGTCTATGACAACAGTTGCCCAGTTTACTTTGGAAACACACAAAGCCCACTTCCGCTCTAAACACATTTCAGGGTCAGAGCCTTGGCATCTGTCTGTGTATTGTGTCTGTTCCCTCAGCTGCTTAAACCCTAGGATCAAATTCTTCTCAGCTTGGCATGAGGACACATTTGAGAAGGGTTTCATCCAGAAACTTAACACACAGTTAACTAGGCCTGTTGCTGGCTTGAGTGATGTATCCCAGGCTGTGCTTTCTGGGTAGCTGGCTTCCCAGTCCCTCAGCCTTAGAGGCCCAGACAGAAAGACAGGGGCAGGACATATGCAAGACAGTAACTCAGCATTTCCTGGATTAATTTACCACTCATTAGCCTCAAACCTCAAAGCAAGATGCCTGAGCAGGAAGAAAACATCTTTTGAAACCACACCCCATGACCAAGAGACAATTACCAAACTCCAGCCTAGCCCAGAGGGATCACTGAGAGCAGCTTCTCAAGGGTTCAGAAGGCAACAAGCTCATCTCTGTCCATGCTTGGGCTGGGTCTGGGGCTGAAGCCAGGCGGCTAGAGCTTGCGCAGATCTTTCTTGTTTGTTCCTAGTATGTGACCTGGTCTCATTTCCACCATTCCCACCTTTCAAGAAAGGATTCTCCAAACAAGAAATACAAAGCCCATGAGACCATAAGGAAGGCATCCTCTACTACAGAAACAGAAGGCCAACAGCAAGCAATAAGAGAGGCAACCAAGACACAGGCAAGAGGTGGTCTCCAGACAGTTGTATCCCCTCAAGTACCTGGAGGTGACAAGGAGAAGAGTCCACAGCATGTTGTAAATAGAAATGATGGATATGTATGAAGAGGTTCAGTGAACTCCGGTAGTTTCTTTGATTTGGAAATGTCTCCTGAAGACCCACCTGTTAAGGCTTAGTCACCAGCTGTGGAGCTATTGAAAAGTGGTAGAAATTTGAGGAGAGAGTCTTGCAGGAGAAAGTTAGGCCATGACGGATACTGGAACCCCTCAGGCTCCCACACACATTTCCTGGCCACAACTCAGAAGAGGCCTCCTTCACTATGTATTCCCACCAAGATGAACTACACTACCACAAACCGAGAGCAATACAGGACCCAACAACCACGGACAAAAACTTCTACAACAGCAAGCCAAAATAAACCTTTTATCCCTTTAACTGGATTTATCTTAGGATTTTGTCATAGTGACAGAAAGCTGAATTACACAATGACATAAAAATGTTGGGCTGAGTCAGGAAGTGGTGGCTCACACCTTTAATCCTAACGCTCCGGAGGCCAGAGGCAGGCAGATCTCTGTGAGTTCGAGACCAGCCTGGTCTACTGAGCTAGTTCCAGGACAGCCTCCAAAGCCAGAGAAACCCTGTCTCGGAAAACCCAAAAAAAAAAAAAAAACAAAAACAGACAAACAACAATAACAAAAATGTTGGGCTGAAGACATCTGAGTTTCTGAAACCCCTTCTGCCTAAAAGTAAAAGCTCACCTAAACAACTCCACTATCCAAAGAGCCATTAATCTGCTCTTCTAGTAAATCCATGCTGCACCCAAACAGCCACTGTCACCAAACTAGCATATTCCCCACCTGCTTTCCTGAAGTCCCAGTTAAGCTTTTAGAGCATTTAGAATCATTTGGAGCAGGATAGAACAAAACATGTCTGTCATCCCAGCTCTCAAGAGGCTGAGGCAGGAAGATTTCTCACATCTGCCGGCAGCTTAGAGCACAGAACAAATTCAAGGTCAACCAGACCACAACAAAAACAGAACAGCAGCAACAAGGAACTCACTAATGCCATGCCCAAAATGTAGCAGCTGAAATACATTGTTTCTCCAAAAGCACCTTATTCTCACCCTCTCACAAGTCATGTGTGCTGCTCTGTTACTTGGCCCCTTCCATCTCTGTTAAGATTGCAGCAAGCCCCAAATTCTAACTACTTTCTGAGTCACCCTCTTCGAACTCCTCCATTATCTGCATGAACAGTAATCTGCTCTCTTGTCAGTCTGTTTGTTGATGTCTTATTTGCAAGCATTGGGTGGCTGGGATACACAAGTTCTCTCTGACACTTCTTTCCAACATGGATTTGAGGGCAAAGAGCAACAGCAAGGATGGCAAAACAGTCAAGGGGAAAGAGCATAGCCAAGGAGAGCAGGATGTTGACTTCAGCAGGGGCAGGGATGACATCCTAAGGGCTAACTTCCAGATAAGACGTTGTTGTTTCCCATGTATAGAGTTCATGACAGCTCATTTGTTGAAGTAACATGACTCAGGAACACAGAACCTGTAGGTGTGACCCTATGGGGTCACCACAAAGGAGCTGTGAGCCAGAAAAGTTGGCACTGAGAAACATGAAGTCCAGAGGCCCAAGAGAACGTTCTTAACTTGGGTTGTCTGACACAAAAAACCTCTAGAATTTTCACTAATGATTCTCAGGATTTGGAAGCAGCTTTTCAAGAATGGGTACAACTGGAGGAAATCCAGTTAGTGATGTCATGAGCTCAAGCCAAAAACACAGGGCACAACTCCTCGCAAAAAAAAAAAAAGTTTGACATTTCAGTTAACAAAAACAAAAGGAAACACTTGTCTCTTGTCACTTTGCCAACAGTAGTCTGCTTGTCTCTTTCTCTTCCTATGACTCAAATTTGAGCTTAGACCTGTAGGTTGTCTTGCATTAACTACTTTGCACATTGGGTAACCCTTGTCCCACAAGTAACAGGATAGGTGAGAGTTGGGGTCCACAAATCCCAGGAATCAGCAATTAGGAAAAGCCCAGGATGAAGACCAAGATCATTCTCCAAAGGAGAAAGACTGGCCACAGCAAAGTCCACTATGAACTGGAGAGATGGTCCAGGTTAAGAATGCTTCCTATAGCCAAACATGGCGGGCGGCAGACACCTTTATTCTCTCCTTCCCCCCTCCCCCCGTGTTTTTTTATTTGAATTAGAAACAAGTTTGTTTTTCATGTCAATCCCAGTTCCCTCTCCCTCCCCCACCTCCCCTACCAGGCACACACCTTTAATCCTAGCACTTGGGAAGCAGAGGCAGAGAGGAGGGGGATCTCTGTGAGTTCCAGGCCAGCCTGGTCTACAAAGCAAGTTCCAAGACAGCCAGGGCTGTTATACAGAGAAGCCCTGTCTCGAAAAACAAAAAACAAAAAACGATAGAAAAGCTTCTATGATGCTGGAGGACCCAGGTTCAATTCCTAGCACTGATGTCAGACAGCTCACAACTCCTTGTAACTCTGATTCCACATAACACATCCACACATGTGCATAAATAAGAATAGAATATTTTGAAAAGGTAGTTTAAGATAAAGCAGCATCACTTGGATATTGAGTGGGAATTGTGGTGGTTCCTCTGCCTTTGTCCTAAAACACAGAGCTGTTCTGAGAACGGGCCATTCCTCCAAAGCCCCACCAGCTCCTCTAGGGGTGCATTTTGACCCCAGTACTTCAGGAAGATGTCACAGCGAAGCTAACTTCAGAAAGCATTTCCTCCCAACACTCACACCCCATCTTCATCACAGAGAGAGGCACTCACCCAGCCTCTTCACCTGCTGCTGCCCTCAGCCCCAGTAATGCACTCTGCACTGCCAGGACCTGCCCCAGCTCAGTGCTGCACTCCAACTCACAGGACCTGCTGGTTTAGCTTGCCCTGAGGGACTGCCCAGAACACTAGAAAGTAGCCCTTTCCCTCTATGCTGTCATCCCAGCTCTCAACAGGGAACCAGGAACATCCTGGTTCCCCTACCTGCTACAAAACTAACTCATTAATGAGATTTTAAATTTTAACTTTACTCGTGATCTTTAAAATACCAAAGTCAGAGAAATGGACTACTTCATTCAGTGCAATTTTTTTTGGAATGAAATGTATATTAAAAGTCAATCTGTGTGTGAGATGGAGAAAATGGGAGGGGAGATTGGAAAGAAACAATTCAGTGCTTACCTGTAAAGAGAAAGAAAACCTGAAAATTTCTCTTTCTGTTACACATATGATTTTTTTTTGCTTTCTTAAGATTTTTGTAGTCAGTCAGAAAAAAGTGCATTTTGACAAAAAGCCAAGGTAAAGAAAAACTAATAAATGCTTAAGAGTGCTGAAAGTATAACAGAACCAAGAATATAATGTGTGCCCAAGATTAAAGACGTGCAGTAATGAGGGTTATGCTGAGACTAAAAGGTCCACTTGTCCTCTGAAGAAGGGAAAACAATAGCCAATTGGCTGAGAAGTGGGGGTGGGTTAGCCCAAAATGCAGATGGGGCACAAACTTCACAAGCTGAAAGAGAGGGCAACAATGGCAGGCCCTGGGAATGGCTCTTTCGCAGGCAAAGACAGCTTAAGACTCCATTCAAGGAAGTCACCATGTTTTTTTTAAAGGACTAGGTTACAGCGTATGAATGGAACCAATGTGTTTTTTGTTTTGTAAAGCCCAGATAGCACCAGCAAGCGAGAACTAAGGCAAAGAAAACTAGGAACTTAAAGCAAGGAGAATGGAAGGACAGAAAGGGGATGGAAGAGAGAGGTGGAGAGAAAAGGGGGAGGGATAATAATAGAGTGTGAACAGACATCTAAACACCCCTTCCTTTGCCTTCCTGGGAAGCACGCCTTTCTACCCCAGATTCAGTGTCCCTGGGTAACTCACTGTCAAGAGACTGGAAGTCCACGTCCAGGGAAGGCTGCCAAAGTGTCAGAGACCACCCCAGTCACCGGTGAGTCACTCCACCGAGCCCTGGAGGGAGAGAGACGTGACAGTGAACAGGATGCAGAGTCCTGGGATCACCCTGCCAGCTCTGCAAGTATGTTATCACAGAGAAGAGCAGTACCGTGAGGTAGGTCACTTGCAAATCAGTTAGTGACATTTAATACGCCCAAGGAGAGTTTCCCGGTTGAACTGCAGCCAAACAACTCGGAGCCAATATGTTACGAGATAACATTTGGTAAATCAATTACAAGGAAATCTATATGAGTGATCAAACTGAAACTTTGTTCGGTCCTTCATGAAAAGGCAGGTGTAAAGCCTCCAGCTCTTATTTTCTGGGTGGCCTGAGCTGCGCAAGGGTTCTTGGTTCTCTCTTCCGGGTGAGGGACTGGATGGATACTCTTCAAGGACCTGAGAGGTCTGTTGGCCGTTCACCTGCTCATCCCTCACCTGCTTTCTCAGCTGCACTCTCCTTACAGGCGCGTCCCTCCCCTGCTCGTGCCTCACGTGCTCTCCTCCTCTTCCCCCACCCCCTACAGGCTCCGCGTCCCCGAGTGTGGCGCCTGCACCTTCATCTGCAGAGAGGTCACGGGCCGACACCTAGCTAGCATCCCGGCGCGATGCTCTCAGTGCGCTGCGGTCCGCCCACTTTCACCGAGCTCTCCCTCCCGCTCCCTGCGCGTTCTCATCCTAGCGGTCGCCCCGAGTTTCCCGGAGTTTCCCATCCTCACTTACACAGAGAGAGAGACCCTGCGAGGATCCGGCAAAGCAGACTGCTCACCGCTCTGTCTCGACCGGCCGCGCGAATGGCTCCTAAGGCTGGAGAATCGTGAGAGAGAATCGGCGTGTCAGACCTTTTAAAGGAAGGAATCGACCAGAAAGGAGAACCTAAATGACCGCAAACACGCCTCCTCGGACCTGTAACCCTCAGCCCCGCCCAGGGGTCACCGCCTGGCCTCAGCTCCACCCTAGGGCTCAGCTGACAGCACCCAGGGCCTGCTCGCCCAGACACACCCGGTCCACACCTTCTCTGACTCTCTTACTCTCCATCCTGATCCCGGAAAAGTTGCTCGAGAGCCTCCAACTTCTATTTCCTATGGTTTGGGGATTGCTGACAATTTTAAGTTATCCAGAGCCATCCCAGTGGCTCCATAGCCTCCCTTACTATGAATGAAATCGTACCCAAGCTGTGATCTCACCTGTTTCACAGGCAAAGAAACGGTCTGGAAGCGGCTGTATGGCTACCCAAGGTCACCTCTAGTGGCAGGGCCCAGGTCCATCTATCTGGAAATAGTGAGGGAATGACCGCGTGGATGCAGTCAAGAATGCAGAGCTAGGCTGTTGTCAACTGTGTCCTTTCAGTATCACGGGCCAGTTTCTGTTTTGTTTTGATTTTTTCTCCCTTCCCCTCCGGGTTCTTCCTGATCCAGGGATATCCTCCATAGTTGAGGGAAGGCCAGGGGATCGCTTGCCCAGTAGGGGAAGTGACTCATTCAGTCACAGCTATCTGGCAGAAGGCACCACTGCCCTGCATGGCACTGTGACTCCCCACCCCCAGCTGCCACCCGGACCTGCCAGTCCTCTCCTCACACAATTCCTAGTTTGGCTTCCCCAGCTAGCTGGCACTCTGGTGAGAGGACAAATAGGTTTGAGAATTAGGGGAGGGGGGGAGCGAAAACAGCCCAGCACAACCACTGTTTGCCTCTCAGAAGGACCTAGGTTCCTGAGAATAGACAGTAGCAGAATTGCCTATGATCCTGCTCCTGGGAAGACTAAGGTCTCTCCCATTCATTTCTAGGAGCCTACAAGTGAAGCTGGATTCAAAGTACCAAAGACCAACTTCTGAGTCACGAAACCCTGCAAATGACTGAGCCTGAACACAAAATTGTATTCGACATTTTCTATGCCACTCTGAAATCAACATCATCAAAGCCTGTGGCAGAGAGCAAAACAAGGGCCTTCAGAGCTCTAAGAGCCACCTCAGCTGATCTGTGTGAGGCTGAAAGCCCCAATACTAAAGGTGTGGACTTTGGAGAATCTCCTTTAAGCATTGATGTAAGCAAAGGAGGGGGCCTATCCAAGGCCAGGCAGCACCAGAGAACCATGCCCCATTACTGTCCAGTAACAAAACCTGAGAGCAACTTCCAACTACAGAACAGCAACCAGGGTATGCCACACACACACACACACACACACACACACACACTGACTGCTCTTTTCCCATTCCTGGTCCAGATGCTGGTGCCAGCTAACCCCTCCCACCCCACCTCCCACCCCTGTCCCCGTGATTGTAAAGATGGTGTGAGAACAGCCTGAACCTCTGAGCCAGAAGAGGAACTTTCTTCCAGGAAATCATTCTGTTACCTTGTCCCACCGCTAAATCTACATATGCACATTTACAGGCCTTTGTGTCTGTTTTCCTGTTCACTGTAATTCTAGTACAGGAAAACTAGGAAGAAGGGCTTTCTCCCCTCCTCCCCCCATCCAGTTCAGGCTCAAATATAAACAAAACTATTTCCTTTTTTTTTTACAAATTTCTGTTTCCCTGCTTATCGCTAAGTGGCACATAATAAACTAGAGATTCTGGTTACACTGTTTTTAATCCAGCAGCTGTAGGGCTTTCTAGAGCACTGTTCCTGGACAGAACCTCCCCTCTTGTGAGCTAGTTTCTAGAATACCCCTCACTGAGGGCAGACATTTTCAAATAGCCAGCTGGCCATTATTAGGTGGGGCTACAGTGGGTAACAGCCAGCATTTTTATTGTTAGTGGGAACGAAAGGAAAAGCTCCCTCTGCTTTGCGCGCAGAAGGGCACGTACTTCTGTGTCACATGAAGTAACAGGCTGCCCACAGCTGAAGGTGAGACTACCATCTTACTCAGTCACACCCTGCCCCCTCCCGTAGCTCAGAGAGGCTCAGAGTTTTTGCCAGCCTCATGAGGCATGAAATTCCATGGCCTCCTGTCCTCCCAATGACTGACTGTCCCTTTGATGCAATCCAAATAACCCGAAGATGCCCTTAGTAAGGGCTACACATTTGAATGTGGAGCCTGTTCAGGCAGCATGTCTTCAAAGAAACAGGGATGATGAAATCTCCGTGGAAATTTTATGAATTGTGCTCAGAAATGGGACAGATGCTGATGGCTGCCTTGCACCTCTGGTTATTGACCTTTGGGAAACCTGATTGGCAAGATGTAGGATTTCTCAGGTAGGATATCTGGAAGATTCACCTAGCCTTGGAGCGCTTGGTGAGGCTGCTGCATCCTGAGAATTCAATGAGTTGTTGGAACACTGCTGAGATCTGTTTGCTAACTGCTACAAGGGAACACAGCTGTTGTGCAAGGTGGCGGGCTGAGATGCAATTGTCTATGTATGTTATCAGGAGTGGGTCCTTAACAGATTATATCCTCTCTAACTCTCAATCATAGTTGAGAATTCAGTGCCCAGAAGCCACTTCTTTAGGCCAGGTAGTGGTGACATATGCCTTTAGTACCAGCACAAGAGGTAGAGGCAGGAGGATGTCTATGAGTTGAAGGCCAGCCTGGTCTACAGAGCTAGTTCCAAGACTGTCAAAGCTATACAAAGAAACCCTTCTTCAAAATTCAAACCAAGAACAACAAAATAAAAATACAAGTTAGTTTCACACTGACTTTTATCATAGGTAATCTTCAAAGATTTTTTGATAGAAACTGAGGGATTGGTTATCCTGTCCTATTAGAGTCAGAAATCAGTTTAGGAAATGAATTTGGTGTGTAAACACAGGCAACCTAAGGCTGGGTCTCCCCAGCCTGCCTCCTTCTGCCTATTGTCATTATCTAAACCTCCAAGACCTGCCTAGTACATCTGGAGGTCTTTCTGCCTAAGCACTGTTTATTCATTTAAGTCTAATTTAAAGGTCACCTCTAAGAGCCTTCTCAGCCTGGGTTGAGCCTACTGCCCTTGGAATTCAAACTCTTAGCCTCCCTTTGATTTGTTCATTAAGATAACTGTGAAGTTGTAATGAATAATGCAGTGGGAGCCTTTGTGCCTCCCCCCCCCAACATGCCCATTTCTCCCAATAAAAACACCTCACAAACCATAGGAGGCTGTCACAGGACAGTAATATCATGCAAGTTGGCTGAAGTTTTCCTAGACTCAGTTTTGGATTTCATACTCCATAGTTCTGTCACATGTGGGATGCCACCAGTCAACACACTAAAGAGTTCCATTTACCAAGGTTCCCTCATGCCATTCTTGCAAACCATATACATTTCCCTCCAGTTCTTCCTCCACCCACCACAGATCTGAGCCCTGGGTCTACTCTCCTGTTCTCCATTGCTACAAATTTTGTCATTGCAAAAAAGAAAATGTTGTATTCTCAGAAACTATATCTAACTCGTCAGAATGGATTTTTGTTTCTTTCTCCCCCCCCCCTTTGGTTTTTTGAGACAGGGTTTCGCTGTGTAGCTTTGGAGCCTATCCTGGCACTCACTCTGGAGACGAGGCTGGCCTCGAACTCACAGAGATCTGCCTGCCTCTGCCTCCTGGGATTAAAGGCATGTGCCACCAACGCCCGGTTCCAGAATGGACTTTTTTTTTTTTTTACCTGACTTAATTCACCAGAGCTTGTCTGCACAAATGAGCTAACAGGGAGTCCAAACCTCTTCCTTTCAAAGCAGTATTTCACAGTGCAAGGAAGCATTACTATTAGCCAGTTCCTTCCTGTTAAAGGCAAGCTGAGCAGTTTTCAGTTTTAGAACATTAAGACGAAAGCTGGCAAACACACCCCCACCAAGGCAGAGCAGGGGGTTCTCAGTGAGTTCAAGACCAGCCTGGTCTACAAGCACAGTGAGTTCCAGGACAGCCAGAGCTACATAGATAGACATCTTCTCAAAAAGCAAACAAGAAAGAATGATGCTGTCCTAACACTTCTCTGCATCCCTGTTTTGTGTCTGAAAATGAGCTCTCCTTGCTCTGGGATAAATGGGAATGTGGTGGCTGCCTCTTACAGTAAGTGCACACGCAGTCCAACAGAGGACTTAAAAACTGTTTTATCCCCCACCAACAACACCTGAACCATCCAGTTTCTCTACTCAGCAGCATTCCATGTGGTCATTACCATCCAGTTAGATGGATGTGTCACATCTTATCTAGGTTTCAGTCTGCAGAGGACAAATGCTAGGCATCTCCTGATATGTTTGGTGACATCTTGTTTTTTCTCCCCAGTGACATATTTGTTCATATCTTTTTCCCATTTTCTAATGATATGTTTTAGGGGTTTTTTTTTCTTTATTCTTGTCGAGATTTGAGGGTTCATTCTATATGCTAGTTGTGAATTCTGTATTTGATCTACTGCTTGTAAATGCTTCCTCCCATTAGGTGGCTTATTGTTGTATCCTCTTTTAACAAACTTTCAAAGTAAAACATTTTGTCAGTATTTGAGTTCATTTTATATTGTCCAGTTATGACTGATACTTTGTTATCAAATCTAAGAATGATTTTCCTATCTCTGACAATTTTGTCCCATATGTTTTTCTGGAACTTTACTAGCTGTATAATTTACATTTAAGTTCACGGTCCACTTTTTGGTGTGAGAACTACGGGAAAACGAAAGACCCCCAGAGGCTCAGGCCCCCAGGATCTCTGCTCAGGATCTCAGCACCCCAATCACCAGGTGGAGGTGAAAGCTTGATGCAAACAGCCAGAGGCTTTATTGCAGTTGTTTAATGAGCTAACCCCATATTAGCTTGGGCCTTTCATCCATCCACCACGGCGGATGGCTGGGAAAGACGCCGAGAAACCATGGCATAGAGATCTTATAGGGCAGTATAAGGGGAGTGTCTAGGGGTACGCACAGGCTCAGGATTGGTGTGCCTCAAGGCTTGGAGGACTTGCCCTCTGTTGATTGGTCAACTGGTTGTTATGGCCCATAGGCCCTCCCAGGGCATTGCTATGCTCTGCGAATCATTGCTGTGCACTTGTCAGTAAAGCACACCCAAAGCCGTAATGCATAGCACCACCAGCTAACTTCTGATTGGTTCCTAGCCATGAGGCCAGCATCTGACCTCCTAGGGACCAAGGCAAGATCAGGCAAGCACATGTTAGACTGTCGTGGCTGCTGAAATGGGGAGCTGGTCCCTTCAAAAACTGCAATCTTTCTATTTTGCCAGTAGCAATCCAGCAGCATTTGTTGGAAAGGCTATCCTTTATTGGATTGCTTGCCATCTAACTGGGAATTTAGTTAAGCACAGTTTGCTGCAGCTGTTGGGGGAGGGGATCCTTCCAGTAGTGAAAGTGTCTATCTTCCCATTCTCAATACTTTATCTTTTCCACTACTCTCTCTGCTAGACCTTAATATTGGGGAGTGGTTTTCCTAGCTGGCTCTTCCTTAGAATTTGGAGATTTTATCTCTTCTAGTATATGAGCCATGTAAATTTTTAAATGACATTGTCTATTTGTGGAAACCTATACTAGGGTTTTGAAAGGGACTGTGTCAATCTTGGGTCACTTGGAGTGGTGCCCAAGATCTTTGGTTTATTGAGTTCTCTTTATGAGCAGATCCAGTTGCAATCTCTGGGAGTTGCTGTGGGCTAGATCAAGCAGAATTAAAAAAGCAAAACAGGCCAGATCAAGCCAAATTGAAAAAAGTATAACAACAAGTTTATTTGAGCAAAACAGCTCCCAGAGATTGCAACTCCAGTCTCACTGATAGAGGCTAGAGAAGCTGCACACCGCCCCCCTCACTACACCCTCCTCACTGTACCCCTCTCCCCTGGAACTAAAGCAGGGAGACTTTATAGGGATGATGACCTGTCCTCCACAATCTGAGTTTGTGCCCAAATATGGTCAAAGGCTGAGTGCTTAGGTGGGAAGAAATTGCAATAGTCACAACAATGTGCAGCTGGGCATTTTGACACCTTTTCTTTATTGGAGACTCTCTGGGTGGGTGGGATTTTGAGAGAGGTAGGGGTGAGAGAAGGAGGGAGGGAGCTTTCCAGATCATGCCAGCTGGAGGTTCCAACTGAACAGTGTGAAGTATGGTCTTGTTCTTTAAAGGTATGTCATTCTTACATTGGCTATGTGTATCTTCCTTCTCTTCATTCTTAACCAGTCTTGCTAAATGGTTATTTATTTTATTAACTTTTATTTGGTTATGAGTATTATAATAAAGTTTTAGGGGAGGTACCTTGGGTGGGAGACCATGATGGATTCCATGGCAGGCGAGGGTTACCAAGGTGGAGGGACAAACACACCAGGCAGATGGAGCTTAAGTGAGAAGTTTTATTAGAAAGGGGAGGGAAGGAGACAGAAAGAGCAAAGAGGTAAAGAGACATAGGGACACACGGAGAGAGGACAGAAGAGGGATTCAGGAAAAGTCCTGTCTGCCCCAGGGTAACAGTGGGAAAGGGGGAGGGGGAAGAGAAGAGATCAGAAAGAGCAGAAAGAGAAGAGCAGAGACAGAAGAGAGCGAAAAGAACATCAGTGGGCAGGGGTCTGTCTTTTAAAGGGGTCCTTCACACCTGTGTGCAGACTAGTACTTGTGGACCCCTGGGCTGACCAGAGCACTGCTTCAGTGCATTCTGCCAAGTGACAGGGGCAGGCCAGCATAATGCCTGAATCCTTGCAGTGAGCCTAGGCTTTAATGAGTGAGCCATCTCTTCAGCCCTTATTAGCCTATTTTATTTATTTATTTATTTATTTATTTATTTATTTATTTATTTATAATTTTAAAAAAGTAAGCATTGTATTTACTCTACTGTTAACTTAGTTTTAATTTGATTGATTTCAGTTCTGATTTTTTTGCTTTAAAGATAGGATCCAAGGCCCAGCATTGGCAGTGCACGCCTTTAATCCCAGCACTCGGGAGGCAGAGGCAGGCAAATCTCTGTGAGTTTGAGGCCAGCCTGGTCTACAGAGTGAGTGCCAGGATAGGCTCCAAAGCTACACAGAGAAACCCTGTCTTGAAAAAACCAAAACAAACAAACAAACAAACAAACAAACAAATGATAGGATCCAAGCAGGCCTCAAATTCTTGGTCCTCCAGTCTCAACCTCAAAAGCTGTATATGGTTTCTATGATCTTTATTTTTTCCTCCTTGCTCTGGATTTATTTCACTGTTCTCCTTATGTTTCTTTAGATCAAAACTTAATCATGTAAGACCTTTCTGGTTTCTAATGTAGCAAATAAGTGCTATGATTTTTCACCTTCAATACTGCTTTAGCTGCATCTGCACATTCGAACATAGTATATTTTCATACTAAATGTATAGTTTCTTTTTTTATTTTGGGGGGTTCTTTTCTTCCTTCCATTCTTTCTTTATTCCTTTCTTTTCTTTGTTTTTTTTTTTTTTTTGACTTTTTGAGACAGGGATTCTTTGTTGTAGCCTTGACTGTCTTCGAACTAATTCTGTAGATCAGGCTGGCCTCAAACTCACAGAGGCATGGATCACCTCCACCTACTGAACTTGGAGTTTCTTAAAAACACCAGATACTTGGATTTTTTTTTTTTGTGTGTGTGTGTGTGTGTGTGTGTGTGTATTGGTTTTTTGAGACAGGATTTCTCTGTGTAGCCCTGGCTTTCCTGAAACTTGCTCTGTAAGTTTCAGGCTGGCCTCAAACTCAGAGATCTACCTGCTTCTGCCTCGAAAAGTGCTGGGATTAAAAGCATGTGCTACCATATCCTGCTAGTGTGTATGTGTTTTAATCCTTCTGACATCCCATCTCTTGATCAGTTTGTCTAAACTATAAGGCAATTATCACAATGTTAGTGACTAATCCACTGTTTTATTATTGTATTAATTTGTAGCACCTGTTGTTTTTCTTTCCTCTCCTTGGGCCACAATGCTGTCTCTCCTGCCAGTCATCTGACAACTATCTGGGAAGAAGGGCCTTAGTCCAGGCAGAAAGGAGACCGTGTCTGCTGGTTATTCTACTCTGCAACCCTCTTGTCCTCTTCACCTGACACTTCACTCAAGCAGTGACTTGGGCATTTCTATGAAGGTCTTTTGGAGATGTGATTAACCTAGAATCAGTTGACTTTTAGTCATGGAAGTCATCATAAGTCATTTTATTGAGCAGTTAGTTCTATTTTTAGTTTTGTGAGAAACTTCCCTAGTTTCATGATTACCCCAGATCACACTCCCCAGCAATGAATTAAGTTTCTCTTTCCCCACATCTGCATTAGCAATTACTACTGTCATGTTTTCTAGATGCTAGTCCTTCAGACTGGGGTGACTGACACTGTAAAAGCAGTTTTAATTTGCATTTCCCTGAAGGCAAAGACTATGAAAGATTCTTCGTATTTATTGTCCACTTCTGTTTCTTCTTTTGAGACTCTGTTCAGTTCATTAGTCCATTTGTTCATCTGAAAATATTAAGAGAAGTATTTAACTTTTGACATTTGTGATATATCCTCTGGAAAAGAATATTCACAAAGAGAACAACGCAAAAGTAACTAAGCATATAAGATTTATTTATATGCTACCACCCAAGCAGGCACAGCAAGGGGTGGTCATGTGGTCTTTATTCTAACAGGTGGTAACTTTGTCTCACCCCATTGGTGGGAGCTTGCTCTCACAACTAATGATTGGCTAATTAATAATGGGTATGAAAGGCAAGGTATCCAGGAGTTCAACAAATAGGTATGTATAAGAAGTTCACAATCTGGGGGAGATGTGTGGAATATTGGTCCTTGTCAGTCTAGTCTGTTTTTGGTAGGGAAAAATATTTCTCACAATTTTCTCCTCCTTTTCACATATTTTCCACTTTTTCTTAAAGCCCAGCAGTGTATAGGGAGCGACTGAAAGCACCTACTGCTAGTGTTTGATGAGAGCAGGCTCAGCAAGCCGCTGATGATCCCTGACACAATGGCCTATCTCTTATCATGGCTTAAAGTTACCCTTATATTTTAGGGATAGTTCCTTACCCAGGCAATTGGCGTGGCCCAACTGGAATGTTAGGTCTCCACTCTGGCTGGAGATTCTATTCTCTTGACCAGGTGGAGTTTTTTCTTATTAAGCTTCTGCTTTTATTCCAACAACCCCACTCCACCACTGAAGACAGAACCTAAAATCACTTAGAAACTAGATCCAAGATCAGAGCCACCAAGCACTCCTGGCATCTCTGGCATCTGACAAAGAGGAGGATGCTGACAGGCCCATGTGTCTTAGTTAGGGTTCCTATTGCTGTGAAAAGACACCATGGTCATGGCAACTCACAAAGGAAAACATGTAATTGGCTCTGGCTTACAGTTCAGAGGTTTACTCCATTATCATCATGACAAGTAACATGGCAGTGCACAGGCAGACACGGTGCTGGAGAAGGAGCTGAGGGGTCTACATCTTGATCCACAAGCAACAAGAATTGAACTGTGTACCATAATAAGTGTATCTTGAGTATATGAGACCTCAAAAACACTCCCCCAGTGACACACTTTCTCCAACAATGCCACACCTCCTATTAGTGCCACTTCCTATAGGCCAAGCATTCAAACACAGGAGTCTATGGAGGCTACACCTATTCAAACCAACACACCATGGATATTTCTAGTTTTTAGCCCAAAATAATTAATTAATTAGTTAATTAATTAAACTGGTTACTTTTCATTGGGATCCTTTTACCCTAAACCATCTAGCCAATTTTTATTTTCTATTTTTACACCCCCCCACACACCCTACCTCACCCCAAAAAAGGATAACTCTAAAGGCTGATATGGAATTTGAGTGTTGACTGGTCTTGCTATTTCAAGTTGCATGGGGGCACCAAGTGTGACAGTTGGGTACCCCTCCACTGGGCCTATCGAAAGACCCTAAAAATACATCAGCAACTTTATTTATTTAATAGCTGAGTGTAGGGAGGAGAGGAATTCCTTGACTTCTGTGTGGAAACAGATGTGAGGGAGAAGTAAAGGCAAGGGTTTGTAGTATGATGAGTCCTAGAAAAAAAAAAAAGAAAGAAAGAAAAAGCCAGGATACTTGTTACATGTTGAGACCAACATCCGTTAGAATCTCTTAATGGATTCCAATCTACGGGGATCCTCCTCATTTTCATTTTGCTTCCAAGGCTAGTATTCCAGAAGGATAAACTCAAAATCTGCCTCCAAGCCCTTCGATAGCTATCAAAGTGCATAGAATCAGTATGGGGTCCCTCTCAGATGGCTTCTAGAAAGGGAGAAATAAGAAATTTTGCCAACATTTAATTTGTTGGTGAAAACAATAGGTCCTGTCTCTCTTGACTGTAGGCAATTGCTGCAGTGAACCATGGTCTGAATCTTCTACCCAGGCAGTAACTTTCTCATGAAGAAGAAAATCATTAGTGAGAAATTGTTGTCTAAATATCATCTCATAAGAATTTAAGCCTAGGCCGGGTGTTGGTAGTGCATGCCTTTAATCCCAGCACTCAGGAGGCAGAGGCAGGCATATCTATGTGAGTTCGAGACCAGCCTGGTCTCCAGAGCGAGTGCCAGGATAGGCTCCAAAGCTACACAGAGAAACCCTGTCTCGAAAACCAAAAAAAAAAAAAAAAAAAAAAAAAAAAAAAAAAAAAAGAATTTAAGCCTAAGGTGTGAGAGCAATCCCTTGAACTGTTACAGAAACAGTCCAGTCATTTTGGTCTTCTCTTATAATTTCCTGTTGGATGTTTAAGACCATGTTGATAGTCAAAATTAACTATTTCCTGCTCTCTTTCTTATCAAGGTTAGTTGAATTAATGGATCACTTGGGCTTAGGGATAACCTCTACCTCCTCCAGCCTTCCTTTTACCAGCCATTTCATTTATGTGTAGCTATCTCAAAGACCTTGCTTGATAATGGTTCTGCTTGCAAAGCATTGAGTAAATCTCCCTCTGTGTTGACTCTCCTCTTTGTAGACTGCACACTGTTTAGAGTTCAGTTGCCAGGATCTCCATGGCCTCCACAAACAAGAGCACAGGTGACCCCCTACAGTTGCAGAACATTCAAGAGATATCCCCACAGTCCCTGGAACCTAGTTGACGTTGAAGGACTAGGCCTCTAAGTATGAATATTAAACATCCAGAAGGTCAGTTACACCAGGCTTCTTACTTTGAACTACTGTGTAATGTTTAGATAAAGCTAGGGCCTGATATTTTAAAAGATCTTTGTTGTGATGAGCAGACCAATAATTTCACTGGTTTAAGCAAAGTTTCGACAGCTAATCCATTGAACTTTGACCTTGAACATTTTAATACCATGAACATAAACTCTCATCATTTCCATATCTTATATAACCTGATCAGACCATGGTAACTTGCTTAAGGTTTACACCTAGCTTTTCCATCCTGGAAAAGTATCTCCATACACAAATCCTTTACTAAAAATATTTCCATTTCTGTATTCTTACAACATTTTCTTCTACTTACTAATTTTTTTAATACTGTGAGACCATGTTAATGAGAACATTAACAAATAAATTTGCCATCTGTTAAAGTGGAGAATTACCAATATGGAGCCAAGTAGAAATATAAGGGTATTTAATAGGTAAAAGCCTTACTAACAGAGCCACCTAGCCAGCCTGTGTGGCAGCAGTCTGTACAGCAAGCCGAAAAGGTGAAACCGAAAGTGAAACCCAGCCACCTGAAACTCTCACTCTATGTTACCCTGACCATGCCCTCACGGGCGTGGTCAGACACACCTGTAGCCAGCCCCTAACTAGGCATAGCTACAGCTTCCCCTACAATCTGTTGTGAGGATTATATCCTTAAAGGAGACTAAGCAATGTCTATCCCTCCTCATAAGATTTCAATAACAAGTCAGGCATTGGTGGCACATGCCTTTAATCCCAGCACTTGGGAGGCAGAGGCAGGCAGATCTCTTTGAGTTCAAGGCCAGCCTGGTCTACAGAGTGAGTTCCAGGACAGGCTCTAAAGCAATACAGAGAAACCCTGTCTCAAAAAAAACCCCAAAAAACAAAACAAAAAAAAAAACAAAAACAAAAAACAAAGATTTCAATGACAAGCCAAAGTTTTATTTCACCAAAATTCATCCTGGGAAAGTATAATAGTACTTTTTCATCAGGACCACAGGACCCCAAATAATGACATGGAGACTTATCATTAATTATGAAAGGTTGGCCTTATCTTAGGCTTGTCCCACTAGCCTTTTAACTTAAATTAACTTAATTTTATTAATCTACGTTCTGCCCCATGGCTTTTACCTCACTCCCATTCTGTATGTCCAACTAGTTCTGCATCTCACTGACATCTCCTGGCCTCTCTTCTTCCCTGAGTTCTTCTCTCACCCCAGAAATCCCTCCTAACCCCTCCTGGCTAGCTATTGGCCATTCATCTCTTTATCAAACCAATCAGAAGGCACCTTAGGCAGAGAAACATCTTCATAGTGTACAAAAAGGTGATTCCCCCAACAGGAACCCAAAGAGTTTACTGTTCTTATTTTTAGAGCATGGATGGTGTGCCTCCAGGCTTGGAGGGTTTGCCCTGTGTTGATTCAATTCTTAAAAGTAGTTAATCCCAATTTAAAACCTTCCTATGGTTGCATGTTGCTTCTATCAGTTAAAAAATTAACCTCATGGAAATATCATGGTCTATAGTCATGTTGCCACACCAAGCCACTATCTATTTTCCTACTTGCCCCCAAACTTGCCCCAAATTTTCCAGGCTTTCTGAAAGAATGTCAGTGGAGACAGAAAACATGAGAATTCTATGTGAGAGAACATAGGAAGTCAAAGTTAGTATCATTTAGCTCCCACCACCAAGTATGTATTATTTCGTCTCTAAGTATATATGCAGTTTCTGTGCTATATCTTGCTTATTGATTAATAGTTTTATTCTATGATAATTTCATAAGATACAAAATTGTTGTTGTTGTTGTTGTTTTGTTGTTGTTGTTGTTGTTGTTGTTGCTGCTGCATTGGTCAGCCTCACAGCCTGAGGAAGTGAGGTCTGAGGGTTTTGCCCAGGGTAAGATACAAAGAAAGGTTTTTTGAGGCAGGGTTTCTCTGTGGTTTTGGAGGCTGTCCTGGAACTAGCTCGTGTAGACCAGGCTAGTCTCGAACTCACAGAGATCCATCTGCCTCTGCCTCCCGAGTGGTGGGATTAAAGGCGTGCGCCACCATGCCTTTGAAGATTTTAACTACTGTTTTAATCTAGTTGCCTGTACAGATCTGTTTGAATTGTTCATGTCATCTTTATTTAATTTGATGAGCATTAGGAATTTAGGAATTTCTCCTAGATTTTCCAGAAGAAAATAAGTTTTCAAAATGTTCCCTAATGATCCTGTGGATTCCACTGAAGTCTGTTATAACAACTTCAATTCTTCATTTCTTCATCCTTAATTTTTACTAATTCAGGTCTCCTCTCTTTCTTTGATTATTTGTCTAAGGATTTGTCAGTTTTGTTTATCTGAACAAAACAATCAATTTGAACCTTTTACTTGACTGGTTTCTGTGTCTTTCTTTTTGTCTCTATTCCATTAATTTCTACTTTAATCTTTGATATTTTTTGTCATCTATAGCATTTAGTTTTTTTTTTGTTTGTTTCTCTAGAACATTGAAGAACATTTTTAGAACATTGTATTATTAGATTATTTGTGTTAGTTCTGATTTTTTAAATACAAGCAGCTGCTCCTATACACTTTGGTCATATCTAAGAAATTCCAGTATTACTTTTATGTTTTCCATTTGAGTCTAGAAATTTAAAGTTTTCATTTCTTATTTCTCTAACGACCTATTTATCCAAGTATGTATTATTTCATCTCTAAGTATATATGCAGTTTCTGTGCTATATCTTGCTTATTAATGAATAGTTTTATTCTATGATAATTTCATAAGATACAAAATTATTATTATTATTATTGTTGTTGTTGTTGTTGTTGTTAATCATTTTGGTTTTTTTGAGACAGTGTTTTTCTATAGCTTTGGAACTTGTCCTGGAACTCACTCTGTAGACCTGGCTGGCCTCAAACTCACAGAGATCCACCTTCTTCAGTCTCCCAAGGGCTGGGATTAAGGGTGCGCAACACCACTGCCCTGCGGGGCACAAAATTCTTTTGAACTTTTCTGTATTTGATAAGCTTATTTTATGACCTATCATCTAATCAATTTAAAAGAAAGTTTCATTGTACTCCACATCTACCTATGGCATGATTTAGATCTGAAATTTCTTCACTCATTTTTACTGTAAGAATTCTGTCAAGTTGTGAGTCTCCCGCAATTACTATCAAGACTTTTCTGGCCTTTCATGCCTTTCAGGGTTTACTTTATGGAATTGGAAGCCCATCATTGGAGGGCACACCTGTAGCCAGCCCCTAAGCAGGCATGGCTACAGCATCCTCTACACAACATTGGTGCATAAATATTTAGTTATTATAATTTCTCAATTTTTAAAATATATAGTGGCGGCCCTTACCTCTTCTTACTAGTTTCTGTTTTACATTTATCAGATATGAAAACAGCTATTCCACCTTGATTACAACCCATTTGCTTGCTACATAAGTCAATTTCCACCTTTTGTCTCACAACTTTTGGGCATCTTTCCAATAAGATATGCTTCTTGAAGACAGCAGATACTTGAGTCCAGGTTTTTTGTTTTCTGTTTTTTTTTTTTTTTTTAATCCAAGCAGTTAGTCCATGTGTATTTATTGGTGAACTGTGGTCATTTGCATTTAAGGTTGTTGTGGAAGAGTTTGTTGTCTCTTTATAGCTTTTTTTTTTTTTTTTTTTTAGCTGTTGTTCTGGTTGATTGGATTCATGGTGATTCTTTCCTTCTCCTATTAGCAATAGGGGGTTTATGGCTGACTGTATTGGGTGTTCTAGATTCCTTCTCATCAGTGTTCATCCATTGCTCTCATGAGACTTAATCCCCGAATTCTGCGAATGAGATTTTTTTTCCCTCTGTATAAGGTAAATCTTTAAAAGTTTGCTGCAGTCTATGCTTAGTTATCATGCATTGTGCCTTAACTGTTGCTTGCCTGAAATGCTCTTATCTGTCTACTTATTTTAGGTTTTTCAAGACAGGGTTTCTGTGCAGCTTTAGAGCCTGTCCTGGAACTAGCTCTATAGACCAGGCAGGCTGATCACTCACAGAAATCTGCCTGTCTCTCCCCCCAAATGCTGGGATTAAAGGCATATCTACTTATTTTAAAAGATAACTTTGCTGGGCATATGAATCTTAGTTTACAGTTGTCTATTTTCAGGGATTTGAATACATCATTCCATGCTTCCCTGGTTTTTTAGTAATATTGATGAAAGACCTGATATTATTTGGATGTTTGTGCCTTTGAATGTGAGTTGACATTTTTATCACGTATAGTTTGTAACATTGATTTTGTTCTGTATTTTTGACACCATGTCTGTAATATGATGTAGAGAGGCTCTTCTCTGCTCACACCTACTTGAAGTGTTCTTTTGTTTGGATGTTCATGTCTTTTCTCTGTGTTTGGGGATTTTCCACTGTAAAGTAATTTGAAAAACTGTCTAGGCATTTAGAGTTTATATCCATTCCTTCTTCTGTCTCTATTCTTAGACTTAGTCTGTTGAATGTGTCTCAGAGTTCTGGGAAGGCTTTGGTCATGTTTACTAATTTTTCTTCATGTCTGTCTCAAAGTGTTATTTTCTTGTCTTTGTCCACCTCTGCCTGCCTGCCCTTATCTGTTGACAATACTTTCTGTTGTGTTTTTACTTCTATTGACTCTTTCGTTTCCAGAAATTCTGTTTGCTTCTTTTTCAGAGTTCCAACTTCCTTTCAGAATTTTCCCATGTTTTTAAATTTCCTTTCTCTCTTAGAGTTCCTATTGCTGTGAAGAGGCACCATGACCTGTAGGAAGCCGGTTCCTGCATTATCCATTACAATAATAGGTGCCTGAAGACACCAAGATGTAAATTACTTCACAGGCGCTGGGTAATTTCCATTCCTTTGATCTCTGCCTATCCCGTGGCTCATTTTGGCCTGAGGAGCTAAAGCCATTCATAGGGTAACACGTCCCAGGTGGCTGGCCAGCCTTTATAAGGGATGGTTTTCTTGGTTTAGTGTCTCCGCTCAGTCTCCGCTCTGGTAAGCTTATGCTCTCCTCTCAAGACGCATTAAAGCTTTCCTGCAGAAGGATCCGAGTGTCCCGTGTATGATTTCTTGCTGGCGAGAAATACAGAGCGCGCGGGACATATGGTGCCAAAACCCGGGAACATGTGAACATCTCCAGCACCGCGGAGACCCCTCTAACGAGGCGGATTCAGAACTGCAGGGTGGTAAATTCGGAGAGGTATGATTTTTCTGGACTTTGGCTTGGGAATGTTGCTATTGTGGGAGGTTAATATAGAGGCTTCTATGCTTTTACTAGGAGCTATTTTGACTTTTCTCACTGTTGTAGCAATCTTAAAGAAGTCCAGAATTACATATCAGAAACCGAATGTGGTGAGAGATGGGGCATGCCTAACAATAAAATATAAGAAAAAAGGACCTCCCGGGATGTCTACTGACAAGGGAGTGAATAATTTGTTAGATGATTCTGTAAATAAGTTTAAAGCTTTAAATCTTGATAGCTCTAATGACTCTAAAAGCTCAAGAGATAAAGTTTTAGAGGAAACAGCTCAGCTAGATGAAAAAGAAACAAAAATAGAGGGAGAGAAAATAGGAGATAGATATCGGCTGCCAAAAATGCCAGCGGGTGTGCTTCCATCAGCACCCCCATTATATGAGTTACAACAAAAATTTGGTACCGACTCCTTCTTACCATCAGAGGAGCGGAGAAAATTACAGATGGCTTTCCCAGTCTTTGATAGGGGAAAAGGCCATGCCTACTATTCAACACTTCTTAAAGGCCTGGAATGCCTGGGGCTTTAAAGCCTCATAAACATTGACGCTCGGGCCAAGCGTCTCACCTCAAAACCTAAAAGGCCAAAAGGAAATGGTAAAATGGAAAGATATCTTAACTGATCTTTGGAAAGGCCCGGATCCTATTCTCATAAGATCCAGGGGAGCGATATTGTGTTTTCCCACAGGATGAAGAGAATCCCCTGTGGATCCCAGAAAGACTCAACCTGAAGAGCCTCTTCGGACCTTCAAAAGTCGGAACTCCACCCTCTCCCCCGGGAGTTGAGAGCCGCTATTGTTATCCAGATTAACTCCTGTCCTTGGCAGAGAGATTGTCACTGCTTAAGGGGTGGGGGTGGGATTGTTTGATACAGCCGTTTGCGGATTGCTGTTATTTTTGGCTGGTCTGTGAGAAAAGGGGTGGGGTGAAATTGTTTGATGCAGCCGCTTGAGGATTGCTGTTACTTTTGGCTGGCATGTAAGCTCCAGGGCTCAAACCAAGAGACCGCCCAAGCGCTTATATTTTGGCTAACTATGCTTAAGCAATAGGCCGCCGGCCAGACAGCTCTTGCACACCCGGAGCCTAGGCTCATTGCACAGGGTAGAGTGTCTGGTCTGGGCAGCCCAATGAGGGATGCTGAGCAAAGGCATCGCACAGAGTTGCCTATTATGCAGGCTTCTCTGGGAGGTACGTTGACCTACATAAGGGTTACCTGCCCCGAGTCTCCCTTTCCCAGAAAAACGGCAGAGGACAGGTCGAGAGTGCTTCGGGTCAAGCTAACAGCCTGATGGCGACTCTTGTACACAGTCTTAATGTTTGATTTTGGGAAGGTTCAACCTCTGCCTCTATCCCTCAACATATGGGTGACCTATTTGCTTGTAATAATATAAAGCCTTTTCATTAATTAATAAAAAAAGGGGGATATGTAGGAAGCCGGTTCCTGCATTATCCATTACAATAATAGGTGCCTGAAGACACCAAGATGTAAATTACTTCACAGGCGCTGGGTAATTTCCATTCCTTTGATCTCTGCCTATCCCGTGGCTCATTTTGGCCTGAGGAGCTAAAGCCATTCATAGGGTAACACGTCCCAGGTGGCTGGCCAGCCTTTATAAGGGATGGTTTTCTTGGTTTAGTGTCTCCGCTCAGTCTCCGCTCTGGTAAGCTTATGCTCTCCTCTCAAGACGCATTAAAGCTTTCCTGCAGAAGGATCCGAGTGTCCCGTGTATGATTTCTTGCTGGCGAGAAATACAGAGCGCGCGGGACAATGACCATGGCGATTCTTATTAGAAAACATTTAATTAGAATGGCTTACAGTTCAGAGGTTTTATCCACTGTCATCATGGTGGACATGGCAGCATGCAGGCAGACATGGTACTGGAGATCTGTTACGATAAATCTTTCCGCCAAAGCTGCCAAGCCCCACAGCCACGTGTGCGCTTTACACCAACTGCCCACCTGAGTTAGGGCCCAAATTAATACACAGAGAGACTTGTATTAGGTACAATGCTGCTTGGCCACTGACTAGGATTTCTCATCTGTTAGCTCAGTCTTAATTATCATAAATCTACATATTTTATAAGACTTATCTTATAGAGGATGCCTTCTGCAGGCATCCTCTCTTGTCAGTGGATCACATCCCGCCCTGGAGGAAGAGCTGAGGGGAAAAGGGGACACTTCCTGTTTCCTTTGCTTAAATATGAGTCTCTTTGCTATGTCACTTCCTGCCTGGATCACCACTTCTCTACTACATTTCCCAGAATCCTCTTTGACTCCTAGTCCTCTCTAACTTGCTGTTTCATTGGCCAAACAGAACTTTATTTAACAATCAATAAGATAAACATACACAGTACATTCCCCATCAGAGAAGTAGCTGAGAGTTCTACATCTTGCAGGCAACAGGAAGTGGTCGGTGACATTGAGTGGTATCTTGAGCATACAAGACCTCAAAGCCCCCTTCCCCCACCTGACAGTCACACACTTCCTCCAACAAGACCATACCTACTCCAACAAATCTATATGTCCTAACAGTACCACTCCATTTGGGCACCATTTTCTTTCAAATCACCACACTTTCCTAAAATGCATCTGACTTTAGTCAAGTGTATAACCACCACACTTCTCTTTATTATCAGTCTCCATAAATGAGAAGGGTTACTGTCTGTTTCCTTCCAGATGAAAATGGTGTCTGTGACTGAAAGTCACTTTGTGATATAATTGTGTGATTTGAAACATCATTTCCACTACCTTTCCCTACGACCCTGCACAATACAACCTTGTCTCTGGTGTTAGGTGCTTTCTTTGTGTGAGGTTCTGAGGGTGTGAAGAAGGCTGCCCCTCCTGTGTTTGCCTTTGTTGCTGGAGGTCACTGATTTGTTATATCTGTCAAGCTAGCACATTTAATTCTGCAACACACTTTCTGTAACTCCACATAGTTTTCTAAGATTATAGTGGTGATAGGGTGCCTCGCTAGTAAACAGCCCCTGAGAATCATCAAGAATCTCTCATTCTGGTGGTTTGAATGAGAATGACACCCATAGGCTCATATATTTGAATGCTTGGCTCCAGCTGGTGGCACTTTTGGGGAAGGATAAGGGAGTGTGGCCTTGCTGGAGAAGGTGTGTCACTAGGTTGTGGACTTTGCAGTTTTAAATTATGTGTCATTTCCTGTTAGCTCTTACTCTGCCTCCTGCTTGTGAATGAGATGCAGCTCTCAATTTCTGCTCCAGTGTTATGGGTATCTGCATGTTGCCATGCTCGCAGCCATGACAGTGATGGACTGTAACCCTCTGGAACTCTGAGTCCCCAAATCAAATGTTTTCTTTAATAAGTTGCCTTGGTCATGGTGTTTTATCACAGCAACAGAAAAGCAACTAATACATACTTACTAAGGTTCCGATGCCTGTATTCCATAGAATGTTGTACCCCAACTCCCTCCACTGGTTCTGTATCCAGGCTCTGCTTGCATTTCCACAGCCTAGATCTCTGCTAGCTCTCTTTACCTGTGCAAACATTTCCTTGCAGCTCATCCTGACTCTGCTTGAGCAGAGTTGTAGGACTTTTGTTTGTTTATTTTACAAAGAAAATCCCTTGTAGGATCCTCTGTATTTTCTTTTGTTCTTTCTCTTACAGGAATATGATATGATTTTTGCCGTTTTCTTCCAATCATACAGATGCAGCTTCCAATACACCACCTTACTCACAATCCCTTTTGTCCTCCGATACATTACAAAGGGTTGTTTTTAGATGTTTAGAGCACCTTCCTCCCACCAAATCCCCCAGAGGGACCTGGAGACAGAACAAAGCATCCAACATCTGTCTCCAATCCTGTCTTGCCCCTCCACCCTCCAGAAGAGAGGAGAGGATTGAGCCTTGAATCCATACCCACCAGGAGAGAGAGAGAGAGACCCCACCTGTCCCCACTGGGAAAAGAGATGAGAAGACAACAGTGTAAGAACACATTTAACAACAGAAAGACTTATATGACACCATCAGAGTCTACTTCCACCAGCTGCTGGATGAGGGCTATTGGTGGCATATAAGTCAGTCATCAATCTCATTATCCGGGGAAGGCATTTCAGGTAGCCTCTCCTCTGATGCTTAGATTGTTAGCTGGTGTCATCTTTGTAGATCTCCAGACATTTCCCTAGTGCCTGATTTCTCTGTAAACCAAAAATATCTCCCTCTATTATAGTATCTCCATTCTTGTTATCTCCTATTCTTCACCTGACTCAAACTTTCTGCTCCCTCATGTCATCTGCATCCCTCCTCTACTCCTCTTCTCATTCTCCTAGCTCCCTCCTCCCTCTTCCTGTGCTCCCAATTTGCTCAGGGGATCTTGACCCTTTCCACTTCTCCAGGGGACCATGTATGTCTCTCTTAGGGTCTTCCTGGTTTACCAGTTTCCCTGGCAGTGTGGATTGTAGGCTGGTAATCCTTTACTCTAGGTCTAAAATCCACATATGAGTGAGTACATACAATGCCTGTCTTTTTGTGATTGGGTTACCTGCCTCAGAACGGTTTCTTCTAGTTCCATCCATTTTCCTGAAAATTTCAAGATTCCATTTTTTTTTCCACTAAGTAGTACTCCATTGTGTAAATGTACCACATTTTCTCTATCCATTCTTCAGTTGAGGGGCATCTAGGCTGCTTCCAGTTTCTGGCTATTACAAATAGTGCTGCTATGAACATCGTTGAACAGATGTCCTTGTTGTATGAATGTGCTTCTTTTGGGTATATGCCTAGGAGTGGAATTACTGGATCTTGTGGTAGACTGATTCCCATTTTCCTGAGGAGTCACCATACTGATTTCCAAAGTGGCTGTATGAGTTGGCACTCCCACCAGCAGTGGAGGGGTGTTCCCATTTCTCCACATCCTCTCCAGCATAAACTGTCATTGGTGTTTTTGATTTTTAGCCATTCTGACAGGAATAAGATGGTATCTCAGAGTTGTTTTGATTTGCATTTCTCTGATGGCTAAGGATGTTGAACACTTTCTTATGCCTTTTTCAACCATTTTAGATTCCTCTATTGAGAATTGTCTATTTAGTTCATATGCCCCACTTTTTAATTAGATTGCTTGGTGTTTTGGGGACAAGCTTCTTGAGTTCTTTGTATATTTTGGAGATCAGCCCTCTGTCAGATGTGGGGTTGGTGAATATCTTTTCCCAGTCTATGGGCTGCCGTTTTGTCTTGCTGACTGTGTTCTTTGCCTTACAGAAGCTTCTCAGTTTCAGGATGTCTCATTTATCAATTGTTGATATCAGTGTCTGTGCTACTGGTGTAATGTTCAGGAAGCGGTCTTCCTATACCAATTAATTCAAGGGTATTTCCCACTTTGTCTTCTAATAGGTTCAGCAGGGCTGGATTTATGTTGAGGTCTTTGATCCATTTTGACTTAAGTTTTGTGCATGGTGATAGACTTGGATCTATCTGCAGTCTTCTAAATGCCAGCATCCAGTTATGCCAGCACCATTTGTTGAAGATGCTCTCTTTATTCCATCGTATAAATTTAGATTGTTTGTCAAAAATGAGGTATTCATAGGTGTGTGGGTTAATATCAGGGTTTTCAAGTCTATTCCATTGGGCTACCTGTCTATTTTTGTGCCAATCCCAAGCTGTTTTCAGGACTATACCTCTGTAATACAGCTTGAAGTCAGGAATTGTGATGCCTCCAGAAGTTCCTTTATTGTACAGGGATGTTTTGGCTATCCTGGGTCTTTTATTTCTCCATGTAAAGTTGAGAATTGTTCTTTCAAGGTCTGTGAAGAATCGTGTTGGGGTTTTGATGGAGATTGCACTGAGTCTGTAGATTGCTTTTGGCAAGATTGCCATTTTTACTATGTTGATCCTACCTATCCAAGAGCATGGGAGATCTTTCCACTTTTTGGTATCTTCTTTAATTTCTTTCTTTAGAGACTCAAAATTCTTATGGTACAGGTCTTTTACTTTTTTTGGTTAGTGTTACCCCAAGGTATTTTATGTTGTTTGTGGCAATTGTAAAGGGTGATGTTTCTCTGAATTCTTTATCCAACAATGTGTCATCCGTATATAGTAGGGCTACAGATTTTTTGGGTTAATCTTGTATCCGGCCACTTTGCTGAAGGTGTTTATCAGCTGTAGGAGTTCCCTGGTAGAGTTTTTCGGGTCACTTATGAAGACTATCATATCATCTGCAAATAGTGAAAGTTTGACCTCTTCCTTTCCGATTTATATTCCCTTGATCTCCTTTTGTTGTCTTATTGCTCTAGCTAGAACTTCAAGGACAATATTGAAGAGGTATGGAGAGAGTGGACAGCCTTGTCTTGTTCCTGATTTTAGAGGAATTGCATTGAGTTTCTTTCCATTTAATTTGATGTTGGCTATTTGCTTGCTGTATATTGCTTTTATTATATTGAGGTATGTTCCTGTTACCCCTGATTTCTCCAAGACCTTTATCATGAAGGGGTGTTGGATTTTTGTCAAAGGCTTTTTCAGCACCTAGTGAGATGATCATGTGTTTTTTTTCCTCAGTCTGTTTATATGGTGGATTACATTGATAGATTTTTGTATGTTGAACCATCCTTGTGTCCCTGGGATGAAGTCTGCTTGATCATGGTGGATGATTTCTCTGATGTGTTCTTGGATTCGATTTGCCAGTATTTTATTGAGTATTTTTGCATCAATGTTCATGAGGGATATTGGTCTGTAGTTCTCTTAATTGTGTCTTTGTGCGGCTTGGGTATCAAGGTTATTGAAGCCTCGTAAAAAAAGTTTGGCAATGGCCCTTCTGCTTCTATTGTGTGGAATACTTTGAGGAGAATTGATATTAGCTGTTACTTGAATTTCTGGTAGAATTCTGCACTGAAGCCATCTGGCCCTGGGCTTTTTTTTGGTTGGGAGACTTCTGATGATTGCCTCAATTTCATTAGGGGTTATAGGTCTATTTAAGTTGCTTATCTGCTCTTGATTTAATTTTAGTAAGTGAAATCTGTTTAGAAAATTGTCCATTTCCTTTAGATTTTCGAATTTTGAGGAATATAGGTCTTCAAAGTATGACCTGATGATTCTCTGGATTTCCTCTGTGTCTGTTGTTATGACTCCCCTTTCATTCCTGATTTTATTAATTTGCATGTTCACTCTCTGCTATTTGGTAAGTTTGGATAAAGATTTGTCTATCATGTTGATTTTCTCGAAGAACCAACTCTTTGTTATATTGATTCTTTGTATTGTTCTCCTAGTTTCCATTTTATTGATTTCAGCCCTCAATTTGATTATTTCCTGGGATCTACTCCTCTGGGGTGCATTGGCTTCTTTGTGGTCTAGAGCTTTCAGTTGAGCTGTTAATTGTCTAGTGTGACTATTCTCCAGTTTCTTCATGTGGGCATTTAGCACTATGAACTTTCCTCTTAGCACTGCTTTCAAAGTGTCCTATAAGTTTAGGTATGTTGTGTCAGCATTCTCATTGAATTCTAGGAAAACTTTAATTTTTTTTTTTCATTTCTTCCTCAACCCAGGAATTGTGCAATTGGGTGTTACTTAATTTCCATGAGTTTGTAGGTTTTCCTGCAATTCGTGTTGTTGTTGAATTCTAACTTTAAAGCATAGTGGTCTGATAAGATACAGGGGGTTATTTCAATTTTTTTGTACCTATTGAGGTTTGCTATGTTGTCAAGTATGTGTTCATTTTTTAGAGAAGGTTCCATATGGTGCTGAGAAGAAGGTATGTTGTTTGTATTTGGATGGAATGTTCTATAGATATCTTTTAAGTCCAATTGTGCCATAACTTCTATTAGTTCCTTTGTTAAGTTTCTGTCTGGTGTTCCTGTCCAGTGGTGAGAGTGGGGTGTTGAAGTCTCCCACTGTAAGTGTGTGCAGTTTTATGTGTGATTTGAGTTTTAGTATTGCTTCTTTTACAAATGTGGATGCCTTTGTATTTGGGGCATAAATATTCAGAATTGAGACTTCCTGATGGATTTCTCCTGTGATGAGTAGGAAGTGACCTCCTTCATCTCTTTTGATTGATTTTAGTTTAAAGTCCAATTTGTTGGATATTAGGATTGCTACCCCTGCTTGTTTGTTGGGTCCATTTGATTGGAAAATCTTTTCCCAACCTTTAATTCTTAGGTACTGTCTGTCTTTGAAGTTGAGGTGTGTTTCTTATATGCAGCAGAAGGATGGATTCTGTATTCTTATCCATTCTGCTAATCTATGTCTTTTTATAGGTGAGTTAACACCATTAATGTTGAGGGATATTAATGACCATTGATTGTTCATTCTTGTTTGTTTTGGATTTGGTGGTGGTGGTGAAATTATGTGTGGGATTCTATCCCTTTTTCCTTTTGGCTGTTGGTAAAGTGGGATTATCTATTGCTTATATTTTTCTGGTTGTAGTTAAGTTCCTTGGGTTGCAGTTTTCCTTCCAGAACTTTCTGTAGGGCTGGATTGATGGATATGTATTGTTTGAATCTGGTTTTATCATGGAATATCTTGTTGTCTCCATCTATATTGATTGAAAGCTTTGCTGGGTATAGTAGTCTGGGCTGGCATCCATGGTATCTTAGTGTAGGTAGAATATCGATCCAGGACCTTCTGGCTTTCAGAGTTTCCATGGAAAAGTCAGGTGTAAGCCTGATAAATTTGCATTTATATGTTACTTGTCCTTTTTCCTTTGCTGCTCTTAGTATTTTCTCTTTATTCTGTATGTTTGGTGTTTTGATTATTATGTATCGAGACCTTTTTTTTTGGTTGAGTCTATTTTGTGTTCTTTAGGTTTCTTGTACTTTCTTTGGCATGTCTTTCTTTAGGTTGGGAAAGTTATCTTCAATGATTTTGTTGAATATGTTTTCTGTGCCCTTGAATTGGATTTCTTCACCTTCTTCTATATCTATTGTTCTTAGGTTTGGTCTTTTCAAGGTTTCCCATATTTCCTGGATATTATGTGTTAGGGATTTGTTGGACTTAAGATTTTCTTTGGTTGATGAGTCTATTTCTCCTAGTGTGTCTTCAACTCTTGAGATTCTCTCTTCCTTCTCTTGTATTCTGTTGGTTCTGCTTGCATCTGTAGTTCCTGATTGTTTACCCAGCTTTTCTATTTCCAACATTTCCTCAGATTGTGCTTTCTTTATTGTTTCTATTTCAGGTTTTAAGTCTTGAACTGTCTCCATGAGAGATTTGTTCTCTTCTGCTTCATATGCATTGTGATGTTTAGGTCTTGCTGGTGTATGGTTCCTAGTCTCCGGTGGTGTTATATTGGGTTTTCTGTTGTTGAATGTGCTTTTACATTGTCCTCTTCTCATGCTTTCTTCCGGTGGGTATAGCAGGAGTCTCTTCCTCTCCTGGTGGGTATGGGACCAAGGTTCCCTTCTGGTAGATGCAAACAGTTCCAATACTCTGATGTCTGTCCTCTTCTCGTGGATGGAGGTGGGACTGTTACCGGGGCCTTGGCTGTTTTCTGGGTGTGTTGGGTTCCGCCGCCAAGTTGGGATCTGGTGAACAAACCCCTGGCATCTGATGTCCCCTCAACTTTATTTTTTATTTTTGTTTTTTTATTTCAGATTTTTTTCATTTGAATTAGAAACAAGATTGTTTTACATGCCAACCCCAGTTTTGTTTTGGTTTTCATTTTTTGTTTTTTATTTATTTTTATTTTTATTTTTGGTTTTTCGAGACACGGTTTCTCTGTGTAGCTTTGGAGCCTATCCTGGCACTCGCTCTGGAGACCAGGCTGGCCTCAAACTCACAGAGATTGCCTCTGCCTCTGCCGCCTCCGCCTCCGCCTCCCCTCCGCCTCCGCTCCGCCTCCGCCTCCGCCTCCGCCTCCGCCTCCGCCTCCGCCTCCGCCTCTCGCCTCCGCTGCTTCTGCTCTGCCTCTGCCTCTGCCTCTGCCTCCCGAGTGCTGGGATTAAAGGCATGTGCCACCAACGCCCAACGTTTTTTTTTTTTTTTTTTTTATTTTTATTTTTTTTAAGCAGGGTCTTTCTGTGTAGCACTGTCTGTCCTAGAACTCAATCTGTAGAACAGACTTGCCTGGAACTCACAGAGATCTGCTTGCCTTTGCCTCCAAAGTGCTGAGATTAAAGTTGTGCACTCCTACTGCCTGGCTTCTCAACTTGAGTTTCTGAGATGAAACCTCTGGCTAATGTAAGTGTTTCTGATTGGGAATGGCCAAATAGCAGGAAACTGTACTTGTCTCTGCTTTCCCAGCAATGGAGTAACAAGTGCATGCTGTTGAACCTAGATTTCTCACCCCCTATGTCTGTGGGGGTGCAGGGAACTGTCTGTCTCAGGCCCTAATTCTTTGCTGTTTTTAAGACTAATTTATTTCATTTAAAAAATTTCAAGCCCTCATTCTTATTCAGCAAACATTTTACTGACAACTTCCCTACCCCCATCCTCTATATTTTTTGATTTTTTAAAAAATCTTTTCTTAAGACAGGGCCTAACCATGTATCCTGGAATGCACTATATAAATCAGGGTGTAAATGAACTCAGAGATCCATCTGCTTCTGCATCCTGAGTGCTGGGATTAAAGGTGTGGGTTATTGTGCTTAGCACCCCCATGTTTACTTTAAAATTACTATTTTTGTTATTTTTAAAAATTAATTATGAGTATATGTGTGCATCTCTGTGTGGGTATACGAATATGACAGCAGATCCCCTATAGAGTTCAGAAGGGGGTGGAGAGTCCCCTGGAGCTGGAGTTAATATGAGCTACCAGACCTAGGTGCTGGGAACTAAACTAACTGCATCTTCTTCGAGAGCACCGAGTCTTTTTAACTACGGAGTCATCTCTCCAGCCTCTATTTACCTTTAGTAAGCCTATAGCAGAACACTTTGTTTGATCTTCTAAGTTATTACATCACTTTGGCCTAGAGAGACTGAACAAAATTTTTATAATGAAATAAATGGTATTATTTAAGTAAAATGATGTGATAGTGTTACAGATTAGTTTACCAGTACACAATGAACCCTTTTAAATGTGTAGATTTGAGTCCTTTATTTCTGAAGGATCATTTTTGTTGTTGTTGTTACAGTTGCTGAACATTAGCTCTGTTCCTTTTTCCCCATTACGTTACTTCTTCTGGGAATCTAATTACATGTCCAACCCACTCTTCTTTGCTGGCCTTTCATTTTATTTTTAATCTCCTTCTTTACCTGCCTCATTCAATGCCCTGTATTAATTTTTCACTAGAATCTAATTTCCTTTGTGGACCTTTAAATATAGCATCTGTCTTTGCTAGTTAGAAGAGGGTGGCTTTCTCACTAACTTTCTCATTTTTGCCTTACTATATTCCATGGGAAGACTTCCATATGCCTCCATGTGCCTACTGCATGGGCTTGGGACGTACCTTCATGTGCAGAAGAGAGATGCACAGTTTCCTCACAACATGGCTGTCATGGGGGGTGGTGGTGTGGTATTTCTATCCTTTTTTATTGCTTTCATTCAGCAGGAGTCCCAGCATCCTCTGTTTTCCCTTCTCCTGTCTCCAAGGGTGCCTTTCCTCATTCATTCTGGTCTTCTCTGGGGACTGTAGCTTACAGGGACATGCACCCTTTCCATGCCCTCCCTGCTCTGCTCTACAGAATTCCTCCTCATCCCACTCCTAGTTTCTTCTCACATGGTGTGGACTTTCCCAACCACGGGTTGTTTTGGATGAAGCTCCTCTGTGTCTCTGAGTCTCCCTGCATGTTCCCTCAACCCTCAGTAGAGTTTGTAGAATGAACTCTAGAAATGACTGGTCCAGAAAATTTCCTGTTTGTGTATTAATAGATAACTTGCATTGTATCATGTGCTCATATAACTGTGCTTAGGATGGACCTGTGGAGGCTTCCTTTTCACTTTTAAGTTTGCCTGCTCAATTTGCTGGCTGATAAGTACTGTTTTCAGGTGAAGTGTGAAGAGATTTAATGTTAGCTAATTACTAACATCATAACTCCTAGAAAGTGTCCAAGATGCACTTTAAGAACTGCTATATGTCACAGTTCCTAAAACAAGGGGTAGATAGATACTAAAATAGAATGTACATTTTAAAGAACTACAAGTGTGTGTGTGTGTGTGTGTGTGTAGGCTAGATGTCTTCCACTTTATTTATTTTTGCTACAGGGTCTGTCGCTGAAGCTGGTGATCATTAATTCAGCTAAACTGACTGGCCAGTGAGCTCCCAAGATCTGCCTGCCTCACATGCCCCCCACCACACACACACTGGCTACACACACCACATACATACAAATACACACACACACACACACACACACACACACACACACACACACACACACACACTGCAGAGATTATACACACATTACTACTGATTTTTCTCCAGACATACTAGGGACTTGACTCGTGTCCTCCTGCTTGTCCAGCAAGCACTTTACCCACAGAACCAGCTCCCAGGAGTGTTCTTTACTGTAAATCTTTTACTAATGCTATACTGTATGAGGCAAGTCTAATGTAAATTCTTTGCATTCCCAATTTGCACTGGCCAGGTTGTAAGGCCGTGTGTCTGCAGACAGATTTACTCCATCACCATGCCTTAACATGAGGAAAGAACCCCTGTTATGCTTGTGAAATCACACAGGCAAGACTCTTGTTTCACAAAGAACTCTGGCATGAAATCTAGGCTGAGAATGGAGATCACCCAAAGCAATTGTACTTACCTCTCTTAGCATAATGAGTTGGAAATATTTCTCACCCTCTTACTTGCTTCATTTTGTATTACACTGTTTTCCTTTAGATTTAATTGGTTCTGCTTTCTTTTACCATCAACTCTGTCACATGCAGTCACTCATGTGTGTCATCCTTTTCTATCTAATGTAGCATGTCTACTCCTTCCTTTTTTTCCAACTCTAACTTTTGTTTCTCCTTTTTATGAACACATAAGGGAATATTTTGATTTTCATATTAATAAGCCTATTTGCTGCAGTTTTATGGTTCTAGCAATAATAAACACAAAGTATAGAAAATTTACCCTCTGCCCAAATAGACATAGCCTTTCCTGTCAACATCCTAGCTAAAGCAGTGAATCTGTTAAAATCCATGTACCTACAGAAGCACGTCATTATCACTCAAGAGTTTACTCAGGGTATACACACAATCCATTTTTGTTATATAATACAAAGCTAGTTTCTAGTTCTAATATCCTCCACATTCCACTTAGTCATTCTCTCCTAGGCCTGTGCTCTCTTTACTGTCTCCAGCCTTTGCTTTTGTCCGCCCTATCAGGTAGTTGGAGTCCCACAATATGAGCGTCTCAGGCAGGCTTCTTTCTCTTAGGCATATGGATTGCTTCCTTCTTGTCTTTTGATGACCTCTTAGTTCCTTTCTTCCTGGACATTTCTGATACCACAGTTTCTTCATCCACTCACCTCTAATAAACATTTCCATTGCTTCCAGATGTTAGTAATTGTGACTATCTGTATGCAGGTTTTCATGTGGAGATAGGTTTTCCAGTGCTGTGGGTAAGCACCAAGGGATTCCATTCCAGGACTAAATGAAGAATATATTCAGGGTTATATGAAACCCCTAACATGTGTCCCACAGTGGCCTGTACTAGATATGTATATGATTGCTGTTTTAGTCTAAATTTCCCTAATGATATACCACATCGAGGGCTTTATCATGCCCTTATTTTCTCTGTCTGCTTCCTTTAGTGAAGTGCTTGTAAATACATTTTAGCCTCTTTTATGTTGCTTGTTGTCTCCCATTAAGTTTTAAAGTTTTTTGTATTTAATATTTGGTGACAGTCCTCCTTCACCAGACATCTTGCCCCTGCCCAAGTTTGTAACTTGTTTTCTGACTTTCTCTCTGAAGTTATTCTCTTCAGTGGAACAAATTCTAAAAATGTTTAATGAAATTCACATTCTCAATTCTTTCTTTCATAAATCATACCTTTGGTGTTATATTTAAATATCACCAAACTCAAGTCAATCTATGTTTCCTTCCATGTCATTTTCTCTGAGTTTCAGACATTCACATTTTACATCAACATCTGTGATCATTTGAGTAAATTTTTTGTGAGCAGTGCATGGTTTGTGTCTAGATATTTTTTCTTCATCTGGGTGTTGATAATTCCAGCACCGTTTGTTTAAACTGCTTTTTCTTCACCGATCACCTGTTTTGTAAGCTGATTGTATTCTGTGGGTCTGTTTCTGGGCTTTCCAGTGTGCTTCATTGTTTATTCTTTTCCCAGTAATTCAGCATCATAAACATTTTAATGTTACCCTAAGTCTCGAAGTTGTGTGGTATTGTTCCTCTGAAGTTGACCTCCTTCAATGCTGTGCTGCATTTTCAGGGTCTTTTGTGTCTCTTTAATCCTCTGTTAGCATCCATAAAATAGCATGGTCAGGGTTTAATTGTGATTGTATTCAATATATACGCATTAATGACACTATGACACTATTAGTCTTCATGTCCATAAATATAGCAACCCCCTGCATTTATTTATTTGGAGTTGTGTAATTTTCTTATATAGTCTTGTTTGTAGCCTTATATATAACTATTTCATTTTGAGGGTATCATTGGTGGTTACATCTTAAATTCTACTTGTTCATTTTTACTATTTGGGCAAGTTATTGGCTTGTTGTAGCCTTGGTAAAAATGGCTACCAGTGTCGAGAGTTGTTACTTTGCTTCCACTGTAGCTTATTTTAGATTTTCTACACATATGATTGCAGCATCTATGATCAAAGACAAGTTTATTTCTTCCTGTATTAAAACCCATTCTGGTTGATTTTTGCAAACATTATAAACTAGGTAGTTTATACACAAAAGTGTTTCTTGAATTTCTGGAGTATGGAAAAATCCAAGATCAAGGTACAAGCATGTTTGGTGTCTGGCTCACAAATGGGAAACTTTTCTCTGTGTCCTCATCTGGCACAAGACAAAGTATTTCGCTAGTTTTTTTGTGGAAGTGGCAATCTCACAACAACTCTGCCCTGGTGACCAACTCACCTGATAAAGAGACCACCTTGTATTCCCAAGCTTACAAGGGAGCATTACGTTCTTACTGTTAGGGATGCTTAGTTTAGGTTCATGTTGCAGTCCTTATCTTTTTGTAGTTACAGCACTGGTAAGCTGAGAATTAATTCTTCTCATTCTGTCTTCTGGAAGCAATTCTCCAATATTGGTATTTCTGTCTTAATTGTTTGATAACATCTACTGTTGATCCTACCAGGGCTTACTCCTGCTTTTTATTGCTCTTTTAAGACACACACACACATGTATTACATGAGCTTTAAAATAGTAACAGTGGCCAAATCACACCTGAGATGTGGAGAACACTATAGTTATTTAGTCCTTAAGGCTGAGTGCATCAGTAGTTGGCATTGTCCCAGAATAACTTATCTCTCACTAGGGACCACAACCAGCAATCACTCAGTCCACAAGGTGCAGTGCTTCCATATCCATAGTCTAGTTCCAAAGGTGCAGGCAGCTCCTGGAGAGCTCCTGGTCCCTGTCCTAGGATGAAAGCTTGGGAACACCAGTTCTGTTGTCAGTGAAGGAGTCAGCAGCAATGGGGCAGAGCAACTCAGTGGTAAGAGGGAAGGCCAAGCCAGAAAAATGCAAGAACAAACTTCTGTCTGAAATACCCTTTCTTTCTTTCTTTCTTTCTTTCTTTCTTTCTTTCTTTCTTTCTTTTTTTTTTGAGTTGTCCCTACCCCACCCAGCATTATATCCCTTCCTTTTACAACAGAGGTCACTTCCAAACCCTTTACAAAGTCAGTGTCCAATGTTCTTTTATCCCTTTGCTGTCTCTCACCCAGATAATAAATAACAAGATATTAAGTACACAGTGTAAATAACAGCTAATTAAACATGATCTAAGAAAATATAAAATCAATAAAACCACAGTAACTAATATACATCTTTCTAGAACAATCCTGAGTATTAGTGGTTTTATTTACCCAATAAAAAGACACATATTAACTGGATTAGAAAACAGTATCTATCCTGCCTCTAAGAACACACCTCTCCACGAAAGGTGAATACCATCTTACAGTAAAAGGATGGGAAAATGTTACTCTGAGATAATGAAACTAAGAAACAAGCAGACATAAGAATTTTTTAATTTTTTAATTTTAATTAGAAAGAAGATTATTTTACATGTCAGTCCCAGTTCCCTCTGCCTCCCCTCCCCACTGCCCACCTAACACCTTACCTATCCCATACCCTTTCTGTTCCCCAGGGAGAGTGAGGCCTTCCACAGGGGGTCTTCAGAGTCTGTCGTATTCTTTGGGATAGAGCCTAGGCCACCCCCCTTGTGTCTAGGCTCAGAGAGTATCCCTCCATGTGGGATGGGCTCTCAAAGTCCATTTCTATGCTAGGGCTAAGTACTGAGCTACTACAAAAGGCCCCATAGATTTCCGAGGTCTCCTCACTGACACCCACATTCAGGAGGTCTGGATCAGTCCCATGCTGGTTTCCCAGCTATCAGTCTGGGAACCAAGAGCTCTCCCTTGTTCAGGTCAGCTGTTTCTGTGGGTTTCACCAGCCTGGTATGGACCCCTCTGCTCCTCACTCCTCCTTATCTGCAACTGGATTTCAGTTCAGTTCAAGGTTTAGCTATGGATGTCTGCTTCTCCTTCCACCAGCTGCTGGATGAAGGCTATAGGATGGCATATAAGTCAGTCATCAATCTCATTACCAGGGGATGGTAGCCTCTCCTCTGGGCTGTTAAAGGCTAGGCTCACAACCAAAAACATAGATTTTTTTTCTTTTTTTCTACCAGTATTTTTTTTTATTAGTTCATATTAGGAACAAGCGTGTTTCACATATCAATCCCTTCTCCCTCTCCCTCCTCTCACTCCCACCCCTCCTCCCCCCAAACTACCCCTCCACCCCATCGACCCTCCACTCCCCAGGCAAGGTAGGACCCTCAACGGGGGCTCCGAAAAGTCCACCACATCATCCTGGGCTGGGCCTAGGCCCTTCCCCATGTGTCCAGGCCAAGAGTGCATCCCTTCACGTGGCATGAGCTCTCAAAATCCCTTCTTACACCAGGAAAAAATACTAATTCACTACCAGGGGCCCCCTAGAGTGCAAAGGCCTCCTCACTGACATCCATGTTCAGGGGTCTGGATCAGTCCTGTACTGGCCTCCCAGACAGCAGTCTGGGGTCGATGTGCCCCCCCTTGTTCAGGCCAGCTGTTTCTGTGGGTTTCACAAGCCTGGTACCGACCCCTTCAATCTTCATTCCTCCCTCTCTGCAACTAAGTTCCTGAGTTCAGCTTAGTGTGTATCTGTGGATATCTGCCTCTGCTTCCATCAGCCACTGGATGAGGGCTCTAGGATGGCATAAAAGCAGTCATCAATCTCATTTTAGAGGAAGGGCTTTTAGGTAATCCTCTCCACCATTGCCTAGATTGTCAGTTCGTGTCATCATGGTAGGTCTCTGGATACCTCCCTAGTGCCAGATCTCTCCTCGGACCTATAATGGCTCCCTCTGATATGGAATCTCTCATCCTGCTCCCCTCTATTCTTCCACCAACTCAATATTTCTGCTCCTCCATTTTCTCCTCTCCTCTCCTCTCCTCTTCTTCTCCTCTCATTCTGGCAACTCCCTCTCCCCTACCCTCATGCTCCCAATTAGCTCAGGAGTTCCTGCCCCTTCCCATTCCTGGTGAAGAGGATTGTAGGCTGGTAATACTTTATGTCTAAAATTCATATATGAGTGAGTACATACCATGTTTGTCTTTTTGTGACTGGGTTACCTCACTCAGGGTGGTGTTTTCTAGTTCCATCCATTTGCCTGTGAATTTCAAGATTCCATTGCTTTTTTTCTGCTGAGTAGTACTCCATTGTATAAATGTACCACATTTTCTCTATCCATTCTTCAGTTAAGGGGCATCTAGCTTGCTTCCAGGTTCTGGCTATTACAAGCAATGCTGCTATGAACATGGTTGAACATATGTCCTTGTTGTATGAACATGCATTATTTGGGTATATGCCCAAGAGAGGAATGGCTGGATCTTGAGGTAGACTGATTCCCATTTTTCTGAGCAACCACCATACTCATTTCCAAGGTGGTCTTACAAGTTGACACTCCCACCAGCAATGGAGGAGTGTTCCTTTTTCTCCATATCCTCACCAGCATAGATTGTCACTATTTTGAGTTACATTTCTCTGATGACCAAGGATTTTGAGCACTTTAAGTGTCTTTCAGCAATTTCAGATTCTTCTGTCGAGAATTCTCTATTTAGTTCTGCATCCCACTTTTTAATTTCATTGTTTGTTGTTTTGGTGGCTAGCTTCTTGAGTTCATTGTATATTTTGAAGATCAGCCCTCTGTCAGATGTGGGGTTGTGAAACACCCTTTCTTATCTTGACTCCTACCAGAAGGTGGCACCCACGGTCAGGGTGGGTCTTCCTGATTGATGGATGAATCAGGACAGTTCTTCAAGTGAGACTCCCTACTCAGGTGATTCTAATTTGTAGCAAGTTGTCATTAAAACCAGCCATAATTGTTAGAGGTTTGTGGTGACTAGGTCCAAGGAATGCTACAAAGATCATACCATGCAATGGATCTTTCGAAAGAGTTTTTTTGGGGGAGGTGTAGGGTACACAAAAGGCTGTCTCTGAGTGAGAATGGAAAAGAAAAAGTACTGGACTCATGGTGGCAATGGAAATGTATTGCATTTGGTGGCTGGTGACGATGTGGCTGCTGGAACTGAGTCTCCGAAGGCAGGCTGGGGAAGCACCTAGTTCTGGAATGTGGGTGGTTCTCGGTTTACCAACAATCATAAGGCCCTTTTGATCCATATTGGTATATGAGAAACAGGAGACTCAGAAAAGTCACGAAATGCCCAAACTTTTTGAATTAAGCTGATCTAAGACTATGGTGAGCTAAGATGGCTATAGATTCTGAAGAGAATATGGGTAACCATGTGTACACCTTATATAGTTTGAAAGAAATATTTTGAAAGAAATATTTTGAAAGAAATATTTCCTATACGCTCATTTATTTAAATACTTGGCCCCAATTGATGGCGCTATTCGGAGAGGTAATGGGTAAAGAGTGGTCTTGCTGAAGGACGCACATTACTGGCAGAAGGCTTTTAGTTTTCACAGTCTCACCCCATTTGCTGTTCACTTAGCTTCCTTTTGAGATGTGAGCTCTCAGCTTCCTGCTCCTGCCACCATGCTGACATTTACCTCTGCATCTCCTGCCATGATGGACTCCTATCTTCTGTTACTACAAGCCAAAATAAACTCTTCCTTCCACTAACTACTTTTGTTCATGGTGTTTTGTCACAGCAATGGAACAGAAAAGTGACCAATGTGAGGGGGCATTAAGCATAAACATTAGAGTCGTCTTAAAATGTTTGCTGATTTGTTTTGTTTTGTTTTGTTTTTCGAAACAGGGTTTCTCTGTATTGTTTTGGAGCCTGTCCTGGAACTTGCTCTCTAGACCAGGCTGGCCTTGAACTCACAGAGACGGCCTGCCTCTGCCTCCCAAGTGCTGGGATTAAAGGTGTGCTCCACCAACCCCACCCCCCCCCCCCCACCCCCCACCCCCGGCAATGTTTGCTGATTTTAACTGACACCTTCTATTTAGTATTGTCTTATAATAGTTTTAGGTTTTAGAGGAATGTCATTTACTTTAGGACAACTAGATGGAATTTCGAGTTTTCAATTTTCATTATCTGTGAGCTATTTAATTATTTTCTTGTCTTATTGCTGTAAACAAATGAATATCTGGCCAGAAGCCACATAAAGAGAGTAAAGGTTTGTGTGGATGTGCATTATTTGTGGATGTAGGTATATATTTGTGTGAATGCATGTGGGGACCAAAGGTCAGCCTTGAGAATTGCTCTTCAGGAACCTCCCACCTTGTTTTGTTTTATTTTTTTAATTTATTTATTAAAAATTGTGTTTGTGCCTTTGTGTACTCATAGACGCTGGATAAGGGTGTTGGATCTTCTGGAGCTAGAGTTACAGGTTGTTGTGAGACACCAGGCATGGCTTTTGGAACTGAACTCAAAGCCTCTGTAAGACCAACAAGTGCTCTTAACCACTCAGCTATCTCTTCAGTCCCACCCACGCAAACCTTGTCTTCCCAGGGTCTCTAACTGGGATTAAGGTTCTCCCGCTTAGTTTAGGCCGGCTGGCTCACAAACCCCAGGGATCTGCCTGTCTCTGCCTCCTGAGCACTAAAATTACCAGCAATCACCCGGTGTTTTAGTTCTGCTTTACTGAGACCAGGTACCAATTTGTATCCCTGGCCGGCCTCAGACTCATAGACATCTTTGTGCCTTTGCCTCCCAAGTGCTGGGATTAAAGATGTTTACCACCTGGCTTCATACCCAGCATTTTACATGTGTCCTATGGGTTCAATTCAGGCCCTCATGCTTGCATAGCAAGCACTTTACCAACTGAGCTACTGCCTCAGCCTGGAGGAGTTTTGACCTTTGTTTTTGATTCACAGTGTAAGGGATATCTACCCATCGTAACAGGAAAGACATGGTAGCAGCTCCATAGTGGTGAAATCATGTGGCATCCACTGACATCTTAGCAGAACAGGAATTAGAGAGAACCAGAAACAGAACTTGAAAATAGTAAGGCTCACCCTCAGTGACCCACTTCCTCCACCCACTGACGATCCCCCACCCTCCTAAGAGCAGCACCTTTGGCTAGCACCAAGTATCCAAAGGTATGATGCTGGTATGGGGGAGAATTTCACATTCAAATCATGAAAGCTCTATTTTACCAACCTGAGAGGTCACTACGGGACTGGCCCTGGCTACTCTAAGTGATTGAGGCTAAAACTGTGTTCAGTTTTTACCCCAAATTGTGTCTCACCTTTGCACAAGCCATGTTTTCTATTACCTCGGCAACCTTTTAAAAAAATCGAAGACTTCTCATTATTGATATCTATTCCTAATGATCTTCCAGGTAATCAGGAATTTTTAAGAATAAGGTAGCAAAATAAGTGAAGGAAAGAAGAGGGGGAAAGAAAAAAAGCAGAGGGAACTGTACTACAGTAGCATATTATTTTTATTGAATATACATAGTTAGTCATATTTTTACATATTAGATATATTTTACTATAGTAGCATCCTCTGATAAAGTGACAGAGATGTAAGTGCTCAATTAAGTATTTGAGTCAAAGAACCAATTTAAAATTTAAACTTTAACTGAGCAAATGCATGATAAGTTGATTCCAGGAATGACACTGAAGTGCTGACTCTATTTGGCTTCCTGGAAACTTTTCCTGATAAGATTATTGTTTTATTAATGAAGAAAATAAAAAAATATATTTTAATGTTAATTACTGATATAGAAACAATAATAACATTTACAAAACAAGAGCATTCAGTATGGTTACTAAAATGTTTTTGTGAAGCCAATTAAAATAGCCTAAATGAGATTAAATATATATTTTTTACTTAAAAGGTATAAAATAATAAATGTTCGGGATTTCTGGGCTTCAGTTTGCATTCAAACTATTAGAAAAAACTATAAAGTAATGTTACAATGTTTTATATGGAATGCTTAAAACTTCAAGGCATAATAAAATATTGTTATAGCAAATTCTGACCATATTTTTGTATAACCAGAAATTGTTTCTATAAAGATTATGGGACCAAATTCGGGAAAAAGCTGCGGCTTGTGAGTTTCTTCCCTTTCAGAGTCTTACAGCAATGCTCCACACTGTGGTGCAAACAGGATGGTAGAGGGCAGCTTCAGGAAGACTCTGGTACCAGAAATCACCAGGCCAGCAAAACCAACAAGAGAAATGCACGAAACCAAAGCACACACACTTACTCCATGTTTGCTATGGTGATCTCAACTATACTCAAGGCAGGTTGTTCCATAAGACTCTATGTTAATAAAATAGAACAGAAGCCTGTAAATATAGCTGTTCATCGTCACTCTACAGATAGCAACTAAAAAGCTTGTCCCAGATAGCGTATCCAGGTTTATTTGAGCTCAGCAGGCGTTGATTCTGATGGGGATCCTTCTGCATCTGCAATGCAAATAAGATAAAGCTGCATTTTTCATAAACTTAACATTTTAATTTATTAATTGGAAGGTATATGACACGCATATTTCTGCTCCTGTTCCTATGGGTTAACCCAAAGGTCTATAAAAATTGAGCATGCAGTCCTATCTTGCAGCACAAATCATGGTTGGGAAACACAAGGCTCCATCCATCCAGCATAGGCATTAAGGCAAGTACCAAACTTTCATATCCCTGCCTGACTGCCCATGATGCAGAGCTTCTGCTGCCAATGTACAGGTCAGAACTAAGCAGTGTGGCTAGAGAGAGGTCTCTGTGTGGCATCTGTCTATCTGCTCCCAAGTCTCACACCCACACACCCCCTCACTGACTGGGGCCCCTCGCCAAAGTCTATAACTGGACCTGTGACCTAATTAACAGCCAACTTTCTTTTATGTCAACACATCAAGAATGCCTGTAAAAGATCATGTTAAAATAGCAACAACCTTGTGTCTGGGGGGAGGGAAAGAAATACTATTAACCAGAAACTTTGAGTAAATTCATTTCCAGAAAGTTACAACTCCAAGGTGGGGGAGGGGTTCCTGAAGAGAGGAAGAAGGTGCCAACTGCTTTCATTGTTGTTTTAAAGTGTAAACTGTGATGGACAGAGGAGCAACCATGATCAGTATCAGCCCTGGGGAGGCAAGGAGCCACGGTTTCAGTGGTGATGCCTGCTTCCCATGTAGCAGGTCCCCAGTCCCTTCTACCTGTCATCCTCAAGGACAGTGCGCTTTTCTGTTTATGGGGGCTTTTCACTCATTTTGATGGTAAAATGTTTTTACGCAATTAAGGAGGACCTGCTGCCGGTGGAAATATGGATTCCATTGTAACACTGGCGTAGATAACACATGCAATGACTTACTTCCAGAAAGTTAATAAGTGTACACCAGTGTCAAGTGCTAATCCCTCAGATCTTACGTGTGTACACGTAGATATATGCTGATGGTGAGGTGATTTTTATTTACCTGAGGATAAAATGCAGAGTACTAAAACATAGCTTATATGGTTGAGCCTGTGTGCATATTGCATGCACATATTTAAGTTGGGGTACTAAAAATGAATGTTCTAAAACCAAAGGTAGGAAGACGAGAATTAACATCAGACAAGAATAAAGTCTAATGACACAGGGAAAAGGACTAACAAAGTGAAGATTTTGTTTTTAATTTTTTAAAGGGAAAGGGATGAAATATCTGTAACTGAAGTAGAAAATGCAAATCAGGAAGCAAAGGCATGGTGCAGTGCTACCACAGAATGCAAAGGATAGTAAGGGAGAACCACAATAACAACGTGGGTAACCTGGTCAAAAGTATGTGTTCCTATAGACATAAATCCTACAGAGACTGAGGCATGAGTACAAATGTGCTCAGATCTAAAACGAGTAAGGAGGCTGAATGCCTGTATCTGTGATAAAAAAGACCCTATGATAGAAAGGTCTGGACTCTGACGGATTCACTGCTGGAGTCTATCAGACATTCAAAAAACAAATACTGTCAACCATTTTCAAACTTCTCCAAAGAGTAAAAGGTAGAGACCCTTCTGTTTTTCATTTTATGAAGCCAACACTACTTTCATGCCCAACCAGACAAGGATACTGAAAGAAAAGAAAATTATAGGCTAGCATCCTTGGTAAACACAAATGTAGAAATGTTTACCAAAATGCCAGCAAAACAAAATTAACCACACATTAAAGGGATCGTGTATCATTATTAAATGAGATTTATCCCTGGTATGCAGGGGCAATTTAACACACACACACACAGACACACACACACACACACACACACACACACACACCTACGTTAACGGAACAAAGGACAGAAATTAAATGATCATCTAAATAGGCACAGCCAAAACATTTTAAAAATTCAACATCACATCTTCGTGGTTTTGAAAAATAAACCAAGTTTAAACATGCTAGGCACTAAAGGAATCTACCTCAACACAATGCATGCTGTATACAAGTTCACAGTCAACATCATACTAAATGTTGGAAAGTTGAAACTTCTCTTCTAAGATTAGGGATGAGATGAGGGGGCCACTAACACTGTTTCTGTTCAGTCTATCAATGGATAGCATAACCAGAGCATTAGACACGGGAAAAAAAAAATCACCTGTATGCAGAAGGAAGTAAACTGTCTCTTGTTGCCACACCTCAAAGAACACACTACAAACTATTAGAATAAAGAGTATGTACACACACACACACACACACACACACTATATATATATTATAATATATATATATATATATATATATATATGTCATAAAAATACCTGAGAGTAAATTGAACCAAACAGGTAAATGACATGTACACTATACACTTTGAAGTAAGATGAAAGATGATGGAAGAGATCCAAGAGGACATAAACAGATGGGGAAATATTGCATGTTCATGGAAGAATTGCTTTTGCTGCAATGTTCATACTCCATGAGATAATCTACAGACTCCATGCTATCCCTACCAAAATTTCAATCACTTTTTTCACAGGAATAGAGAAAAATTCTAAAACTCATATGGAACTACGAAATGCTAAATTGCCAAAGCAATCCTGACACACAGAATAAATCTGGAGGCATCACATGACCTTACTGCAGAGCACAAAGCAGCCTGGAAGCGGCATGCTGCGGTCAAGCTGGCACTGCTCCGAGTTACTCTCTGCGCTGGAGAATACCCTGGTTTCTCAGGTTGCAGCTTGTCTGGAAGGACTCGTTTTGAAAAGCAGCAGCTGACTACATTTTGCAGGAGTACACAGAGGAGGGATGACTCTGCATCCTGTCCCACATTTAAACACCAGCATCTGTCGGGTACCACCCACAGAGATACAGAACAATAACTTATTACTAGCAGTAAAAGGGGAGTTACCATATAAATTTACCAATGTACATTGTGAACCTATAAACACAGAGGCATAGTAAAATCCTATCAAGAAAACCAGGCCCAAGAATTTACTGAACACACCAGACTGAGGTTAAGGTAACATTGTCACTTAGACCTCCAAAATGAGGGACACATAACACCACAGTGGCTTCTGCTACCTCCAACTTGTCATCAGACCACTCAGTGTATACATCAAAAGACCAACAAGTAAAGAACTTCCCACTGTCTCCAGGGCTTCAGCACTGTTCCCCCACCCCACCCCGTGCCCCACCACCACTCATGTGGTCTACCTGGTTTGCCATCCATGCATCCATCTACTCATCTAGACCTGCTGTCTGTTCATCTACTACTTGTCCATCTGGACCCGCCCTCACTTTTGCCTCGGTACCCTCCACAGTCCCGCATCTTATTTCTGTAGCTTGAGTAGCCCTTGAGGCTGGGCTCAACTCTGACCCTGAGGCTTGACTATGTACCATGGTTTCCAGCAGACCTGCATCATGGTTCACTGCCTGATTCCTTTGTATCCCTGTCAGCTCTTGGCTTATCTCCAGTTGCCTTTTAGGAGCTCCTTGAACTCTGTTGTGGTCTCTTATACCCTCTGTAGCTGCTCTATGGCTTGCATATATGAATACATGGAGATACAATGATTGTGTCATGTGTAAGGTGAGATTGGAGAGTTAATTAAGCCTGGAATGAAAGAATTTGTGTTTGCCTCTGGCAGCTATCAAGCTGCAGCCAAACAAACTTACTGTTATTTGTGTGTGTGATCGTTAATGGTGAATGTGTTGTTACTCAATTAGTTCTGACATGGTAGAAAGACACAAACATATTCATCTGTGTTTATGACATAATCAGCTTATAACATGACCTAAAATCAGACTCATGGAACAATGGGATAGGCTGGTGCCCCTAGATAAATCTATAGACTTAAGCTTGTTTTTTAGCAAAGGTAGAATGAATGTATAGTAGGAAAGGACAGATTTTTCTCTTAAGTGTTATTGAAAAATGAATACCCATAAGCAAAATATGAAATTCAACTCTCAGATCAGACAGCATACCCAAGTATGGATTAGAAGCTTAAACAAAGGACCCATCACTGCAAATCTACTGGAAAACTACAGGGGAAATCTTCAGTGCTGGTGCTGGGATCGACTTCTTTCCTTTTTAAAAGATATACTTTATGTATCATTATTGTTTTTATTTGTGCGTATGTGTGTGTGTGGCTGCATGAGCTGCACTATGTGAGTGCAGGTGTCTGGGGAGGTCAGTTGGCTCCCTTAGAACTGGAGTCATAGGCAACCCCCTGCTAGATACTGATATGGGTGCTGGGCTGGACTTGGCTCCTTGGCCATGAAGTAAGCACTTAACCTCTAAGTCAGTGGTTCTCAACCTGTGGGTCACGATCCACACAGGGGTCACATATTAGATATTTACATTACGTTCATAACAGTAGCAAAATTACAGTTATGAAGTAGCAACGAAAATAATCTTATGGCTGGAGACCACCACAACATGAGGAACTGTATGAAAGGGTTGCAGCATTAAGAAAATTGAGAACCAGTGATCTAGGTCATCTCTCCAGCCCCAGAGATATTTATAAATAACATCTATATGTTTATATATATACATATATATGTATATATATGTATATATATATAACACATTAAAATTCTGTTATATATAAATATATAAATATTATGTTACATATTTATATATAGATGTTTATATTGCCAAAACACAAACAACACAAGTAAAACAGACAAATGAGATTGTATCAACCTAACAATTTTATGTACAGCAAAAGAAAAAACCAGGAAAATAAAAGCACAACCCACAGAATAGGAGAGAACACTTGGAAACAGCAAGGGATTAGTATCCAAAATATATAAGGGATTAGTATCCAAAATATATAAGGAGCTCAAGTAACTTAACAAGAAAGGAAACTGTTGGTTTTAAAAATGGGCAAAGGAACTGGGCCTGGTAGTTCATGCCTATGATCCTAGCCTTTAAAGCCTGAAGCAGGAGGCCAGCTTTGGGAACAGAGAGAGTTGTAGGCCACTTCAAGTTACATAGTGAGATCCTGTCTCAAATATGAATAGCAACAACAAAAGCTAAGCAGTAGACTTGAATAGTCATTTTTCAAAAAAAAATGTGTGTAATGGCCAATGTGTATATGAAAAATTGTTAAACACTGATAATCACCAGAAAAACACAAATTAAAACCACAATTAAATGACACCTTACACATGTCACAGTGGTTTGTTGTTCTTGTTGTTGTTTTGGTTTTTCATGATAGGGATTCTCTGAGTAGCTCTGGATGCCCTGGAAATCTGTGTATCAGGCTGGCCTCAAACTCAGAGATCTACCTCTTCTGCCTTCCAAGTACTAGGGTTAAAGGCATGGGCCACCACCCAGTTGGTTATTCTTTAAAAGATAAAAAGATGGAGCTGGAGAGATTTCTCAGCGGTGAAAGTCACTGACTATTCTTACAGATGACTCATTTTTGATTCCCAGAACCTACATGGTGGCTAACAACCACCTGTAACTCCAGTTCCCAGAGATTCAAGCACTGGCACCCAGCATGCATGTGGCACACAAACATACATGCAGATAAAACACTATGTACATAAGATAAATAAATCAAAAGATGAAAATTACTGCTGGCAAGGAAGAGAGAAAACAGAACCACAGCCCACTGTTAGCAAGAATGTGCATTAGCACAACATACAGAAATCACCAGGAAGCTCTTCCCACTCTTGGGTATGCATCCCCAAAGAACTGGAACCAGGAGGTCAAGAGTCAATCCACAGCCCTATGTTCACTGCAGCACAGTTCACGGTAGCCAAGAGAGAATATCAGCTAAAGACCCATGAAGGGATGGATAGATTAAACAAGTAACACACACACACACACACACACACACACACACACACACACACACACACACACACACCTAAAAGGAATAAAATAAATCTAAAAAAGATAATCCACATTCAAAGAATGAGTAAAAAGTCTATCCTACTACAAGTAGCAATTAGCCATAAAACTCTTATCAACTCTGTGATGTTCAAGAGGGCCCCTTTTTTCCAGTCAGCTGGCCATCTCTGTAAGGATGGAGACCAATTGGCAAGTCATATTCCATCAACACAGGGAGGAGTCAGACATGCAAAGCCATGCAGAGCTCTGCTCACAAACCAATACCGCAGCATTTCAAATGCTTGCACCCACTCTACCCACTCCTGCCATCTCTGCCATTACTCAGAGTGGTGAAGCTTTTCTAAAGAAGAATGACTTTTTTCAAGAAGCAAGTTCTCTCGGTATCATCAGTGACAGAAATTGAACACAATCCGAAGTTTCCACAGATGCAAACAAGCAAACTATATGAATGCTAAAGAAAAAAAACCAGTAATGTATCCTGGGCATCCTAAATTACTCAGTTTAAGAAATGCTGATGACAAAGAAATGGAATGCTTGAACTTGGGTTTCCTTTCAGAGGATAGAAGGCAGCCTGTGAAGGGGTGTCAGAGGACAAGCTCATGTGGGAGAATGCCAGTGTCGTGTGAGGACTCTTCACATTCTGAAGACTAAAACCAATATAGTATTTTACACTTCATTATACCAAATGGAGTATCAAGATTTTTGATAAATATAATAAAAATATGAAGCCCCATAAGTCATAATTTTTTGTGCTCTCATCTGAATGAAAAGAAAAAAGCCCAAGTTCACACTATTCTAATGCTTACCAGATACCACAAGACCTCCGTGGAGTTTTAGCATGGCTTCTATCTGCACATAACATTTGGATATACACCAGGAGATAAGAAAATCACCTACCATCCTCATCACCAATCACGTGCATGTCATGGTGACCCTCATCTGGAGTTTTCTCAGAGACTTCAGGGGCCTCTGGATCTTGGGCTGTCTCTGTGTCCTGGGTATTTTCTGAGTCCTTTGTGGACTGGTTGGACAAGGATGCCCTGGATGTCTTTGGAGTTCTCTTGTCAGCATCTGCTTGCTGCTGCTGGAACCATTCATCCTTATAGCCGTTGCTGATAAGTTTGGAAAAGTTTGTTGGTGAACTGCTTTTTTGACCAGGCCTTAAAGAGAGACATGTAAATATTAAACTCCAGTGCAAAGATTAACTTAAAAAGGAAAACCAGAGGCAGTGTTCAGGAACTTAACTTGTGACGAAACACTGGTACTGAGCTCTCTCTGCTCCCTCTCCCTTCCCCTTCCCCATCTCTCTCTCTCTCTCTCTCTCTCTCTCTCTCTCTCTCTCTCTCTCTCATCTGTCAGTATCATTCCCTATTTCAAACATAAAATGGTCTCAGTGCATTCCTATACATGAGTGATACCATACTTAGTTTAGGCCAGTTTTCCAACCCCTTTTTTCTTATTACCCAATTAAAATCTGGTAAGAACACTGGTTATCACACAAGGAGGTCCTAGAAAATACCCCTCGCCCCACACACTATCAAAGGGTTGCTTAGGATAGATGTTCCTGTCTTAGTATCTTCCTTATTGTCCACTCACTGCACAACTCTGTCTCCTGTCATCTGTCACCTGCTTCAGCTCACAGATCCTATCATACTTGACACTGAAAAGTTGTAGGGCAGTAGTGTGAGCCTTCCAGTCAGGCAGGTGACAAGCACACACTTGTCACCTCCCAAGCCACAAGTTTCAGACTTGTGAGTCACCTTATTAAGAATTTCCCCAGCAAGTCCCTCCCCATCTGTCACAATGTCATGAATGTGATTGTTTTCCTCACCGATGACAAGCTGTTTGAAGACTCTGCCAGAAATTCATATTTGCTTTCTCTTAAACTAGACTTCTGGCAGATAAGGTAATACAGAGGCTGCCAGGATTACTCTGTTCGACTGGAAGACCAACTGGTATCAGCATATCTAGGAAATCCCCAGTTGAATGCAGAGACAGAGTGCTTGCACTCATCATAGAGATCCTGTGCTCAGGCTTTGATGACAGCAAGTTTCAGTACCGAGTGCATGAGCAGGGACAAGTGGCCACAAACCACAAATCTATGCCACAAGCAGGCTGCAAGGAGACCAGGCATGTGATCAAAGAGGTAAAATTGGTGTTAAGGAAGGAGCAAAAGTGCAACTAGGTTCTCAGGCCATGTTGAGAAGGGCTCTGTGGGCAAGGCAGGCAGGTGCTACCATTGGCAAACCTGTCTCTGGACAGGGTTGGGGCAGGTCAGTGGGTGCCATCAACTCACAATTGCCATCTGACTGAAGGACAGATAATCAACCCAAACCTCATACAAACAGCATTCATTCTCATAAGTTGGACACTTACATAGGAGGCAATGACAGCTTGCTTCGTTCAGAGTCTTTGTGGCTAACTGGGGTCCCCACTTTGCTAGGATTCTTGGAGTTAATGGCTGGCAGTTTCACCTGTGTGAAGAAATGCAAATCTATGACTTAAGGTAGAAGAAAGAATTCCAAGAGCAGCAAAGATACCAGTACTGGACCTTCAGTATGGCCACAGACTGTTACAATAAATAAAATTAAATAATCACTAATTTGACAAGATGACTTGTTTGTTTGTTTTTGTTTTTCAAGACAGGGTTTCTCTGTGTAGCTTTGGAGCCTATCCTGGCACTCGCTCCATAGACTAGGCTGGCCTTGAACTAACAGAGATCCTCCTGCCTCTGCTTCCCAAGTGCTGGGATTAAAGGTGTGTGCCACCAACGCCCAGCTTGACAGGATGACTTATAAAAAGTACAAAATGTGCTTCAAAAACAGTTGCTATATTTAAGTAAGGAGGTCCCCTGCTCAGAAGGAGAACAATCAGTGAACATTGGGGATACCAGATATTCTGATGGGTCTTGCTGGAGGGAGGGATCCACCATATAAAATGGAAATGCATGCATTATGAGGTTCATGGGAGCTTTTTAATAGTCACCAAGAACTGGAAACAAAACAAATACCCACCAACAAGGGAATGAATAAACAATTGGTACCTGGTCCACAAAAGAACAACAATAACAAGGAGTAGGGTCTGACACATGGTACCACATGGCAGAGACCGGCCAGAGGGACTGTAATCACTAGCTTCTGCCACTGATTTGAGATTCTACAAAGGAAAACTCTCTAAAGACTTATCCTACATAGGGTTTGTTGCTGTGACAAACACCATGACCAAAAGCAACTTCATTTTATGATTTCAGGTCACACTCCATCTCGGAGGGACATCAGGGCAGGAACTAGAGGCAGGAACTAAATAAAGCAGAGGGCATGGAGGAAGATTGCTTTCTACTTCTGTATGGCTTGCTCAGCCTGCATTCTTATACAACTCAGGACCACCCTCCCAGATGTGGGCCCTTCCTCATCAGTCATTAATCAAGAAAATATCCTACAAACTTGCCTACAGACCAATCTGATGAAGGATTTTCTTAATTGAAGTTTCTTTTACACAACCTTAGCTTGTGTCAAGCTGACAAAAACTTAACAATCACATGGCTTAAAGGAGATCAGTGACTGCTAGAGATGGGAATTATGAGGGATTAGTGACAAAGGGGCTGAGAAATCTGAGAGGTGACAGAAGCTCTCTGTAGCTCAGTGTCTGTGGTGTTTACATTTGTTAAAAGATGGCAATCAGTACTGTGTAACAATTGAAGTGTACTCCATTTGGATGGCCTCAGATGAAAGACGAAAAGAACATCCCCGAGTCACCCTTAAGAATGTTGATACATCTGTCCTAAGGACAGAACAGAGTCTGCATCAGGTTGACTGACAGCTGGGGCAAGAGCAGAGGATTCAATGCCACCCATTCTTTCCAAAGGTAGAGGAGGCTGGTCTCTGAGAGGCAGGAGAACCTATGGCATTGGAACAGACTGGGCAGGGTGGCATGCCAAAAACTAGGACAATAGCCAAGTGTTGAAATGATTCTCACATTAAAGTCCTTACTCTGTCTGTGCCCAGAGGTTTTGCAAGATTTGAGAACAGGAAAACTCCCTCAGTTCTACAGAATAGACACTTAGGGGAGCTTTGTGCCCAGTGGTGATGAGGGCACTCCTTCCCCAGGGCCATCAGGGCCCTCCCTAATGTTACTCTTCCTGAGTTACATTAACACTGTCTCTTCAGCTAGTGCACAGTAATGTTGGTGTCTGCAATCCTGCCTTCCTCCTTCGTTAGCATTGACAAGGTGGAGGACAGTCTGGCTCCAGTACTTCTTCAGTCATCAGGACCCTGTGTGAGTGATTACTACGTGAAGTCAGATTTTACAATGCGCAGCATTTTTGCTTTGTAAATTTTCTCAATCTATGTGCTGGAACCCTGGTTACCAGGCAAGCCATTCTTTTACTGCTCAAGGTTCAGTTCTACAGAGTCAGTCACTTATCTACCATCAGGAAATAGGCCTGGTCCTCAGTAGAGTCCTTTAGCAGGGCTCATGCCACTGACCCAAAGCCTGAATCACAACTGGACACTGGGGCAGCTTGAAGAATAAACACTGCAGCCAATGGGTGCTATCTTGGTATCTAAGGGTATTTATTCCCCGCTCTGCCAAAGACACTGAGAAGACACACTGGTCTCCTTGCTGGACACCACAATGGTGTCCACTCTTGTTCTCAGTCTCAAAATGCCACTGCTATTATAAATATATATATATATATATATATATATATATATATATGTTTTTATGTAGCTTTGGAGCCTATCCTGGCACTTGCTCTGGAGACCAGGCTGGCCTCGAACTCACGGAGATCCGCCTCCTGAGTGCTGGGATTAAAGACATGAGCCACCAATGCCCGGCTATTTTAAATATAAATGTCACCACTTCACTTGAAAATTTTGATGCCTCACATGCTGAAATTCATTTCAGACCTGGGTGCTAGCAGCAATGCAGAACATTTGGCATGGGTCTGGCTATGCTCTCATAGGTTCTAGGAAGAAAGTGTAGAAATCCCAACCCATCTGCTACTCATGGCTTGTTTCTGGGATTTCCAGTTGCTCAGACAGCTCAAGTCCTCTGAAATGGCTTCGCCTTGCAGGCCGGTTATGACATCATAGCCAAAACACCCCTGACATCTCTGCAGAACAAAGTACTTCCTCTTTTCTTTCTTATCAGCGAGGAACACTGTGGGTAATTTGGGCTTAAATAAGAGTGAAGTATCCAGAAGTGGGATATTGAACACATATAAACACATCCTTTCTCTGTGTGGCAGATAGGAAGTGTTAGGCCAGTCTTCCCCAGGACAACTGCTAACTGATTAGACACCAGATGGTAAAAGGCAATCTTACCTATAAAGTCAACATACACAGAAAGAAAATGTGTCTTCTTGCCTCTTAGTCCCAAACTTAAAACAGAGCACAGAGCTCAGAACTCAGAGCACAGAGCACAGAGGAGGGCTGACCCAAGACTGCAGGCAGCTTGAGTAGGCTGTAGTAGCAGCTTAGGAACACTCCCTTAATTATTCCTGGATTCACAGGAGCAAAACAGATGCTGGTGACACCCATTTGCCAGCAAGGTTACCTTTCTTTTCTCAATTTCAAGTTCCTCGGCCTCTCTTTGCCAAACTGTTTTCATATCAAAGTCAAAGGGGCCTCGTCTGGACTCATAACTACCATTGGCCTGATCAGAGTTGAATTCTTCATACACCATGTAATCTGGCATGGACACCACGGGGACTCTGCAAGGACAGACAGGACAAGTTACTGCCTGGCACCTGGCACTATTTCATTCTTCCCCCCTTTCTCTTTATTCTCCCTTCCTCCCTCCCTCCATTTTTTTCTCTCCTTTTTCATTTCTTCCTTTCCTCCCTCCCCTGTTTCTTACCCCTCTGGTTCATCTGTCTCTCCACTTCCCCCATCTTCCCAGAAAACATAGGTAGCCAGACCCTTTACTTCTGCCACTGAAAAAACACATCAGTGCCTCTCTAAGCCCCCAGGGTCCCCAGAACAACAAAAGAATCACAAGGTGACATTCTGAAGTATGAGCTTAGAAAATGGATAAATTATAATTATTTCTTGTAGACTAGCATTTACTACTTTGTTTCCTTCAAAGAGATAAGTTACCATTTAACTAATTACAACCTGCTGCTATATCATATGGCCAATCTTAGTGTGGGTATGTAAGCATAGAACTGGTCTTCCACACAATCCATAGGAGAGTGTCAGCTCCAAGGTCACCTATCCTTTCTTGTCTGTTCCTGCTTTCTCTACCTGCTTCCCCTTCTTTTCTGAACTTAGCACAAACCCTTAGAAAACAAAAACAAACAGGGTCTCACCATGCATCCCTGGCTGTCCTGGAACTCAATATGTACACCAGGCTGGCCTTGATCTCAACCTTGACCTCACAGAGAGCCCCCCTGCCTCTGCCTCCCTAGTGTTGGAATTAAAACTGTGGGTGGTAGTGAAACACTCCTTTAATCCTAGCACCCAGGAAGCAGAGGCACGGGGATCTCAAAGTTCCAGGCTAGCCTGGTCTATAGAGTAAGTTTCAGGACAACCAGGGCAAACAAACAAACAAAATAGCCTGTGAACCACAAGTCTGGCCTACAAACTATTGTAAAAAATAATAGGAGTTTAACATTCACTTGCCACAGGCATGTAAAAGTATTATGTGCTCTTTTTATTTTTATGTGTTAAAAACAAAAAACAAAAGCCAGGATAATGGTGGCTGCCTGTTATTTCAACACTTGGGAGATAGAGGCAGAAGGATCATGAGTTTCAGGTCAGCCTGGGCCTCAAATTCTGATGCCCCAAACAGCCTGGGATCTATTTAAAATATAAAACAACACACCTTAAAATAAAAACACAAAAGCAAATAAAGCAGGAAGAACCAGAGTCCTGAAGACAAAAACAAAACAAAACAACCTACAAGGTGCCTGGGGCCAGTCAAGAGACACTGCACACTGCATAGCAGCATGGAAAGATGTTTGTGTTGATACAATCTTTCAAGCAAAAACACAAAACAAAAGGCAAGTCTTTAAAAAGCAGAAAAAGTAGACCCTAAAAATTACTTTTTATGCTTCCTCTCAGACCAAGAGAGGTGTCTGAAGGGTCGTGTTTGCATGGTCATGAGTAACAATAGTTAGACATTGTGACAGGGTAGGGGGCCATGGCTCTGACCTTCCATGAAGGTCTTAAAGACTGAGAACTGTGTACATTCCTAGTTGCAGTGAGAAGAAAGCTTTGGGGCAGGCCGACAGAGTCAGGGCCCAGGGGACAAAGAATGAAAACCTAAAGCTACTAGCTAATAAGTGAACAAAAGAACCACACCCTGAGGGGGCATGGCTGTGTGTCTCCTTGATGCTAGTTTCCTGTCTGTTTAGGCCACATCTCTCAAAACATTAGCTATTACATACAGTCATACTCGGGGCTGTAATACCACACTTTCTGGAAATAGGAGATATTTGTAATTTTCCAATCCAAATTGAGATTTTTTCAAACTTGTTTTTATGACTTTTTATTTATTTGTGCTTAGCCACACACATTCCACCATAAGCATATAGAGATCAGAGTGTAAAATGCAGGTTGCCGGCTCTTGACTGACTTCTACAATGTAGGTCCAGGGAAATTGAACTCAGCTGGTCAGGCTTGGCAAGCTGCTGAACTATTTTTCTGGCACCAATGCTTTAAATATATTGAGAGAGAAAGAGAGAACAATGTGGGAGACTTAGAGATACTCACTCTCGATGGTGAGCTGTCGGAGGCTTGCTGTGGTGGATATACCAGTCTGGCAGGGAGTAGGCTACTGGGGAGCCCTTCCTGGTTCCAGGGACAAAGTGCTTCAGCAAATCTCAAGAAGAAAGGGACACCATTATATGTGGTCCTGAGGCCCCGAGGGCATGTGGCGTTACCAACACTCCACACTGTGCCATCTTCCCTAGGGTGGCCTCTACCCAGGCTGAGAGCCGAGTGTCCTGCTTGGCACTCAGACAGAGACATCCCTCACACACCCTCCACCTCTCATGTCCTCTCCTCTTGAGTGTGCGCAGCTCCTGGTCCTTAGCTGGCATCTGTGCCAGATGCCATTAGCACTCCCTCAGGGGTTTATCGAGACACTTCAAGATCTCCAGGGGCTGTGGGCAATGCTCCTCAGCCTTCAGTGACCTCCATTCTCCTCTCCATCCTACAGCAGTCTGGCCAGCTTGGTCCACCACTGTGGGTCTGCCCCATGCACACTGCTGATTCCTAGAGAAGCTGCTTCCTCCAGGTTCCCAGATGGGAAGTCCCAAGGTGGAATGTATCAGTGACTATGTGGCTGTTCAGGGAGGTACCCAGCACAGGCCCCTTTCCAACTGCCTCCTCGCTCCCCAATGACTTTCTTCCTCTCATCTCTCCTCTTCCTCCTGTCCACTGGTGTCCAAGGGCAGTAAGTGGTAAGAACTGGTTTTGCTAGGTAATTCTAACAGCAAAATAATTCACAATTCCCATGGCCATGGTTGCAGCAGAAAGTGTACTGACTTACTCCTCTCAGTGAGAAATCTTTCCATTTTAAACTTCAAAGTCTTTTTTGTTGTTAAGATTTTCAGACTTACGGGTCAGATTGAGAAAATGGTGTGAATTTCCCTACACTCCTAACTGAGACTCCCTGTACATCCTGCCTGCTCGGTCACTGCTCTCTTCTCTCCCCATGTCTCTCACTGCTACCAGCATCATTAGGGCCTCGGCACTGTTGAGTGGCATGTTGCAGGCAGGTTTGTCCCTTCATCCTCTGTGCCTTAGCTGCTGCTCTTGAAAGCCACTGTGTCACTGGTGACTTCCATCCGATTTTGCTAGTCTCTTTGAATCAAGAGCAAGGAGGTGGAGCTAGGAAAAGCCTGCCTTGATCCTGCACCCCATCTGCTCCTGGCTGAGTCAATCAGGTGATATGGTCTAGGTTTGGAATGTGCAAGCATATAGACTTGGCCACTACTTCACCTCTGATATTCAATGTAGGGACAGTGACAGCCAGAGGGAAGAAAGGAAAACCCTAGTCTCTTTCAGTACTGGCCTCCAGAGCTTAGCTGAGACACTTATCCCTCTGAGCAGTGATTTCTATTAAACTCAGTATGTCTTCCTTGCATGCCTGTACAAAAGTTGATTTTCATCAAAGACTATATATACGCAGTGTCCACAATGAACCTAAGTTTCCAAAGGCTTGAACAAAACATATAGATACCACAGTTACATTTTATGTGAATAAGATTGGAACCCCACCCCCCACTTCTGCTCACAAAGCCACTCAGTTCACGGGACTTACCAGGTCTGCCGCCTTGCTTAGCCAGCTTCACATACTCTGAGTCTGTTTCTTTTATCCAGTATCTCCGAGCACGGGGCATGTTTTCATTTGGGGAGTCTCCCACGTCACTGAGCCCTGGGATCTGGGATGCAGGTGGGGCACCCACAGCCTTCTCAGAGCGCTTTGCAGGTAGGTGGTAATACCAGTCTAGACAGGAGGGAGGCCAGCACACAGTCAGACACGGTCAGGGGGATACCTAGTCAAGAAGCCCTGGACTGCCTGACAGTTGTACTGTGTGCATATAACCTATGTGTCAGGTAGCACATACCACAGAGCACACAAACAAGAAATGAATTGCCTGTGTGACTAATCAGGACACTGACAGGGCAACCTAGAACACAGATAATTTTCCAGCGCCCCCAACTAAATCAGTCACTAGGGCAAATAGAAGAGACATTACCTCTTTCCTGCCCCCATCCCTCCTCCCATTGCCTCTTCCATTGTTGCAGTAATTCTAGGAACTATCCAAACCCCCTGTGTCTGTCTTCTGCCCTCCCCATACCCCTCCAGACCTCCCTCCCTCTTGCCCTCCAGGAAAATGCTTAGCTGTATTTCTGGTCATGTTGGGAGACATGCAGATTTGAATAGATGCCAATCATTTAAACTATTATGGATAAACCAGATACTGGCCAGGATTTGATAAGCCTCACACATTAAAATACTACTATTCTGTTACAGACCCACAATCTAACCAAACTCGTTTGTCACTTTTACAAGAGCAGAAGGAAGTAGGCCGGGGTGTGGTCCAAGAAGCCTCACTTGCTGAACAGCTGTTTGGAAAGCCAACACCTGCCTCCCACAGCCTCCAGCAGCCACACAACCCTGTGTCCCAGTGGCAGCCCAGCTGCACACAAGCACTGTGCTGGAGGCTACAGTGGGCAGTGGGAAGCAGCAGATGTCTAGATGTGTCCTGAAAGGGGGATTCACCAGGCAGGGGCGCAATCACCTTTATGCAAAACCTTCTCAAGCCCAAGACTTCAAAGGTCTTCCTTGGGAAAGACTGAGGGGAAATGGTGAGTGTAGATTATGTGACTTCTAAAGAGGGAACTTGGGGACAGTTCACTGGGAGCTTGTTTCCCCCATTCCATTCCTCCCCAGGGTGACATCAGCTCTCTGTAGAAAGAGAGAGGAGTTGAGCATGGCCTGGTGAAATGAAGCCTTAGACTTTGAGCTGATGGTATACAGGGGGAGACCCCACAGGCTGAGTTGAAATCACCCATAAGATTCCCTGGAGACATTCAGTCCCAGAACAGGAACTTCAATCAAGGGACAGAGGGATTAGCAAAGTCTCAAAGTCCTGGAACTGGAGTTACTAAGTTACTAGTGCTGATGTATAACCACACACACACACACACACACACACACACACACACACACTGATGGATGGGAGAGAACAGGGCATGTAAACTGGAGGCAGTTTAGCTATGTTTGCATCAGAAATCAATCAGATGCCAAAATACAAAAAAGTATATATATATATATCATCACATCAGTAGAAAAGCTAAGAAACAAAGACTTGGAAAAAGTATAAAATACAAAAGACACAATTTCTGTGGCATGGATGCTGGCTGTGTTTCATAGCACTTGCCAGACTCCTGACATTTAAAGTCTAATGCAGACCCTGGTCCTTCATGGCAGTGTGATGGTAAACTTCAGTGTCTATCTGACTCAGCCACAGCATACAGACTTTGTGCAGGTATTACTCCCATTGCTTTTGTGAAGGTCTTTTCAAAATGAGATTTATCACTTACATCTGAGTAAAGCAGATGATTCTCTACAACAGAGTGAGTCTCCTCTGCTCAGTTGTGTCTTAAGAAAAACTAAAGAAGAGGGAATTCTGCCTCCAGATGGACTTTGAATTTGATTTGTAGCCCCAGCTCTTCCCCTGCTCTCCAACCTGCCCTGCAGATTGTACACAATGGGCCCCACAAGCAAGCAAGCCAGTGCATACAAGAGATGTCTCTCTCTCCTTTTACAGGTAGGTGGGTAGCTGATTAGTCATGCTACTTGCTCACAGTCAGGGCACAGAGAAACAGCAATGAATAACCTAGAACAAACATAGAAGCAAGAAGTCGATATTCTCTGAAGCTAAATGCTCACACCACCAGTTTTTTCTTAGAACTAAAGCTGGGCGTGCTGCCTAAAAGTGTAGGATATTTCACCTGTAAACTTTAAATGTCTAAAGAATACCCATTAGCTGAGTCAACATGATCCAGTTTTGAAGACTTGCACAAAGGATCCCAGAGAATTAAGAATCAAAATTCAGCAGCCTTTTATTGACAGGGCTTAACTCCTTGTTTCTTCTTTTAGAGGAAAGTCATTCGGTTCTTGCTTTATGTTTTCTCTGTGTGTTGATTACTAATTAATCCACAGAGAACAGTGTATCTTCTGCCATCTCATTACTGCAGGCTTTAGACAGACACTGAGCACACTAAGGCATTTGTAAACGTGCACACAGGGGCAGCTCAGAGATCTTGGGCCCCATCAGTAAGGACAAACCACTGCCACTTAGAATACACATGTAGAGGTAAAGGGGACACAAAGGTCTCTTTTTAGCTTTGGTCACTGCAGAATGCTTGTACTCGTGTGGCACCCGATCAACCACTGGCTGGCTGCTTTTCTCTGTACAGCTTTCCAATTTGAGGCTGTGCCCTTATTTTCACTTATTTTCCAAATAAGGAAACAAAGGCCATAAGAGACAATGAAACCAAACTACAGGGTGCCCCAATCTCTGGTTTCTAAACTACAGATACACACACACACACACACACACACACACACACACACACACACACACACACACACACACCCATGAGGATATGGGCTCTTTTTAGGCTGTATAGCCTCGGAGAAAAAGACACTTTGGCGGGCGTACTTATGCTAAGGGTAACTTACTTCAAACTCTGCATGCCTTATTTTCCTGGTCTCTAAAATGAGGTGATGATTTCTGGTGGGGTGCTATGAGGTTAAATGTGTTAGAAGACATAGACTTTGCTGAATACACCTGGCACTGAGTGTCTATCAGCATGGTTCACACTCTCTAGCACACGAGAAGTCACAGGAAGGTGACAGAGCCTAGGACGGGATAAAAATTGGCCAGGCCTCCTGAGCTGTATACAGCCCACCCCAGTTCTCAATTGGCTGTCACCAACAATGGCATGAGCTAGCATGCATAGAAAACGTGGAAAGGTCACACTCTTCCCCTCCATGCAGATGACATGGCTCCAACTGTCCCCTCCCAGCCAACACCAGACCCTCTTCCCTCTCTTCTGTTGTCAACCCTTCTCTAGACATGGAGGAAAAACAAGTGAAAAGCGATGACAGCATCAGGAAATGTCTTCCTTCTCTATTTAGCTTCAAAACAGGCGCACACAACCCACGAACCTACAGTGAATTCAGCTTTCTGGATCCAGATGCTGAAAACGGGGGGCATTTGTCTTGGTTGGGGCTTAAATTAGGATCAAAAGCTAGGAAGTCAGTGATAAACCTGGTTAATGCTGTCAAAAAAATGAGACTTTTCTCAGTCAACAGCCCCTGCCAAAATGTTAGAGCTATGAGAGTTAATTTGCTACAAATTGAATTTCAATGAGCAGCTGCACTCCCCATTGAAAAGGGAGGTAGCTGTGTTGCCTAGCATGCAAAGGTTCTGGCTTCCACCCCTGCACAGGAACAGTCAAAGTAGAGGTGCCTACCCTTCCAACTTGTATCACCCTCTCACCCAACCTCACCGCAGGTAGCGTAGCGGTTGGAGGCGCCTGGCACCTCCTTGCTGGTGTTCCTCATGGCCTGGCGCTCCAAGCAAGTCCTCTGCGTCGGGAAGAAAAAGAAGCTGCTGAGTCCGGGTTCTCCGGGTATCTGGGCGCTGCCGACCCGCCCCCTGGGAGCAGAGGCTACAGGGGCAAAGTCAGCGCGCTCGGGGTTCCGCCCGCCTCCAGCTGACACACCTGCAGATGCCTCACACCCAAGAGCTGTCACAACCACAGAGAGCACACCGCTGCGCCGTGTCCACTCTGGGCAACCAGCAGGGGAAAATGCGACAGACTATTCAGCCCGGGAGCATTCAATAGGTACACCCCAGGGGTAGACAGCACCCAGCACCCGGCACGTTAAGCGGGGTAAACAGCAAGGGCACGTGCTCTCCAGGTAGACAGCAGGAGACTAGTAAGTGTCCTATAGGTCATCACGGGCCACAGGGTTTAGCAGGTTTCGAGGTCACCACGAGGCTCTCCGGATCTAGGGTTTACAGGCCCTGCCGCTGAAGTTCCTACAGAGGACTCTCAGACCGACTCCAAACTCCTAGAGAGACGCGGAACCAAAGCAGCACGCGTCGCTAGGGCAACGGCCGGGCGGCCAACCAGCGTGTGCGGCGCGTGTGCCCAGAGCCAATGGGAGCAGAGCGCAGGAGCCATTTGTCAACCGCCCTCAGTCTCCACCTTGCGAGGTGGGGCGGAGTATGAGGGCGGGGCCAGCCCTAAATGCTCCCACCTCAGCCGCAACCCCTCCCCGCGCTCCCCACAGGAACCCTAGTAACTTCAGGTTAGCTAGAAACATCTACCACATTTTTCAGTAGAGTTTTGTTTTTGTTTTTGTTTTGTTTTGGTTTTAAAAAGCTGGGCATGGTTACAAAGGCTTATAATCCCAGCACTTTGGTTGGATTTTGAGGCAGGAGGATGAAGAGTTCAAGGTCATCTTGGGCTTCATACTGAGTTCTAGAAATTGGAACCTGAGTTGCTTAATTGCATTAAAGAAATACTGTCCCATACTTGGGAAACTCAGATAATAGAAATTTCTGCAAATTGGGTCAGTACTCAAATTACCCCACAAAATAGCCTTTGTCTTATTTGAGAGAAATATTTGTTTTATAAGCCAAGACGTCGGGGATTTGTTGTTGTTGTTTTGTTTTCATTTTAGAAAGCTCTTAACCCTGCTTCTACTGCAGTTTAGAGCTACAAACTTTGAACTCATGCTTATCCTGAAGGTTTCACACCACTCTGCCCAAATAATGGACATAACTACTCACTTTCAATTTCTGCAAGAATTAAGGATAAATTACTAGAACCATCTAAGAAATCCTATTGACAGCTGAGCTGTAAGTAGCCGTGGTTTCCTCTTGTTAAATTTTTCTTTAAAATTCAAGACCTATTTGACAATGATCTAACTGATGTGTTGTTTCTGTGACAGAAGTAAAGCCTTAGAAATCTAGCAGAAGGCAGTTAATGTAGGGCTGGGTGAGGAGGTAGGGTGTGTGTGTGTGTAGGTGTGTGTGTGTGTGTGTGGTCAGGGCTTAGCCTCTGGCTGTGCTCCATCCAACTCTAACATATTATGATAGATTTCAGATATTCAGCTTGCCTGGTCACATAGTATCAGACCTCTATACTGAATAGCATAATTACTTCACTGTCTATAGGGACTTAGCTTATCACCACACACAAGTGCTTCCATTCCTAGAAGTCTCACCATCACCTGACTAGAGGATCATAAGATCAAGAGAGGTTATTTTTAAAAACAGCTGATCATAGTAACTGGAGCTGTGGTGACTAAGGCATGTCTTTCTGATTCTCAATTTCGTTAATAGAAGGTCTTGGCATTTCCCCAAGCTGGAATCATCAGCTGAGTGGTGATGAAGGGTGCTAATGCTTTAAAAGATAGCTTTGACTTTTGGTCTATTACTGAAGTGAAGGAATTTGCTGGTGCTATATCAGTAAGAATCTAAGTACATGCAAATGGAAAATGACTACAGAATAGCCTTTTGTACTTAGAGACGTCTCAATGTCTTTATTTCCTAAGTTTCTTCACTTGTGCCTCTGTCATAGAATGGCTTCAAGCTTCAGAAGTGTGGGATATCCCTTGAAATGCAATCTCGCATCACCCTCTTTTTAACTAACTTGGATGGTAGACATATGGAGATATTTCTTGCTTACGAGCATTTTGAGAAAAGGAAAAAAGTGTATATGAACAGATTCCAAGGTTTCAAAGCCTTCTGGCCCTACCAAGTCTCTGTTGGTTCCCCTTATTGAATACAGCTGTGTTTTTGAACCAGCAAGAACTTACATCTTTGCAATTCTTCACCAATTACTTCCATGCTAGGAAGCTAAAAGGCCTAAGTGAGAGCACCTTCCCTGACCTTTGCTCCTGCCGCAGGTTTCCGCTCTCCCTTTAATTAGGCAAAGTACAAATATAGCACATCTTCATAAACCAGAAAGATGTTTTCATTTGTCATTTTCTGTTCAGGGATAATCAAACTACATTAAAGGTAAAATTCTTCATTTTGACATATATTAGTGCCATGTTTGGATTGTCAACCTAATCAGAAAAACAAGGGTATTGTGTCCAGCGCATCAAGAGAAGCCCAATCTTTGTAAGCACTTTCTCCAGTGCCCTGCAGGAGGTATTAAAGCCTTTTTGCTTAGGTCAAGGCTTTAAAAAAATGGGACATTTTGATGTTTCAATTTTGAGGTATAACTAACACAAACTTTTATGTTTGTTAGTTATACAATTTGGCATTCAATATATGTGTACATTGTGAAATGATTACCCCAACCAAACGAATTACCATGTGCAGACTTTCACACTAGTCATCTTAGTGTACAGTGGGGGAAGAACACTTACCTTCTATCCTTCCAACAGATTTCAGGCAGAATGGCTAGCAATAGGCACATGCAGGCTCCTCATGATCTTAGAGCTGTCTCAGGCTGTGTTTGACAGCCTCTCCTAATTCCCAGGTGCCCTCACCCCTCAGCCATTGGTAACTACCGCCTTGCTTTCTGCTTCTGTAAATGTGATGTTCTGCATTTCACGTGTGAAGTTGTAGAGTATGCTCTGAGTCTGGATCCTTTCACTTAGAAAATTGTCCATTGGGTTCATTTACATTGTCATATATGACTTGATTTCCTATTTTTATAGCTGTGATATATGTGCACACGTGTGTGTGTGTGTGTGTGTGTGTGTGTGTGTGTGTGTGTGTGTGTGTGTGATTCTTTCGCTGATTTCTTTCTCACCGTTTGAGTTTTCCTTTTGTGTGTGGTAACTGTGAAGCTTACATAGAACATTGTAGTAAAAATGACTTGTCTAAGCAGATAACTTCCATAGCATGCAGAACTACACTTCCACATTCGCTGACATCTCTTTATATGAATGTCATATTTTGTATCTTTTCAATAACAAGGTATGGTGCTTATGGTTCTTTTGTCCTCTAGCTTGTGTACTCCAGTTGCTTTGTTTGCCCTCCATCCTTCCAATGTTACGGCATTCAGAGTTCACCTCCAAATGTTTACCAGTGGGTTTCCACACTGGTACCTAGCTCTCTGCCATTTAAACTTGAATAATCTCCTGGGTTCCTTATAAGGTGGGTCTTACAAGTCATGACCAGCGCTCATGACCCTCTCTGCTTTGCTTCTGATGATGTGTTTATCTTACTCATTTCTTTTTTAAATTTTACAATTTCATATGTCTATCAGTATTTTGCCTACACATATGTATGGAGAAGCCCACAGAGTCTAGAACAGTGGTCCTCAACCTTCCTAAAGTTGTGACCCTTTAATGGTTCCTCATGTTGTGGTAACACTTCATAGCTACTTCATAACTGGAATTTTTCAACTGTTATGAATCATAATGTAAATATCTGTTTGTGCAAGATATCTGATATGCAATCTCCAAAGGATTGCAGCCCACAGGTTGATAATCATTGGGCTAGAAGAAGGTGTTCGATTCCATGGAACTGGAATTACAGTTTCTGGTCAACATATGAGTGCTGGGAACTGAACCCAGGTCCTTTGACAAAGCAGCAGGTGTTGTGAGCTGCTGAGCCATTTCTCCAGCCTGTTTTCACTTATTCTTGAGGGACAACTTATTCAGGTTTGCTTGTGTGGGTGACAGCTTTGTTTTTCTTTAAGAATTCTGAGCTTGTCATTCTCCCCTCTCCAGTTTCTGTCTGTGTTATCTGAGAAGAGTTTTCTCTTAGTGCTTTTACAATTCCTTCTTCTTTTTCTGATTTGGTTGTGGTATCTCTAGGTAGTGGAGGGGAACTATGCAGGCAGTAATCTGAGAAAAGATGAGAATAAAAAATGGTTCAGATTGACTTCATCAACCTGGATTAGACGTCCAGGAGTCTAATGCTAGATGGTTCATTGTCAGCATATTTAAAACACAGTACAATTTGGGAAAAGGTTCCAGGCAACAAGCATTCCAATTTCAGATGCACAATAAAGGTTAAGGTGTAACTACATAGAAACTCCTTTACAAAATACATGTGACCATGAGGGTAAGTTCTACAGCTAAAAGCCTAGAATCTAGTGAGGTCTCTGATCAACATAGCATAGGGGTCAGCAGGCCATGAAGTACATGTGATGTCTCCCCTAAGGATGGGTAATAGTCTAGGAGGGAAGAGTCTGGGATAAACATTCTGGGGGTTTAGATTAGGTCTGCCTCTATAGCAATAGGTGGGCGAGGTCTGCCAGTTAGAAAAAGGCCACCAGATTGTTAGCAATATCCACTCCCAGCTGTCTGGGCAGGAAAACTGGTATTTTATCTTCCCCATTAAGAAGCCATTGTGTTTATTGGCTTCCCTAGTGATCTGTTGTAATTTGGGGGTCCATCTTATTTAACCTTGAAGCATTACAAATCCAAATGCCCCAGTCAGTGCCAAGATACAGAAAGCTACCAATTGGTATTTATTTAAATAACCTGTCTCTCTTCTCTCCTTTGGTGCTCTCATCACACACCTATTCTTGTGTATGCTGTTTTATAGATTTTACAGTTTCCTCATTGTTTTCATTCTTTTTATCACCTCAAACTGATTACTTTCAAATAGACTATCTTTTTTATTCTTATTTTTTAGTTTTAATTTTTATAGATTTTTATTAGTGTGAATATGTGTAAGTGCACATGACACATTGTGTGTGTAGAAGACAGGACAATTTTCAGAAGTCAATTTTCTCTTTCTACCTCATCTGTAGCAGAATAATAAAAGCTCAGAGACAGATATGGGGGGGGGTGATGGGAAGCTGAAAGACTAGAGAAGCAAAGCAGCTAAGCCACTAGAGAGTTCTTACCTCTACCTCAGACCAAAGGGAATGATCCTATCCATCCTCAGTGTGACTGCAGACTGAATACACTGCGCTCCTGTCTCCACCTGCCTTATATTCCTTTCTAGTGCTGGGACTAAAGTCGTGCACCACCACTGCCCAGTTTCTATGGCTAACTAGTGTGGCTGCTGGGATTAAGGTGTGTGCCACCACTGCCTGGCCTGTATAGATGACTAGTGTGGCTAGCTTTGCACTCTGATATTCAGGCAAGCTTTATTTGTCAAATGATAAACAAAATATCACCACAGTCTTTAGGCTCCCTGGATAAAATTCAGGTCATAGGGTTTGCATAGGTCATAGCACTTTCACCCACTGAGCCTTCTTTCTGGGCTTCAAGTGAAATATCTCTGACTTATTGATTCTTTCTTCAGGTTACTAAATCTGTTGCCAAGTCTCTCTATGGAAACAATTTCAGGCTGTAGCTTTAAGTTTGGATCAAGGATTTCTGATCATTTGTTCCTGTGCCTGTTTTATTGAACATCGTGTTTTGCCTGTGTGCTATTGTTCTGACTTTGTCTCATTATCTCTGTTCTCTAGCACCTCACCAAGCTTCTTTAAGTGCAGTATTTGTATTATCTTTTTAGTTAGGCAATTAGTAGATCTCAATTTCCTTGGGGTCATCGACTTGAACTTTATTGATTTTGAACTTGAACTTGCCTGATTCTTTGTCATCCCTGTAGACTTGTACAATGTCTGTGCCTCTGATGGAACAATCACATTCCTAGTCTTTACAGACTGATGTCAGCTAGCAAAGACCTCATCCTGTTGTGTCTTCGGGTGGATAGAAAAGCATCTAGAGCAAGCTTTAGTGAAACAGAAACTTGACTGCTGCTGTCTTCCATTGTATAGCCTATTGCTAGAGGCTAAGGTATGCCTGTCACTGGGCTAGAATGCCTCCAGCTCACAGATCAGAGGAATCGGCACTGTGGTGAACCAAGTTCAAAGTTTATCTTCAGACGCAGGTCTATTACTCGGTATGTGAGCAGATACAGTTCCTGAGGGAATTTCAGGGGATTTCTCTGTTTTACTAAGAGGGTCCCTGGGTCAGCCTCTGCAGTCCCTTAGGCAGAAGTAAGAAAGACTGGGAACCAAGCCAAAGGGCTGTTTCAGAGCCCACAGCTAGGACTAAAGTCAGCAGGCCTGCCTCTGGGGATAAGGTGGGCTCATTTCCCAGTAGGTTCCTGGGTGGACATAACAACTACTCTTGGGTCTCAGTTCACAGACTGGAGCAGGGTGACACAACATGTGAGGGTCTTCCATAAGATAAAGATCAGTGGGGGTTTCTCTTGGGAGATGGATAGGTATGTCTCCTGCTGGGTATCTGGATAGACTGGATGCCGGGATCCTGGCTAAAGCATTCTAGATCTGTGTTACAGAGATGCTTCGGGATCTGCTATTGGATGGCTGACATGCCTGTTCCAGGCAAAGATGATGAGTGCTTCCCCTGCAATCCCTGTGTGGCCAGGATTACCAGGACTATCAGGACTGTTTCCAGACTGTGTGGCTCAGGGGAGGGGCTCTTACTTGATCCCATATGACTTTTGTGTTCACAGGCGGAACTGTGAACAGTATGCAATTAACTCTAAAGTGGGAAACACAATTGCTGGGTCTTTAGCTGGGACCACAGTAAGTAATTCTGCCACTGAGTGGAATGAGTCTTCCTTCTCACAGTGTCTCTCTTCAGGTTTTTACTAGTGTCTCAACACTTCCCATCCAGATCCCAAAGCTAGTACAAAAGCACCATTATCCATAATGTCCACCCAAATTATAGATGTTGGGGATATGAGCAGGAGACATTTTTCTTGAGTCATCTTGCTGACACCGATTCAAAAACTTCACAATTTAAAATAGATATGACCAGAGACCACTAATTATTGAGAGTAAAATAGTTTGTCACCGTAGAGTTGTATGGTCCAAATGAGCCAGGTCAACCTGCCATGCAACAATTCGGTTTCTAGATGTGTGACCAAAGTGCACTCTGGTATGCATGCAGAAACAGACAATGAACATGGTTTTTATCACTGAAAGCAAACTAAGCATACATCTGTGGGAAAATGAGTAAATGAACTGCTCTGTAACAAAATACTATAGAGCAGGTGGAACGACTGAACTGGGTTAATACATTTCAGGATATTAATATGAAATTGTTTTCTTATCCCTATTTTATGGAAAGCAGGAAACCATATGTATAGATTATCATTTATTTTGTCTAAAACACGACATGTATTATTTGTAAATACATTTTTAAAAACTATATGGAAATACAGTATCAGTTTTCAAATTAGTTATCTACAGGGGAAAATGAGAGGAATGAGCCTGGGGGGTGGTTCTGATTCTGATATCTTTGATATTGGAACTAACATTACAAAGTATCCAGAGATTTTTGTAGCAAAGCAGTAGACACATACAAGATCTCTACATTGTTCATTAATGGTTTGAAATCTGATACAGACACAACCTCGGCATGGGTGTGGTGACCTATTGGCCATTGTGAGGTGTCACAAAGAATGATGCAACAGTGAGTCACTGGGCTTTTCAAAATTTGCTCATTCACAGTTTGGCTGTTGGACAAGGAGTATCTTGTTAAGAAGACAAACACATCCAAAACCATATGTATGGCTTCCTGCTTTCCAAAAAATAGGGATGAAAAAAGTGTTCACCATTCTATGAGCTCTTGTAACTTGTGGGAGGAAATGCGTGAAAGAACAAAGTAGAGGAAGAATGGACAGCACTTTCAGGACTGTTCTGAAGAACCCAGCAGCAGTTCGAGTGTTAATGTCCCGCTGTCAGAGCAAGAAGCCCGGACATGAACCTGTATGTCACTTTGCAGAATGATTTCCAGGCATCTGTTCTTTTCTGGTTTGGGATACAGGCCCTCATACCATAGCTCAGGTTGGCCTTGAAGCTATGACAATCCTCCTGCCCTAAATGCTGGACGTATAGACATCTTCCAGCATCCCCTACTGAGATGTAATGGGCATGGTGTACATCTGTGCCCTGTCTACCTGTAAGGTAACCCAACAAGTGTTATTTCCAGTTTCTTCAGAAGCTTGCAATCATAGTACTTCCTATGGCACACTGGTCATTTGGCATTAAGTATTGATTAATCATAGTGGAGAAGGGACAAAAAGACTGAACCTTGGCAGTGGTAACAAATCTTACAGATGACATGGTCTATGGCCATGAGCCTTATCCAGGATCCAGGCTATATAGACCTTAGTGCTGGACTTTACACACTAAACCAGAGAGGTGTTTACTACACCTGTGGGTGAGAATGAACAGTCTGGGGGTTGAGGCACATTTGTGCTAATAATTGTGCTTCCTCTGGTAAGAAATTTCCCATAAGGAGAGAGAGCCCTGTCTAGTGGGTGGGATAAATCTGCACCCATCCCCAGGAAACACTGTAATAGCACAGAAGCAATGCTGGCCATTACGGGGGAAAAAAGGACTGTTACACAGTGGCCTTGTTCAAGAAGAGCAGTCTTGAAAATCACAATAATGGCACATGCTTGCCTTAAGTGGCAAGATCCCACAGGCTAGGGGAAAGGATGCAAAGGATTTCACTAAGCATGGCCCGGCAGCCAGGCTTTCTAGTTAAAAGGAAAAATAATGGAAAAAGAAAAATAATAGAAAAAGAAAACCCTACATTTTGGAAAATATGGTAATTCATTTATTTTCATATAATTCAGCCTACCAAAGAGTTAAGTAACACCTACACAACACTCTTTAACCCTCTGTCACCTCATGGTTACAAAAAAAGACTAAAAAAAAAAAAAAGGGATTAGGAATAGTCTCCTCCTGGTTGCCTTTAGCACTAAGTTCTGCCCGAGCTCTGGCTGCAGCTCAGAGTGATGGAGGAGCGGGAGTCAGGCTGCTTAGGTTCTGTATCCGGGGAATTTAAGTTTCTCTTTGTGAGCTGTGGTTCACAAAGCCCAGTTGACATCATACCTGAAAGGAGGGTTGGTGAGAGAGTCACCTCCTACACTCTTTGGACAACTAACTTGAAATGTAAGTAATCTGTTTACTGAAGTTGAACATGATATTAAAGTAGTAAATTTTAAAGAAACAAGAGTGTCAACTTGTAGATTGCATCATTTCCAGAGGAGGTCACCCTCTTAGCCCTTCTTCATAACTCTGCCTTTCAGCTGATGGAGTCTAGTTCAGAGCCATCAGATGAGAAGCTGACAGCCATATTATGCATATTATGGAGTGATTTGACATGTTGGGACAGGTGTCATTGGTTTTCCTAAGATCTGATTCAGGGCTTCTCCTGTTTCATACTTGCCACCTACCAGCTACAAATGATCTATCATCTGGTTTTTTTTTTTTTTTTTAATTCATAAGGACAAGTTTTCAGCTTGCCAGCCTGGAATACTTTGTCCAGGTGCTTACAGATTCAAGCTCAAATGGCTTTAGCATCCATTTTTCCCTTCAGGGATTTTTTTGAAGGTTGAATTTGGGAACTTGGGTTATAGTTCAGTGGTAAGGTATAAGCCACTCGCAGAAATGGTGAGTTACAACTACACACAACAGTATGACCGTTCAACACATAGTTGTGAGGAAGGTAGAGAGATGGAGCTATCCACATATGTCTATTCACAGAAATACAAAACCAGAGGGACCTGTCGAGCAGGGTTAGAGCTCAAAGGAGATGCTTTCAGAGTGGGAGTTGTTCATGAACAAGAGGGCTTGTTCATGGACTGGGTGTACTGGACTCTTGGGCCGGAGGCTGGGAGACCAAAAAATGATATTGATTTTTCTCACAGTTTGAAAGCCAAGGAAGCTCAAAGTCAAGGCTCCAGCTGACTATGGCTCTGGTGGAGGCTCTCTGCCTGTCTTGAAGACAGCTACCTTCTCACCATGTCCAGATGGCACACGGACAGCAGTCTGGTCTCTTCTAGTTACATAAGGATACCAGTCCTATGAGTTTAGGGACCAGTCTGTTGAAAACACATAACCTAGGTCATTTGTTATGTAGTGTATTCATCATTTTTGACTTCTAGAAAAACTTGGTTTGCTTCAAAACATTTAAAGATCATAAATAGAAACCCAATGTGTGTGAAGGAGGAATGTAAATGTATATGCACATACACCATCTTGAAAATTACTTTATCTGTTTTAAAGATCACAGATAAAATCAAAGAAGCTCATGGAATTAATCTAGAGCAATCAGGAGTAGACAAATCAAGCTCATTGACTTGGATGTTCCGACTAGTTTAAAGTCCAAGTTAAAAGTTAATAGCAATGGATTACATTGTTAATTTTTTTTCAAGACAAGGTTTCTCAGTAGCTATGCACTGTTCAATCTTAATGCTCTTTGTTCTTTGTAGGTTAACTCGATCATGGAAGATTATCCTAAGTACAATATTTGCATCAATTTTTTTTCTTGTTGGTAAGTCCTAGCAATAATGATCTTTAAACTGATTCACAGAGTATGTGGTATGAGAGGACTTAGTGAGATAACTCGTGTTTGATACATTGGAAGTTACCTGCATATTCTCGTTTCTTTCTCCCTTTCAAGTCCCACTATAAAAGTAATATAAGCTGTTTCTTTGAAAATTTTAAAAATTATCTTGCTGTATTATAATTTATTTTCCTATTCATATTTAAAATAGTTTTTCACACAATATATTCAGATTACTGTTTCCTCTCCCCCTACTCCTCTGGGACCCTTCCTACCTCCCCTTCCTTCAGAATTCCTGTCCTATCTTTCTCTAGTTAGAAAACAATCAAGTATGTAAAGAATAACAATAAGATAAGAATAAAATAAAATAAAACAAAGCAAACTGAAATAGGTCAAAACAAACTGAAGAAAAGAGACAAAGAAAAACATGAGAAACATATAGATTTAGAGACACATATGTGCATGCCACAAAACCGGAAGCATATATACATATCACAGAAGTTGCTTGGAAGTTAAGAATCTCTAATATGGGGCCAGTGAAATGACTCAGGTGGTAATGTTCCCTGCTTCCAAGCCTGACAACCTAAGTTTGGTCTCTGGCCTCACAGAGTGGAAGGAGAGAACGGACTCTATCAAGTTGTCTCCTGACTTCTACATAGATGATGTGGCTCATACACACTCACACCCCCACACACACATAGATAGATGATATATAGATAGAAGATAGATATGCAAATAGATACTAGGTAGATGGATGATAGTAGATAGGTAGATAGAAAGAAAGGGAAAGAAAGAAAGAAAGAAAGAAAGAAAGAAAGAAAGAAAGAAAGAAAAGGAAATAATCTCCAATATGCTTCCTAAAGAAACATCTGATATTTTACCTGTTATAAATTTGAGTGACTGAGTTTAGAGATATTTTTCAATTTTTAAAAGCATTAATTCACATATTAATTATACATAGTATATTTCATCATAGTATTTTAATACATGTATACAATGTTTAAGTTCTACTTATTTTAAATTTTAAGTATTTTTGAAAATTTCAAAAATATACAATGAAATATGACCATATCTTTCTCCCATTTCCCCTCTCCAGTTCTCTCACGCCTCACCCCCAACTTGTTTTTTGAAAGCCACTAAGTCCAGTTAGCACTGCCCATCTCTAAATAGGTGTGGCCCCATCCTACTACAGGATGCATGGGAAACCTACCAGCCCTACCTCCTCAAAACAGAATGATTTCCCCTCCTCCAGCAACCCATAGCACCTTAGGAAGGGAGTAGAGCCTGTATATCATCTACCCCATCTATGCCAGAGTTTTGATTGGCTCGATTTTGTGTAGGACTTGTACAAGTACTCACAACTGCTGTGAGTTCATGGCTGTAACAGCTGTGCCATGTCCAGAAGATAACATTTCACAGCACTCCTCCCCATCCTACAGCTCTTACATTCTTTCTGCCTCCCCTTCGACTTTCCCTGAATCTTTGTAGTAGTGAGATTTACACAGATATTCCATTAAGGGCTTGTTGCTAGGTCTCTTATCCTCAGTTCTTTGGTCAGTTAACCATATCTCCATTAACTGCTCTTGACTACAAATAAAAGCTTCTCTGACTTTTGAGAGCAGCCCATGTCTGTGGGTGTAAGCATAAATATTTAGAAGACATTTTGACAGCATGGCTATTTGACAAGATAACAATAACACCTTCTTCCTAGAGTCCATGATCTCCCCCACCATGGGTTTTGACCAAGATTATAGCACAGGGTATGAAATTCCTTTCTGTGGGGCAGGCCTCAAATCCATTGAGAAAGTGGTTAGTTTCTTCATAGATGTCATGCTACTGTTGCTCCAGTAGGCACATTTTGCCTGGCAGGTCAATGTTGCATGGTCTCAATCTTCCCTGCAGGATATGTTTCCAATAATATAGCCACCTATCAAGTCACACCTCTTCAACATTCTACCACCTCCTAATACCAACAAGTTGAAGGCCAAGCCTTTGACACATTAGCCTTTGGAGTATATTTGTATAACTATGGCATCATCTTTAATATACACATTGAAGTCTTCATAATGGCTATAAACTGCTGCTTTGTATTTCCAATTTCAAGCTGACCAACTTGCCAACACATATTCTGGCTCAACTTAAACACCTTTTCATACAAATCTCAGAAGAATTAAACTGCCACTGTTGTTTTTGTTCCCTACTGAGTTGCAGTGATAATTTAGTGCTATTGGGTGTACTGTGTTGGGCAACTACTTCCTTGTTTGAGGTACTCCATGTATCTATGCTCCTAAAGGAAATTCATTGTATCCCAAACCAGTAGCTTCCTGATCTCTCTCTCCTCCACAAGTCTGCATCCTGTCTCTTTGCCTAGCCCAAATATTTGATTAAAAATGGCAATTTTCTTCTATGTTTGCTTTCAATAAACTGAATTTTTTAAGGGTATCCTTGTTGCAGAATGTATCAGTTCTTTGTTCATTACTGTGGCTCAACAATATTTCATTGTGGGTATATATACCACATTTTTAAATCAATTTTTCCATTGATGGACATTTGGACTATTCATATCTTTTGGGTCTTAGGGATAATACAGCTACAAACACATGCACGTGTGTTCATTTGAACATTTATTTTAATTTCTTTTTAAGCAAATACCTAGTAGTGGAGATACCAGGAAAGAAGTGGTGATAGCTTTTCATGCTGACCACCTCACTGGTCACTTCCACCAGCAAAATGTGTGTGTGTGGGGGGGGGGTTCTGCCTTTCTCTATGCTGTCAGCATCCCTTGCCATTTCCCTATTTAATTATAGTCATGTTGGTAGCTATTGAGTGGTCTTTGTGGTTTGGATATGCATTTTCCTAGAGACTAATTTTCATAAATTTATAGGCAGTGGGCAAGTATTGTCTGGAGATTTGTCTATTTGTCTTTTGTTCATTTTTAACTGTATTCTTCCATCTCAGGTGTTTGATTTTAAAATACTTTCTTTTATTGTGCACACTATCTTTTCATTTTTACTTTATCTTCTGGTTCATAAATGTTTGTAATTTCGATGACATTTTATCAAGAAATCCTTTGTAAAATTCCAACAGTAAAGATTTGATGTTTTCTTCTGATAGTCCCGTAGTTTTAGCAATAACATTCATGTCATTGGACCATTTTGTGGTCATATGGTGCAGAGTACAATTCCAAATTTATTCTTTTGCACCTGAGTATCCAGTTGGGCAAGCACCATTTGCTGGAGATAATTCTCCCATAGGGATATTTTTAATAGTCTTGGCATCCTGACAAATGTCCAATTAGTCACAGGTGCATGTCTAAGTCTTTGCCATTGGCCCAGAAGCCTGTTGTGCCAGTGGTTGGGATTGCTTCAAATCTGTAAATATATTTGGGAAGTATTGCTATTTTAATAATAATAAATGGTCTAATTAATGAGCATAGTTTATGGATTGTCTTTCTATTAACATAGTTCTTTAGTTTCTTCTAGCAGTGTGTGTGTGTGTGTGTTTGTGTGGTTTGTTGTTGTTTTCCAGTTCTGGGGATCAAACTAGAGACATACACATGTTAAGCAACCCATCTACCACTGAGATAACATTTCTGGGGCCATGGAGACCAGAAGAGGGCATTGTATCATCTGAAACTGGAGATGGTTGTGAGCAGCCATGTGTGTGCTGGGAGTTGAACCTGCGTCCTCTGAAATAGTAACAAGAGCTCTTGACTGCTGAGTCATGTCTCTAGGCCCTGACTTGTAACTCTTGATCCTCCTGCCTCAGTCTCCAAAGCACTAGAATTGCGCGCAAGTCCCGCTGCTTTTGACTTGGAGAGCTTAACCATTTACATTTAAATTTATTGTGGGCGAGAAAAGATTTTCTTCTGCCATTTTCTTACTTTTCTTGCATGTCTTATACCTTTTGGTTGTTTCTAATTTCTTCTGTTGCAATCATCTTTTGTGTTGAATTGGTTGAAAGTACATTTTGGAGATTCTTCCCATCACATGTTAAATATTTTCTTAGTAGGAATTACAACAACCAGAACTGATAACAAAATGGCTTGATAGCAAATTAGTTTATAAATCATGCAAATACGCAGGTACCCATTAACATGGATTTATCATTACATTTCATGTATTTATTTTTTAAATTATTTAAGAAATTAAACTGGAGTTACCATCTATTATAGTTTGAATATAAGATGTTTCCCATAGGCTCATGGTTTGAACATTTAGTCTCCAGCAGGTAGGGCTGTTCTGGGAGGTTATTGATTTGGGATATGAAGCTGCCCCACAGGATGTCCTTTCACTTATCCTGAAAGACAGCCACAGATCCCCAGGATTTGATTTGCCAAGAGTTCTAGTTTTGCTGAATATGAGCTTCTCTAGCACCATAACACACAGATTGCCCTTTGGCCTCTTTAAACCCATCATCCCACTGCTTTGTGGCGTCTATAGTTTCTGATGAGAAACCAAATGACAATCCTTATCCATGGCAAAGCATTCCTTTTTTGCTGTTTTCAAGTTCTCTCTGCCTTTGGCTTTGGAGAGTTTGATTATGTGTTTTCTTGTGGGGAATCTTTAAGTTTGTTCTCCTTGGCATCTGTTGGGTTTCTTAGATGAATAGAATTGTTATTTTCATCAATTCTAAAACTTTTCAGCCGTTGTTTCTTCAAGTATTCCTTCTCTCTCTTTTTGCCTTTTTCTCTTTCTGGGTGGGATGTGTAATCGGCATAGTGAATATCCCAATAATGTCCCCCAGGCTTAACTGAATCTGCTTACTTTTCTATCTTTCTGATCAATATGTAGGATTACAGCCCCACCTTCAAGTAAACTGATGTTTGTTGTATCTCAGATCTATTGCTGATCAGTCTCAGATTCCATAACAGTCACTCCTCTCTCCTTCCTCTCTCTATCTCCTCTCTCTATGTCTCTCTCTCTCTCTCTCTCTCTCTCTCTCTCTCTCTCTCTCTCTCTCTCTCTCTCTCTCGTGATGGATTCTGTGAGGCCATCCAAAAATCTGTTCTTATCTCCTTCTCAACCGTGTGTGTGTGTGTGTGTGTGTGTGTGTGTGTGTGTGTTTGATGTATGCGTGTCTGTGCACATGTGTGCACAGGTGCATGTGCAAAAGCCAGAGGGCAATGTCAGGTGTCTTCCTCCATCTTGATCCACCTTAGTTTTTGAGACAAGGTCTCTCACTGAACCTAGAATTCCAGGTGTTCAACTGTCTCAGATACTACCGCCTCTGCAGAGCAGGGATTACAAGCATAATGGCCACACCAGCTTTTAGGTGGCTACCAGGGATCCAAACTCAGGTGTCCTCATGCTTGTACAGCATGCCCTGTATCTACTGAGCCATTGCCCCAGCTTCCTCTTTCTCTGCAGGGCTGGGGTCATACATGTGAGGCCAGTGCTCTCCTGCTGAGCTGCATCCCTACCTTGTACTCCTAATTTCTAAGACTGTTCTCTCTTTCACATTCACAGAAATGCTTATTAATACATGTAACATAGTTTATAAGTGTTTCTCCATAAGTTCTTTACTGAGAGTTTCCCTTTTCTTTGAAGGACTTCAAAATTATCAGTGGTTTAAAGAAACAGAGTTTCGTCAAAAACCCAGAGAATTATATACTGTAATCGCAGAATATGGCTCCCGGCTCTATAATTACCAGGTGATGTTTCATTAAATTCTTGTTGCATGCCACTCATTTAAAACTGAGTATGCCGCAAGGTGAGTTCAGTTTGCATTATATTATCTTGGTTTTGGGAGAACAGTCAATGACAATCTTATAGCAAGTGGGGTTCTTCTAAGTGGTTTTACAACTAAGAAATCTCCCCAATTCTCCATACCTCCTGACCTTTTCAGGCTCCCTATGAGAAACTCCAAGAGAAGGGAGAAAGATAAATCATTCCATATGACTAACTGTCTCCCATCCCCAGCCAGAACAGTTCTTTCCTTTGCCTGGAAGCTCCTGAGGTCTCAGTGAGGTGTTCACTATCTACTCTATACTCCATAAGCACCTCCTAGCATTCCTGACTGCTGCAGTTTGCTTCCTTCCCTCCTGTCTGCCTTTCTGCCTCCCTCCCTCCCTCCCCCTTTCTATCTTCCACCTCCTCCTTGTTTTTTTTTTTTTGAGATAGGGTTTCTCTGTATAGCCTTGACTGTCCTGGAACTCACTCTGTAAATCAGGCTGGCATCAAACTCAGAGAGATCTGCCTGCCTCCCATGTTCTGGGGTTAAAGGAGTGCACCACCACTGCCCTGACCTAGTTTGCTTTCTATTACTGTGATAAATACCATGACCAAAAACATCAGGAGAAGAAGAGGTTTATTTGGTTTGCACTTCCACATCACAGTTCATCATTGAGGGAATCAGGGCAGGAACTCAAGACAGAAACCTGGATATAGGAACTGACCCAGAGGTTATGGAGGAATGTTGTTTATTGGCTTGCTCCCCATGGTATCCTCAATTTGCTTTCTTGTACAGCCTAGATATTCACCATCGACAGTGGGCCGGGTCCATCCACATTAATCATTAATCAAGAAAATGGCCTCTGCTTGCCTATAGGACAATTTGACTGAGATATTTTCTCAGTGGAGGTTTCCCTTTCCCAACTTATTTCAAGCTGCCAAAAACCTAACTAGCACACCAACCTTGGTCGTGGATGAAAGGTCAGCCACATGAAACCTCACAGACAGAGTTTACATGAGATAACCTCTACATCTCCAGGTCTTCACATTCTGGTCCTGGACAAAGCCATTCTCAGAAAAACTGATGTGCATCCAAAGTGAGCAGTGGTACCCCACCTTCAGAAACAGCAAATAATGCTTCCATCCTGGAGTTTACATTATATGTCACTTTCTGTTGTGTGAATAAGGCCACCTTTCCTGACATGGTAACAATGGCATACATTGCACGCCAAGGAAGACACACATGCAAGGTGCTCTTATGTCCCAAGCTATATTTCAAGGGTCCAAGTGTGATTTCAGAAGAAAGACAACTGAGTGAAAAAGTAAGACTCAGAATTATTTCTCTCCTCTATTTCAGGCCAGACTTCGAATGCCTAAGGAGCAACTAGAACTTTTAAAGTGAGTGGGGTTTTGTATGCACCATTCTCTGCTCTGACTCCAAACACTGAAATATTGGGGGTTTGTTTATGGAAATTTATAAAATGAAAATAATGTTCCTGTATTGTAGCTTACATATCTGCCAGTCAAGAGCACTTTTCCTGGCTATTTATTCTTACCCACCACAAAAAGCCAAATCTGTTTAAAATACCATATGCAACTGAGTCTAGAATTCTAGTACTCAGAAGGCTGAAGCAGCAAAATCCTCATTTTGAAGCTACAACTGATAAGCCTGTCTCAAATAAAAGTGAATTGATAAATAGGTTAATGAATATAAATAGTAAATGTTTCAAGTGTGCACATTGTGTGGATCTCCAGGCTATAGCTTGAAAAAACACTTCTGTCCACTACACTAGGAATTCAGGACATCCCAGCTTGCATCCCAGGGATGACATAGGATTTAGCATTCACCTGCATGAAGTCACTTGACAGAGGACAAGTGAGGTTGGTTGCTTCCTGACTGCTCAGTGTAGAAAAAAAACTAACAAAGATTCCCTCTGACTCTTGTCTTTTGAGTGCCCACCTTGCTTTCTCCTCACAGTGAAATGTAATGAGCAGACAAAGGCACATCCCCGCCTTCCCCTACCTATGGAATCTTTTTTTCTGCCCTTAAGTTGACTCATTTGCCCATTTCTGGCCCTGAAGCTGTTGGCAGGAACCTTACTGTTTCCCTCTTTCATCTTGTGGTTCTTCTGTGTACAGGAAGGAAAGCCAGACTTTGGAGAACAATTTTCGTGAAATCTTGATTTTAATTGAACAAATAGATATTCTGAAGGCATTGCTTAGAGACATGAAGGACGGTGTACACAATCACAGCTGGCCTGTCCACCGAGAGGCTGTGCAAGACCAGGTCACCACTGCGGTTCCAGATGAGGCAAGGAGGTCTGGGGCATGGAGGGGGTTGAAACATTTAGTCCCAGGATGCTCATGCCATTTCTTCCACTAAATGGGTACCAACTGACATTAGCTACATCCTCTGGGACCCCCTGATTGACTTCCTTGGGACTCTACTTTTCCACTAATGCTGTGTTACAGAGAGGACATTGAGTTGTGATACAACTTATTCCCCACAAGATAACCAACCAGTGGTTCAGAAATGGTCATCTGTGATTGTCTATAGCAAATACTTGCTAGCAAGAGGTTCCCATTCTTCTCTGAGAACTATGCCTCTGGTGAGCTCCAGATTTAGGCCAGAAGCTTCTCTGCATTGCTCTCCCACTGCCTGTACCACCACTAATTTCTCCTCCTCATGTCTATGTTTGAAATGTGTAGAAATCTAACCTTGGCCTTCATGGCTCCATCCACCCTGTCCTTGTAATTGTGATGCCGTGTTCGAGTTAGTCAATGATAATTGTTGTACCTGCTCAGGGTATTTGGTTATTTTTGGACAAGAGTATCCTTCAGAGCCCAACACTGACTCAAGTGGGTGAAAAAAGTTGCTGTAATAAGCAATCATCTGCCCTTTTAAAGCTGCCTGATTCTTAAAGAGCTATAGAATATTCCAGTATTTGTTGCTAAGTACAGGACACAGCAAGCAGCACACCTGGCACAGCTCTGTCTCAGCCTATGGTGAGTACCAAAGTGCAGTGGCTTAGAGAGCCGCCCCAGGTCCACCTTTCTGTGTGACCATGGTCCCCATCACACTTTAGTTTTAACTCTGAGTTGTCTGAGAAAGGTCACTCCCACAGAGGTGTGGACAAGACATCCAAGTGCATCAGTGCCTACCCCTGAGAGTTCCTGAGAGCTGTTAGAATTCTTCAGATTAAGGAGTTTAGGTCCAAGTCCATGAAACAAAGGGTAAAAATGCAAGCTATTGGTAGAGATTCATAACAGAAAACTGTTCTTCTAATCTTTACAGGAAATGTCAAACTTGGTACATTACGTACTTAAAAAGTTCAGAGGGGACCAAATACAGATGGCTGATTATGCCCTGAAGTCAGCTGGTGAGTACAGGGGAAAAAAATGAAAGATGACTGTTAAAAAAAAGGAATGCTTAAGACCATTTAAAATTCTTTATCAGAAAATGACACATATCCCACATTGAGAAGGGCTGAAATTAATAAATTAGATGTTAAGGAAGATATTAGAAATGATTGTCATTGACTGCTTCCGGAACTCCATTAGCATGTATCTAGGAGGACCCAGAAAAAGCTGATATACCACGGGGTAGTCAATCAGGAAGAGAATACTTAAGCTCAGAAGACGGGCAACACTTTGTATTATATGCACCAAAATGATTTTACAGGGATGTTAAATTCATTATTGCAGACTAAAGGCTGGTGTTTAAAGGTGAGTTACAAAGTAATGTGCTCAATGTCATCCAAATGAAAATAAGCCCTAAGAGCTTACTTAGGCTGTGAATTGTAATTTCTGCCATCTTGGACCTAAACTCCTGAGCAGTGCAGAGGGGAAGTGGGGAGGGCAGTGTAAGAGATGCTATTGATGAGTGAACTGATTTCTTAAAGTGTACAGACCATCAAAAGTCATTCAATAGGAAGTGGATAATAGATAGCAAAAACAACAACAACAACCCCCCCCAAAAAAAAACAACCAAAAAGTGGATAGTGATGTGGTGAGTAGAGAAACATGTATTTAAAACCTTTCTGAAAAGAAAACTATATCTAGGGCTATAGCTCAGTGATGTAGTGCTAGGCCTAGTATACACAAGGCCCCTGGGCAATGTGATAAGCCCACTTGCCCTCTTTATCATTTCATAATATCATTTGTTTGTTTTTGGAGACATAGTCTCACTGTGTAGCTTTGGATGTCTTGGAACTCACTATGAACGCTGACCAGGCTGGCCTCAAACTCACAGAAATCTGCCTGCCTCTGCCTCCCAAGTGCTAGAATTATAGGTGTGTGCCACCATGCCCTAGCTTCATTTTGTAATGTCTTACAACAAACTGAATCTGGGAATACACAAGAATGACAATAAATGTGTGTGAATAAGTAGGACCTCTTCTAGGACTAAAAGCCTTATCCTTTGAAATTTTATGTGTCGTTTGCTATATCAAAACATTTAACAATCTGGTCATTGTGGTGATAAGTTTAGATAAATTAAAATCATATAGCAACATTCATTTATGATTAAAAACTCTGAACGTACCAGAGAGGTTTCCTTCAACCCGGCAAATAACTCCTGCATAATTCCTTATGTAAACACACAGGAATTTATAGAAGACTGAAAGATTTCTCCAAAGATCAAAAACAGTAAGGATGCTGCCCTTAATTACCATTTGTTGTTACCATGGCCACAGAAGTCCTAACCTATGCTCCAAGACAAGAAATGGAACAGAGGGAGAAAAGGGGAGTGAAAATGCAAAATCAGGCAAATTAGAAAAGAACTAACATATCAACTTATAAACAGCATTATTGCTAACACAGAAAAAAACAGGGCAAAATATCAACTAGAAAAACTTTGCTTGTATTGGTGTGTGTGTGTGTGTGTGTGTGTGTGTGTGTGTGTGTGTGTATGTGTGTGTATCTGTATGAGAAACTGGAACATTTGGTAGCTGGTTTTCACAATTATTATAAAGGCCCCAGAAATCAAGAGACAGTGGCATAGAACACAAGTCCAGAGTCAGTCCACATGGGCATGGTGATTGGGTTTTGGCAAAACAGAAAATTCAAGCCAGCAGTTCTGATATTCATTGCAAACCAAAACTTAGCCATAATTTACCAGATATTAACCTAAAGTCTGAAAGTAAGGTGTGAAGTTATACAATTTCTAAAACAAAAAGTAAAGGAAAATAGTGTGATTTTTTAATTCATTATTTTGTTGCACTGGGGCCTGAACTCGTGGTCTCCTGTGTGTGAGATGAGCACCCTACCATGGAGCTATATTTAGACCTGTATTTCCCTAAATTTTTATTTTGAGGCAGGGTCTTGAAAGTTGTCCAGCTGACCTTGAACTCACATCATAGCCCAGGTTGGCCTTGAACTTTCAATTTTCCTTCATAAGCCTAGGAAAGGATATCTTAAAGAAAACACTGAAACAAGACCAAACAGAAAAGAAAAGACAGCTTGGACCCATTAGTATGAATTTCAGTTCTAAAAAGAACAATTGAGAGGATGAAAAGACAATTCCCCGGCTGGAGACAGGAGATTTACACATAAATTTAGCAAAGCTCCTGGATCTAAAATTTATGAAAGCTTTCAAACTTCAATAATAATAAAACAGAAAACGCAATGTAAAAACTGGGCTAAAGATCAGAAAACACTTTATTAAAGAAATGTAAATATGAAAGGAACATGAAAAAACACTAGACATTATTATTCATTAGTGAAATGGGCCTCAGAAGCACAATGACACATCAGTGCACATCTATCAGAGTGGCAGGCAGAGTGCCTGCCAAGTGCTGCAGACACTGGGAAGCCCTTCCACCCACAGTCTGTGTGTGTGTGTGTGTGTGTGTGTGTGTGTGTGTGTGTGTGTGTGTGTGGTGTGGTGTGTATTAAGTGGTAAGTTTGGAAGGCAGCCTGACAACTGCTTCTCAAGTTAAATATAGCCCTAGTGATCCTGTTGTGCCACCTCTATGTATTTACTTAAGAGTTAAATTTTACATTTAAGTCAAAACATGCATGCCAGTGCTGGGAGTACATCTCAGTGCTAAGAGTACCTGCTTAGGTCACATAAGAGCTTAGGTTCAAGCCTCAGCTCTGCAAAACCCAGACAAAAGCCATTAGGAGAATACCTGTGGTGACCAGATTGATAATCACCAAGATGAGAAATGCCCACTAACAGATGAATAAAGTGCTCTGAAGATGGCATAAAGAATGGCATTCATTACAACACACAGATATCCCAAAGGCTTCATGCAAAAACACAGTAAAAGCAATGACTGCAATAGGTGAGCCTGTGAAGAAGGATTGACCAATGACTGTCTCAGTCTTGGGCTGGAGGATAGCACAAATGGGTGGTGGGGGGTTGCTACTCACTGTAGGCTTTTTTGTAGCTGACCCATTCTAAATCTGCTGTGATAATGACTGGCATAATCTGAATATGCTAAGGCAAGCAACACTAAACTGTACCCTTTATACAAGTGAATTATTGGGTGTGTGAATTATTTCTCAAAAAAAAGCCAATTAGAACTAAAAAATGAATCGAGCACCTTTAATCCCAGCACTCAGGAGGCAGAGGTAGGCAGAAACCCTGTCTTGAAAAAACTAAACAAAAACAAAATGAAAACAAAAACAAAAGCCTAAAAAAATAAATGAATGAAAGTAATGAATAAGTATGAGTTTCTTCAAAACTCACAATTCAGTTTTGTTCATGTGATGATTTTAGGGGGACTCAGACTTATATTGGCTCCACATGCAAAAGGGGTTTTCCTGCCCAGTCGGTCATACAAGTAGGAATGTTAATTGTTAAGATAAACAATGCCTGCTTCAGTTTCAGAGAATGGAAAGCAATTGTAGGATAAGCATGCCCCAAATATTGTGTAACATAAGACTGTCACTCAAAACTTTAATATACATTTTAATTGTGTGTGTGTGTGTGTGTGTGTGTGTGTGTGTGTGTGTGTGTGTGTGTGTGTGTGTTGCTGGTGGAAGCCAGAGGAGTCATTGTTGTCCCTGGAGCTGTAGTCAAAGATGGCTGTGAGTTACCTGCACTAGGAATTAAACTCAGGCCCCCTGGAAGAGCAGAGCACTCGTAACCACTGTGCCATCTTCCTAAATGTAATTCAGCCTCTAAATTTCAAGTTCAACTGAGAGATGTGTATTTCCTCTTGCTGCATGTGGCAACCATGGGCCCACATTTAATATTTAAATCTATGCTATCCCAGAAAAGGTTCATAAACTAGATACCTGGGCAAGAACATGGCTGTTAACACAAGCGTATGGGGGCCTCAGTGTTATACTGTGTAACTCAACTGAAATTTAAAGAAGTGATTTGCGTTTTAAAATTTCTCGTCTCCTTCCTAAAATGAAATAACTTGAAGGGATAATGTTTAGTTAATACTTTCACATTTCTTTGATTACAATTAAAGCTCCTACAAAAAAAGTTAGTCTATTGAATCTGCATAAGTACTGTTACAAACAACAAGCAGGGCATGCGTGTGGCGTGGAGTTGCTGCTTTTTCCATTTTTGGGTAAACAAGGCTGATAGAAAGTCTGATTTTCTGGATGATGATAAATATAATACATTAATTTTAGTTTTGACTCAATTGCTCCCGTATTTAAGTTTTTTTTATCGTAAGTTTCAGAGGTTTCGTGAAACTAGGAAAAGCAAGCATGATTTTCTGTCTGGATATGGTGCCACATATCTTTACTCCAAGCACTTAGGACGCTGAGGCAGAAGGAATGTTACAAGTTCAAAGTCAGCCTTCAGTACCTATTGAGACCCTATTTCAAAACCAAGAAACAAATGAGCAAACACCTTTCTGGAAATGATAGACTATCACTGGTGCCAGCCTGACTGAGGCCTGAGTGTGACTCTAACTGGGATTTTTCCAGTAATACCTTTCCAGGGTTGTCATTAAAATCCAGATAATATGTATTAAGTCTTATGCATTAAGTTTAAAATATTTTGCAATTTTAGGAGCCTCTGTCATTGAAGCTGGGACCTCAGAAAGTTACAAGAACAATAAAGCAAAACTGTACTGGCATGGGATCGGGTTCCTCAATTATGAGATGCCTCCAGATATGATTCTTCAGGTAAGTGCTAAATAGGACGATGTTATGTCTACCTTAAAATTTTGTTATTAAAGACTGTGATTGTATTAATGTTTTAAAACGGAGGCAAGAACATCATCCATGCTGCCTGCAAAACCTAGACATTTCTTATGTTTCTACACCTTAACACCGTACAAAGTGTTTATCTTAGAGTCCTAAACTATCATTAATTATTGTGTTTTTAATATCAGAAAACTAGACTTTGTCAGAACATGGATTTCCATACCTTTCATTTCCATTGATTCTCTGACCTCTCTTTTCCATTGAAAACTTCAGTCATTCAACAAACGTTTGTTAAAAGAGGATGCCCTCCAAATGCCAGTCGGGCATTAAGGTGCAATGGCAAACACATGTTCTCACAGGGTTGACTGTAACAGAAATTTCCACGTAAGCCTTGTAGTTCCCTTGGAAGGATCATGACTTATGAGCCACATATCAGAAGTTGCTTTCAAATTTAAAACTATCTTCAAAGATAAACCTACAATCTCTTCTTGCCAGGTTACAATTTTACATCTAGTAAAAGATATTCTGTTTCTCTTCTTTACCACCGGGACCTCCGTCACCACTATTATCCACTATTGCCATCTCGCCATCAACCATCACTAGAACTGATCAGTTTCATTTCCACTACCACCATCACTGTCTGTTCTGCCACCAACATCACCTCCACCGTAAACACCATTGTCTCCTTACTCATCACCGCCAGCACCATCCACACTTCTTCCTCTAGCTGCCCTTTAGCAGTGTAGTCACAGCAGTGGAAAAAAAACGCAGTGCTGTGGTCAAGGATCTGTTGGACAGCAGCACAAAGCACTCTGGATGAACAACCAGATCTAGGGTGTTTGGGAAGCTCTCCTATTTGCCAGGTGTCCGAAGAATCTTACAGTTGCTAGAGATGATATCCTCAGTATTGAAAGATTAGATTTATGTACCCAGGAAAGAGATTAATTTAATGTTTTCTTTCCAGCCAGATGTCCACCCTGGAAAGTGCTGGGCCTTTCCAGGTTCCCAGGGTCATATCCTGATCAAGTTAGCCAGGAAGATCATCCCAACAGCTGTAACCATGGAGCACATCTCAGAGAAGGTTTCCCCGTCAGGAAATACCTCGAGTGCACCCAAGGAGTTCTCTGTCTATGTGAGAAGCTGTCTAAAACTTTCATTTGGAGTGGGTTGAGACAGAGGGTGTTGGACTGGGAAGGAGGAGCTAGACTCTTGTCTTTGGGAATTGAATGTAGGGCCTCGTGGAGGCTAAGCTAGAACTCTGCTACTGAGCTATCACCAGCCCTGAACTCTCCTTTTAATTGTGCACTAACTTCTTGTGCCTTATTAGTTACAGACTGGGAGGTTTGGACCAGATGATTTCTACATTTGACTTTACATTTTTACTTTAAAACTAAAACGTTATACACACACACCTGAAATGCTGGCTATTTACATAAACTTTGTAATGCACCTTCCTGTTTCTCCCTCCTCCCAATTTTTTTTGTTGTTTGTTTTTTGTTTTTTTGTTTTTTTGTTTTTGAGACAGGTTTTCTTCATGTAGCTTTGTAGACCAGGCTGGCCTCAGACTCACAGAGATCTGCCTGCCTCTGCCTCCTGAGTGCTGAGATTAAAGATGTGCTCCACCACCACTTGGGAGTTCCCAATTCTTTTATCCTCAAAGTTCCCATTAGCAGCAGTTTCGCCTCTTATTGAGACACCTGCTTCCATGTTTTCTTTTTACCTTTATTTTGTAATTTTTCAGTGTTAGATATTATATGATGACTCCCTCCTATGGAAGTTGAAAATCACTTTTCTGTGGCTCCTCCTATGCAATATCTTTGTCTTTAAACAACAGGCTTATAGAGACATAATTCACATAGCATAGGACTCACCCACTTGAAGTGCTTGTCAATATTTGACTTCTTTTTGGAAGCAAAGAACAAACAGCTGATTGTTTGTATTTTGCTTATCCATTAGCTGGTAGACATCTAAGAGTTACTTGCAGGGTTTTGGTTTTTATAAATAATGGGACTTTGAATATTTGTGTGTAAGAGTCTGCCACAGATGTTGGGTTTTGCTTCTGTGAAATAGATATTGGATTTGAACTCCTAAATCTGTGTTTCATGTCTGAGGCTCTGGGAGGGTGGTGGATGCATGTCTTTTTGTTTGTTTGTCTCCGTCAGTGGTCAGTATTTTCCTGGTGACTACTTGGCATTGCTCTCTGTTGAGCCATATAGCACTTGAAAGCTACTTTCTTTTTTTAAGATTTTATTTATTATGTATACAACATTCTGCTCCCATGTATATCTGCACACCAGACTAGGGCACCAGATCTCATAACAGATGGTTGTGAGCCACCATGTGGTTGCTGGGAATTGAACTCAGGACCTCTGGAAGAGCAGTCAGTGCTCTTAACCTCTGAGCATCTCTCCAGCCCTGAAAGTTACTTTCTTTACTGAAAACATTTTAAACATATCCAAAGGTATTTGCCACCTGTTTGTCTAATTTGCTCACTTTGGTGCATTTCTATCTCTAATACATTGCCAAGCTCTTCATCAGAGGTGCATATTCTCCCATTGTTAATTCAAGTCAGATAAACCATGCTTCTCTTGCTCTCCCCTTCCTCCCATCCACCTTGCTAGAGCTCTTCTACCCTTTGACTCCAATCTGATGATTGCTAGATGAGCCGGGTGCATGGCTGTCACTGTGGGGTCTCAATACTACATCCGGAAGTTGGTTTCTAACTTTCCTTTTCTGATTCATAGTCCATCTCTGAAAGACTGCATCTATTTTGCTCTAATGCCTATGTAAAAATTTTCATCTCTTTCATCATAATTTTACTCTCTAAGACTTTGATTTCCACAAATATTGCTTATTTAGAGTCTTTTGTGTTTGCAGCATTGTCTTCTTTGCATCTGAAGATACTAATTGATAGCAGAGTTTAGTTCTATCTTGTTTGTTTACAGAGTCTCTGTTGATCTTATAAGTTGCCTTTCTTGAATGTCCTGATGCTCCTATGAAGCCTGGCAGCACAGTCAATGCAGTTGCCTTTGCAAGGATTCCTGCAAGTGGCAAGTGTCAGCCTGACTGGACTGCTGGGACCTGCAGGGGAGGAAGAGCACAGGACAGATCTCAGCTGCACAACCAGCTGCCTCAGGAAGAGAGCTCTGGCAAGGGCTGGTGGGCAGGGACTGCCATGGACTGAGGGCTCTCATGTCTTGTTGAAATGAATCAGCCAAGCCTCAGACCTGAGTCCCTCCCCTCTCTGACCTCTAGCATACCATGGCCCAGATTCCAAGCCTTTCTGGGCTTGCAGCCTACATCCCTGTGGTGCTAGTTTCATCTCAAGCCACAGGAGTTTGTGTCTCCATGTGCTGCCCTTGGACCTTCCCCGTGGTTTCTGTCTGAGTGCCTACTCTCACTTTTCCTCGAAGGTTTAGGCATTCTACCCTTTGACATTACTAACTGGAGAAGGATGTAGCCTACTTCCTGTGCCCACTAATGCTTCCAATCCCATATGCAGAAGCCTTCTGATTCTAGCCTCCGATGCTCACATGCACTGCAGTGTTGAGTTAGAGATGAGTTTTGGCAGGCCCTGCCCGTTTGTGTTTACTCAGTACTGTTCCTTATTTGTAGGCATTCTGGCTGATTCTTACAGGCAGGAATCATTGAGCAACAAGTACTTCCCATTTTCTTTCTGGATTACAGAATTGATGAACTAAGTGTTTCCTCTATTGCTCTTGGCCCTCATAATTTGAAACAGGGTCTCTCATTCAACTGGAAACTTGCCATCTTGGTGTCATCTTGCTGGTCAGTGGGTTCTCATGTTCTGTCTGTCTCTGACCCCCAATGTTGGGGTACAAGCACAGGCAGCCTTGTTGACATTTTCACATGGAATCTGGGGACTTGAACACAAGTCTTCAAGCTTACACAACAAGCAATCTTTGAGCCATCTCCCAAGCTCCAGCACATACAGTTTAGGGTGAACTGTTGCTACTTGAACATCTGCATTCATTTCTTTCCACTGAGCTCCTACCCAATCCTTACTGCCTCCATACCTGTTGTTTTCTTTGCAGGGTATTAAGAAAAAATGTGAAGGAGAAGAAATGTTCCTAGGTCAGTTTATATTTAACAAAACGGAAACAACCATTCAAACATTTGAGCTCCAGGTAATAATCCACTGGGAAATGCTGTTATGTTTGGCCTCGTCACTAAGAGTGATTTGCTAGAACTGCTGCCTGAAAATAATTATGACTAGAGCAAAAGCTAAGAAAGACTGTCATAACTCCATTCTTTGCTTCAAATGCTTACATGTATTTTAATGAACATCATTTAACTGTAAGTTATTGGTGCACAATTAATTATAAGAGATGGCAATTACAAAAGCAATTTCTAACTTATTCTCACTTGCTACTACCTCCCCATGTATTGAGTTTCTCAGTAATTTTTTTATTTTAAATAGTGCACCCAGCACATGTACAGGAAGCAATTTACCACATGAGCAATTCATTTTGATAATGACTGTCTCATCTGCCTTGAGTAAAACTTTGAAGATGTGATATGATGTGGAAAGAGGGAAAAAGGACTCAATCAATATTTAATGCCAGATAATATAGGGAAATCTTTCCTTCCTAAGCCAATGAGAGGAAACACCCACTGTTAACTGATAAACTTCCTGACGTGCACTAAAGTTAGCCACAGGAATTAAAGGAACTGAGAGATGTAGAAAAGTGTCTCATACTATGTAAGGATAAGTGTTTATGATACTTTTTAGTCAACAATGAAACTGATCCAAGTCCCCCACCACTACCACCACTACCAACTGTTCAAACAACTCTTCACATACAATGATCTCACACACAGTCACAGCTCTTCACATACAATAATCTCACACACAGAGTCACAGTCTTCAGATACAATAATCTCACACAGAGTCACAGTCTTCACATACAATGATCTCACACACAGAGTCACAGTCTTCCCATGTAATGATCTCACACACAGAGTCACAGTCTTCACATACAATGATCTCACACACAGAGTCACAGTCTTCACATACAATGATCTCACACACAGAGTCACAGTCTTCACATACAATGATCTCACACACAGAGTCACAGTCTTCCCATGTAATGATCTCACACACAGAGTCACAGTCTTCCCATGTAATGATCTCACACACAGAGAATCACAGCTCTTCACATGCAATGATCTCACACACAGAATCACATCTTCTCATAAAATGATCTCACACACAGAATCACAGCTTTTTACATGCAATGGTCTCACACACAAAACCACAGCACAGATGGAAAAGTCTTTGGTACTATACTAAGCAAGTAAAGCTTTCCCTTGTTAGTGTCTCTTAGACACTACAACATAGAGATTGTTTACATAGCATTTGCACAGTGTTCAGGATTATAAGCCATCTTGAGATGATCTTAACTACATGGAAAGCTAACCCTAACTTCTCCGCAAATATTATGCCATTTTACATAGGGGACTTGAGAACCCATAGATCCAGTATCAACAAGGAGGTCCTGGAAGTCATCCTTCTAGATACCAAGGGATGGATAACTATTATAAATTAGCATATTTGTAAAGTTCTGTGTCTGTGCCTTACTTGAATATTCATATGGCCATGAATTTGTATTTAGCTTTGGATTTTATTGAGGTTGTATTTATTTTTGTTTTAACTTTTTTTATGAAACGGATTCTTGTTTATGGTAGCTCAAGCTAGCCATTAACTCATGTTTCTTTTACTTCAGCATTCACAGTTGGTTTTGTGGGTCTGGTTTTCATACAATTCTCCTTTTATTGACAGCAATGAGTGTGAGGAGAGTTGAAAGCAGTGAGAGCCAATGGCTACTTAGACCTCCAGAATACCTTCATGCCCCTGTAGTTATCTGTTCATGGGATCTTCCCTTCCAGTAGCTAATTTTCCCATCCATTAGAGCACTATTTGAGCAGACTGTGTTAGGGAAGGAAAGAAGTTCCCACATTCCCCACTATATCAGTGTTCATTGGGATTCTTCGAGAGGAAATTTTTTTAAGCCATTCATGTTTTCTTTGTTTCCAGAATGAAGCTTCTGAATCTTTGTTATGTGTGAAACTTCAAATCTTTAGCAACTGGGGACATCCAAAGTATACTTGTTTGTACAGATTCAGAGTCCATGGCATCCCCAGTGATCATACTTAGAGGAGCTGGTGCAGAAGGCGGTGGCCAGAATGTCCAAGGATGCTTGCTATTCCCTTACATCAAATTGCACCTCTAAGAACCAAAGATTTGGAGTGGGAGGGAAACCTCAAACTCATCCCTACTAGGCAGTAAGAAGTGAATGGATTTTACTAATAAAAAATATGAAAGTCGATTCAACATCATTTGGGTAGTTCACTTTGAGTATCAGGAGGTGAGTCTGTATTTAGGAGAGGGTCTCACTGGGAAGCCGTCCTCACCACAGTTTCTGCATTTCAGTTATTCATCCCCCACATCAGGCACAACACCCACAATCACCACTACTAGAACCCTAAGCTACAGGCTCTGGACAGTGGAAGTGGAGACACTGCAGACAATTTTTAAGTTAGAGATAAAATCCAGCAGCAAGCTCTGGCCATGAATATTTGTGGATAATCTAATGGACTCCTCAGAATTCAGTACTGTCCTTTTAAAAATTACAAATGGGCTGGCCAGATGGCTCGGCTGGGAAAGGCCCTTTGTGGCCAACTCTGATGATCTGAATTCAGTCCTCAGAACATCCATGGTGGAAGAAGAGAACATCTCTCCAAAACTGTCCTCTGACCCCCATACTAAATAAATAAAAATAAATAAATTAAATAATTTTTTAAAAATTAAAAACAAGTAGAAACTGTAGTAATCTGTTACATGTGAAACTGCTGCATGCAAATCAAAGCTACTGATAAATAAAAACAATAATCAGATCAAGGACATAATCTATAAAAGCCACAGCAAAGACCTTAAGCACAAAGAGAACATAGATGTGGGAAAGGCCCCATACAACAGAAAATGATTAAAAGGGTCAATAAAGGGCAAGCCTGGCTCAGCTGTGGAGACATCAATTCTCTCTAACCTAATTTAGAACTATAATGATCTCAATGAAAACCAGAACGTTATGGTAATTATGGAGCAGTGGTGAGACAGTAATAGATAATGGGGCTCACCTGCAGGGAAGTGGCAGAACACCTGGCTAGCATGTATGAAGACCTTGGTTCCATCCACAGCAGAGGAGCTTTTTAGAATTATTGCTATAAAATAATTCATAAAAAACAAAAAAAACCTTTGTCTGGCATTGGTGGTGTACGCCTTTAATCCCAGCACTCTGGAGGCAGAGGTAGGTGGATCTCTGTGAGTTCAAGACCAGCCTGGTGTACAAGAGCTAGTTTCAGGACAGCCTCCAAAGCCACAGAGAAACCCTGTCTCGAAAAAACAAAAAAATAAAATTCATAAGTATCTGTGTGAAAACAAAATTACAATTTTGTTTTTAAAAGAATTATTTCTGTGCATAGAAGCATAACACCTGGAATCCCAGCATTGGGAAAACTGAGGCAGGGAGAGTATGGGTTTTAGGCTGGCCTAGGACAATTAGACAGACCTTGTCTCAAATAAGAAACATACCTTGACCATCAGGATGGCTCAGCTAGTAACAGAGGATACCAACTCTGACATTGAGCATTTGATCCCTGGAACCCACACGGTGGAAAGAAAGAACCAACTCCTGAGACCTATCCTATGATTTCCACAGGCACATAATGGCATGTATATCAGGACATGCATGCCATGGCATGCACACACACACACACACACACACACACACACACACACACCACAAAATAAAAACATATAAGAATATGCTTATCATGCCACAATTTACCAATTGGCTCACTTTTTAAAATGAAATATTCTTTTTTATTTATATTTTTAAATATTTTCATATGAAATGACACACCTTGGATCTGTTTTCTTTCTTTTCTTTGTTTTTTGGGGGGTTGCAGGTTTTTTATTTGAATTAGAAACAAGATTGTTTTACATGACAATCCAGTTTTCTCTCCCTCCCATACTCCCTTACCAACCCCCCCAACTAAAACCCTACCTATCACATATCCTTTCTGCTCCCCTTGCATGGTGAGGCCTTCCATAAGGTGTCACCAGAGTCTGTCGTATCCTTTGGGATAGGTCCTAGGCCCACCCCCGTGTGTCTTGGCTCAGGGAGTATTCCTCTATGTGGAATGGGCTCCCAAAGTCCACACCTATGCTAGGGATAAGTACTGAACTAATACAGGAGGTCCCATAGATTTCCGAGGTTTCCTCACTGAAATCCATGTTCCTGGGGTCTGGATCAGTCCCATGCTGGTATTCCAGCTATCAGTCTGGGGAGCAAGAGTTCCCCGATGTTCAGGTCAGCTGTTTCTGTAGGTTTCACCAGCCTGGTCTGGACCCCTTTGCTCTTCACTTGTCCTTCTCTGCAACTGGGTTCCAGTTCAGTTCAGTGATTAGTTGTGGGTGTCTGCTTCTATTTCCACTAGCTGCTGGATGAGGGCTATCTGGGGGCTTATAAGTCAGTCATCAATCTCATTATCAGGGGAGGGCATTTAAGGTAGCCTCTCCTCTGTTGCTTAGATTGTTGGTGGTGTCATCTTTGTAGATCTCCAGACATTTCCCTAGTGCCTGATTTCTCTGTAAACCTAGATTGTCTCCCTCTATTATGGTATCTCCATTCTTGTGATCTTCTATTCTTCCGCTGACTCAACCTTTCTTGGATCTGTTTTCAAATTCTGTGAGGGAAGAACAGAAGTAGGAAGGTGGGAAAAGATGAGTGTGAAATCATCACTGAAGATACAGCTGCCCACATGGACTGTTACTGTTCTGTCTACATTCATATGTGTTGATATTTCAATGTTAAATTGTCTTTGGAAGAGCAAAATATGCATGGTTTTAAAACCTCAAAAAGTATGTTATAGACTAACTTGATTTTAAATTTCCTAACAATACGTCGACTATCTTTTGCAAATCTGTATAAGAAAGCCTGGCCTTTGTAATATGAGTGGCAGATATGTTTCCATCTTGTTTAAGGTTTATTTGCAATGTCGTTATTTATAGAAACCTGAAAAAAGTATCATCAGATGGAAAGTTCTGTGACAAAGGTTTAGAACAGTAGTTAGAACCATGTGGCATTAGCACACTGACACATCAGTGGAGCTGGCAAGTCCAAGACTAGACTTTTATCTGTGTGGGGACTGGGTGAGCAGCAAGGTGTAAACTCACATGCACCATGTCTTAGTTTTCTCTTGCTAACGTTCCAATGCTACAAACTTGTAAGTTACAAGTAAAAGAGGTTGATTTCTGCTCACAGTTCTGGTAGTTTCTGAAGGTTGCATTTGTCAGTGGCTTTCATCCTTGTCTTGAGACTCTTGGTAATACATGGAAAGAGCAAGAAGCTTACAAGACGTAGCCAAACTGGCTCTATGTCAATTCACCTGGGCAATAACCCATAATCCACTAACCATATGTATGGTTAAGGGCCACTTAGCGCTCCCACTCACAAATGTAACAGGAGTCACACGAGGGCGGGAACAACCCATATCCAAGGCATGGCACCTGAGCAAAACCAAGCAAATGACTTGGAACAATTATCTAGCCATTAAGAAAACAAAATTAATTCTTTATTTATTACTTTACAATGTGATAAATCTCCAATACAGCTTGGTAAAATATTTACAAGTGGGTAATGAAACCATAAGAGCCTTAATAAAACTGGGGCTAATTCCTGTATGATATTGGATAGAGGAAGCTACAAGAGCATAAATAACAGGGTTGCAAATAAAACATTAAACAAGATGGAAACAAATCTGCCATTCTCATTACAAAGACTAGTCTTTCTCCAACAGATTCCCAAAGCAGCAACACTAACACCATCGTGGAAATTCTGAGCAGTTAATGTGTGGAATGTTTAGCCTAGGTGCACCTTTGCAACGAATGCTGGTTCACACAAACCACACCCATCAAGTAAATACTGGTCTCTTTCCTCCTCCGTTGGATGTGATTCTCCTCAGAGTCTTCATCCCTCTGCACTTTGCATAATAGTTCTAGTGTACTGCACTAACAAAAACTTTAAAACCCATGGGCTTTACTGAAGTGTTCTTATTTGACATTCAAAAGATGAGGAGTCCCTTGAACAACTTCTGAAGCAGAAACACAGTCCTTCGATGAGGACGCTTCCCAAACAGACATTCGCTCATGCCAGTATGAGTTTCCACCTCACAGTTTTCTTGTGTAAACAATAAGACAAATACTGACGTCCAAATTTGCTGTAGAACTGCTGAGCAATGTCACTTTCTTTCCCCCTGGGGCAGTTTTTCCAACACTAACTGCTAACAAGCCTGCAAATAAATGAGTCTGTTATCCCCCTGAGATTAGTGAAGATGATCAGGCATGTGACAGACACAACCATCCCAGTTTTGGATAACCGTTAGTAAAGAATGGTGCTTACCTAAATAGCAGCTCTAAAGATTCACTTCCCTGACCTTCAACTGTATATACTGAGTGACATTTTATATGTAATGTATTTCCTTTTCTGAGACAAGATCAGATGGGATGTTTTCTTCCTATAAGTAAACATAGCACCAACATTGCTCTGCAGATCCTCGTGTGACTGGAGGACTGAGCTTTTGAAGGTTTGAACTTTATAAAATCAAAAATCCATTTACTATCTAGATGGAAAATAACAAGCAGGCATTGCATTAGAAAATGCTCTGGCACACAGGGCTTTTGGAACTCTCTTAAGAAAATCATTTGGAAAGAAAATATGGAAATGTTGGTATATTTAATTATCAATTTTGAAATCATTGACTTTGTTTGCTAAATCTATTTAGCTTAATTGCAAGGGTATATAGGATTGGCATTTTCTTCTAAGAAAAGATAGTCATAGCTTATGTATTTGCTAAGCAAAAATTTTATATGATTTAGATTTATCAATAAGGAACATATAATCATCATTATATACACCTGTTCTTAGGAATTTAAAAAATCCTTTTTTCCTTACCTTTCCCTCCCTCCCACTTCTTTCCTTCTTTCATTTTCTTTCTTTATAAAATATATTTGTTGACATATGTCAGTAAGATGCCCAGGCATGTTTCCAACCTGAGATCCTCTTGCCTAAGCACCCTCATTAGCTAGGGCTAACAAGAATTTTATAGGCTCTAATGAGTTTATATTGATACAAAGAAGCAGAATTATCCGTGGTCTTCAGGTATTCTACCAATTAGTGTGTTCATTTTAAAACAATTTTCAAAACTACTACGTTGCCAGGTATCCAAGTGTTTTTCAGGAGGTGACTTCTTGAAGGGAGCCGTTTCCCTGAACCCGGGGTGTGAGTCAGGTCGCCAAGGCTGCGCATGGAGGTCCCTCTCCGCCTTTGGCCTGGGTAGGCGGACCTCTCCTGCTGCACCGACTCAGCGGAACCTCTGTGCGCGCGCCCGCGTTTCCCCGTCGGGACGCTCTGGGAGGGACTATTGTCCGCCTCCGACTGAAACCGCTACGGGCCAGGAAGCAGCCATGAAGTTTCGCGCCAAGATCGTGGACCTGGCTTGTCTGAATCACTTCACACGTGAGCTGGCAGGGCCGCGGGGAGCGAGCGGAGAGTGCGGCCGCAGCCCTGTGAGAGGACAGGAGGGGTGGAGGGCACAGCTGGGGCCGTAGGCTGGGAGGGCGGCCCTAAGGGAAAGGGACCTTTCCCTTTGCAGTCCTCCCTCACTCTTGCTTCAGCCGGCACTGTGCCTAACCTTGCTCGCAGGCAGTTCTGTTCTGCAGTACCCAGATGCCCCCACGTTTATGTGGAATGTTCTCGATCGTCAGTCGTTCTCTGAGACTGTTTCATTATTGAATACTGGTGCTGTGGGTTGTGTGCCTCGCTAGGTGTCAGCGGCATTGTAGTACTAGCGTGATTCATGAGTTAGAAGCTCTGTAAGATGACCTGTAGGATACCGGATATGCAGCTTAGTAACTGCTTGCTTTACCAACCCTCGCTACAGGAGTCAGTAACATGATAGCCAAACTTGCCAAAACATGCACCCTCCGCATCAGCCCGGAGAAGCTGAACTTCATCCTTTCGGACAAGCTGGCCAGTGGTGGGGTGAGCATGTGGTGTGAGCTGGAGCAGGTGAGCAGGAACGCCCAGAGGCCCCAGGCTCCTGCAGGAATGCTGGAAAGGCCCTAAATGCCCGTCTCTGTCCTGCAGGAGAACATTTTTAGTGAGTTTCAAATGGAAGGTGTCTCTGCAGAAAACAATGCGATTTATTTAGAATTAACATCAGAAAACTTATCCAGAGCCTTGAAGACTGCCCAGAACGCCAGAGCCTTGAAAATCAAGCTGACTAACAAACACTTTCCCTGTCTTACTGTGTCTGTAGAACTGGTAAGTAGAAGGAAAAGGATTTCTGAACTTTCTTTTACAGGTGCCTTATTTATATTTAGGTCTAGGAAGTATAAGTAGCTATAAGCCTGAGCTCTCAAACAGTATTCTTGGAAGGGAATTAGTTTCATTTGAAATATAAGATCTAGTCCAGCTTGGTGGCAAATGTTTTAATTCCAACACTCAGGAAGCAGAGACAGGAAGATCTCTATGCCTATGACTTCTAGGACTACATAGATACACTGTCTCAAAATAAAATATAAGATCTGGCTCATGACTTACAATGAGAAATGTACCTTATCCTAGTCATTTTTAAACAAAGTCTTGATTGCACAATGTTCAACAGGATACTTCTTTTTCCAAACAAACTGCTAGCTAGAAGCTCTTTCAGGGTGTTGTCACCTTGTCTAGATGTTTTTATCCATTTTCATCTTAAAATTTTCCCCTCCTGTCTCATCATCTGTAATATTCTTAAATAACATGTTTAAGAATGTTGTTTCATGTTGGCGACCTAACATGTTCATAGCCTTTCACATATCTTGAAGGCAAATCATAAATTACTCCCCTCTGAGTTGTTCTCTGAATGTGTCTTTTTTTTCCCCAACCCCCAGACTGGTGACATCAATTGGACTATCTACATGGAGTTTCTCTCCAAAACTTTTCCTTTCTTTAGTGCTCTGCCCCACTGGGCTTCCATTTTCTTTACAACTTTCCTTTCTTATATGTGCTTTGCACATCTTGTGGGTAAGTATTGCTTTTGTTTTCAAGCTAGCTATAGAAGTTAATTCATGACCTCATAACTTTTTATGTGTTCTTAAAGCTAATTAGAGCATTCCATGTAATTATAAGTTTATCTAGTTTCTTAAGGAAAAGCATACAATATTTTTCTAAGTAAGAAAGCAAAATACTTTGGTTTCTTTTTTGTTGTTGTTTTTTGGAACAGGGTCTCAATATGTAGCTCTGTGATTGTCGTAGAATTGACTATGTAGACCAGACTGGCCTCAGACTTACAGAGATCTACTTGCCTCTGCCTCTTGAGTGCTGTGTGTGCCACTATACCTGGCAATACTTTGGTTTCTGAGCTTTAGAGATGCTTTGAGAAATAAACATGGTCTATCCTTTTAGTTCGTCAGAAGCTGCAGCATGCTGAGCGTGTGACACACAATGGTGTCTAGGTTGCTTTGGCCCATCAGATTTGCCCCTTTCTGTCTCCTGGGTTTATGAACACTGATACTGTCCCTCTGCCTGAAATCCTGTCTCCTCTTCTTCAGCTTCTCAGAGGCCGCCTGCCTCTCTAGTTTTGATGTCCTCTGAAGCATCACCTTCACTCCCCTCTGGCAGCTGTCCTTCATTTAGCCTCATTATGCGCTTCCTTCAGGCTCTGACGGAGTATCTGGTACAGCTTCGTGCACTTGCTTTCTAGTTGCTCCATTTGTTCCACTGAGGCCCTCTTGTCTCATTCTCTACACTTCTCAGAGACTCACAGGACCCAAAGCAGAACAGATACACCACACCAACAATTTCGGTTGAATAGAATTTGAGAGAATACATAAAGAACATTCCTTTTGGAATTCGAAAGGTTTAGAATTGGCTCTCACGTTTTGCTTTTAGCATTGACAACATAAATGATTATAACTTTTTTTCTTAGCAGTTGTCCTCATCAAGCAGTAGTAGAATTGTGACACATGATATTCCCATAAAGGTCATTCCTAGAAGATTGTGGAAGGACTTACAAGAACCATCTGTCCCAGACTCTGACGTAAGTGTTGTCTGTAGTCCTGTTGTTCAACACACAATTAAGGGCAGGGATTGAATTCTACAGTGCTAAGTGTCATCTTGCAGTGTACTGTATTTGAAGTTGTGTAGTTTCTGAAAAGAAAGTGATTCAATTAACAGGACTCCAGATATGAGTATGTGCCTTTTGCTATATATGTGAATTCTGTTAAAGAACTCATACCCATTTAGAAATGCCATACTTTCCATGCAGGAGTTCAAATGCCTTGCTCAGTGAACCTAAGCTATACTTTGGAAGACAGTCTGTATTTACCATGACTCTTGACCTTAGGCACAAACTCATGTTTCAGAGGCCTTGATGAAAGAGCCAGAAAATGCATTTTTGTTGACTTGAAGCTTAGGTTAGCTGTGACCAGAGGAACCTAAGCAAATAAAGAGGATGCCAAGTGGTCCTTTTTCTTGCATATATATAAAGAAATTAAACAGATACTAGATGAAATGTGTAGAAGGTGTCTATGTAGGTTTGGAAAAAGCCAGCATTACATACAGCTCTGTTGGTAACATAGCTCAAATGAGTTGTGATAATGGCTGGCTGTACTGTTACACAGAGTACACAGAAGGCCCCTGAGCCCTGTAAAGCATATCCCAGAGGAAGGCTTCTTGCTCAGCACTTGAGGTGTATTCCCCTTGGACTTGTATATAGGTATCTCAGTTGAAGTACTGTGTTACTTCTTGAACAATGCTCTTGGGAGTATGGTCACCATGGTAACCAGAGCCAAGTATCCAGGTATCTTTATTTGCTTGAATACATTAGTGAAATTTTCAAAGTTTTAAGGGGACTTTAAAATTTTGATTGAGTTTTTCAGTACATTTCACAGTTGTTGGTTGAGTACCTGTCATTATAGACTATATTAAAATTTCTGACCCTTGTGATTTCTCTTACTGGTTTTTAGGTAAGTATTTATTTACCAGCCCTGAAGACTATGAAGAGTGTTGTAGAAAAAATGAAAAACATCAGTAATCACCTGGTAAGTGATTACTCCTTCAGAAAAGAAAAAGTGAGTTCTTGGCGTGGGGGTGGCTTGTCCTGAGAGGCGGCTTCAGTGTTGACCCAGGTGTGGGTGCTCCTCACCACCACGAGGTGTCTTGTAGTAGGTTTCTCTCAGAGGCCCTGCTGGGGAAGACAGAGCTTGGTGTTGAGATCTGGCCTTTAGGGACCTGTTCTATTGCCTTTCAGCTCTTACTCACTAGGGAAAGCTTTCAAACTTTCCCTTAATCCCTCCAGGAGCATGTTCCAACACTTTCGGTATTTTGTATCTCATAATTTGGACAGAACACCGCAGTTTTTGTTGTTCTCTAATTTGATGCTGAGGAACTAAGTGGAAGGCTTCATGCAAACTACCATTGTGCCGTGTGAATAGTCGAAGCCCAGGTATCTTTTGCATGTTAATATGCATGGGCACATTATCCACTAACGTAAAGATGGACCCCTTATTTCTCTCTATATTTTTGAAGGTCCAAAAACACAACAGTGATGGAGAATTATGTGGACTGTCCTCATTCACACATGGATGTATTCTGGATTCCAGCTTCGCTCACCCCTTAAAACCATATTCCATTATGTTCCTGAATTTTCCAAAGCCACTGCCCACCTGATGCACAAACTTTAACCTTTTCTAACCTCCAAGGCCCCATCTTTAGCAGCCAGGCCCTCCTGGCAGATCCAAACCAGGCTGGCTCTGTCATTTGCCAACTTAGTACCTCTTCATACGTTTTGTTTCCTGCTGTTTTACACTCTGTCGATGTGTCTCTTGTCTCCTTGAAAGTCCTCAGCCACTGTCAGTGTTCAGCCCAACTTCCATGTTGCCTACAGGAAACTCCCTGCACTGAACTTCTCTCCCGAATGCCTGTAAATTCACCATTACCTGGGAATCTCTATAACTGCTAGCTTCTAGGAAGGAAATCGTTCTGAACTTCTGTGTTTCAGAGTTCAGGGTCCGACTGTCACTCAGTAGTCCATAACTGATGTGTTGTTGCATGGATGGCAGTAACATGTAGCTCCTAGGAATCTTTACATCACAAAAGGATTTTGAAACCTAGAAAGTGGGGGTTTTGGTAGTGTTGTTTTTCTCTTGAGTCCTCGCTTGAGACCAGTGCTGTCTTTGTAGTTGCCATGTGAATCAAAACTCAGCTTCCCTTGAAGTAGCATGCACTGTGCTGGCAATGGTGTTGACTGCCACTGCCACAGTGCTAATCTAGTTGTCAGGCTGGCTTCTTCTAAGGTACCCTGGGACTTCTGGGAGGCTCAGGAGGCCCAGAGAGAAAAGTTGGGCGTTTAATAGAGGGATTCATTTGCTTGTTCTTTCTGTTCCATGGAAATGAGTCAGCAAAGTGGAGAGTGCGAAGTGGGTAGTGAGAGCTGTAGCAGTTGTTTCTCTTCTGGAGTGCCTGACAAATGCTAACTGGGAAGATATCCAGCTAGAATAGCCAAATGCATATGAGATCTTTGTGGGTAGCTGGGGATTCTAAATAACTAAGGAGATACCTCCAGGAGAAGCTACACTGTAGAGTAAAGACCTTACAAAGTTAGGAAATTATCTTGGTCCCTTTCCACATTTATATTGAAACATCCCAACTATCAGTAAAGGGTCATGACTGAGTCCCATGCAAAGATACTGCATAAAAGATGGGTGAGGGCCAGATCCAGAAGGGGCTAGGGCTGCTATTGTCTTACCAGGACAGAGAGCTGCAGCTATGCTGGTGTCTGGCCTGGCCTTGGTTCTCACAGAACAGCTTCGGGGAGAGGACTTGCAGCTCTGACACTCATTTTTTCCCCATGGGTCCTCTCTTCAACTCCTGTTCCCCCTGCCCTAGGACTATCTCCATAGGCTTCTTTTTAAGCTCTCACCACGCCCATCCTATTGGTTCTTTTATCTAGAAAGATATTTGCCAATCTGTGCATGGCACACTGCCTTTCTGGTTTTGTTATTGGTTTCTGGTCTACAGAAAAGCCACATGCAGTCTGCGATCAGCATTCTGCCAGCCCGTCACACAGACATGCCACCTAATCTGGAAGGGGGAGATAGGCTTCCATGTCAATAGGACTGTCCTCTGGGCATTGCAGGCAGACCATCCTCAGTCAGCGAGAGGAAAGGAAGTCACCCTGTTGGCACAGCTCTCTTGTCATGCTGTAGTTTAAGATATGCAGCATTAACATGACCTAAAACTGGTCAGCACATGGTGTCTCCCATGCTTATTCTGTAAAATTTCCGAACTCCAAATCTTCTCATTCTGGAAACAAAACAAGGTAGGTTCTTTGAACTTAGATGTGTTCTTATTTTTGAGCTCATGCCGTTATACACTGAGTTCCTCAAGCTCACAGCCTTTAGTCTAGGAACTTCCTTGGAATAAAAGCTTTCATGTGAAGACTTCTTTCAGTAACCCCGAGCTCATTCTTAACCCACTGACCTAAGATCCAGAACAACAAGTGACCAAAACAGAATGTAGACAGCAATGTTTGTGAATGTTCTGGGGTACTCACTGGGGCTGTGTCAAACTCATGGGTGGCCTGTGCCCATTTGCTTCCAACAACTATGTGCTAACACCTGTAAATTTGATTGCTTCTGAAAAACAGTGCTGTTAGAAATAAATATCCAGCCAGGCGGCAGTGGCACACGCCTTTAATCCCAGCACTCAGGAGGCAGAGGCAGGTGGGTCTCAGTGAGTTTGAGGCCAGCCTGGTCTACAGAGTGAGTTCCAGGACAGCCATGACTGGAGCCTCCAGAGCCCTGATCCTTGGCAGAGTATCCCAACAAAGCTGCTCCTACTTCCCCCTGCTGAGTTCTTCACTGGGGAGGGGATACCTTCTTGGTCTTAGGGGATTTCTGAGTTCTGCACTGGCATAAACTTCTCTCTGTGGTTGGTACCTTGGTGGCTTCAGTGCCCTGTTAGGTGTTAGGTTTGTGGCACTGCCTTGTTACCCAGCTTTTGTGGAAGCTGGTGCCCATGTTTGTTGTTTTCCCTCTTTTCAATATTGAATTTTATTCAATTTGCAGGTTATTGAAGCAAATCTAAATGGAGAACTGAACCTAAAGATAGAAACTGAATTGGTATGTGTGACAACTCATTTTAAGGATCTTGGAAACCCCCTATTATGTGAGTTTTCTTGTGGGTTATATTTTGCTACTAATAAATAAATTGTTTCAATATATATTGAGTTTTCTTAATGAGAACATTGAAATTTGATTTTCTTTGTTTCATACTTGAGAAGGGGTGGAGATTAGATTTCCTGTCTCTGTGACATAATGGGGCAGTTAATGCTAGGCCAGCAGACATTGGGGGTGTCTTTCCTCCTCTGGGATTCAGGTCACACACAGTGGCTTCCAAGAACTCAGTAGCTCTTTGTAGTTGGCATTTTCTTTGGGTTGCCAACCAGCTCCCAAATAAAAACATGGAAACTTATTATTAATTATGAATGCTCAGCTTAAGCTTAGGCTTGTCCCACTAGATCTTTTAACTTAATTTAACCTGTTTCTACTATCTTCAGGTCTTTTTACTGTTCTTTCATTCTGTATGTCCTACTTTCTTGCTTCTTCCGTCTCTGGCTGGCTGGCACCTGGCATCTCTTTTTCTTCCCCGAGCCTAATTCCTCCTCCTATGTACTCTCCTTGCCTATACCTCCTCCGTTGCTATTGACCATTCAGCTTTTTATTAGATCAGTCAGGTGCCTTAGGCAAGCAAGGTAAAACAGCAATACATCTTTACATAACTAAACAAATGCAAAACATCTTTACATAGTTAAACAAATATTGCACAGCAGCTCTTCATTTGCTGCTGTGCTCTGAAAGGTTAAAGATTCTCATTTGGATTGGAGCAAAAGTTGTGTTTTTTATTTTCTCCTCTAGTCAGTTCAATACCTGTAAAGTTAAATGGGCGATACAAATGCAATACAGATGAACTTGGTCACACTTTCACCTCATGAACATCAGGAAGGAATGTGAAGTCAGTTCAGTAAGCCTTGAAGGAAGAAGGGGTGGTTGTACAGCTTGGTGAGCAGTGAGCCCAAATTAGACTTCCTCTCCTCAAATAGGGAAATGGCCAGAGGGCCAGAGAAAAAGTGTCAAACAGATAACTCCATCACTTTTAGAGTTACGAATGGTTATTATAGGTTTGCTTCCAAATAGGCATAGATATTACCATAGCCCTGAAAGAAACAATTACTTTGTAGTGAAAAGCACATTGCTCTGGCAGAGTGAAATCTATAGCTTCAAGGCTCTGACAATGGTATATGAAATGACCTTGGTTTTCTTGTTGCTGTGTGTTTGTTCACAGTACTTAATGAGTCGAGGGCCTCTGCATGATCTACCACCGAGCTACATCCCCAGCCCTGGCATAAGTTATTTTAGTGTCAATCATTTTGTTTCTCAGGCACAAAGCAGGTTATCAGTACTTGAAAGGTAGACTTCTGTTTTTTTGTTGTTGTTGTTGTTCTACTATGTAGAATTAGTCGTCTGGCATTAACCAGCTGCATTTCAACTTTTGAATTCATACTGAACTACAATTTTCTCTTGTGCAAACAAGTGGCTGAGATGTACTTCAATACCTTTTAAGTGAAGCTCCTCTAAAAATTACAATATTTTAAATAGTTCAAATGCCTGCTGAATGAGTAACATTTACAAGTTATAGTTTACTAGTTTGCTAAAAGGAGGTATAGAGTTGTTCAGTTAATAAGTAAATACCCACTGCACATTTCTGAGTTCTTGTTATGTACAGAGATGTTGGATTAAAAACAAAATTTTCATGTAATTTCAGCCTCTGAGAGTGCCTCTCAAAGCAGACACCCAGAAGACATGGCTGAGGTGCACATTGACATAAAGAAACTCCTCCAGTTCCTTGCAGGACAACAAGTGACTCCCACCAAGGCTGTGTGCAGTGAGTTTGCTTTTCCATTTCTCACTTCTAGTCTAATATGCATATAGTCTTCTAAATGCAAATATGCCCAGTTCCAGGAACTCAAGCTCCCTGGACAGTCAGGTTGTGAAGTTTCCTTGAGCTAGAAGATGTTGAAGAGTGATGGTGGGCAGTGTGGTTCCAGAAAGTTAGTAGCCATGCTGGACTGGCAGTGGGCTCTGCCTGTGATATTGACTGCACAGTGCACACTATCTCACAGCAACTGAGTTTATCAGATTTTACATGATCAGAGCCCTGTATATGCTTTTGCCTAGATCTGAGTTTCAACTTGAGCCATTTCCTTTCTTTTCATTGCCCACCTGACCTGCGCTAGCTACCAAAGTCTTCTCGGTTCTTGGTTTGGGCCCATCCTGACGCTGGCTACTCACTGCCCTGTTCCCCTTCACCTGCTCTTCCCCACTGAGCTAGGAGGCTCATCAAGAGCTTCTCAAGGCTGTTGTCTTCCTGTTTTGTTTTGAAAAAGGCATAGCAAATGGCCTAGGTGTGACATCCCTCCCTTTGTGGAAAGTCCCCAGGATGACCTCTCATCCACAAAACTGAGGAAGATGACCTGGGACTAGACTATATAGTAATGAAACAGAAAGTTCTGAATGGCTCTGTCAAGGACCAGCCTTTCTAAAAGAGAAAAGGGATGTGTCCTAGTTAGGGTTACTATTGTAATGAAACACCATGACCAAAAGCAGCTTAGAAAGGAAAGGGTTTATTCAGCTTATACTTCTAGATCACTGTCCATCAACTCAAACAGGGCTAGAACCTGGAGGCAGGAACTGATGAAGAGGCCATGAAGGGGTGCTGCTTACTGACTTACTGTTTACCATGGCTTGTTCAGCCTGCCTTCTTATAGAACCCAGGACCATCTGCCCAGGGACAGCCCCACCCACAATGGACTGGTCTCTTTCCTATCAATCACTAATTAAGAAAAATGCTCTCTCGAGGCTTCCTACAGCCAAGTCTTACTGAAGGCATTTTCTCAATTGAGGCTCCCTTCTCTGGTGACTAGCTTGTGTCAAATTCACATTAAACTAGCCAACACAGGGTGAGAAACCACAGAAGAGACTGTGAGAGGCCATGGGGTTAAAACAAAGGGAAAGGTTTGGTGGTATGTGGTATAGCCTATCACAGTGCACAGGACTGCAAATACTCAGACCTTATCCATATACTTTGGTCACCTCATTGTGGGTACCTGGTTAAATCAGCCTGATTTTTCCCCAAAGCCTGGAGAGCTTCATTCTTCATCTCTCACACTGTCTCCAGTGGATGGCAGTAGCATGAATCCTCAGAGGGAGCAGACACCAAGCATAGGAGGTGTCCACAGCAAACAAGCAGTTGTGATAGGTGAGGATGAAAACTGTCTTTAACATCTGGGTCTTTTTCTCCTAGATATTGTGAGTAACAGAATTGTTCATTTTGATTTGCTTCTGGAAGACATCTCCCTTCAGTATTTCATCCCAGCCTTGTCCTAGCACCATGTCAGCAAGCTTGGCAGCAGAGACCTTTGTTGTGATGAGAGAAGCACTGGATGGTGTGGTCAGTCACCTGTCTGTCCTTACAGCACCATAGACTTGTACTGGGCTATGCTGCTTGAAGCAGAGATGGAATTAATGAAGCACAGTTGGATAATCATTCTTTCGTATTACTCAAGACCAGCACCTGTCCCTCCTCCCCTTGGTCTAAGACATTAAGAAGAAAAGATAGAATTTGTTTTTATAGGGTCTTTTGTTGTTTTGTTTTCCTCTGGTGCTTGAGATGAGAGCAGGACCTTATGTGTGCTAAGCACCTGCTCTGCACTGAGTTGCTACCCAGCCATATCTAGTATGTGACTAGCAGATTGTCACTAAAGTTGCAAAAGTCATCATATGTATAGAATTGGTGTTGCAGTCAGAATTCACATGTGTACTACCTAGCTAGTTTCCCGCTCAGTCCCCGGTACAGCGCAGCTGTCTGCTTTCAAGGTTTAGCATGCTCATCCCCCCCCCCCAAGTCTGGGTGCTCAAGACATACTGGACAGTCCCTCTGTCCCTGGCCATGTGCCTGGTTTCTCGCAACACTGAGTATACAGCTGCAACATGTAAAGCCTTGCCCAACTTACTGAAGATTCAAGTTCACTTCCTTCTCACTGCCTGCAGATTCTCACAGCTGGGGAACCTGCAGAGCCAGAGACCTGAAGGCCAGCCCAGACAACCCACTTCCCATCTTGAACTTGTCCTTCTGTGTACTTTCTGCCTGAGCCAACTTTGGTTTTAGGTTATAACCTATTTTCCTCTTTCATAGTACTCAAGATCAAACCCAGGACTGGGTGCGTGCTAGGTAAGCACTCAATGCCAAACTATATACCCAGTCATTTAAAATATAATTATTTTGTGTGGTTCTCTAAAGCACATGGTGTTTTGCATAAAGTAGTTGAAGCTTGGGCATCATGGATGAGGCTGTGTTCTGCTCCTGTATTGGGGCTGGCTCATCCTGGAGGGTGTGCTTTCTCCAAAAACATCTCAGCAGGCTTCCTCTTTTAACTAGGTGTCAGGTAACCCATGAAGTGGTATCAGAACTGTTTTCATGTTACAGAATTAAGACCTAAATTGCCTAGGGTAAGATTTGAAGGGGGGGAGGAACAAAATAGAGCATTTTTTTTTTTGGCTTTTTCATATTTAGGGAATTTACTATTTCTCAAGTGCTGCTAGGATTATTTGTTTCAGTTTCTATTAGACAGGTTCCCATGTAGTTCAAGCTGTAGCCAAGATTAGCCTTGAACTCCTGAGCCTCCTACTCCCAAGTGTTGAAATGACAGATGTGAGCTGCCACAACTCTGGCTCTGATATTTAATAAGATATATTTAATTAAACTAACATGTCAAAATTAGGGATTCTTTAATTGTTTAAGCATTTCTCTCTTCTTTGGCTTGTAATGAAAGGCAGTCCAGGTGCCATGATAAAGCCTCAAAATCATGATGCAAATGAAATTTCAGGAAGTTCCCTATGAAGTTCGTGTTTTTTGTTTTTTTTGGGTTTTTGTTGTTGTTGTTGTTGTTGTTGTTGTTGTTGTCAAACTGTCAGTGCCTCACTAGTGACTAATGTCACTGCCATGTTGCATACTGATGGCCATGACTTTGCTTAGTAACAACATGGGGAAGAAGAATCCTTCATGGCAGTCAAGAGGTTGTGGTCTTTCTGGTTCTTGTCACAACTCTTTGCATGGTGTTCACAGCTTGTATCTCACAGAGCTGTAGTCAAGGGAGGGGGCTCTGGGAGTGGGGTCTTGAGAACTTGGAGCTACTTTGTGGAACCCCATCCTGAGGTGAAACTGGGTGAGAGCAAGAAGCTTAGCCGTGTGTAGAAGGAGCGTGAGCTCTGAGGGTTGGAGACTCGTTTTCACTTACCCTGATGGCCTGGGACTTGAAGCTTGAAGAGTACTTTCCTGAATGTTAGAACCACTAAGTTACCCTGACCTTACCTGCCAGGGCTCAGAACCCACATGGTAGCCATGTCTTGAACTGAGATTTAAGACTGTCCTAAGACAGTCAGGGATACAGAAGAATTCTTAATGCAGCCACTCGTGCCAATGTCCAAGCGGCCTTGTTATCCTGTGACCCTCCCCTGGTCCATCAGAGACCTTCCTACCCATCAGGTCTCCAGTGGTCCTTCCCTGTATCCTGCCACAAAGAAACATGTTCTTGGAAACCTGAAAAGCACTTCTACATTAGTCTTGAGGCAGGAATACTGGTTCTTTCACCAGATGCAGTGGCCGATAACATCTTGGTAAATGTCATCCAGTTGGCGGAGTATCCATTGTGATGAATAAAATTCTGTGCTTTTTTATTTTAAAGCCTTTATTGGGATATCAAAGTGCACAGCCTAGAGGTTCCTTTTTGATGGTTCAGTAATGCCGTTGTTCCCCACCTTTCATTCTGTGCTTTCTCTCCTGGAAAACCTTGCTTGTTCTGGACAGTTTTCTAACCTCCTCCCAGGCCTCTGGTAACCACCATCTTTACTATTGCTGTAAGGGCCCAATAGGAGGTTCTTGACCCTCATAGTTCTAGATCAGCATCTGTATATTGAATACATATTTACCTCTACCTTCATAACATGGCTTTGTCCATGACCTTGCTTTGACAAAGTGTGGCTCCTAGCATTCTTCACATTTCCATTGCAGTGAGTCTGGTCATGTTTCTTCATCCTAATGGCCCTGAGTAGGCTATCTCTGTTCACACTGTCCCCAAGAGACCAGATGCAGAAGAGACCAGACCCAAGTAGGTCTCCTACAAAGTCTCAGAAGGTGGGAGAATCCAAATGCCCAGCTCCACTGTAGAATCAAATATAGGGGATTTCTCCATGTGTGACCCAGTGAGGTTGGAAAAGGAGCCTCATAGTCTCTGACGTACATTTCGCTCATGGTTTTGCATTTCTCTGTGGCTCAATGGGTACCACAGCTTCACTCTAGAGTTTGGAGAATTCAGGGTGGTCATCTCTCTACTGGAAAGTTATTAGTTGGAATTTTGTAGGGACATGGAGAAGGCATAGATTTCTACCACCATTTTGCTAATGCTCCACTCCAATTCTGTGCCTTTATGTGGATTCTGGTGGAAAATCTAAAAGGGAGCTTGAGTTTGTGGATTTTTCTCTAAGAACAATGTTCAACTAGGAGGTGATAAATTAGGGTCACTTGGACATTGGGGGGGGGTATGTTAGTACCACTTCCTGGGGTGCCATTTGCCTTTTACTCTCTGTGGGAAAGCTTGAAACTGCTCCCTTTGATTTAATACTTAGCTCATAAGACTTGTTATACAAGCTATGGTCAAAGCTGAGTACTGCTATAAATTAAGGATTTGTTAATGTGAATGACTAGGGAATTGGTAGATGATCTATGCTGTGATGTCATTTCCTAATGCTACAGGACAAAGTACTATGTATGGTAACAAACCCAATGCGATGTTGGTGTTCATTTTGGCAAAGAAGACCATGAAACATGTGTCTAAACCCAGCAAGCTCTTGGTGGTTTTTATTTCAGTCTTTTTACATTTGTAAACAAATAACCAACTTTGTAATGAAATTATTTTTATAGAATTAAATAAATATTTATTATTTTACTATTACTTGGAATTTATTTATTAATATACATATTCATCTGACAACTTTAATTTCCTGAACATTATAGTTTAGGCTTAATTCTGGCAGCACATGCTTATTTTTTTACAATGGAAGTCAAGACTTTTTGCCAGGTTAAAGTTATACTGGGTGCAGAGTACTGGAGTCTGGGTTAATAAGGCCATTTTACATGGAAAAAATTTCTTCTTATAATGGGCCCAATGTGAATGGGCCCAACATGAACAAATTAGCTTTCCTTCATTGTGACAAAATATCTGAGATAATCAGCTTTTAAAGAAGAAAGGCTGGGGCCGATAAGATGGCTCAGTGGGTAAGGGCGCTTGCTGCTAAGTCTGACTATCTTGAGTTTGAACCCACAACCTACACTGTAGAAAGGGAGAACCAACTTCTCAGTAAGTTGTCCTCTGATCTATATATATATATATATGCATGCAGTGGCTTGCATGCATTTGCACAAAGACACACATACACAAATAAATGCAATTTACCTACTAGGCAAAAAGCACAGGGGTGTTGAGACATCAATATCCCTTTCAAGGGCACACTCCCAGTAGCTAACCTCCTTCCACCAGCCCCCACATCTTACAGGTCCCTCTATATCCATGCAGCTGAAGCTCAAGTCTACATGTGAACTTCTGGGGGCATCAAAATCTAACCTGTATGATAACGAAGGTGCAGTATCTAACCCAGTCTACAGAGGAAACAGAGCATTTTAGTACAGTTTTTTAGTCTAAGCATTTTGGGAGAGAGCAGCTAAACCAGAATCCCTCACAAATCACTGGGCACTCAATAAGAAGCCCAGGGACAGTGGGACAAAGAGAAACCACCTGCCTGGAGTCCAAGTCCCTGTTGCCAGAAGCACTCTGAACAATACTGTATTCTACACTCTAGCACCCCAGGCTAAGACCTGCCTATTCCCAGCATCCAATCATGGACAATCAGTGGCCTCCTAAGGGGCCACCAGCGGGTGGTTGGAGTGACAATGCAACACTTTGGCCCATTTCTAAATTAAAAGGCAAATGTTGACACTTGCAGGCTTTACAAGAAAGTGAAAGCCAGAAGTTGACCTTCTCTCCAGGGGACTGATCACCAGAAGTTCCCAACAGCACAGGGTGCAAAGGTGCTTTGCCTATGAGTATAGCATGGGCACAGGACTCCAGTGACACCTACTACTCTGCAGTTCAGAGGTTTGGTCAGTGTGTCCACCATGACACCACTCGGTTACCATAAGACCCCCCACCCAGATACCCTCTGTTCCTAACCCAGGGTTGCTTATAAGCTTAAGCTTTCAGGGGGTCTGTGGATAAACACCCTAAGCACTTTTACCATCCACGTGTTCATTTAACTGTCTGTCATTATCTTTCTTACAGAGACAACATCCCACGTAGCATCCTATGTCCTGTGAGGTACCCTGCCTGAAGGGGAAAAAATACAGGTGCCCAGACAGAAGCAAGAGTCAGAATGAGTTGAGTTTCTGCCCTAGGTTTCTGTACTTTAATCTGTTTCCTTTGTGGTTTGCAAATGACTCTGCCAAAGAGTCGGAGGGTATAAGCAACCCTTGTAGGTGGACAGCACAGGACCAATGTCTCCTTCCCAAGGTCCAACTCCATGTTCATGCTTGGGCCTCACCAGTTCCTGGAGCATGCTGCATTTTCAAATCAAGAATGCCATGCTCAGTGTGACCTGAGTGTTTATTCCTCCTAAGTACCCAGAGGACCTCCTCGCTGACTGAACACATTGCAAGTACCCAGGAGAAAGAACAACTGCTTTACTCCAGATCTGGGGAAGAGAGAAGCCATACACTGGGCACCAGCTCTCGTTCTGAGCCTGCCTTTGCACTGTAGAGCCATAATGTGTGTGTATGATCTAGATTTTAAAAGGTAGCACAGTGTGTCAAATGATGTCATACTTCATGACATGTACATGCATGTATGTCCATTGTCTGTTTCACAGAACATTTGTATTAGTATAGGCTCCAGATAAAAACAAGGAGAAGAAGCAAGGTTAGAGGCAGCCACAGGAAGCCAATACAGATAACTGTACACTAATCAATTAAAATATACTTACTCTACTATAACCCTTAGGGTACAGTAGTAGCACACATACCTTGTCAATAGCCAACAGGTCTTTAGTTGCACTTAAGACCACTCAACAAGAGACCACACCTGCTACTGGAACCCTAGCCATGTACCTAGGGACAGTGAAATCATGGATCTTGAAGGAAAACCTATAGCCCCACACAATCCTGAACTACCCTCTGAATATGTATCCTTGCACACACAGATAAATGTTGTCCTTTACCCCTTGACAAGGAAACTTCTTTCACAGTAGACAGACCATTACAGAAAACCACAAGTTATCAAAAGCAGAGGTCTAGAGCCCACTCTACACCAAAACTCCTGCACCTAAGGTTTAGGGAACATTACAGAAGAGGGGACAGGAAGATTGTAAGAACCAGAGGAACAGGACATTTGTTCTGAGATGGTATCTCCTAAAAATGTCAGAGAAGCTACACCCATGAAGTCTAACCAGCATGGCTGCTATGTATGACCTGAACAACTGAACAAGGACAACACCAAGAGACATGCTAGCATGGATGGGAGAAAGCTCAGGAGGCCCCAACCCTAGACAAAGAACTACAGGCAACCAAGAAACAAGTCTTAGAGTGGGAGGAACAGTCTTCCCCGGGGAAGACCCAACACCAAATGATCAGCCCTGAAAACATGCATACAGGTAACATTATAAGGGCTGAGCAGGTGTATTTATATATTGAGGTATGTGTGTATGTGTGTATGTGTGTGTGTGTGAGAGAGAGAGACAGAGAGAGACAGAGAGAGACAGAGAGAGCAATTGATTAAAAAGAGTCAGCCAGGCAGTGATGAATCACATCTTTAATCCAGCACTTGGGAGGCAGAGGCAGACTGATCTGAGTTTGAGGCCAGCCTGTTCTGCAGATTGAGTTCCAGGGCTACATATAGAAACACTGTCCTAGACTCCACCTGACCAAAGAGAGAGAGAGAGAGAGAGAGAGAGAGAGAGAGAGAGAGAGAGAGAGAGAGAGAGGAAAAAGAAAGAGACATTAGAGAGCAAGTGGGCAAGGGGAAGGGGAGATGTAATTATATGAATGATGTAATTATAAATGGAAAAAAATTTAATAATTTAAAAAATTATGTACCAATAAATTTCTCCAGAGAACATATGTGTATTGTGCTTTTCTTAAGAAAAGTGTTGGGCTGGAGAGATGGCTCAAAGGTTAAGAGCACTGGCTGCTGTTTCAGAGGTCCTGGGTTCAATTCCCAGCAACCACATGGTGTCTCACAACCATCTGTAATGAGATCTGGTGCCCTCTTCTGGCAGGCAGGCAGATATACAGACAGAATACTGTATACATAATAAATAAGTCTTTTTTAAAAGTGTTGAAACAAGTGAGATACAAAGGTGGACATGTTGATTCCCTGTGCTCACAAAGGCTATTAAGAGAGAAAAACCACAGAGGTTGCCAAACCCTACAACATTGCTATCATCTCTATTATGATTATTGATGTTGTCTAGACAGAGAACAGTTAGGGAATGGCCTCTGCCCACATGTCAAATGGTCAAAGGAACAAAGGCATTTGGAAGCAGCATATTGAGACATTTGACTGTTGTAGATATTTTTATTTTGAAATAAATGAAAACAATGGAAGATTATAGAAGAGACAGATATTTGTAATTCAATTATGTGGACCAAAATGCCTCATCTCCCCTTCCCTCCCCTCTCCTCTCCTCCTCCTCCTTCCCCAATGCTCCTCTCTCCCAAGGCCTATCTATCACTTAATTATGCTCCATCTCTAAAGTTCCCACAGTTGGTATCAGATGTAGCAAAGCCGTTTTATAACAGTAAAAGTGTGCACTGACCTGGTATTACAAATGTAACGCTATTTTTCACAAAGCCATGTACTTTAGTCCTTTAATACTCTGTTTTCTTTAGCGAGCCACTGTTGATCTCTGTCCTTTTAGGGCATACTCACCTTTGAGGAAACAGCCTTTCAGCTGCCTAGGGCTCCTCTATGCTGGATGTTTCTCAGGGAGACATTGCCATTGGTTCATTGCCCGTAATATGCTAATGAAGCAGGGAAGGCTCACAGCTCTGGCTCCTAGGGAGGAAGGGTCAGGCCTGGCTGTATCAGGACCCTTCTGTAGACATTCTCCCACCATCACTCACAGCAGAGCCACTTGTGATCTTTGTGCTGGGCAGAAGACCCCATTGGAGCAGGCTGTCTGAGAATGGGCTGGAAGGTGCTCGTCACAGCCTGGGCGCTGTTCTCCACTCCAGGGATCAGCTCAAGCAATGGTAAGCTTTGGTTCTGTCACAACCTTAGCAATCTACCCTCACCCCATGCTGCACCAGCACAACTTAGCAAAATCTGCCCAGGCACTGTATTTAATGCTCTAAGGATATTGGGACCCTGAGGGTGGCTTAGGCTGGGGAGTGATGCAGAGTATCCAAAGACTGTCAATAGGAGACATCTACAGGGTGTCTCTAGGAACAGAGAAGAAATGAGTATTGGCAATTTTGCCTCCTAAGAAAGGACAGACTAGCCTGTGTATTGCTTATGAGTGAAAGGTGGAGTGATGCTGGCCTGCTTTTTGGTGCCTCTCCAGCGAGCTTGGTTTGAAAGTGAATGTTAGCTGTGAAATAATACTAATCGGAATCTGAGCTTGAGACCTGGGATGCAAAGCTGGTTGTTCCTACAAACATCCTTCTGGAGTTACCTTCCCTGTATCTTTTGTTATGCACCTATCATAGCTGCAAATGTGTTACTGCCTAGGTCAGAACTGGATGTTAGATGCCATCCACAGCTGCCTAATATACAAGGAATCATCTCAGAAAGCACCCATGCCTTTGGTACAACGAATGCTCTGCTTTCTTTATACTGTCAATTGTATAAATAAATGTTTGCCATTTTGTTAGAATATTAAATTCCTCAGGAGATGCTACTTACATGCAAGTATCAATCTATCTTTTACATTGCATACCATTTAAATACCTTAGCCCTTGTGTGCAGTCAGAAGGACTCCTTAAGCAATTATCTAAGTTGAAATTGTGTGTTAATTCTGAATGGAGAACATGTGGTTTCAAAGAATGTTTTCAAAAGACATGGCTTTTGTTCAAAGCTTAGAGAAGACCAATGGGAGTTGGGTAGCTGTTTTCATTCTTTGCCTTCCAGAAGATTCTCTCGAGGCTCATTCCAGAGGGGTTTCTGTCCTCACATATTAATTTCATGCAAATAAATGAAACCATCTCTTCTTCTTCCCCTTTCTTCCCTTAATAAGGGCACATGGGACCCTGCCAAGTCTTTGATGGCTCCTAAGCAAAGCCCTGAGGTAGTGGTTTTAAAACTGATCATTTTTAGAAGCCACTGCATTAATCACACCCAGAATGTTTGTACCTGGAGTAGTCTATAGGCCTTCTCCAGCTGGCCGAATCATACTGCTTCTCACCACAATAGAACATGCCTCTGGCCTCCACTGTGGGTTTTCCTCTGTGCTGTGCTTCCTACCATACTACTGAAGTGCTCAACAGATCCCAGGCCATGGGAATGAGGCTGAGAGTGGGGACAGCCAGTAATTCCATTCTTTAGTTGGATATGAGCAGTTTAAGAACACAGCACCCGCACGATTAAAATAGACAGAACCCAACCACAGGCTACCAGGTTGCTCTGAGGCAATGGCCATTTCCTTCTCACTGTGGTTGAGCCACACCATCATTGTCTAATGATGGGAAAGCTAATTCTTAATCTTCCTTCATTTACATCCCAGTGGCTCAGACTAGCTGTGTTTCACTTTCTGCAGCCTTTGGTTAGTAGCCTGATTGCCACAAACTTGGAATTTGTCATCTTCGTTAAATCCAGTCCTCCTAAAGGGCACAAGTGGCCGTCAGGTCCTGTTGTTGGATGTGGCTTCTGCCAGCAGTCCCAGTGGCAGGTGTCTTTACTCTTGGACTCACTTTAAACATGAGGTGTCAGATCTGACACAAGGCATCCCAGGCAGGGTGTTAGAGAGAGAGAAAACTCTGTTTGCTTAAGAACAAATTGCAAATTGAAACTGACTCACCCCTTGTAAACAAATCCACTTTGAGTTACTAATAAAGCTGCAAAGTACACATTTCCCCCAATTCCTGCACTTACCCCAACAGGCACAGAAAAGAGATCAAAGGAACTAAAACGCAGAGAAAAGACTTGGAAAGGCAGGACACTGTTATCATTAGTGGCCTTTAGCCTCCATGGGGTGCAGAGGCCCTCCTCACTCATCCTGAGAAGTTGAAACAACTTCCAGCAAACACAGGATATAGAGAGATTAGGCCCCCAGCAGGTTCTTCCCCACATCCCATGGTTCCTTCCCTTTCCCCCCTGGGGAGGAACTTTGTATAGGAAAAGCATCCCTAAACTCTTCCTAGTTCAGGGCAGACACAAAGACAATTCTACAAGGAAGGACTTTCTAATTTCCAGAGTCAGACAAAACAAGACTGACTTTTGTAAACTCTATGGTGGTTGAGACGTTTCTGAAAATTAGAGTTAGGAGAATTATCAAACACTTCCAAAGCAATAACAAGCACAGAGAATGTGGTCCCTGCCTCTGAATGGCAAAGTGGGAAACCCAGATGAGAGATACCCAGAACAGTTGGCTCTTTGGGTCCCCAAGAGAAGGGATGCCGTGAGAGATAATGCAGGGGAGTTTTGGATGCTCCCAGAGTCTGTGGAATGGAAATGATTCTGGATAGTGCACTGCTACTCCCTGGGATGCCTGGGCTTATCAGCTTATAAAGCTGTTTTCAGTTATCAGATTTCTAGATCCGCACCTGTAAACACTTCTCCTCAAAAGAGAATGGAGAAGTAAGTTTTCTGATTAGGAAACTATTGTTGCCATGTATCTTTTTCTCCGTGCCCTGTGTGTACTCTATCATGAGTTGTCAGTGCAGAGACTAGAAGTTTCAAAGCCTCTGTCACCCTATGTCTTGCAGAGTGTGTGGGAGGAGGCTTGTGTACTGAATGTGGTATCCAGGACCAGCTAGCACAGCCCAGGGCTGAGGCAAAGGCTGAGGATATTTTTGAGGATCAGAAAAGGTGAGCTGGCACTATTCTAGACTTGGGGTGGGGGGGAGAGATGAGCTGGATTGCAAACTCTGCACTCGGAAATGTTTCTTGCAAAAGAAGTTGGGTTTGGTTTAGATTTCCTTATTTTGTTTGTATGAATGTTTCCCCTTTTGTATGTATATGAGTTCCTCGTGTCCACAGAGGTGGGAAGGAGGCATCAGGTCCCCTGGAATTGGAGTTGCAATTGAATGTGAGCCACCATGTGGGTGCTGGGAATTGAATCCTGTCCTCCTCAAGAGCAGCAAGTGCATGGTTACAGCTTGGATGTCAACTGCCCCCTCAAAGACTCAGAAGTTGACACTTGCTCCTAGCTGGTGGCATTATTTGGGGAACTTGTGGCAACTAGGAGGTGGGACCTGGCTGGAGGGAACAGGTCACCAGGAGCACATTCTTGGGTCACTGTATCTTATCCTTATAAATAATTTGTTTTTCAATTGTTTGTTAGATATTTTGTCAGAGTGATAAAAAAGTGAGCAAGACAGTAATAGTCCACTCTTATTTCAATGGAACTGATTTTACCTGACTGCTGTCTTCATAATAGATTAGGGTGTGCCTGTGATGTCCCTAAATCTGGCCCAAAATAGTTGTATGTGAATTTAGAAAAGTCCAGAAATCTTTGTACTTTTCCCAACACTCTGCTGCAGAGGTCTGCTGTGGCATCCTGGTTGCTTGTATCCCAGGTTTTGTCTTTGGAGTGCCACACCCTGGAGGAGATTCTGTGTTTGCTTAGATGGAGAAGAAGAAAGACACAAGCTACTCTTGCCCTCCCAACTGTAGCAGTAGATGCTGTTGAGAATGCATTTATCATGAAGGCATTTGAGAGGTCTCCAAGGACTGCCTTCATCCCAGAATAATGCCCATTATCCTGCCTACCAACTTAACAGGGTTGCCTGCTATCAGCAGAGGACAAGGGTTTCCTGTCAGTTCCTCTGGAGAACTAGACATAAGCCACCCATCAAAGGACATAGCACTTCCTATTTCCAATCATTCCTCCCTACTTTCTCCTAGTTGTTCTGAGGACTTGTGTTACCTTAAACACTGTGGGTCAGCTGGCTGCTGGTGGCAAGATGTGGCATAAATGTCTCCCATACCCTCTTTCTAATGCCAGAACCAGTCAAGCCGGTCCAGCCTTGGAGCATAGCAGTCCTCTGGCTGGCATGAGGGACAGCTACAGTGCAGACTTTATGTAGATGGCTGGGACTCTACTGCTCTTCTGACTCAGACTGAACATGTCCCAAACTCCAGGGTGGGACCCTGGCAAGGACACTCCACCTCACCCCCAAATCTGAGTACCCTTACTGTTCCCCCACTCCAAGGCCCCATCTGCCCCATCATGTTACTGCAGATGGGTGAAGGAGCATCCAAAGGAATGCTTGCATGCACACCTTTTAGCTCACAGTCTGCTTCCTTCTGTGTTCTGGCCATCTTTTCACTAAAGACACCGCAAGGCAAGTGGGGGTCCTTATTGCTGCTTGGAAGTGCCTTTGTTCAATGTCACTGCTGCCAAAGACTGTTCAGTTTGGCAGTTTATTTCTTTACAATTATCTGCCCTTTTATTCTGAAGCTCTTTTCCTACCGACCAGCAACCCCTTGGTGTTAACATATGTGATATGTCAGTCAGGAGTTATAAGAAATTACCACTGTGCTGTGAGTAGCAAGTAGACTTCCTCTCAGCAAGAACTGTGGGGTGGACAGATGTTAGGAACCCTTTTCCACAGTCCTCTGGCCTCCAGAGTGCTGCAGGCCTTTGAGTCTGCAGTGTGCTTTGCTGGTTCCAAGCTATCTCCCTGTTAACCCCACCCCTCACCCCTTTTTCTGGCCTTTGACAGGTGAGCATAGTGATGCCTAGACAGTGTTACCCTTGGAATTACTCAGTAGTTTAACAGAGGCATCCGCACCTGCTGCCTCTCTTAATCTTCACATTTGGGCTGACTGACTGCTTCTGGGTTTCTCCGCCTCTCTGCCTACATAACGTCCTCGTCTGCCCTCTGGTGGTGGTTTCTTAGCTATTGCATCAAGAACCAAGCTCATGAAAATTGGATTGAACTACCCAGTTTTTTGTTTTTTGGGGGTTTGTTTTTGTTTTTGTTCTTTTTATCTTTGTACAACCTTACTGAAATTACAGCACACACATCCTCCTCCTCACTCCATGGACACACAACAAAGATTTTTAAAAAATGGATCAAAAGAGTGGAACATATTTTCACAAAAGAAATAGAATCCAACACCAAAGGATCAGACTAAAACCCTCAACTGTAATGGAACAGTACAAGAAGCCCTTGCTGGAATGGCAAGCCCAGCACCAGCCCTTGATACAGGCTCCTTTCTTCTCCATGGGATTAGAGGATGATAGAAGGGGGAGGAAGAAAGGAGGGACGAGGAAGAGGAGGAGATGGGAAAGTCAGAGGCGGAGGTCTAAGAAGAGCCGCCACATTTCGCAGGAGCTGGGAGATGGATGTCGGTTTCTATTTCTCCTTTGCAGCTCTGTTCCCTGGCTAGCAGCCAGTATGGATACAAAATCCAAATAACACCATAAACCAGAACCCACATTCTGGTTCCAGGTCAATTCATCCACTGCTCTTGGATTGTTTTTGACTGTCAACTGAGTGCCAGCCATAATTGGCTCAGGTGTTGAGGAGCCATGTCTGGAGGGTAAGGTCCAAGGCCACAAGACTGCAAGATTCATTTGAGTCTGGAGAAGCCCATTAGGGAGTATAGGGGAAGGTCTTTGAAGTGGAGCTTTTAGTGGCCCCAGAACCAGTGTGAATGCTGGTTCAGTGTGAATGCTGCCTCAACTTGCTAAACGATGCCAACGTTTCCAAGTTAACCTTTTCCCTCAACTTCCATGATCTCACTGAAGGGACCAGCCCCCCTTTCAGCAGCCATGACAGTAACACGTGCTCGCTATGACCTTGCCTCAGTCACTAGAGGTTAGGTGCCTGCCTCATGACAAGGAACCAATCAGAAGTTAGCTGGTGGTGCTATGCTTTACAACTCTGGGTGTACTTTACGGACAAGCGCACAGCAATGACGCACAGAACATAGCAACCACCCTGGGAGGGCCTATGGGCCATAACAACCAATTGGCCAATCAACACAGGGCAAGCCCTCCAAGCCTGGAGGCACACCAATCCTGAGCCTGTGTGTACCCCTAGACACTCCCCTTATGCTGCCCTACAAGATCGCTCAGCAGCCAGTTCGAGGGGTCTTTGCTAGCCATCTGCCATGGCAGGTAGGTGAAAGACCCGAGCTAACATGGGGTTAGCTCGTTAAATTACAATAAAGCCTTGTGCAGTTTGCATCAAGCTCTCGAATCTGCCTGGTGATTGGGGTGACCACGGTCGTGGCCTGGGATCCCAGATACCTGAGTTTTTCCGGGGGTCTAACATCACCATACAAAGTAATTGTATATGACCCCCCCTGTGTTTGCTGAAACCTTAGACAATCCCCTAACAGTGACCAAAGATGTGTCTGGATCGTGGCTTGGACTGTTAGAGCCCACAGTGAGTTGGCCTTGTTGCTTTAGATCCGCAGAGTATGTGATAGAGCAAAACCATCAGTCACCACCTAGAGGTGGAGGACGAGGGTCTAAGGTCCCACCATCCTCCTGGGAGAGCTGGTCTCCCTGGAATCTACTTCTTAAAGGTCCCAACACCTCCTGCTAACACCACTCTGGGGACCAAGCTCCTGACATCCAGACCTTGGGGAGCCACAGCCTGACCTGTGTTTCCCTGGAGAGACTAAACTAGAAGATAACAGTAGTGCACAGTTCATGTAGGTGACTGAATCTCAGTGGTTCTCTACAGAGCATGGTTATGAGGACTGGAGAACAGCCAGTGAGGCCGGAAGTGGGTTGCAGAGGACAAGTCCCAGAGCCCAGGACTGAACTTCAGTGTCAGCTCCTTCCTCCTGAGCAGGAAGACAGATCCAGGCTTCTACAAGAACCTGATGGGACTTGAGTTTAGTTAACTAGAAACAGCCTCCAAATTTGAAACCAAAGTGCAAAAGCCACAGAAGTGAGTTACTCTTTGCTTGTGTGACAGTCACACTGTGCCAGATGGATTTGTGACAGAAATACAGGCATAGATGAGGAGTAGCACAGAGTGGCCATGCTTCGTGGCAGTTTATTTATTTATTCCCATCCACAGGTGTTTCCATCTCATTTGTTCTCTTTCCTCACGTGATGAGACCCCAACTGGGGCTGGGGAGACAGGTTGTCTTCGACTTTGTGGCTGCAGTCTCAGAACCTTCTGCTGTGGAGTGCCAGTTGGTAAGGACTCAGGAAAGGGCAAAGCCACCACAGCCAGGCCACAGGAAACCCACGTGTTGACAGTGTTTTACTCCACACATCTGTTCAGCATCCTATCAAGTAGGAGGCAGCCTCGTGGTTTGGAGCCCTTGTTGGATCCCCAGCCTTTGTGTTCACCCATTAACAAATACAGGTTAAAGGTATAGAAGCAACAAACTTCATGTCTGTTCTCAAAGGGCCCCTGCTGGGTCCACAGGTAAAATATCATGTGACAGATGAACCGAGGGGAAGCATACAGATCTCATCAAGTTTTGTGGCTCAGAAGCCTTTCTGGGGAAAGGAAATGAAGATGAAGAGGCATAGTTGGAGACTACCACTTAGTCCTGAGTTAGGTCACCACAAGCCATGAGACTGGGATAGGTCAAGGCCTTGGTTCTACAAGTTTATCAGGTAGAGGAGCATCTAGGAAGATAAGCATTAGTTTAACAATGAATTCCTCTGGCTTCAACTTCCTGTCCTTGATAAGAATGTCACACTGTTCTTACAAAAAAAATGTTCATGTTGGAATTCCATTGTGTTTCTAAAAGACAGAAAAAAAATGCAGAGATTTTGCTCTACAGCTGCCTGAGAAGAGCTGAAGTGTCTGGGGCATTTTGTCTCAAAATGTAAAAATCGTTGTTTTTAAAGTTCTCCATGTCAGTGAATTGTATAGCCGCCACTGAGAACAGGGCAGTCCTTTCTTCACCTGTTGTAGCAAAGTAATGTGGTGTCATCAGAGAAACGAGGCATTTTACTCTCCTGGCTCAGTGCAGTTTTATAAATATTTTCTCTGTGGATGTGAGAAGTTCATGAAACTCTTTTCAGGTCAGGGCTGGATAGATGGCTCAGGGTTAAGAGCACTGGTTGCTCTTCCAGAAGTTCTGAGTTCAATTCCCAGCAACCACATGGTGACTCAGAACCATCTACAATGAGATCTGGTGCCCTCTTCTGGACAGAACACTGTATACATAATAAATCTTTAAAAAAAAAATAGTGCATAGAAATGTGTGCAAGCAAAAAAAAAAAAAAAACCCCACCCATATAAATACACACACACACACACACACACACACACACACACACACCACACAATTCTTTCACACCTGAGTTTCCGGCATGGTTGGCAGCTGAGCCTCACTCTACATATACTCATTAGAATATTTGGTGTCAAGACAGAGGTTATCTCCCTTCAGCTCATATTAATATACTGGACTCTTGATTGTGATCAACCAAAATATTTAAATTAGATTTGACATTGCTCTAGAAATTTGAAAGCTTGGGGACACTGACTGTCTCCCTTCTTGCCCAAAGGTGCCGAAATAACTATGGGGTTTGAAGCAAGGTCCCTGTGGGAATGACCTCGTCCTCTTCTGACTTGGCTTTCTTAAAACCTACTGCTCTGCCCACAGCAGCCTTCAGCTCTCAAGCCTCAACCTCCTGCCTGTGAGAGAAAGCTGGCCCAAATAGCAGCTTCAGTAAAAGGCACTTAGAGCTTTCAGCCTCATATAGAGCAACACTGTGCTGCCATCCATCATCGTGCCCTTCTCCATTGTGACCAGGGCCGTGCATTCCTTTCTGCACACTGCCGGGTGGGTTCTCACCCAAGCCCTCTCAGACAAGGAGAACAAAGACAAAACCACAGGACACCATCCTGAGGATGGGTATTTTCATAGGGTCCCAGTGTTCTAGCCAGGACTTTTCTGTTTCTGCTTTCATCTTTTGGCAAGTGGCCAACCTCAGAATGTATGTTTCTCCTTCTCTAGCAATCCAGACTAACCCAGAGCTCTGTGTGAGTGATGAGCATGGCAGCTGTCCTTCATATGCTCCAAAAGGGACAGCAGGAGACACACAGTCACAGAAGACATCTTCACCGGCTCCCTGGGACCAGGTGCACTTTACACTGGGCCACTTAGGCCTTTCCTTCTGAGAACAACTGCACGTGTGGTGTGTATGCGTATGTGCCTATGTGTGCTCTCTCTCTCTCTCTCTCTCTCTCTCTCTCTCTCTCTCTCTCTCTCTCTCTCTCTCTCTGTGTGTGTGTGTGTGTGTGTGTGTGTGTGTGTGTAGGGGGGTTACAGCTTCAAATGCCCCTGCCTTGACTTCTCAGGTCACTGTCACAGCATGTATGCTTGAGCAGAGGTAGTGCAAACTTAAGTTTTAAAGCCTTCATTCTGTCATGGGAAAGACAAGAAGGCAGAGGAGTCTGTGCCTCAGCCCAGGCAAATGGTATGGGAGGGCTACTCCTCAGATGGGGACTGGGGCTGTCTTTTGGGTGTAAAAGGATGGGACTTCCCTGCAAGTGGAGATGGGGCTGTCCTTCCAGTTGGAATGGTGTGGGGCCATCCTTTGGGTAGTGGTGGGGTGTGGGCTACCCCTCAGTTGGAGGATGAGAGTGGCCCTTGGGTAGGGAAATGATAGCTCTCCTCAGGAGTGGGGGTAAGACTGCCCTCAGGTGGGGCATGGTACTCCTTAAATGAGGAGTGGTACTGCCCCTCAGTCAGCTGTCCCTCATGTGTGTGGGGGGGTTGCCTCCACCATAGTTCCAGTGTAGAACAGCATTTTTCTTAGTGGGCATGGAAGCTCTTTGACAGCCTCTACTAAAGAACTACTGTCTACCTGGAGGTGCATGAGTTCACTGAGGGCAAACAGAGATGGAGCCTGAAGTCCTAGAGATGGGACAACACTCACAGTTATAGTGAGAAAGAAGACACAAGGATAAAGATGGAGGGGTAATTGCCTTATCAGGAGTGGGGCACAGTGGGAGAGAGGTTCCAGAACAAAGCAACGTGAAGTGGCCTGCCTTCAGACAAGAAATGAAAACAGACAAGCAATCCAACCCAAAATCACTTGTTGCTCAAGTGTGGGGACTTGAGGTGGCTGGCCAGCTTTGGGTAGGGACTTCCTCCTGATTTTCAGCCCTGCTGTTCAAGTCACACAGGAATCGAGGCTTTTGTCTCAAGGAGGTCTGCATGGGTCAAAGTGTAGTTGGCAAAGCCTTTGGGTCGTCTCATGGCCCATCTAGGTTCTAGGCACCCTCTCTCCTACCCCTATGCCCCCTGCCCTATGTTCTACTTTAAGCATCCCCCACACACACCTTGGACTTACCATGGAATTCTGACTTCTATCTGTTCTAATTTAACCAACACCTGTCCACCCCAACTCCCAGGCCACACTGAGGCATGCCACCATCTTCTCCAATCCAGATGGGCTCCCTCCCCTCACCCCAGCCTCCCACAGCCAGCTTTCCATTTAGCTCCACAGCTTCCCTCCCACACTGAGGAAGCAGAGTACATCCGTCTGTCCTCCTCACTGCTCTCTCTGGGAAGAAGGACAGTGCCTGACACGCAGGGGTTGAAGCTGCTCTTTTATGATAAATAATGCTCCTTCGCCCAGTGTTCTCACAGTTTTACTCTGTTTTCCTTATAGAACATTTTGAACACAAGTCAAGAAGGGAGGCTAATTGCTATTATCAGAGAAACACGAGCTCCTCCACACTGGGATGACGGTACTGACAGGTAGGTCAAGGAAACCAGGGAGTCTGGCATTTCTGAGTATATGGACTGCATGGGAATCATGGAGAACATCTCAGATGCTTAACAGCAGGGTCTGTTCTACCACCCCAAAGAAGATTTGAGCCTCTCAACACTGAAGGGGAAAAGAATACGTGTGTATGTATATGTATATGTATATGTATGTGTATGTGTATGTGTATGTGTATGTGCATATGTATATGCATGTATATATCTATATGTACATACATATTTATATGCACATATGTATAAATAGTTATTATTATTGTTAGACAAGGTTGTATAAGTAAACTTAACCCAAATGTTGGGAGTCATATAAGGTGGTGTCAGGTATGAGTCCTCACGTCACTATTGTAAACTCTAGTCATAAGCATGCTATGCCAGAAACACAGATGGACAGATACTTTGCACCTTTCCACAATACTAAATTCTCTGAGTAATAACACATTCATGAGCTGAGTTGGTTTTGATGGCTGCAGTCTGCTCCGCAGTGCTGATTTGCCTTGAAAGCTGGCTGAGGCAAACACAGTTCTTCTACTCCAATCTCAATTACTAATATTAACTCCTGGATCATGTGTTGCCCATAGCACAGTAATTATATGTGCATACACACATGTAGGTCATAGAATGGCTATAGATGATTAAAAGGGCTGCAGTGTGGCTCAAGGACGTCAGGGAGGCCTCACCAGAGATAGGCAGAAGGCTTTTAGGGGTTAATTAGATCATGATGCCAGGTGGAGAGTCACTGGTGGTATTACCTCTTAGCACAGCTGCAGGATGACAGGGCTGTCCAGACTCAGAACTAAGTTCAGCTGCAGGAGTTCAGGGCTGTGGAAGCTATGGGCAAGGTCTGTAACAGGATCCAGAGAGATGGAAGCTTGCCTCAGCTATGGTGGAGACCAAGGTAGACTAAATCCCTGAGGACAGTCAGGAGCTCTCTGTCCATCAGTTCCTTGATGCTCACTCACACTGGGTAGTCAGACAGCAGGGAGGGTGTCCCCATTGCAGTGTTGGCTTCCTTTTCCTTAGTAGAGTCCAGGTAAGAATGTTGAAACCTTGCTCAATCTAGTGTATTTTGTAAGTTCTAGGCTGGCTGGCTTGCTTCCTTTTTTGTTCATCTCTCTCTCTCTCTCTCTCTCTCTCTCTCTCTCTCTCTCTCTCCTATTTCCCCTCACACTTTTTAAAATAAATTATGCATATCTCACAGAGACCAGTTCTTTAGTATTATTATCATTACTATTTTGTGTGTGTGTGTGTGTGTGTGTGTGTGTGTGTGTGTGTGTGTGTGTAGAGCATAGGATACCCACCCCCATCCTGTAGGGTTTGTGACCCAGATGTCTATGTAAGTGTGGGCACTTGAAAGCCCTGGTATAGGTGTGGAGTTCAAATGACAATGTTGAGAAGTGGGTTCCTTCTTTCACCTTACTGACACAGCACTATCTTGTTTCTAACACTCTGTATCCAGTCTAGCAGGTCTGCAGGCTTCATTGATTCTTCATCTCCACCTTCCGTCTTTGCCTTAGGAGTGCTGGCATCACAGATACAAGTTACTGTGCCTGGTTTTTCATGGGTTCTGGGGTTTGAACTCAAGTCATCAGGCTTGCATGGCAATAGTTTTTACTTGCTTAGCCATGGAAATCACTTCTTGGGCCTTTTCCTGATATGGTTGGGATTCACCCATGTGCTCATTTGCTGCCAAACTGCCTTGACAAGTTTCCCAGTGACATCCTGTTACATTTAGGAATAAGCCATGTATCAGTTATGATGACACCAGACCAGTAGGTAGTTGTTGCGTCCATCCTTGACCAGCAAGAACGACGCAACACCAAGGAATCTTCTTCACACAGTTTATTCGGGAACCTTGCTTTACAGTGAAATGGTGGCCCCGGGCAGAGGAAGACGGGGCCTGATATAGTCTACATCTACCAATCACATAACCCTACGTGGTGCGCCAGGATAGGTTGTCTCCAAGCAGAATTAAGATGATACATGGCCTTTACCAAATTAGGAGTTGTTTACCACAGAGAGCACTCGCCGTTGGGCTGGCGAAAGGCGGAAACCGGCGCCATCTTTTGGGCACGGTACTTTGCAGCTCCCAGCAGGTAGTGGTGTCTATTTGCACAATGAGGTGCAGAGTCATTCTGTGTCTGCATTTACACTCAAAAGGGAGCCAGGTACTGCTTTTAAAAAGGAGTAAGCCCCTGCTGTATATACTGTGTTGTAGTTTAGAACAATGGCAAGCCTCAGTGGGGTATGTGGGTGCAGCTCCTGGAGTTGGAAACAAACACTGTTACGGGACCTTGAGGACATGGGGCTTTATGAAATGAGCCAGTTGAAAAAGGCAACCCTTATTTTGCAGTTCCTACTAGGGAAGTCTGAGAATGGATGCAAAAGTAGACAAGGAGTGGCCAAGGGGTGGGGTGGCATGAGTGGAGAGATCTGGGGATTGTTTTAGGGCTTTCAGGGTTCCCAGGGAAGAAAAAATCCTGGATACTGGTGTCATAGGACTGATTACTTATGATTGTTTAACTCTACCTTAAGAACATTGACCATGGTACAGTTTATATTTTTTTTGGTTTTTCTTTATTCTTGTACAATCCAAAAAGCAAACAATATTACATAACCAAAAATTTAAAGTTTGTGGAGAAAATACTGGAGAGCATAGGATACCCACCCCCATCCTGTAGGGTTTGTGACACAGATCACTGGAAGGGTGGGCCCAACACTATGGCCTTCCTGGATTCCACTTTACAAACATGTGGCTTCCTGCCAGGGTTGGAGTTTGTCTGTCTGTGCCTGGGAATCTGACAGCTTAAGGTCTTTTGGTTGCTGTTGTCTGTGTCTCCTGTTTTATTGTGGGGCATCTCAGCATAAAATATATGCTCTCATATTTTAGTGGCCAGACTGGTACCCATCCAGCCCCCCAAGCCCATGTTAATAAACATGTTCTTTTTGGCTTGCGTAGAACAACATTCTTCAACATGAGAGTCAAAGCACTGAAGTCTTACACAGCTTATTTAAAATTATTTAGGACTTGACAAGGTATAACAGTTCAATTAAAAGGAAACATTCCCTGGATTTAGCACTCCCTATGGGCCATCAAGGAAATTCCTATCTTCTCTCAGCTGTGTGTGGCCACAGTGAACAATTACCAAGAGCAAGGTGGGGATTGTCTCGGGCAAGAGCCCTGAGCTCTGTTTTCTCCTCCTGCCCCAGCATGCAGTCTGTCTGCTGCCCACAATAGTAGCTGGTTAGCAAGGCTGTGGGCAATGTGTCTCAGCAGAAGGGAAAGCCCACCCGTCTTTTCTAAAAAGGAGATCCTCTTCATGTTGAGCAGGGAGCCTAAGCTACACCCCAAGCTCCTGGATTTTTGTTTTCAAAACATTTCTGTCTTAAGAAGTGAAGAGACATAAATGAAAAACAAAAACAAATCAGAAAGTAAACAGACAGAAAGTGTGGCCCATTAGAAGTGATCAAAGTAACTTAGGACAATGCAGGAGAACATGCCATCAAAAGTGTCAAGGGAGCTGGTTCCACCAATAGAGGGAATAGTGTATGTGCCCAGCACCGTGGCAGAGGCCAGGAGGTGGACACAGCAGCAGGTCAGGAACCAGAACTGAATTCTGAAGTTAGTCACATGCCACAGTTCACTGCTTCCATGAGGACCTTGAACCTGCAGACCTTGAGCCTGCTGTGGTCACTGAGAGTCATAGGACATGAGGTGATAGCCACTGACTAGGGCTCATAAACAGGACCTGCCTTCCAGGACTCCAACTCCTTGTCTGTGCCACAGGCATATTGATGGCCCAGCATGTGTGGGGTGTGCAAATTTAGCAAATGACTTTAACTGAGCTCCCCACCACCCTAAAGTCTTCTCCCTGACATCTGCCACAGCCCTGAGTGGGTCAGTTTACAACTCATCTATTATCTGATGGTCTGACTTATGGGCTCCCAGAAACAGTCTTGGGTGACAGGAAAGGTCTTTCAGATAACAGATGTGCCAAGCATATGAAGGCATCTCTCTGCCCTCTGTCATGAACAGAAGCATCAGGAACATTGCTGGTCCCCGCTCCTGTCTTCTGTGGCTGTGTGAAACTGAACGAGCAGATGGATCATTCTCTGGTCCCCAGCAGGTTGGTGTCTGACCCCAGCCCCTGAAGAATTTGCCTCTGAGCTGATCAGTGACCTCCACTTTGCCTTCCTAACTCTGTTAGATACTGCACGGTTGTGCAGAATTGAAATATGTAATTGCAATAAAAAAGAAAAGAGTCCACACTTTCCTGCCTGTGGTAATGTCATCTCTCAGCTGCCAGCCTCATGTGTACCCGATCCCATATAAATAGCTAACCTATTACCTTAGCAGAGACTGATTTCATGAAGTGATAATAGACCACCCTGAAGTTCCTGGTGCTACCTGTGCAGGTCTGGGAGTTCTCAGCAGGGTGCTGTCTTTGCTGGGAACTGTCCCCATTTCATTCTGAAAGCAGTGCCTTGAACCACACCAGAGTTCTCAGTTTCATGAGACTGCAATCTCATGCTATTTACTAAGTTGACTTTAACATGGAAAACATGTACCAGAGCAGCAACTGGAGAAACTCCTGTGACTTTAGACATTCATGTTGTTGCAGGGCGCCCCTTCAGCAGCAGCCCTCTGCAGCCCGAAGAAGGAAGTTCTTTCCTCTGAAGGACTGCTGTGCTCTGCAGAAGACATGCCAAAGATGCTGCTTCTGAGGTCTGTCACCAGGAGGTCCCCACTACCAGCACCTAGGTAGCTCTCAGGCATCTAGCTAGCTTTCCATTTTCCCACCATTACCAGAAGACAGAGGGAGGGTGGTGAAGGCCACACCCATCTTGTTTTAGTCACTTGTTTATTTGGGTCTCTTGGTTCTTTGATTTTCCTATAGCTGTGGCTGAGAGAATGCCAAGCCACCGTGCTCCAGACGATATGACTACCTGCTCTTTTCCATCTGGATCTGTGTCATGTGGTCCCTCTGCCTTTTAGAAGTCAGAAATTTAGCCCTCAGCACTGTCTGTCTGTGTTGCTGGGGGGATAAGCACAGAGCAGGCAGAGGGAAATGTAAAGTATTCCTGATACTCAGGTGTCGTGTCCGCCTTGACCAGCAAGGGAAACGCAACACACGAACTCTTCTTTAAGCAGTTTATTCAGGAACCTTGAACAATCTTCTGACCCGGGGAAAGCTAACCCACTGCTTATAAAGCCTAGGAGTAGCCAAACCCAGCATGCCACGTGGTGATCGCAGATAGGTCCACATATGCGGAAGCAAGCCAGATCTTCAGCCCTAGCCAAATATGGAGTTGTTTACGACAGAGTGCGCTCACCTTCGGGAAGGTGGAAGGCAGAAACCAGTGCCATCTTTAAGGCTCGGCACTTTGCAGCTCTCTATACTCAGGACCCTCCCTTGCCCATGAGAACATTCTCCTGCTTTGAAGGGCTCTGTCCTTTATTCAGACTTTCAGCTGCCTAAATGCCCATCATCAGCGACCTCCTACAACAGGTCCCAGTAAGCCAGGGACAGAAGTCCTGTGTTCTTGGGAGCTAGTAGTCTGGACTCTTTCCAGTCCCCAGCTCCCAATACAAGGAGCTGTAGGTGGAAATGAGAAACTGTGGGTCAGGATAGCATTGTACAAAACCAGCAGGGGGTGACTCATGAGAAAGACTGGCCTTTGGCTCATGATTTCAATGATAGAAAACGGTTATTTTACCCATTTTTTTTCTGTAACTAGATTAGTTGTGTTCCAGTAACTGACCTCAGCCTCCAGGGTGTAGAACCTAGTCTCTAGGGGACTTTCTGGCCCTGCTTTCAGTGTCTAAACCAGTGGTCAGAAGTGTCTGTCTCACAAGTGGCCAATGATTCTGGTATTGCTGGCAGGGAGCCCAATGAACACCAGGACCTTCTTCAGGACCCCCATGCCTTATTCCCTGATAGCAATCCTAGACAGTCTGTTCACACCTGCCCTCCCCCATACCCTGTCTATTCCTGGACCCTGTAGACTGCCCTGAAATCAGTAACTGCTTCTTTCTCTTAGTTCCTCAGATCCTCCTCCTGGCATCGCTTGCACCTGCAGCCTCCCCACATCCTGGTACCATCCTGAGAGTCCCTCTCCCCTCATTCAGCATCCTCCTAGGCCCATCCCAGCCACACAGGCTGAAAACGCTGGGCACTTTGCCATCTGCTACTTCCCAGAAACAGATGCTCAGGCCCCTCCAGCTCTGGGAATCCGTGTTCACCTGGCTTCCAGAACAGTTCTCTGTCTACTGGTGGACTTTGGGGATGGCTGTGGAGCTGAGATGAAACTGTGTGCAGTGACAGGGGCAGCTGCAGTGACTGGCTACCACTGCTACAGGAAAGGTAAGGTGCAGCGTGTCCTGCTCTGGAAGCTTGGGAAGGAGACGCCACCCAGGACACTGGCAGGGAGGAAGCCACATTCCACCCTTTGCATCCTTCTGAACCAATCTGGTGGCCTGTGTATGGCAGAGCTCACATTTTTTACTATGACCAAGTCTTTACACTTCAGCTCATTAATCTTCCCCTCAGGACTGTGGGGTCAGAGAATGAGACCAAGAAACGATCCCTGGGGTCACACAGTCAGTACTGGGCCTCCTTCCTATACATGGTGACATGCAAAAGACCCTTACATTCCTCTTCAAGGAGCCACGTGTGATTAGGGCACACTGTTTCTTTTGAATTGAAAATTCCAGCAAATTCAAAGTAGTAATAACAAACAATGACCTACGTTTGTATAGACATTTCGGTGTTAGGTAAATCTAAAGCCTTGGAGACGAGTGTCAGACGTGAGTGGAAAACTTAACTTTCCTGAGTAATAGAAAAATTTATTTTTTTTCTTTTCTTTTGAAAATTATTGTTTTGAACATGGTCTAGTTTCTCTGCAAGCCTACACAGCTGACAAGATGCACAGCAAGAGTCTTTTCTCACTAACCCACAGGCAACTACATCTTTTATTTCTTACATCTCGTGTGCATACGCCACTATCGGGCTTCTTCTGCTTCCTGTAAATGGAAGTACATTAAGCACAATGTCCAGCTCTGCCCACGTAAGTACAAATCTCCATCTTAGAGCAACTCCTCCTTCCAGACCAAAAGGACCTGCCCTTTGGGGTGGCTGCTATATAGTGATTTAACAGGCCAGGTCTGTCTAGCTGGATTTTATAGTTGGACATTGAGATAGTTTCTGATCTTTCAGTATTAAAAGTAATATTGCAGCGAGTACATGGCAGCTCACAGTAAAGAGGACATTTTGCCAAATTGTTTTCAATTAGAGCTGTCTGACCTATGCTCTGTGAACAGTGCAGATAGATGTCAGTCTGAGAGGGAAATGGTCCCCTTCTGAAACTTCGTATGTGATTATCAATATTCAAAACTAAGGTACCTTTTAAAAACCCATGTTTAGCCAAAAGGTTTTGTGAGTATTTTCCATTACTGAGAAAATTAGTCTTTTTATTGTGAGGGTCATAAGTTGCAAATATTTTTCTCCATTTATTATGTTTCAGCTTTACTTTTAGATGTTTTTGTGTGAAAATGTTATTTATTTTGTTATCTATTTATGGGGATGCTAGAGACTGAACCTAACTTCACACATTCTAGGCAAGTATTCTACCACTGAGCTATTCGTAAACCCCAGTTTTTGAGATACATATCCTAATTAAAAAAGTGTTCCTTACTCCAAATTTATAAAGCAATTCTTTCATGTCTTTTAGTGTTTTATGATGGAATTTTGCACATTTGAGTAACTAATATATTTGAATGCATATCCTGGTGTAACGTCGAATGCACATTTCACTTTCCTGATGTCAGCAGAGTGTCAGGTGGCTCAAATGACCCACTTTTCAGAAGCATCTGGGAATGCTTCTGCAGACTTTCTGTTCCCTTTTTTATCGGCCCCACCTCTGTGTAGGACACTGTTACGCTTCTTCAGGTCTTGTTGTGGCTAGCACTCCTGGTGCCTCAACTTTTTCTGGGATTATTTGGTCATATTATTCTTTTTGTTTGTTTGTTTGTTTGTTTTTTCAGGCCGGCTTTTCCTGAGTAACAGGTCTGGCAGTTCTGGAAATTGCTTTGTAGACCATGTTGGCCTTGAACTCACAGAGATCCACTTGCCTCTGCCTGGAAAGTGCTGGAATCAAAGTTGTGTGCCACCACCACCCAGCTTTGGTCATATTTTGATGGTTTTTCCACATGAACTTTAGACCCACAGTGACTAACATGAAGATATTGGCAATATTATCATTCTATCAGAATTGTTTGGCTTAAAATTAATTTGTGTAGAAGTTTTATGCTCCCATGTCCCCCTTTCAATAGAACGCACTCTGTTCCTTTCTATCCTTCCTCGCTCCTTTGGAAACTTTTGTTTCCATATGAAACTTACATTACATGGCACTTCATTTTTTGTGCTGTCACAAATAAGCTATTTATCTTCAAACTGGTTGCCATGACACATAGAAAGGTGAGGAAGTTGCTCTTTGTTTTGTGGCCTCTAGTCTTGCTGAACTTTGACACAGACATCTCCTGCACACATTCTCAAGGGTTTTCTTAGCTGTGTAAATGCCCTGTTTAGAAATGCTGATGATCACTTCCCATCCCCAGTGATGGCCTCACAGTCCTTTCTCTTGTCTAATTGTCTTGGTCCAGATTTCCGGAGGATTGTGGCTTGCTTACATAAGTAGACAATATTGTGTGTGTTTGCCATCGGAGTTTTCTACCATTTTTTTTTTTTCTCCAAACTTCATGTTAGAATTTCAATAGATCCAATTTACCCTGGTAGGGAAGTTTTCATCTTTTGTTAAGGACTGAAAATTTAAAAACAAAAACAAAAACAAACAAACAAACAAACAAAAAAACTCCTTACAGATTCTATCTGCTGAGATGATTTCATGATTGGTTTTTCCTTTAGAACTACATAAGTTTCAACTCACATTACTTGCTAACAACATTCCGGAATTCCTGCCAGAGGGAAACCATGTGATTGTACCTTACTATTTTTAAACATGTGGTTGAACTCACCTTTCTAAATCCTACTCAAGTGTTGTACGATGGTGCTTATAACTGGGCTGGAGTCTATTCGCTGGTTTGGTGGCAATAGCTTTAAATTTTCTGAGCAGTGATACATGGAGAACTTTGTATTTCTTTCATCCTGGAACAGCAAAGACAGCATTAGAGACACTATCTTGATGAATCTACACACCCACCCTCTTGTTGCCTCTGGCTAACCCACTGACCCCTTTCTCTACTGTTACTTTTCATGTAGTTAATTCTTTCAAATCCTAGGTTCTTAGAAAATTACCCTTTTAATACAAGTCTTCAAGCTTAACTACATAGACATGAACAAAGTGGGTCCTTCTGGTTCTTAAATTTTCATTGATATTGGCTTATTTCCTTCATCATTTTTATTTAATTTTGCTCTTCCTTCTCCTCTCCTGAATCAGATAGGGCTGATGTGCATTTCTTTAGTTAAGGAACCAGCATGGATTGTGTGTTTGTGTGTGTGTGTGTGTGTGTGTGTGTGTGTGTGTGTGTGTGTGCTTTTCCTAGCTGGTTAATTTCTGTTTTGATCTTTTCTTCTTCTTCTTGCTTTTGTAGTTATTTTCTTATTTCCTTGGCAATCCATATGTCCTATGACCTTTGTTATATTGTTTCATTATTCATTTCCAGTAATTGTGTACCATAATAAATATTTTTTTCTAGTGTTCTGACTTTTTTAAGTTTTCACATCATCTTTGTGGTTTAAACTGCAGTCAGTGTTAGAAATGAGAATTCAAGACTGTTAGACCCCCAGAAAACTCAGGTATCCAGGGTCCCAGGCCACAACTGCGGTCACCCCAATCACCAGGCGGATTCGAGAGCTTGCTGCAAACTGCACGAGGCTTTATTGTAATTTAACGAGCTAACCCCATGTTAGCTCGGGTCTTTCACCCACCCGCCATGGTGGATGGCTAGAAAAGACAGCTCCTAGGGCCTCCCGAGAGATCTTAGAGGGCAGCGTAAGGGGAGTGTCTAGGGGTACGATCAGGCTCATGATTGGTGTGCCTCCAGGCTTGGAGGGCTTGCCCTGTGTTGATTGGCCAACTGGTTGTTATGGCCCATAGGCCCTCCCAGGGTGGTTGCTATGCTTTGTGCGTCATTGCTGTGCGATTGTCCGTAAAGCACACCCAGGGTCATAAAGCATAGCGCCACCAGCTAACTTCTGATTGGTTCCTTGTCACGAGGCAGGCATCTGACTTTCTAGTGACTAACTAACTTTTGATGGGTTCCTTGTCACGAGACAGACATCTGACTTTCTAGTGACTAACTTCTGATTGGTTCCTTGTCACAAGGCAGGCATCTGACCTCTAAGTGATCAAGGCAAGTTTATGGCAAGCACGTGTTCGGCTGTTATGGCTGCCGAAAGGGGAGCTGGTCCCTTCAAGACTACTCAGGAGGTTGCAGAGGAATATACCTTATATCCATCCTGATATGCCATGCTGAAGTGGCTCCTGATCTTCTAGGTGCTGAACTCCTGTACTAACTTCCTGCTTGAGACTCATTACCACCCATCCCCTCCAGTGGAAAGACCTATAAGAGTAAATGGGAGTAGGAGAGAGGGAGGAAGAGGAGGAGAGAGAGGAAGGCAAGAGAAAGGGAGGGAGGGGGAATAAGGGAGAGCTAGAGGGAATGAGGGAGGAGGGGAGGGAGGGAGGAAGGATGGAAAGAAGGAAGGAAGGAAGGAAGGAAGGAAGGAAGGAAGGAAGGAAGGAAGGAAGGCATTCAGACCTTGAGCAAAAGAGCACCTTGTGACCCACAGAGCTGGCACCCTATCCTAAGTAGGGTGGTCAAGGTTAGTTCATCCCTTTTACCACCAAGTACCTGTTGAATAAGGATATAAATGTATTCCCTTTTCTCGTTCCCACTCCTAATTTATCATAGAACTCAATCATTCAAATGATTTGCATTAGTCTTTGTTCATGACAAGGAACACTAAGTAGAAGAGTTTGGCTTACAGTTTGACAAGATACAGCTCACCATGGTGAAAAGGCACACTCAGCAATGGCCTGAAGTGACAGCATCCTGTTGATAATCTGTCCACCACCAGCTGGCCACACGCAGTTTACTCTGGTTCTAGTGTGAGACAGGCTCCATTCTCATTCCTAGTTCTTCCTTCTGGGTCTCCTCACTACAGTTTAGGCTCCTGCCGACTTGTGGGGAGAACTCAGATGAAAAATTAAAGTCGATGCTGCTGTACTTAAGTTTTCTAGCTTATAAGTTCTTGGGCTTGTTTTCTTGAGGACTCTAGTCATCTCTCCACTTGGTTCCTTCTCATAAGGGTGGTTCTCCATGTGTGGCAAGCTTCATCATCATTATCATCTGCCTTGAAATACAGATTCTTAGGCCCACCTCACCCTCAGCTCCCTGACACCTATGTCTTGGATAGCCCTCTCATACACGGCTGCATTCTTTCCTAGGCTGTGATGGCTCCGTGCTTCTTAGAGATGGCTTACTGCTTTTGTCTCTCTTTCAAAATAATTGTTTTTGCAGATGTAATTTCCTGTAGCTTCACCAGAATGCACATGCCTCCAAACTGACCCCTCTGCATCAGTCCCTCTGGTGTGCACTGTACTTTTGCAGATGCAGACATGCATTGCCCTTTAATGTGCTTCAATGGATATCTACTTGATTATGCCCTTAAATTGTTTTCTATCCTAACACTTTAGCTTTGAGTCGCGGGAGTCTGTTACAGAGTTGTTCTGTCTCTTTTTGGTCTCATTTGTTTTTCCAATACCTCTGCTTTCTTGTGACTGCCCCCCCTTTCCTCTGTGTCTCTTCTTTCACATTGTGTGATGTCTTATTCTCCAGTGTGATCTTTGAAGTGTTCTCACTTCTGCGCTTGCATCACTCATGACAGAAGATAATGGCTCTCCAGTGTTTAACCCATTATATATATATATATATATATATATATATATATATATATGTTTTGTTTTTTCTGGAGGATGATCTCCATCCACTGAGTACCTCCTGAAGCTTTCCTTTTAACTCTTGGAGTATCTCATATGTTCTGAATGGTGTTGTCTCCCTCCCTTTCATCATTTCCAGTTTCTCTTTCTTTGTAGTGTTTCTCCTAATTGAGTTCACTTTTTCAGGACTGGCTGTCTACAGGCGATGTTGCTGGAGAAATTTACAGTCACCAAGTCCTTCTGCATTTACAGTATCTTCTTCCCTTTCCCACCTACAGCATGGTCCTTGCCCATCCATGCTTGATTTTTGCCGCTTTGGGCAGATCTGTGTCTCTTTTGTATTATGAACATGCATAGGGCTACCTACCTCCCATCACTCCTCCAAATGTGTTTCATTTTAGTTCATTCTTACCCCCTTTGCTTTGCATAAGGCTTAGAAGACTCAGTGAAAGGTTAACTGCATCATACTCAAACTGGGGCATGCGCTATTGCTGTTAAACACTGATAACTTTAATAAGTTGATTTTTCTTACTGCCTTAAAAATAAAATAAGAAGCTTGTCTTAGTTAAGGATTCTATTGCTATGATGAAATACCATGACCAAAATGCAAGTTGAGGAGGAAAGGGTTTATTTGGCTTACACTCCCATATCTCCATTCATCACTGAAGTCAACAGGAACTCAAACAGGATAGGATCCTGGAGGCAGGAGCTGATGCAGAGGTCATGGAGGGGTGCTGCTGACTGGCTGCTAATCATGGCTTGCTCAGCCTGCTTTCTTTCTTTCTTTCTTTCTTTTTCTTTTTCTTTTTTTGGTTTTTCGAGACAGGATTTCTCTGTGTAGCTTTGAAGCCTATCCTGGCACTCGCTCTGGAGACCAGGCTGGCCTCGAACTCACAGAGATCCTCCTGCCTCTGCCTCCTGAGTGCTGGGATTAAAGGCATATGCCACCAATGCCCCGCCAGCCTGCTTTCTTATAGAACCCAGAACCACCAGTCCAGGGATAACACCACTCATATTAGGATGGGCCCTATCCTGTTGATCACTAATTATGAAAATGCCCTACAGGCTTTCCTATAACCTGATCTTATGGAGACTTTTTTTTTGGGGGGGGGGCGGCGGCAGGTTTTGAGACAGGGTTTCTCTGTGTAGCTTTGGAGCCTATCCTGACACTCTGTAGACCAGACTGGCCCTCGAACTCACAGAGATCCACCTGCCTCTGCCTCCCAAGTGCTGGGATTAAAGGTGTGCGCCACCAATGCCTGGCTCAGAGGCATTTTCTTAATTGAGGTTCCCTCCTCTCAAATGACTTTCTTGTGTCAAGTTGACATAAAACTATCCAGCACTGAGTTAGTAGTCTATCATTTCCTAGAGGTTAAGTTTAAATGTAATTTGCAAACAAATTTGTCTAAGACCAGGAATCAAATTCCTGAGTCCAGGCACAGGTCTTTTAACTGTTAGATAAATTAGCTTCCTGATGCTGGAGTGACAAGATTTGCCTTTTAAAATTAAGTATGAATAATATGTTGATTTGTCCATAGCGTAACTCTTAACTTAGTCCTGGTCCCCCAGTGACTGTGATAACTGGCCTAATGTTAGTTTCACTTTCTATTTATTAAAATCCACATGCAAAACCCTGTCTCAAAAAAAAATCTACATGCAGGATCTCCTTTGGATTGTATTGTGAGAAGCGTTGGTTTGTTTTATAAATGTGATGAAGTTATTAATGATGATTCAGCACTTAAGGTACAGCTTCTGTAAGTTGGAAAAACATGCCTTTTAAAAAGATTTATTTTTAAAGTTGTGTGTGTGTGTGTGTGTGTGTGTGTGTGTGTGTGTGTGTAGGTAGGTAGGTGGGTAGGTAGGTAGGTAGGTAGGTAGGTAAGTACAAGTGAATGCAGATTTCCACAGAAGCAGGAGGTTGTGAGCTTCTCAGTGCAGGTGCTGTGACTCAAACTCAGATCTTTGCAAGAGTAGTACATGCTCTTAACCTCTGAGCTGTCTCCAGCCCTGGGTCTGCTCATTCCTACAGAAATAATTAAATCTCTGATCTGGGTAGGATACTTTCTTCGGTGTTTTGCTCAGCACCCTGCTCCCAAATCCTGCATCTCACCATATTCACTGTTTCCATATAGATGATTTTTTTTCTTTGCTAAATCTCTGCTTTGTATGTATTATGCCATTTTTGTCTTCTTTTTCCAGAAGGAGTCTACAAGCTCAGGGCTGTTGTCCATGACATTCATGGAGCTGATGTGGAGCTGGGGCCTTATTACGTGGACATTGGCCGTGAGAACGTGTCTGTATTCGTGAACTCCAGCTCTATCCATGACAGTGAAGCTCTTTCCTTTGCTGACTCCCTCCCACAGCAGAAAGGTGAGACCTGTGCGTGGAGATCTCTGGGGTGTGTGGAGCCTGACTCAGCTTTAGTTTCACTGTCCAAGTTCTAGCCACCCTATTCAATACAGCGCCATCATCCATTTTGACCTCACATAGAAAATAGGCACTGTGCAATATTGTGTTGGGGGAGATGGGGTATAATCACACAGAGATCCAACCCTAGGGAACTTGTAATCCAGTAAAGATACCTGGACAAGTGTATAACACAAGATACATGAAAGAAAAAAAGGTGCCTGCAGAGGAGCATGGCCATGGGGGTGGGAGGTCCCCTAGACTATGTGTCACCATGGGACAGATACTACCTGAGGTAGAAGTTGGTACATACAGTGAGCTGTGATGAGCTGGTATGGGGACATTCTGGCAGATTGCACAGCCATAGCCAATGGTATGTGGTGCTGGGCTCATAGTATATCAGGAGCTCCTCACTCCTGCCTCCTCATCCTCCCCCCACACCCACCTGTAGGTATCCATTCCCCTGTTGCTAGCTTGGTGGACGACATCAAAAACTCACAGTCCAGAAAGAGTTAGAAGAGGGACTGTAATTAAGAGTTCTGACGAAAACAGTTGGGACACATTCTAGCAGAGCCAGTGTGGAGCAGGAAGACCCCAGAGTATTCCACTCCAGGAGATAGTAATAGGCTCATAGGAAAAGGGGAACCCAGTGGGAGATGCATCCTGAAGTACTCATTCTTGAGAATCAGGACTATTTTACCACATATGGACTGCATTTCCCACAGTCCCCCTTGGGGGGAAACTCTCCGACTAAGCATCACATGACACAGAGGAGCTCTTCTAAACCCTCAAAGCATCGCACTGTAGCCAGCCAGCTGACCGTCCGTATTGACTTGTCTTATCAAAGCTTTGATTACAGTGGATGAGCACAGGCCATGAGTGTCTTTGAGTAAAGTGGGTTTTGTGGTAAGATTTAGAATTGGGTGATTGGAGTCTAAATCCCATGCTAAAGATCAATAATTGGACACCCTTGTGCAAATTCATGACTTTTCTTTCCTCAGGTGTTGTGACACTGGTTGTGATCAAGATTAAGTTTTAGCCATTGTTAAGGAAAACATATCAGTCTTATTCATGGGGCGCATTTAAAAAGAATCTGTATCCAATCCATTTTATTTATCTTGTAAATACAAATTTTCTCTCTATAAAGAGAAAATGCATAGAAAAAACAGCAACAATAATTTTAAAGCCCATATCCCTTTTAATATCCCAAATGAGTTCATTTCAATCTTCTTAGACATCACAGCCCTCTTCTAGGATCTGATTCAAGTTTTTAGCATTTGCCTTCCAAATATTCATACATATGTGTATAAGCACACATGTGCACATAAAATACTGCATTGCATTTTAGAGGATTTAGATGAATGTGGCTTATTGTTGGATGCCCCATTAAGAATCTTTATGATGTGGAGATTATATGACTAAACACATATCTCTATGATGTGTGTTTAATATACACACATAGGGCAAATATGTTTAACATAAAGCCAACTAACAAAAGAATCAGTGTATTGCAAAGACCATAATATATTTATCGCTATGTAGAGTTCTCTGGAGAGACAAAATAATCATTTAAAGAAAATTTTAAAGAGAGAAATCCTGTGACATAATTCATGTTTGCCAGCCATCTCATTTGAGTGTATGCTCCAGATTTCAAATTTTATAAAATTCAGAGATAAAGTTGATAATGATAAATATTGGTGTGTGTGTGTGTGTGTGTGTGTGTGTGTGTGTGTGTGTGTGTGTGTGCTTAAGACAAGTGGATTAAAATTTCTTCCGTGTCTTCTCTTGTAGGCACAGTCGTGATGCATCGCTTCTCGTCTGTTTCTTCATACAATGTGTCCTTTATTTCTCAGACTCAAGTGGACAACAGCCAGGCTTGGCTTGGTGTGACTGTTGGGTATAAGATGCAATGTGCGTCTCCATTTTAATTGTAGATATAGCTCTTCTGCCTTAGCAACTGACTGCTGAAGCTTCTGCTGTCAGCTCAGCCCAGGACCCATCCTATTGTCCCTTCATCAGGCTCCTGTACACATGCAGTTTGTTCTGGGACTTCCTTGAAACCATAGGTTCTGAGCTCTCACAAGAGTTGAGGAGTATCATATGGTCTCTGCTGCCCTTACCCCACTTCCATTCTATGCCTTCCAAAGGAGCCAGCCATGTTGCCTTGTGAGCCATTACTGATGGCCCTCAGACCTGGGCTCTACCTCCTGCTTGGGCCCTACAGATCCCCCTCACCGCTGGCTTTGCCTTACACTCACAATCCATAGACTTAGTGTTCATGTTTTTGGTTAGGTGTGGGGGTGGGGTGGAGGTCTCTGAGTGGCTTCCAGCTCTTGGTGCTGATGGACCCCTGCCTCCCTCTCTTTGTCACAGCTGTGTCTATTTACACCAATGGAACTGTGTTTGCTGCAGACACAAACATCACATTTGTGGCTGTTACCAAGGAAACTCTACCCCTGGAGTTCATGTGGTATTTGGGAGATGACCCACCAGTGAGGACAACTTCCAGAAGCATCAGAAGAAGGCTGAGCATCCCTCAGTGGTCTGTCAATACGGTCTTTAGTGCTGATGCAGCCAACAGTCAGGATAAAGACCACCTTGGCACTGTCACCATAGTTTTATTGATGTTTACATTCCATCCAGCCCCTAAGCACTTCTGTGTGTTGAGCTTAGCCATAAAATGTAAAAGAATAGGAGCTCACCTCCCCCAAGTGAGCACTAAGAAGCACAGTGATCCAAAATTCAAATCTCATCTCAGCCCTCAGTATAATCTAGATTGCACTTCGTTTAAACAAGGGCGGGGTGCACACCTCACTTAGAGACATGAACTAAATAATGAGAAAGGGAACTTAAGAAGAAGTCCCTCCATCCCGACTTTGCTACTACTCATTGGATAATGCCCACAATTTAAGCTCCCAGCTCTGTCTGTCTGCTAAAGCGGTGTGGAGATTCCCACCAGCCTCATGTTCTCATCTTGCCTTGTTCCCATCCTCAGGTACCATGTGATGGTCAAAGCCACCAGCAGGATCGGCAGTGTGGTCTCCGAGCCCCACCTCATCAGGATACAGAAGAGAATCATAGCCAATCGGCTCATGTCTACTGCCTCAGCCCTGGTAAATGCCAATGTGTCCTTTGAATGCAGACTCAACTTTGGCACTGATGTAGCCTATCTTTGGAACTTTGGAGACGGGACCATTGATCTGGGCAAAAGTTTCTCCAGTCATGTCTACAGAAGGTAAGCCATACAGAACAGGTGACAACTGACTGCAGGTGGCACATGGAGCTGCCTTCTGAAGGATTGATGCTTAAAACCCCATAGCCAACCTTGCAGGTCATGCAGATGACAAATGTTGAATAGAAACAATTCAGGCCTGACTAGGCTCTGAAGAGCTTGCAGTCCAGGGAAAGGAGGCAAATAGAGGCCTTCATTCCTGGGGGTTCCATCAGCAAGGAAGGTATGGGCTGCAGAGGGCATGATCCACACACATGGTTTTGTAAACTACAAAACAATATTTGGGCATTTGCAAATGACCAGAAGAGGGACCTCCAGCATGGAATTCCTAGAGGAAAAGTGGGGAGGGGAAACCAACAGAGACCCAAAACAAAGGCATGAGTGGGAGAGGCCTGCAGTAGCAGATGGGTGTGATTGAGAGAGGGAAAGGAGGTAGACAGGGGGCAGACAGGGGTAAGAGCTCTGAGGACACACTACAATGGGTCCCTGTATCTGAAGGTAGAGTATGAATATTACCCTTCATTCAACCAACTGCTTACCTGGAACAAGGCATTATGGGATAGTTGTATGTCACTTAACTGCCAGAGGTACTCTGTAAAGCCATTATCTGTTGGTTCTGTTAGTGTGCATGCATTATAAGTGTGTTGACACAAACTTAGGTACCATAGATCTTACATTGTGCCTGATGCAACCAAGAGATAGATGCAGAAAGCCACTGCTAGGTAATGTTTTATAGGAAACATTTCTTTTTGTAAGTAGGTGTACATTCTCTGAAAACTATAGTTTATAAATATATAAACCAACCACATAACCATTTATATCATCATCCATATACTGGCCATCATTGTTTGTGTTGGCAATGTAGGAACCTAGTTCATGCCAGTCTCATTCTGTTTATGTTATGACAGCTGTGCCATCACTAGGCAATACAAAATATTCTGCCTTATCATAATCCTAGGAAACCCTTGTCATGTCATATGCAATACTCCATTAACCATCATTCTCCAGCAACTGGCTAGATTAGAAAGATGAGTTATATCTGATTGCCTTTGTCCAAAATCATTGCTCCTGAAGGTTTTCTTCGATGCAAAAACCACAATTACAAATGGCACTCAAGGTTGGGAATGTGGAAACTGCAGACAAGCAGTCATTTGTTCCTCACTGAGTCTCTGGCTGGGGTGAATCCTAGGTCCTCAGTGGGTCAAGACCTCACAATGAGTGTCCAGTTTTCACAGTTGCCAGAGACACTCATGACCAAGGCCAAGCCTCAAACTCATCTGATGTAGTGGAATATTAGAGTGCACAGAATTGTGTTATGTTTATGTCCTGTTATGATTAAGAAAAAAAATGATCAAAAGCAACTTCAGGCCTGGTGGTGGTGACACATACCTTTAATCCCAGCACTCAAGAGGCAGAGACAGATGGATCTCTGCAAGTTGGAGGTCAGCTTAGTCTACAGAGTGGGTTCCAGGACAGCCTTCAAAGCAACACAGAGAAACCCTATCTTAAAAAAAAAGAAAAAATATAGACTTCAGGAACAGTTTATTTGGATATAGGGGTTCTGAGGTCTAGATGATCACATGGTGGGGAAGACATTGCAGCAGGAAGGAGGAAGCTGACAGATGAGAGAGCCAACTCTTAAGTGGAACTGTATACCTTCAAAGCCCACCCGTAGTGACACACTTCCTCCAGGAAAGCCACACTTCCATAACCTTCCCAAATAGCCCCACCAACTGGGGACCAAGCGTTTAAACACAAGTGTCTGTGGGGATGTTTCTCTTTCAAACCACAAGTAGAAGAATTCAAAAAGTAAAACCTCTGGGCAGCGGCACCAGAAACCATTACAGGCTTCCCTCAACACAGGCCCATGTCTATGGCCTCTTCTAACATTCACAGGCAGTCTTTAGTGGTCTATCACTAGCCATAATTCATGACTTCTTCCTTGGAAATAATTTTTCAGGTACAGAAGGAGTCAATCAAAAGTTCCGGAGGGATTTGCACATGGCTAGGCAGGTACCTAGAGCTCAGATACCCAGGATGTACTCTGTGGCTCCAGCAGCCCTCTGCAAATGGCAGTGTGTGTCTGGTGCCATCCCAGTGTTAGCTCTGGACCATCCCACAGCCCAAGAACACCATGCAGACATCCTCCTCATCAGACACCTGCCTTTCTTCCTGGACCTCCAGGGTAGCAGGTGACATTCTATTTACAAGCTGCCTAATCCCCACAATCCACCTTCTTTCCATAGCCAGGACCTTCTACTCTGTCCAGAGCTGCATGAAGGTGCAGGCTTGAAACCCATTCTGTTCCTTCCTAGTCCCCCAAATCCTAAGGATTGTTCAGGAAATCTGACCCTAGAACCAGAAGATGTGTCGGGAGACCCAGAGCTCCAGTCAGGAATGTCCATCACATGGAAAAGTTTGAGGTCCAACTTTTGGGTAGCTCTGTGGTCAGCAGAGAAATGAGTCATGGCTCCTGGGAGCAGTATGCTCTTGCCTGAGTGTGGTGTTTGGAGCACATAACTACCAGCTGACTAACACAGGCCTTTATCCACGCAGCATGGACAGCTCCACCAAGCAGACAGAGACTGGCCTTCATGGAGACCAACTTCCTGACCCAGGCCTCTTCTGTCCCTACTCTTTGGGTTCACTTGCCATCAGATAGAATAACCACAGGTCACAGATGGTTATAAAGCGGGAACAAGAACCAGTGTACAGTAACCTTGATCTCTCCATGTCTCTGCTTTCTACCCTTCCAGGGAGGGAGAATTTACAGTTGAAGTCCTTGCCTTCAATAATGTCAGCTCTGCCATCCTAAGAAAGCAACTTTTCATCGTGCACGAGCCTTGCCAACCACCCCCGGTGAAGAACATGGGGCCTAAGCAAGTTCAGGTAGGGCCAGGCTTTAGAAATCCTCACGCCTGCCTCCCTATAGGCTGCTTCCATATTGCTGAGCTCGATGCAGAATGAAGGAGGCTTTGTGAGTTTGTCCTGCTGCATGTAGCACAAAGGAGTCCCTGTGAGGGCTCTGAAGCTGCTCCCTGAGCAGGGAGAGCCTGGCTTGGGAGGGAAGCCCGGCTTCTAGTGGGAGAATAAGTCCTTTATTTCCTATATGACTGACATTCAGCACAGCTTGCTTCGAGCAGCTTTCCTTCTTTCTTTCTTTTTTGACTATATACAGAATAATAGCATTTTCAGTCAAAAGGGAAATTTGACACCAAAATTAAAAGAAATGGCCAATTATATGCTGAGTACTAACTACAGAGTAGGGAAAAGAAAAGAAGGCTGCCTTTTCTTCCACTCCTTTGAGGGTTTTGATTTCAAGCAGTTTTACTTTCGGGTCAAAGGTGTTCAGCCTGACCCTTGGGGATCAAAATCTACTGCTGAGTTTTTGCCAAAACACTTTCTCTGGTGGATTAGCTGCCAGCCCCTTGCATCTCAGGTCCCAGAAGCCTCAGAGTGCAGTTGACTTTAAAGAGAGTATGGGGTTGCCCTGGGCAGGCTGTGGCCTTCAATTGTCCATGACCCTCAAGGCAAGACCTCTGGAGCTCTGAGGCCAGCATTCCATGGTGTCAGGCTGTTCTGTGCTCTCTGTGTGAGGGATGGACCAAACTCAAGGGATTCTAGGGAAAAACCATGGCTCATGAGGCTCTGGCTGAGATTCTTGCTCTGTTGTGCAGCTGATACTGTCCTTTGTTTGAGTTTGTTTATTTTAAGGAATATTTTGTTATTTTTGTTATCTTATTTCATTTATTTTCATCTTATTTGAGATTGGGCATCACTATTTAACCCAGAAGGTCCTAGCACTCTCAGTTTTCCTTCCTTGGCTTCTTGCTTGCTGGTGTTACTGGCTCATACTCCCACACACGGATCTATTGTTGTTTGTTTTAATTTACACTTACTTTCAATTGATACACAGAAACAAACATTGTACAAATAAGTGAGCTCAGTTTCTAATCTGTTAAACATTTTCATTTGAGTTTTTCTGTAAGTTAAGGAAAACAATATTGATGATTCCATTTGACTTTTATACTTCTTGTGTTTTCTGAAAGTATAAAGACAAACTGGAATTGTGTGAAATCCAGACAGCAGGAGATAGATGTATGTATTTTAAATGTTTTACTACTTTTATAATTATCCTTATTATTTTAAAATGATGTGTGTGTATGGATATGGCTCACACAGCCCAACCTGTTGGAGTTATAGGGGGATGTGAGTTGCCCAACATAGGTACTGGGAAGAAAACTTAGTTTTCCTGCAAGAGAAGAAAATATTCTTAACCACTGAGCCCTTTCTCCAGCTCCCTGCTATTGTTTTGTTATATGGAGAGGGAGAGAGAGAGAGAGAGAGAGAGAGAGAGAGAGAGAGAGAGAGAGAGAGAGAGAGAGAGAGAGAGAGATTTGAATATGTGTGCTTATAACAAAATTTTAATCATTGTGTTATAGCATGACCACTGTCTCTTATTACATCATCTTGTCTATTATTTTTAATGGGGGCATATACTGGATCATATGTACAAATTCTACAGCATTCCCAGAGTCCTCATTACTACACTTTGATTGTTTCTAACTTTCTATTACTACAAGTAGCATGTGGCTCTTCTGTGCACACATCTTTAGCATGTGGCTCTCCGTGCAGACACCTTTAGCATGTGGCCCTTTGTGCACACATCTTTAGCATGAAAAACCCTGGGTGCACACATTTTTCTTCATGTCCTTAGCATCTTCATGTCACAGAGCTAAGGAACAGAATGCCTCTCTTGGGAAATTTGTGTATTCCAGTTGCTACTGTGCACCCCAGATTGTCAGCATACAGAGCCATCTCCCACTCCAATGAAAATTGTATAGTTTTAATGCATTTTGTCACTTGGAATGTGTGTATAAGGTCTGAAAATTGAGAGTATTACTATTTGCCCTGGCCCATGTGGTGTGGTAGCTTTGTTGCAAGTCCTATAATGAAATCAGATGCAGAGCAAAAGCAATGAAAAGGATTGAAGAGTAAATTAGATAGTGTAGAAAGCCACCTAGAGAATGCAGAAGGTAAATTTCTCAGTTATAAGACTAATACATTCCTTCTTCTCCTGTTTTTTAAGTCTAGTCTTTATATCATTTGTGTTTTCTTTACAATAAACTATATTTCATCTAAAATTTCAGATTAAATGTCTCAGTCAGTAGTGGGAGGAGGGCAGCCACTACCTTTTTTTAACCCTTAAATTCATTTTATTAAGACATTTCCATATATTATATTTTGATCATATTCTTTTCCTTCCCTCGACTCATTCCAGATCCACTCCACCTCTCTATCCATCCAACTTCATGCTCTCCCCCTCAAAAAACTAGAAAACAGCAAAAATTGAAACATATAAACAAAGAGAATCAATAACAAAAAGATATTAAAACAAAACACAAAACATAAAAAACATGGAGTCCGTTTTGTGTTTGGCCAACTACTCCTGAGCATGTGGCTTACCCTGGAGTGTGGTGTTATAAGAAGACAAGGGGGAACTAAAACAGGAGGGTTAAATGGGGGAGGAAAATGTGATGGCGGGGTAAAAGAGGGACCATGGGGAGAGACAACTAGCATAATAGCGCTGCATTCTTAAAATCCCACTTCTCCAGATTTTTCTCTTTTCAAAATACATGGAACTACCTCCAGGGGGAGCCCTTGCACCTAGCATCAGGGCCAGAGGAGGAGGAGTCCCAAGGTAGGCTCACTTGGACTGCTTTTCCACATTCAGGCACAAATCCCAAAGTCAGGCCAGGATGTTGAGCTAGTCCCAGAGGCTGGATAAAGGGGCATAAAGAGCTTAGGAAGAACAGCACAGCTGTGAGTACCATAATAAATACACAAATAGCAGATATACAATCAAATGAAATTCTAATGTAATCAAATCTAGTTACCTTTTCATTTGCCATTTTCCCACTAGCTTCATGCTTGAAAAGCTATCTTTTTTCCTGCTATTAGTATGTGAACATAAATACTCGCTTTTCTTGGTTTTATATTTTTACTGTTTACTTTTGTCTATAAAATAAATATATGGGTGCTGTCTAAGGGCCAGTCCCAGGTCTCATCCTGAAATTTCACAAACAAATGGTTGGGGATTCACAAGTGACACTTTCTAACAGTGCACTGCACCATCAGGGTTGGTGGACATTCACTGACATGACTTCTCATGTCAATTTCCAGATATGGAGGTCTCAGCCCCTGACACTCAGAGTGACGTTTGAAGCTGCAGTCCTCTGTAACATTTCCCAAGGGCTTTCCTACACCTGGAGTATTGTGGATGCGGGGGCGACTGCTGTCACCCTCCCTGCTGCTGTCAACACCCACAGACAGACCATCATGCTCCCAAGCTACACCCTGGAGTGTGGGAACTACACTGCCATGGCCAAGGTGGGCTCACTCACAGTTCCTCAAGCACTGTCAAGCCAGCCAACCCTTTCCACAAGCACTGGAGAAAACCCTCTTCTACCAATGAAAGGGAGAGTTGTTTTTTTTTTTTTTCATTTTATTTTGATTTTTTTGTTTGTTTTAAAAGTGTGGGTAGGATTTTAAGAAAGAGCTTTCATTGCAGCTGGATAAGTGGCTCAGTGCAGAAGAGCCACAGTACACATTTGGTGTACTGTGCAAGCAAGAGGAGCTGAGCCGGGCATTGGTGGCACACGCCTTTAATCCCAGCACTCAGGAGGCAGAGGCAGAGGCAGGCAGATCTCTGTGAGTTCGAGGCCAGCCTGGTCTCCAGAGCGAGTGCCAGGATAGGCTCCAAAGCTACACAGAGAAACCCTGTTTCAAAAAACCAAAAAAGGAGGAGCTGAGTTCAAAAATACGGACCAATGCACACCTTGATAACTGTACATTTAGGCAGACTTAGAATTTAAAAGATCCATGCACTTCCCTCCAGCCATACCCTCACATGAACACTTTAGGCAACTACTGTAGTTGAGCTAAGGGCCAGTGTCACGTGTATAGATAGGTCCAGAGAGCATCTGCTTTGTTCTCGTGCAATATCCCTTGTCTTTCAGGTTCAGATCAAGGGAAGCATGGTGTATAGCAACTACTGTGTTGGTGTGGAGGTTCGACCCAGGGCTCCTGTCAGTGTGATCTCTGAAGGCACACATATCTTCATTCCCAGGGCCACCACCACCCCCATCATCCTCAGAGGGTTCCAGTCCTATGACCCTGACAACCCGGGAGCTGCTCTCAGGTAAGAACACAGAGCTGCCAGGATCCCAGGCTCCTACTTCTCCAAACTCTGGCTTGGAATACTAGGAAAGTTAGTATGGGAATTCTGCCAACATAGTTTGAGACATTTCTGTGTAGCGGCTTTCTTTGGTTGAAGTGCTTTATTCACTATCCAAGTGTAAACCAATATAGGAAAGGAGAGTAAAGTGTGAGTAACTTTTTAAGGCAATGCTTAAAATGCCAGTTTGGAATGCATGCTGTGAATGCTTCCCTTTCATAAGGACTCCTTAGTCAGATGCCCTTGGGGCGGTGGGGGCAGAGTGCCACCTCTAGTGTGGCTCTGCCCTGTGGCCTCAGGCTCTGGACCAGACAGCCCAACCCAGCAGGCGCTTCCCAGTCTTCCGATGTGATCCTCTTCCTTCCAGCATGCATCCTCCACGCTAGCATCTCTCCTCGTAGCCTCAGACTCACGTCCTCCACCAGTCTGCTCTGTGTTGGGCATCACCACCACCTTTGTGCCCCTTTCCTGTGCCTCAAGTCACCCACCACAAAGTCTGCCTCTTCCCACTGTCATTCCCCATCTTTATCCAAGAAACAATTCTTTTTTTTAACTAAAATTAATTTTTATACAATATATTCTGATCACTGTTTCCCCTCCTTCATATCATCTCATATCCTCTCCCCTCCCCACACATCCAACTCCATGCCCTTGCCCCTGTCTCTCAAACAAACAGGCAAATGGACCAGAACAAAAAATAAAAGAGAATAAGCACAAGGAATGCATATACACACTAACACACATACACACAAATAAAATGCATAAAACCAAAGTTAGAAACTATAATATATAAGCAAAAGCTCAGTTAGGAAAAAAAAAAACTCCCAAATCAATGTAAGACCAAAAAAAAAACCTCCAAAAATATCATTGAATTCATTTTGTGTTGCCCATCTCCTGCTGCCCTGTGTGGTTTGTATTCACAGTGAGACTCCATGGGAGGAAACTGAATTTTCCTTTTTGAGCATTTGTCAATTGGAGATAGTTTCTTGATTGGGATGAGGGTTCTTGTCTACTTCCCCCTCTTAGTGCTGGGACCCTAAGGAAACATGTCTTCCAGTCACTCAGACCAAAGCTTCCCTGAGAGGTTTTAACATCCCTTTCTCTCACACTCTGTGCCTCCTCTGTCAGGAAATCACATTAGGTCTCCCATAGAAACCAACTCCCCACACTTCCCCTGATTGCCTGGGTGGAGCCACCTGGGCCTCAGCTTGTGCCCATCCTCAGCCTCAACCAATCCTCCAAGACAGGATGGAGTTTTCTAGAAAAAGTTAAATGCCCTCACTTCCCTGTTCTGACCTTCATCACACCCATTTGACTCAGAGGGGAAGTCACTGTCCTATCTGGAGCCAATCCAGTCTTAAACTTATTCCTCATATCAGACGGTGGTGGTGCACGCCTTTAATCCCAGCACTTAGAGGCAGAAGCAGGCAAATCTCTGTGAGTTTGAGACCAGCCTGGTCTACAAGAGCTAATTCCAGGACAGCCTCCAAAGCCACAGAGAAACCCTGTCTTGGACCCTCCCTCCCCCCCCAAAATATGACACTTATTCCTCACTCATATAGCTGCTATTCATTGCCCTCCTTCACTGAGTTTAAGTTCAGAACATCAGGGCTCTCACTGGGTACACCCCAGTGCCTGGCACATGTCCCTATTCGTCAATCGTCAATCAGTAGAGAGGTCCCTTTGTTGTTGTAACCCCTGCTGTGATCCTGTGTGTTTGCCACACCAAGTGTGGGATTTGGTGCTTCTTTAGTGCAGTGAGGTGAGAGGACCCCTTCCCTACTCTAGCTGTGTGCATGCTGTAGACACACCTCTCTACTATCTGTTCTTCACCCCCAAGACAGACAGACCAAGGCTGTGTCTCCATCATCTTCACACCATCAAGTCTTAGAACTCATCATAGTGCCTGAACACGAGAGCTAAGTGCCTCCTGCTGAATGTGCTTCTGGGTAGTAAGGAATCTTTTGGGGGAATCACGGGACAGTTTCTCTGTTACAAACTGTATTGGACACTGCGTTCTGTTGTCTCAGGGTTGCTTCTTCCCAGCAGAGGTTAAGAGGCTGCTGCAGTACCTGCCTCAGAATGCAGTACCTGCCTCAGAATGCAGTACCTGCCTCAGAATGCAGTACCTGCCTCAGAATGCAGTACCTGCCTCAGAATGCAGTAGCTCCTCAGAATGCAGTACCTGCCTCAGAATGCAGTACCTGCCTCAGAATGCAGTACCTGCTGCAGAATGCAGTACCTGCCTCAGAATGCAGTACCTGCCTCAGAATGCAGTACCTCCCAAGAATGCAGTACCACCTCAGAATGCAGTGCCTCTTCAGAATGCAGTACCTGCAGTCAAAACATGGAAATGGGTTTTTAAGGCTCAGCAACAGTGACACTTATGGAAACAGGTTGCCATAATGAGGCTGGCATTCCTTGCCAGTGCATTTCCATACTGTTGCCTGCCTGCCACATGCCTGTTTAAGTATGTCTTATGTCTTCCCCTATGGGTTAAGAACTGCTCAAAGGTGCGCTGATGCTGTCCTCCCATTCCACCCTGATGGTGCAACCATCTTTGCCTTGTGGCTCAAGCAATTATCATTTTAGAAAGATAGTGAGATTGAAGGGGAATCATCTCAAGTTCAGTTCACTGCTGGCCGTACTTTGCACCAGCTCTGAGTGAAACAGGGCAGCTCCCCAAAGCCTCTACCAAGGTGTTTTCTTCCTAAATTAGGCATACTGTGACATTCCTGCTTATTGTCTCAAAGATGAGATGCGGCACTGGCAGAGTCATCATGAAGGAATTATTCTAGGCATTGCAGGGTTGTGTTACTTATGAGCAGAGGGAGTCATCATGCACAGGGATGGGAAGGAGTGACAGAAGTAGCTCCAGGACCACAGTGGAAGACACAAGTCAGCCGGAAGCAGAACTCTAGGTGGAATACAGTGGTCTTTGTGCCAGTGAGTGGGAGAGACAGGCCCAGCTCCTGTGTCACTGATGTCAAAGAGTGAAGGTTGTCATCTCTTCCCAGTCTCATGTGCTTTTAACATGCAGTGATGCTAACCATGCCCCTCCAATGGCTTCTTCTATAGTTATCACTGGACTTGCACTGCAGCCAGCTCACCAAGGTGGCCCTGCTTTGAGGACTCTACTCTATATCAAATGGACACTCACGCTCCTTCCGTTTCCTTCCAAGCAAGATGGCTCAGTGAATGCTGTGACCAGTTCCTTCTGACACTGACAGTCTCCAGCAATGGACAGAACTCTTCTCAGGCCTTGATATTCCTGTCCACCCATCCTGACCCAGCCTTCAGGTACCCATGCCTGGTCATACGTAGCTGAGCACTCTGGATGGTGGTGGAGACCAGTGTAAACTTAGGCCATGTGGGAACCACACCATAAGAAGAAGGTGGTAGCCAGGGAGGGGCTGGTGACTTGGATAGCTCTGCTGTCTCCTGGGCTAACAGTGACACATAAGTGATTCTGAAAGATTTTATCAATGGGTCCTTCCTGTTACAGTACCCGTCCCCAAGATGGAAGACCAGTGCTTGAGGCTTATGATAGAAGGTGGCAAGGTGATCTGATTTCCAGACTCAGGAGCCTGTTAGGAATTGCAGGACTTAAGGGATGCAAGTGTGGGTCCATTTGTGACATCTTGGAGCATGAGGGATTACAAAAAAAATGCTGGGAACCAAACCCATAGGCTCTTCATCACCAAAGTACCAATGGTTGCCAAGTACTCATACATACATCCCCAGAGACCAAAAGCAGGTACCAGGACTTGAGCTGTGCTGCCAGGATGGGCAAGGACATAAAAACATCTGGGTTCCCCCTCTAGGCTCTAGGTTATATGTGACTGAGCAGGGGCTGAATTCCAGGGGAGTCAAATTTGAGGATAGTACATGATTTATACATTCCTGAGAATGGCATGCCTGAACGCTTAGGAATAGTTTATTTCTGGAATTTTCCATTTAATGTTTCAGATGTTGGTTGACTGCAAGTAGCTGAAACTATGGACAACAGCTACTGCATACATGTACACACACAAATACAGAGGTACACACAAACATGGGACAGGCTGATTCCCTTTGAGGAAGCAGCAGAACTGTCTTGCCATGGTCCTTCTTGCCTCCTGCATTTGATGTTACATGGTGAAGCCATGGCTTGGGATGTGCCTCACAGTAAAAGACAAAGAGAATCCTGCATACCACTTAGCAAGTCCTCTCTGTATTCAGCCTTTTAAAGAGTCCTCAAGTCCTGTAAGAAAGGAATCCACATGCCAAAGCCCAACATAGTCCCTCACACTACCTGATGATGTCCCAAAGAACCAGCTGTCATGAAATGCTCTTTGGGACTCATCCCTGGGCCAGCAAAGAGCCTGGAGATATGGCCAGGATGTAGCTATAGTGAGTCAGAAATGTTTGTATCAAATGTGGAACTGTGCAAGGTACGGTCCCATTGTAGGGCATGGGGCAGCTCATGACCCAATAGCTCTGCACAAGTGAGAAGCAAGGCTGAGCACACAGGCTGTGATGACACATTGGGTTCTCATAAAACAGAGCCAACACAGATGGTTCAAACATGGCCAGCCCAAGAGAATGCAGCCTAAGGATGCATGTGGGTGGTATTTTCCTACAACATCAAGGGGGTTGCCTGTTCCAGATTCGTCCACATCTCATGGGCCAATTTTAGAGACATTCATGTAAACTGGAATGAAGAGCTGTCTCTCAGAGCTGTGTGTGAAGACTGTGACAATGTACCAGACCTCACTTATTCCTGGGATCTCTTCCTAGTCAATGCAACGGAAAAGAATATGGTGGAAGGTAACATGGCTACTATTTTTCTGATAAATAAAAAAGCTGGGGTCTTCCACTAGGGAGCTTTGCAGCCAAGTCCCCACTTTCTGTGTTGTTTTGCTTCTGGTGTTTCCATGACTGCAGCAACCTCAGCCTTGTGATAGTCATGGTCACTCCAAACTCACAGAGAATAAATACCTTTACCCCTCAAGTAAACATGCTTATGTAACCTGTATATGTTTTTAAGGTGGTGTGTATGTGTGTGTGTGGTGTGTGTTTGTGTGTGGTGTGGGGATAGGTGTGTGGAGTGGGGTATGTGTATGTACTGTATTGTGTGGGAGTGGTGTGTGTGTATGGTGTGTGTGTGTGTATGTGTGTGTGTGGTGTATTGTGTGTGTGTGTGTGTGTGTG